>NC_133146.1:34556692-35156692 GCF_048418815.1 Hemitrygon akajei | reverse complement strand
ACCGAAAAAAAGCGACATGTTTGGTGTTGAATCTCGCTGTGAAAGTGCGCGTTTGTGCAGTTATAGACTAGAAAAATTTAAACAACGAGCACCTGCTGGCTCTCGTGCAGAAAGACTTAAAAGTAAAAAAAGCAAATACTGGAGCATATGGAGGCAACCGACAGTCAGTTCATGGACAGTATGAACTAGCTGATGACGAACATTGAAAAACTGACTAACTCTGTTGCATTAATAAAGCACCTTGTTAAATGTGTAAAACATGTCTGCATCAGTATTATCTTGTATTTCCATACAATGTTACATTAAGCTGTTACACATCTATTGTCAGAGAAGTACTTGCATAAATAGGTAAACCACCTTCATACAAGCAAGGACAGAAAACAGGGCAAAGTGTGTATACTTATTGATTCAGTAAGTTATGGGTCAAAGTATCTGGTGAGTACATTTCTAACTCTTCAGGCTTCTGACTCGTTGCCATCTGTTCTGAAATTGTTAGGTTGCGTTCAGAAAAACAATGAAATGGTGTGCTGCCACCTGAGAGTGTTTTCAGATTTCTCCAGTTACCCGTCCACACTGATCTGACTGAGCGGTGTTTTCAAAATTACACACTTTGGAAAGCATTTCTGAAGAGCTCCGGTTTCGGGGGAATAAAACACCGTTTTTGTGTGGACAGAGGGCAAAAACAAGGAGAAAAACCTTCAGCTATGGATTTATCCGGCGTAGTGTGTACGTAGCCTCAGTTTCTATGTAAAGAAAAACAAAAAGAAAAGGACCCATTCTAATTAAACAGGCAAATGTGCACAAGGTGCAGCTCATCCTGAACTTCTCTGTTACTCCCACACTGGGCCTTCGGTCAGCGAGAAATCACACACCACCTTCCGAGCGTCGCTCACAATCCATCTCGAACGAGCTGGTCTACACTGGATTGTACGCTATGACAGGTTCTCCCCAGCATCTTCTATCTCCATCTCCTACGAACACAAGCCCAAGACAGACAGACAGAAAAACATACTTTATTGATCCCGAGGGAAATTGGGTTTTGTTACAGTCGCACCAACCAAGAATAGTGTAGAAATATAACAATATAAAACCATAAATAATTAAATAATAATAAGAAAATTATGCCAAGTGGAAATAAGTCCAGGACCATTCTATTGGCTCAGGGTGTCTGACACAATGAGGGAGGAGTTGTAAAGTTTGATGGCCACAGGCAGGAATGACTTCCTGTGACGCTCAGTATTGCATCTCAGTGGAATGATTCTCTGGCTGAATGTTCTCCCGTGCCTAACCAGTACATTATGGAGTGGATGGGAGACATTGTCCAAGATGGCATGCAACTTGGACAGCACCCTCAGAGAGTCCAGTTCCACCCCCACAACATCACTGGCCCTACGAATGAGTTTGTTGATTCTGTTGGTGTCTGCTACCCTCAGCCTACTGCCACAGCACACAACAGCAAACATGACAGCACTGGCCACCACAGACTCATAGAACATCCTCAGCATTGTCCAGCAGATGTTAAAGGACCTCAGTCTCCTCAGGAAGTAGAGACGGCTCTGAACCTTCTTGTAGACAGCCTCAGTGTTCTTTGACCAGTCCAGTTTATTGTCAATTCGTATTGCCAGGTATTTGTAATCCTCCACCATGTCCACACTGACCCCTTGGATGGAAACAGGGGTCACTAGTGCCTTAGCCCTCCTCAGGTCCATGACCAGCTCCTTAGTCTTTTTCACATTCAGCTGCAGATGATTCTGCTCGCACCATGTGACAATGTTTCCCACCGTAGCCCTGTACTCAGCCTCATCTCCCTTGCTGATGCATCCAACTATGGCAGAGTCATCAGAAAACATTTGAAGATGGCAAGACTCTGTGCAGTAGTTGAAGTCTGATGTGTAGATGGTGAAGAGAAAGGGAGACAAGACCTACCTTATTGTCCCTCACCAAGAAAACCTCCCACTAATTGGATGGCACACATTCCACAACATCACTAATCTTCATCAATAACCCAAACAGACTGAAAGCAGAACAAACTGCTCTCACAGAACTGATAAATGAAATACCTACAGTAAAGATGTCAACCAGGGCACTACAATTGTGACCAGAATTGCAGATTGCTGATAATTAGAAAAAGTGAAAATTATAATTAATTGATAAGGAATGGTCAGAACAACCCATTACACTGGCATTTTGCTGACACGTAGATTATTTCTATGGCTAAGCAATGCTGAAGCAGAAAATGCTTCCAAATTATTTTTAATTGCCTCAGTGTTATCAATAGACTTTGAATTTGAGTTTCTGGTGATAATCAGGAAGTAATGGATAGTATAAAGGGTTGTCAGGTCGAACATCAGACGCAACAACAGAGACTCAGCAGAAGAAGAACCGGACAAACTGAGAAAGAGCACAAATTGCTTTCAATCCAACGAACATCATGAGGTAAAGGACGTTTCCTTGCAGTTTATCTTTATGTACAGATTATTATAGAGGAGGTGGTTTACCAAAGTTAGTGGATCACAGTGCAATAACTTTGAAATACCCAGAGTGGACACACAGGCTAACACGGTAGTTGAATGACGAGACTGTAGGGTGATCCCTACGTTACTCTGCTGGGGTGGAAACAGTGCAGGGAGCTGCAGTGCTTTACTGTTATTTTTGTTATTAACACGTAATAAAAAGGCAGTAAACACAAGATTTGCATCTGATTCCTGACTTCTGAAGAGCCTTCTGTTCTGTCTGATCACCAGATCCAAGAGCAAGTCCCAGTGATCATAAATAATCCTTACTCAGGGCAGGAGAGGCAAGAGGAGTAGGAGAGTTGGAGTCTGATCAAGTCGGTTTATCTGCACTTGTCTTCCTCAAACAGGGGTCTTCGGTGCAATACGACTGAGAACAATGACATTATCTGAAAAACTTAGCAGTCAGCGTAATCACTTTACCACTGATTGATTTCCACAGTAATTTGTAAGGAACGTGGACATACTCTCTGTGACTGTGTGTGTTTCCTCTGGGTACTCGACTGTCATCCTATATTACAAAGATGTACGGGTTAGGGTTAGTGAGTAATTGGTGTCAGAAACGTGCTGACACACTTGCCGATTGTCCTGCACAATTCTTTTTGATCTGACATGATGCCAAACGATGCATTTCACTGTATGTTTTAATGAACATGTGACAAAGAAAGCAAATCTTTAATCTTCAACATTTTTAGAAGTAGGAGTTGACTCAACTCTGACAAACTCTACAGCCACATAGATTTGAGCACGTTGGAGCCTATGGGTTGCATTCAGTACTGAGGTAATACACCAGAGGAACATGCTACTCTAAACTGTCATAATTTCCAGCCCCTAGCGGCTTTCAGCACAGAATGGAGGAGCTGCATCCACGGTGAGGCAAATTCATCTCCTTTGGGAGGAAGCAGGAAGCAGAGTTGATCTCAGAGTAGGGTTAAAGGTCGGCACAACATGTTCTATGTTCTATGCTGGTCTATGTTCTTTCAGAAATGTGCTGCAGGATCGGGGACGTTGCTCATGCAATTGTTCTGTGAACTGGTCTGTCAACTCGTAAATTGCCAGCCTTCAGTGGGCTTCACAAAACAGCTTTATCTCACTAATGTTATTGAAGTTCTCAATCTTCTAGACATTGAGTCTGAGTACTGGTGGCTGTCTGGGGAAAAGCACCACTTCTCTGTACCGAGATCTGGAGCTATGCTCAGGCTGCTGGCAAAAAAACAAAAGTCTGCAATAGTGGGAGAGCTCAACGTCTGGTAATAAAACCAAGTCCACCATCAGTGTAACAAAGCAACAGATCAGCTGCCTTGGCTGTTCAGGAGACACATTTCCATCTTCATCACATGAATCAATTCTTCATATTGGGTTACTGATCTGAAACATTCTCCTTCCTCAGGTGCAGACTGACATGCTGAGCATTTCCAGGTTTTCAATGCCATAATTATAAAAAAACATCTTTAATACAGCAACTTTCATACAGTCAGTAAATCTGCTTTTTATGGGATTGCAGGTCAGACCTGCATCAAGTGATCTGAGATGTAATTCATGATTATGTTTTTTCTCTCTTGCAGCAACACACCGGGAGATTCATTGAAAGAGATGCTCGATCAGCTGCAGTGTCACTTCACATGGAGACCACAGAAGGAAACTATTGACTTGAACAATATGAGGTTGAAACTCCAAAATTCTCTGAGATTTAGTGTAAAACGTAAAGCTCAATTGTACAACCATCTTGCTTTTCTAAACTGTCTACAGGATCATTTTGAAGAAGCCATTGAAAACTTAAAGGAAGCTGAAAAGATTCTGAGGGAGATCCACAAAGATGGATTTAAAAGAAAAAGCATCATCACCTATGGAAACTTTGCCTGGGTGCATTACCACATGGCCAGGTCCTACCTCGACAAGCTGGAGATGATCTGTAAACCACTCAGTGATGGCCCTCGCTATACAGCAATGATACACGAGGTGTACGGGGAGAAGGGATGGTCATTGTACAGTTCTGGTGCTGAATACAGTGAGGAGGCAAAGGAATGCTTTGCAAAAGCTCTGGAGCAAGATCCTCACAACATCGAGTATACAGTTGGACATGCAGGTGCACAAGGTCTTCTGGAATCAATGTCTGGAACCCCGGAGAGTCATGATCAGAGTCATCAGTGAAGTATTTCCGACGAGTACTGGAGCTTGATCCAGATGATGCTGTGGCCATGGTGCTGTTGGCTCTAAAACTGCAGAGGCTAAGGCAAAATGAGGAAGCAAATGAATCAGTTGAACAAGCATTGCAGAAGAACTCTGATCTTCTGTATCTGCTTCGCTATGCTGCAAAATATTATAGACAAAGAGGATCTGTGGAGAAAGCAATCGAGCTTTTGAAATAAGCATTCGAATTAACTCCACACTCTTGTTTCTTACACCACCAACTTGGATTGTACTACAGAAGTAAGCTGAAATACCCTCACAGCAGATATCCTCGCAACCGGAATTTCAGCAGAAAGCTGAGTTGATCAATTAACACAAGTACTCAGAAAAATCTTTTGAGCACTGTCGAAGGTCAGCTGTTCCACCACAACTGGACTTTGCACTCATCTGCATAACAAGTGGGGAGAATTCCAGAGCAGAGGAGATTTACCATAGATTGGTGGAGTTAGTGGACATTCGTCCAGAGAATATGCAGAGCATAAGTCTGGAAGCTGGGTTATTTGAACTGCACCAGAAGATATCTGAAACAAATTCTGTCTGCCTCTTCCTGAAAAGAGTGAAAATTGAATGTAACTCAAGAGAACTGGAAAAATGTCACGTGAATTTGGAGAAGTAGGCAGATAGGAATCTTAGTATAAATGCATTTGATAGCAAGGCTCTTTGTATTAAAGCAATTCTGTATCATCTGAATGGGATCAAGGATAAAGTGACTGAATACTTTGAGAAGGCCTTGTAGTTTTATCCTGGCAATGAGGAATCTGTGAGTGCTCTTTCTCAATTACCATCTGAGCACCAATGATTTGTTTAAAAGATGCATTTCCATCTGATCTGCGGATTGGTTTGGTGGGGTGTTGCTTTACTAGTTATATCCTCTTAGCACCTTCTCTTACTCATTAGTGTTCAATTTGCAAAAATGGTCCCTTTGTAGCTAGACCCAATTATTGTGTTTCTTTTAAAATATTAATTCTCCAAGTACCTGAGCAAACTGAACTTAATTGTGCTTCTCTGGACTCTGGAAAGATGGGATTTGGGATATTGCAGCAAGTGGAGTTAAATGAAAAATCAAAAATTGTTCCACATTGGTTTGTTTGACCTATTAATCATTGAACATATTTTATTTTTCAAATATATGGAGTTTGATTTTATCTTAAGGATCTTTGTAAAATATCTTGTAAGGATGTGTTTGGTAATTAAAGTTTCAAAGCAGAAGTTGGTCTTGTCTTGACAAAATCAAACGAAAATGAGCAACAAATCCTTAACAGCATGATTCCAGCCTGCTGAGTGTGGTGTTGGAGTGGCTTGGAAGGGGAATGACTGGGAAGTGACAGTGGAGGGGCTTTGGGGATCACTAATGAAATTTCAAAAAGACAATATTTTTAACAACAAAAAAGGATTAGAGTTTTCATTCAAAATAATTAACAATGAAGATAATGTATCTGCAAAACTCCAAACAAGCTTGGGTGTGCATGACTGAGCAGACGCATCAACGTCAGCAAGTTAGACCTGCGGGAAAAATTTTAAACGAAGACAGATTTATAGAGCGGGTGTCTGAGTAGAGGGGACTAGAGTAGGAGGGTTTTGGCACAACAGGGCTTCAGTGATAACAGGTTGAGGCGAGGTAAATTACTTGTGAAGAATAGGAATAGGAAGTATGTTTGCGAGGCCGGTGTTCTGTCCTTGGTGTTGGATGTGGGATGTCTGGGAGACTTTGATGATGGTAGAGCAGTAAATGTAGTCCATATGGATTTCAGCAAGACACTTGACAAGGCAGGCCATGTAAGGCTTATTGAGAAAGTACGAGGCTTGGGATCCAAGGGGACATTGCTGTATGGATCCAAAAATGGCTTTCACAGAAACAGCAAAGAGTGGTTGTAGATAGTTCATATTCTGCTTGGAGGTTGGTGACTAGTGGTGTGCCTCAGAGGTCTGTTCTGAGACCCCCTTCTCTTTGTGTTTTTATAAATGATCTGGATGAAAAAGTTGAGGGATGAGTTAGTAAATTTACTGATGACACAGAAGTTGGGGGTGCTGTGGATAGTGTGGAGGGCTATCAGAGGTTACTGCGGGACATCAATAGGATGCAAAACTGCGCTGAGAAGTGTGATTTGGCTCATTTTGGTAGGTCAATTATGATGTAAGAATATAGTATTAATGGTAAGACTCTTGGCATTGTGGAGGATCAGAGGGATGTTAGGGTCTGGGTCCATAGGACACTCAAATCTGCTGTGCAGGTTGACTGTATTGTTAAGTAGGCAGATGGTGTATTGGCCTTCATCAACCGTGGGATTGAATTAAAGAGCCGAGAGGTAATGTTACAGCTGTATAGGAAACTGATCAGACCCCAATTGGAATATTAAACTCATTTCTGGTCACCTCACTACAGGAAGGATGTGGAAACTATAGAAGGGGTGAAGCGGAGATTTACAGGGATGTTGCCTAGATTGGGGAGCATGCTTTATGAGAATAGTTTGAATAAACATGGCCTTTTCTCCTTGGAGATGTGATTGACAGATGTGTATAAGATGATGTGAGGCACTGATCATGTGGATAGACACAGGCTTTTTCCCAGGGCTGAAATGGCTAACATGAGAGGGCACAGTTGCAAGGTATTTGGAAGTAGATACAGAGGAGATGTCAAGGGAAGCTTTTAACACAGAGAGTGGTGAGTGCATGGAATGGGCTGCGGGCGACGATAGTGGTGGCGGATACGAGAGGGTCTTTTAAGAGGCTCCTGGATAAGTACATGGAGCTTTGAAAAATAGAGAGCTATGGGTAAGCATAAGTAATTTTTAAAGTAATAAATATACAGCACAGCATCATGGGTCGGATGGCCTTTATTGTGCTGTAGCTTTTCAATGTTTCTGTGTGCCAATGAACTCATCATAGAACAAGAAGATGGAAGGGTATTGTGCAAGGATCATGCCTTTGTCCTGACCAACGGTGTTGGTATAGTGATAGCCAAAAGACATTCCTGTGATGTGCATGGGTTTGGCTGATGATAAGGTGATAATCCTTTAAGTAGACTATGGAAATAAGATATGGTTATAGGTTAAGGGAGCAATTGTCCCATAAAATTTGCAGGGGTGTGGAAGAATGAGAAGGGAGAAGCAGAAAAGAGAAAAGAGAGCATATGACCACCAGCTCGGGATCAATCATCTGAAATTTCAAAGAGAGAAGGAGTCGTCGCCAATTAACTGGACACTTGTTCCTCAGTCGCCACGGTAGCATAGTGGTTAGCACAGCTGGTGCATCAGAGTTCAGAGTTTCATTCTGATGTCGTGTATAAACAGTTTTTCCATTCCTCCTTGTGAATACGTGAGTTTCCTCCGGATGCTCCGCTTTTCCTCCCTCATTCCAAAGTCAAACCTGTTAGCAGGCTGATTTGTCATTGTAAACTGTCCTGATATTACACTAGGGTTATATAGGTGTGTTGTTGGGTGGTGAGTCTCATTGTGCCAGTAGGGGCTGTTCCATGCTGTATGTCTAAATAAAATATAATTATACTTCATTTACTTGTGCACAAGGAGAAGAGTGTGTCTCCTGTCACCACACTGTTCTGAAGTCTGAACAGAGGAATGTCATTTTGATACAGAATGACTAGCAGGAACAGATGTTGATCATTCCCGATGATGAAACGTTTTAATTCTGATTCCCATTCTCATTCTGACATCTCAGTCCATGTTCTCCTCTTGAGGCCACCCTCAGGATGGAGGAACAACACCTTACATTCTGTCTGGGCAGCCTCCAACCTGATGGCATGAATATCAATTTCTCCTTCTGTGGTGAAAAAATTCCCACCCCCTCCTTCTTCTCTTACCCACTCTGACCTCTTCTCACCTCTCTCACATCCCCCTGGATCCATTCCTCCTTCCCTTTCTCCTCTGGTCTACTCTCCTATCCAATCGGGTTCATTCCTCTCCACTCCTTAACTTTTCCTACCTTCAGTGACCACCTTCTAACTGTTCTCCATTCCCTACCCCCACTGTTTTTAAATCTGGCATCTTCCCCCTTTCCTCACCAGACATGAAGAAGGGTGCATCACCTGTGTATCACTGGTCTTCTGACGGGTGACTGGTCGCCACACGCTTTAATTTGAAAATCAAATGACTCTCGGTGCCACTGGGCCGTCAGGGGAATCCAGGTATCAAAGGAGGCAGTGAATAGAAGCCACACACGTTTGTAAAAAAGGTTTTGTTTCTAAGACAAAAACTATACATACAAAATATTTGAATGAGCAAGAACAATTCAGAATTCCATTGTTTTGTTTAGGTTTCAAATCTTAGATGCCAAACCAACTGAAATTCCTTTTTAATTAAAATCAGTGAGATTCCTTTATTACTCCAATCTCTATAACTCATTGGATCTAGTGTTATACCCCATTCACAAACTTACAGACTAAACTTTCCTTTTTACTTATCCCTGGTTTGTTAGAAAACTAAATATAATTCCTTTTCTCAAGTACTATAGTGAACTCCAGTTTCAGTTCCAGGCAGTATATTTACAAGTTTTAATTCAAAGTCAAAAATTATACATACACAGTTTAACTCCTTTCATGACATCACAGCTTTCAAACAAAGTAAATCTCATTCAGTAACTCATCATAGTCTTTGCAAAAATAATCAGTTCTTGCAGAAAATCAAATTCAGATTCTTCAAATGAGAATAAACTTATACACACAAAATGCTGGTGGAACACAGCAGGCCAGGCAGCATCTATAGGGAGAAGCACTGTCGATGTTTCAGGCCGAGACCCTTCATCAGGACTAACTGAAAGAAGAGATAGTCAGAGATTTAAAAGTAGGAGGGGGAGGGGGAAATGCGAAATGATCGGAGAATACCGGAGGGGGTGGGGTGAGGTCTAGCGTTGGAAAGGTGATTGGCAAAAGGGATACAGAGTTGGAGAAGGGAAAGGATTGTTCGACGGGAGGCTGAGGGAGAAAGGAAGAGGGAGGGGAGCACCAGGGGAAGATGGAGAACAGGCAAAATGATGGGCAGAGAGAGAACAAAAAGAGCAGCACGGAAAAATGGGGTAAGAAGGGGAGGAGGGGCATTAACAAAATTCAGAGAAGTCAATCTTCATGCCATCAGGTTGGAGGCTACCCAGACAGTATATAAGGTGTTGTTCCTGCAACCTGAGTGTGGCTTCATCTTGACAGTAGAGGGGGCCACAGATAAACATATCAGAATCGATGTAGGGTGTGAATTAAAATGTGTGGCCACTGGACAGAGTGCAGGTGTTCAGCGAAACAGTCTCCCAGTCTGCGTCGGGTCTCAGCAATATATAAAATGCCGCACCAGGAGCACCGGACGCAGTATACCACACCAGCCGACTCACAGGTGAAGTGTCGCCTCACCTGGAAGGACTGTCTGGGGCCCTGAGTGGTGGTGAGTGAGGATGTGAAAAGGCAATGTGTAGTACTTGTTCCGCTTACAAGGATAAGTGCCAGGAGAGAGATTGGTGGGAAAGGATGGGGGGGGGGGGGGACAAATGGACAAGGGAGTCGCGCAGAGAGTGATCGCTATGGGTAGCAGAAAGTGGTGGTGAGGGGAAAATTTGCCTCCATACACAGTATCCACACAAACCATGGTTTCGGGTAGAATAAGCCATTTCAATCTCACGGGTTTGGTGGCACTTGAGAGTGTCTTCCCTAGACATACACAGCCAAGGAAACCAGGGTGAATCATTGTAGGGACGCGTCCAGGATCGAGATCGTTGGATGCTTTGTAATTGCCCTGAGCATTGATCCGGTGGGTTGTGTGTTTAAGTCTGGGTAAAACTATTGTCCGTAAAGTGATTACGATACGTGGTTATGGATGCTATAGGGACTGAGCAGAGGTTTGATAAACTTGCGGGCAACGATTTTGTTCGAGTTCAGAGATGTCTTTTTCCTGATGAGTTTGATGTGGGTTGTTCCAAGAGCTCCTGCCACAGAATTCGGGTGACAGAGGACACCCCGTTCTGAGAAAGGTCACGGCGACTGGCTCCTGCAGAGGTGAAGGACGTTTGGCTGCATCTGCAGAAGTTGAAGGAAGCTGGGGTCATCACTGTGTCCAGAAACCCTTACGCTTCTCCAATAGTGGTGGCCAGGAAAATGAAGGGGAAGATACAGATGTGTGTGGACTATCGGACTCTGAACAGGCGTACAGTCCACAACCAGCATACAGACCCGAGAATCAAGAACAAGCAGGCCTGACTGAATAGTGTGAAGTGGTTCAGTGTGCTGGACTTGAGGAGTGGGTATTACCAGATCCCCATGAGTGAGCCTAACAAAGAGAAGACAGCATATGTCCACTGGGATTCTTCCATTTTGAAAGATGCCCCAGGACACAGCTGGAGCCCCTGCCGGTGTGTCATGGAGAAAACAGTGGGTAATATGAAATTGCTTGAGGTATTGGTGTATATGGATTACCTCATAGCGTTTGGGTTCACCTTGGAGGAACATGAAGGTGCTGGGCTGCCTGAAAGCTGACGTGTTAAAGCTTTCACTGGATAAGTGCCTGTTTTGAAAGACCTCTGTCTTAATCTATATGGTGCCAAATTTGAGGTAAGAACGGACAGCAACACATTAACTTATATCCTGACCTCGATGAAATTGGATGCCACAGGCCATCAGTGGTTGTCGGTGTTGTCTGCCTATGATTTCAGTCGGAAGTACCGTCCGGGAAGCAGAAACACTGATGCCAAAGCGTTGTCCCAATGTGCGCATGACAGGCTGGACGGGGACGGAGAGTGGGAGCGCTTTCCTGCCATTGGAGTGAAAGCCATGTGCCAGTTTTCCATCATGGGAAGGTGCAGGAAAGGCAAGAACAGAATTGTGCGGTAGATCAACTGTGAAAGGGGACGTGACCCAAACAGAAAAGATGAAACACTCTGCGGTGTCTCTACTACTGAGAGAATGGCCCAGACTGGAGTTGAGGAACCAGATCCTACACCAGGTCACATCGCCTACGGACCAGCCTCAGTGTTCCCAGGTGCTTCTGCCTGAGAAGTATCCCAAGGAGTGTCTGAAACTGAAGATGTAGATGATGAGATAAGGAAATCTCAAACAGTCATGAGTCCCCCAGATTGGCTGGTCTATGTAGCGCTGAGGTGTTGTTGTGTGAATGAAATCACCAGAGGAAATTACTGGTAGATACAAAACAGTTTCTTTATTAGACAAAATAAGGTACAGCAGACATCATATAGAGATGCCTTCGGTGGAAAAGTCTGCTGGCCCAACGTGGGGCTCGATATTTTGTGTCAAACAACAAAAGACAACTCCATATTTTCAATGTATGATCAATGCTTTCTTTGAATCTACACACAACCTTCACACCCTCTGATTCACATCCACACCACAGAGACTGAAATGGATTTTACCCAGCATTGTCGGGACTGGGATTCACAGCTTTTAGGAAACCATTGTTCAGAGCTGCACTACAAATTCAATGCACAACTGGAAAAGGCAACTGGGTTCCCAGATCACAAACCTAGGATCAGATCCAAAATCTGTATGCCAAATGGTCACAGTTGCCTTTTCCAGTTGTCTGAAAGTCTGGAAACAGATCACATTCGATTTAACGGATCCAGATATCGGTGCTCGCATCACTGCGATCCCTCAATCTGAAGTAAGTGAGGCTCCCTTCTCTCTGCCTGCGTTCATTCACCTCTACACTCGTAATGTAAATCATCTCTCCAGCCACTGGCAAAGCTGGATCAGTTATTCACTGGTAACCCAGTGTCCACAGGCATATCCCATTGCTAGCCTACAAAGAATCCTCTTGCGCACATCCATGGGTGACCAGTGAATAACAATAGCTCAATTTTCAGAGCTTTAAAAATTGTAGTAAATAAAGATTTCCAAAACAATTATAATGTAGAACATGACCAGAACATATGTGACAAAGTAGCTACTTCAGTTTTACATCTATCACAGTAGTTATCTATACTAGAAAATATTTTAGATAGTCTCCCCTTTGTTAAATAATAACAATGGACAATTTTAAATTGAATTAAACAGTGGTTGGCATATATAGAAGAAAAATTTATGTTTTTCAGAATTCAAACCCAATCTTCATTAACTAAGTTCATATTAAGTTCTCTCTCCCAATCTTGTTTAATCTTTAGTGGTAGGTTCTCTTTTTTGTAACAAAAATAAATTATAAATTTTGCTGATGGAACCTCTCACTAAAGGATTCAACTACAAAATGGCATCCAACAAATCAGATTCATGTAAATATGGAAACATAGGTAAATATTGTAAAAAATGTCTAACCTGAAAATATTGCAAAAAATGTGTATGAGCGAGAGAGTGTTTGTTAATTAACTCTTCGAAAGTCATCAACCGACCATCACAAAATAAATCTGTAAAATAAACAGATCTATTTATTTTTCCATAGGAGAAAAATGGGGTCGGTTATTGAAGGTTTAAATGAAAAGTTTCGATATAATAAACTAGACAACTTAAATTGTTTAAAATTTTAAAAATTGCGAAACTGCATCCAAATCCATATAGGTTATTTAATAACTGGGTAAAGGTTTAAGTTTGGAATTTTAGACAGCCGTAAAGGTAATGGAGCTCCTAATATTGAAGTTAAATGCAATTGTTTAACAGCTTTTAATTCCAAATCAACCCATAATGGTTTTTGGCTCTTACCCAGCCAGTATAATAACCAAAAACATAATTGTCTAATATTCACAGCCCAATGATACAGTCTTAAATTAGGAAGTGCGACTCCACCATCTTTTCTGGGTTTTTGTAAATGATACTTGTTAATTCTTGGTCTCTTATTGTTCCAAATAAAGCAATAAATAAGAGAGTCAATTTGATCGAAAATTTTTTTAGTTAAGAAGATAAGTATATTTTGGAAAATATATAAAAATCTAGGTAAAATCTTCATTTTCACAGCATGGATACAACCTATTGAAGAAAGAGTAAGTGGATTCCATCTAGAAAATAGTAGTTTCATGGAATCTACTAAAGGAACTATACTACCTTTATAAAGATCTTTATATTTTTTAGTAATTATAATACCTAAATATCTAAATGTATTAACAATTCTAAAAGGAATATCATTATATGTACTAACAGGAGCATTTAATGGAAACAATTCACTTTTATTCAAATTAAGTTTATATCCTGAAATTTACCAAAATCTTTAAGTGTTTCCAAAAGATTAGGAATTGATTCCTCAAGATTGGAAATAAAAATCAAAAGATCATCTGTATAAAGAGAAATCTTGTGTATGGTTCCATTTATAGAAACACCAAGAATGTTTTTAGCCTCACATAATGTTACAGCTAAAGGCTCCAATAGAAGATTAAATAATAAAGGGCTTAATGGACATCCCTGTCTAGTACCATGAGAAAGTGAAAAAAAGACCTGTAATTATTAGTAATGACTGTGGCAATAGGGTTCTTATAAAACATTTGAATCCATCTATTAAAATTATTACCAAAACAAAATTTTTCTTATACATTAAACAAATATGGCCACTCAACTCTATCAAATGCCTTTTCTGCATCAAGAGAGATAACACATTGAGGTTGCTTAGATAATGGTGAATAAATAATGTTCATCAAACTCCGAACATTAGAGAAAGAGTAACGGCCTTTAATAAAGCCCGTTTGGTCCATAGAGATGATTTTAGTTAAACTTTTCCAAGTGTTAGCCATTATTTTAGAAAGAATTTTTGCATCCACATTTAATAGCGAAATAGGTCTATAATGATGAGCATTCAACAGGGTCTTTATCTTTTATTAAGAATTAAGGAAATAGATGCTTCATAAAAAGAAGAAGATCAATTACCTTTCTCAAAGAATTCATGAAATATTTCCAAAAGATACGGAGAAAGTAATCTTTCAAATTTTTTGAAAAATCCCACCAAATAACCATCAAGTCCAGGAGCTTTACCTGATTACATTGATAAAATAGCTTTCTGAATTTCATGCTCAGTAATTGGAGCATCAAGCATCTGTTGATCTTCATTAGAAATTTGTGGAAATTTAATCTTATGTAAAAAGCCTCCATTTTGGAGGAGTCTGCAGGAAATTGAGATCTATAAAGATCAGAGTAAATATATTGAAAGTCTTATTAATATCCTCATAGTTACTTACTATTTCTCCATTGTTTTTACGATTCTTTAAAATTTGTCTTTTAGCTCTAGCTGCTTTTAATTGGGAAGCTAAGAGCTTATTATTTTTATCCCCAAAAGTATAAAATTGACTTTTCAATTTAAGCAAATATCCTTCAATAGGATATGTTAGTAATAAGTTATACTGTGATTGTAATTCTACTCTTCTTTTGAATGAAACAACATTTGGAGAGATTGCATTAATGTTATCTAATTCTTTAATTTGGTTAGAGATTTTATCTAATTCCATTCTTGTTTGTTTCTTCAATTTAGCTATATACGATATAACTTGACCACGTAAAGAAGCTTTTAATGTATCCCAAATTACTAACTTTGAGACGTTTCCTATATTACTAAAGAGAAAAATCTCTTTTATCTGAGTTTCAATAAACTCAACAAATTCTGAACTTTGTAATAAATGTTCTGGAAAATGCCAAAATGTTCTGGTAGAAACAGCATTTTTCAATTCAAATATTAAACTGAAAGGAGCATGATCAGAGATAGTGATTGCATCATACTCACATTTCTGAACATTACATAAAAGTCCAGGGTCAACTATTAAATAGTCGATTCTCAAATATTTATTATGAACATGTGAGAAAAAAGAATATTCTCTATCATTAGAATGCATATGCATCCAGACCTCATTTAAACCATAGTCAATTAAAAGGAATTAATAAGTGATGCAGAATGATTACGGAGTTGATGATTGGATGATGACTTATCCATTAAAGGATTTAAACATGTATTAAAATCACCACCCATTAATAACATATATTCATTTAAATCAGGTAATAGAGCAAAAATGGCTTTAAAAATGAGGGATCATTAACATTTGGTCCATAAATATTAACCAAAACCATTTGCCTATTACAAATTATTTCTTTAACAATTACAAATCTACCATTAATATCGGCTATAGTATCCTCCTGATTAAAAGGAATATTGGAATCAATAAAAATAGAGACACCTCTAGTTTTACTCTAGGAGATTGCATGAAACTGAGGATCCTCCCAAAAATTTAAAAAAAATGATTTTTATCACATAACCTGAAATGCGTCTCTTGAGCAAAGAGTATATCAGGCTGGAATCGGTTTATAACTTTAAATGTTTTCTTATGCTTAACAGGATGATTCCAACTGCAAACATTCTAAGTTAAAACATTTAACTGTTTAGATATCATCATGAAACTTTGTATCTAAAAAGAATAGTTAGACACATATCAGGATAATGATTGAATATGGTGGAGATGAACAACAATAAAAATAACTAGCATATGCTCTGGGATTCCATAATGGGGATATAAAAAACCATCCAAACTACAAAGCCCAGAAACAAGTCCATATCTATCGACGCAATCCCCAAGAAGAGCATAGATGCAAATACAGCTCCGCCTACCTAGGTAATAAAATTTTTAAAAAAGTAATCTTCGTCTCCCTCTACAGAACATAAATCTCATTACAATCGACATATATCTCAATATAATTAACTTGGAAGGAAAGTGTTTTTCATGTAAAACACAACGACCTTCAATCTGAAAGCAACCTTCATAATATTAGTTAAAAGGAAGAAAAACACTTCCAAAACAATTCTTGAAATATTTGCACAAAAGAAAAACAATCGCCATCTTTAAATTGTCCAATCTATATTTAAAACACAAGGAAATCGAAATAATTACTTAAAAGATCTTCAATAAATCATACGAATAAAAAAACAATTAATTCATTTAAATGCTGCAAAAAAAAGTTCTAGATGTTTCAAATTTAACTACAGCCTATAAACAGTTCTCCCACTGTATCTCCTGAGGTTAAAACCATCCAAACCAGTCTTTTTCAGAGATAAAAATGCATTTTAAGGTAAAGACTTTCTGTGACCATCAACTCTTCCAATCCTATCAATCTTTACGCTGCGAGACACTCAAGCCATTGTAAATTATCCAAACTTCAGGCTTCAGACTCGTCGTCATTGAAATATTTGCACAAAAGGAAAAACAATCGCCATCTTTAAATTATACAGTCTTTCTATAAAACGTAAAAAGAAAATCCAAGTAATTACTTTAAAAAAAACTTTACGAAAGCATGCGAACAAAAAACAGTTGGTTTATTTAAATGCTGCAGAAAAAAAGTCCAGATGGTTTAGAATTATCTACAGTCTTTCAACAGTTATCCGCTATATCTTCGGAGGTTAAAACCATCCAAACCAGTCTTTTTCGGATATAAAATTACATTTTAAGGTAAGAACTTTATAACCAACAAATCTTCCAATTTCATCACTTTACACCACGAGACAATCAAACTATTTAAATCATTCAACCTTCAGGTTTCAGACTCGTCATCGGACTCGTCAGACAAAGAATTAATAAAACACAATGCTTTGGCTGGATAATCAAAAATACGAACTCCAGAATTTTTAACAAAAAGCCTTAATTTGGCTGGGTTCTGTAACGATGGGAAAAGCTTCTTTTGATACGCTAGGTTCATAGAGAAGCAAATGCAGGAGGTTTCTTAACAATTTCACGTGGAAAATCTTGGGGAAAAAAACGAACTTTTGAACCTTGAAATTGAAATAATCCTTTTTTTCTTGCAAACTTAATAATGTGGTCCTTGTCTCTAAAATGGAGAAAACACATAATATGCCTGTTTTTACCTTCATCCAAAGATTTTAAAGCACCGGTTCTATGAGCCGATTCAATCTCCGAGAGTTGCTAACAAACCTCCGGGAATAAAGGCTGAAATCCTTTAACAAAATAATCAAGTATGTCTGCAGATTCTGATTTTCTTTTAATCCAACAATTCGAATATTATTCCGACGCGATCGAGCCTCCAAATCCACGATTCGTTGTTGAGCCTTATCCAAACGAGAAGAAAGGTCAGCCACATTTTGACTAACTTCTTTAAGATCGAGGCTCAAAGAGTCAATTTTTTTCTTCAAATTTCTCTTTTAGTTGCGTTATTTCAGTGCAGATACCGCTGATTCGAGATGCTAATCTCTTGACTCAAGGGGGTTCTTCCGAGAACTCGTCAGTTTTTTTTAGACTTTCCATTAGTCGGGTCCAGATTTCGCCTGGTGCTCTTCGAAGAAGCCATAATTATAACTATTGCTGTACAGATTCCACTGAATAAAGATGAAATTTCAAAGTTTAAATCGGAAAAGGGAGAGATTAGAGGCGGACAGTAAGCAGCTAAATATTACATGTCCTAAAGCGGGAGGCGGAGTCAATTTGATTTTCTCAAAGAGTGCGGTGACTAGTCACCCGTGAGAAGACCAGTGATACACAGGAGATGCACCCTTCTTCATGTCTGGAGAGGAAAGGGGGAAGATGCCAGATTTTAAAACGGTGAGGGTAGGGAATGGAGAACAGTTAGAAGGTGGTCAGTGAATCCAGGAAGGTAGGAAAAATAAAGGGCTGGTGAGAAAGGAACACAATCGGATCGGAGAGTGGACCTGAGGAAGAAAGGGGAGGAGGAAGGGATCCAGGGGGATGTGATAGAGAGGTGAGAAGAGGTAAGAAGCCTGAGGGTGGCATCAAGAGGAGAACATGGACTGAGATGTCAGAATGAGAATGGGATTAAAACGTTTCACCACCGGAAATGGTCAACATCTGTACCTGCTAGTCAATTCTGTATAAAAATGACATTCCTCTGTTCAGACTTCAGAGCAGTGTGGTGACAGGAGACACACTCTTCTCCTTGTGCACAAGTAAATGAAGTATAATTATATTTTATTTAGACATACAGCAAGAAACAGCCCCTACTGGCACAATGAGATGCACCAACCAACAACAACACACCTATATAACCCTAGTGTAATAGCAGGACAGTTTACAATAACAAATCAGCCTGCTAACAGGTTTGACTTTGGAATGTGGGAGGAAAGCCGGAGCATCCGGAGGAAACTCACGAATTCACGAGGAGGAATGGAAAAACTGCTTATACACAACATCAGAATGAAACTCTGAACTCCAATGCCCCAGCTGTGCTAACCACTATGCTACCATGGTGACTGAGGAACAAGTGTCCAGCTAATTGGCGATGACACCTTCTCTCTTTGAAATTTCAGATGATTGATCCCGAGCTGGTGGTCATATTCTCTCTTTTCTCTTTTCTGCATCTGTCATGGTCCATATTGTAACACAACCTGGGTAAATTTAAAGGGACCCCAATCCGGACCGTTGACCCCTTGTTTCCCTTTAATTCCCGGTTTTCCCGTGTCCCTCGGTCTTGGTTATTAAAGGCAATTTACTCTCGACCAAACCGGCAGTTTATAAGTTTCCGGCGTCGGCGGGAGAGTGTTAACGAAGTCAGTGCGAGCCAAAGTCATCTAGCCGGAGCAAGCCAAGACTCCACCCGAAGCAAGTGCCAACAAGCCGCCTTCCCTTGGCAGAGAGGGTCCGGGCAAGGGTAACCCACCATGGTGAGTCAAGAGCTCCCGCAGCTTGGAGCAAACTTGAACCCAGTTATAGTACCGTCTTACTTGAATGGACTGTCATTGTGTTCCGTGTATGAGTCCTGGCCCTATGTCCTGTACCCAAGGAGGGGTCCTGGCTCTGTAAAGCCCTGGCCCTACGTTCTGTATCCAAGGAGGGGTCCTGACTCTGTTCCATGTTCCTGTCTCTCCCTCAGCTCTGGTGTTCCAAGTACCAAGCCCTGGCTGTGGTGTTCCAGCTATCTAGTCCAAGGTCTGTTCTGAGTCCTGGCTCTGATCCCTGATCTCCAAGTCCTAGCCCCCAGACCCTGAGTCCCAACCTAGTCCCGGGCCTGAGTCCTTGTCCATTATGCCTATTCCTGCTTCCTCTTTGCTCTCCTTGATTTCTCTGTTCTATCCTTGTGTCATGGTTTGCATTGTAAATAGTAATAAACTCTATTTTAGTTAACCTTACAAAAGGTGTTTGTGTCCTGCATTTGGGTCCTCCCCACAGCACCCTTGCTCCCCACATTGTGATAGCATCTCCCTTCTCATTCTTCCCCATCCCTGCAAATGTTATAGGACAATCACTCATTTAATCTATAGCCATATCTGATTTCCATTGTTTAAATACAGGTTTATCACCTTGTCAGCAGCCAAACCCATGCACATCACAGGAATGTCTTCTGGCTATCACTATACCAACACTGGTGTGGACAAATTATGATCCTTGCACTATACCCTTCCATCTTGTTCCATTATGAGTCCATTGGCACAAAGAAACATAGAAAACCCACATCACAATACAGGCCATTTGGCCCATAATGCTGTGCTGTATATTTATTACTTTAAAAATTGCTTATGGTTACCCATAGCTCTCTATTTTTCAAAGCTTCATGTATCTATCCAGGAGCCTCTTAAAAGACCCTATCATATCCGCCACCACTATGGTCGCCTGCAACCCATTCCATGTCCTCACCACTCTCTGTGTAAAAAGCTTACCCCTGACATCTCCTCTGTACCTACTGTGCCCTCTCACGCCCTGGGAAAAAGCTTCTGTCTATCGACATGATCAGTGCCTCTCATTGTCTTATGCATGTC
This sequence comes from Hemitrygon akajei, assembly GCF_048418815.1. Taxonomy (NCBI): domain Eukaryota; kingdom Metazoa; phylum Chordata; class Chondrichthyes; order Myliobatiformes; family Dasyatidae; genus Hemitrygon; species Hemitrygon akajei. The sequence continues at coordinate 35,136,372 of NC_133146.1, read as the reverse complement.
TATCAAGTCACATCTCTGAGGAGAAAAGGCTAAGTTCCCTCAATCTATTCTCATATAGCATGCTCCCCAATCTAGGCAACATCCCTGTAAATCTCCTCTACACCCCTTCTATAGTTTCCACATCCTTCCTGTACTGAGGTGACCAGAACTGAGTATAGGATTGCAAGTGGGGTCTTAAGACTCCCAAAATATGACAAGAAAGGTCCCCATTTTAAATAGAACTTTTTCACAGTCCCCTTCAAAGTGAATTTAATCTTTTCTAATTTCAGAAAAAAAAATTATGTCCTCTAACTAAGCAGCAGCAGATGGGGGAGTGGCAGATTTCCAGACCAGCAAGATTCTCCTACGGGCCAAAAGCGATGTAAATGCAACGATATCCGAGTAGTTTGCATTTAAACCCAAAGTGGCAGCTGCCACACCAAATACAGCTATAAGCGGGCAAGGTCTCAATGTCACCCCCAAAACTTCACTGATAACTTTGAAAACCAGTGCCCAATAGCCATCAAGCTGAGGGCAAGACCAAAATGCATGCACCAAACCAGCCGGAGAGAAAGAACACCTGTCACAGACAGCGTCTGTCCCGGGATATATGTCAGCAAGCCTGAATTTACTTAATGTACCCTGTGTAAAACTTTAAATTGTATGAGCCCCACTCTAGCACATGATGATGAGGAATGAACCCTATTCAATGCTTTTGCCCAATATTCCTCAGCCAGATCTATACCAAGGTCATCCTCCCACCTAGTCTTAGTTTTGTTTAAATCTTGAACTTCCAAAGACATCAGCTGAGAGTATAGAACAGAGATCAGCCCTTTATTATTAAACTAAGAGTGAGTTTCTCCCACAACATAGCAGGTGGTAGATCAGGAAAAGAGGGAAATTTTTCCTTGACAAAGTGGCGAATCTGCAGATAATTTAAAAAATGATTATGTGGAAGGCCACATTTAGTGTGCAGGTTATCAAAACTATCAAATATCTTACCAGTGTACAAATCCTTAATGTGCAGAAGACCGTTCAAACCCCATTGTCTAAAAACTGAATCGAGTGTGGAGGGAAGAAATAGATGGTTTTTCTGAATGGGACCCAAAACTGAAGCTGATGTGGACTTGTAGTGGCAGCAAAATTGATTAAAAATTTGGAGGGTGGAGAGCACGACCGGGTTAGATGTGAATTGAGAGGATTTCACTGGCAAGGAAGAACACACTAAAGCTGGGAGAGACGAGGAGTGGCAAGACCGTGTCTCAAGCAGACACCAGTTTATATCTGGCCGGTGAAGCCAAAAGAATACCTTTTGAATGTTCGATGCCCAGTAATAGTGAATAAAGCTCGGAAGGCCCATTCCACCTATGTCACAACGTCTTTGGAAAGTGTGCTTACTGAGCCTTGGGACCTTGTTTTCCCAAATAAAGGAGGTTATAGCTTGGTCGACTGATTTGAAAAATAACTTGGGTAAGAAAACTGGCAAGCACTGGAACAAGAATAAAATCTGGGAAGTATAGTTATTTTCACTGATTGAATTCTCCCAGCTATAGTAAGTGGTAAACTGTGCCATCTCTCAAAATCAGCCTACATTTGGCTAACCTAAAGCATGTAGGTAGCTTGAAACAGATGTAAAAGAGCAATTAATGTGTATTCCTAGATATACAAAACCATCTTGAGATAAAGGAAAAGGCAAAGATTCCTGTTGGATCTGTTATTAATGGGAAAGCATTTGCTGCTTTTTTTTTGAAGGTTCAGTTTATAGCCAGAGAAGGCTCCAAATTGACCTAATAATGACACAATAGCAGGACTGCTACCTACAGGGTCGCTAACATAAGGTAAGAGGTCATCAGCACATAGGGATACATGGTGTTCCACGTCCCCTCTCCTAACAACTTGAAATAATGTAGCTGACTTAAGTGCAATAGCTCAATTGCAAAAAGAAGAGGGGACAATGGGCAGCCTTGGTGAGTGCCACGAGTTAATGGGAAACAGTCGGATCAAAAATAATTTGTCTGTACACAGGCTAAAGGGGAGTGATATAATAACTGAACGCAGGCTACAAATATTCTGCCAAATCCAAATTTCTCCAAAACACTGAACAAGTTTACCCACTCCACTCTATCAAACGCCTTCTCTGTGTCCAAGGAGATGACGACCTCTGGACTCGGAGAAGCACTTGGTGAGTAAACCACGTCAGCTAGTCGACGGATATGTGAGATGGGGCAATATGATCCACATTGAGTCGGGTCCTTGTCCTTTTTAAGAAGTGAAATAGATGCCTGTGAAAGAGTAGGGGGTAAGGAACCATTCTCCAAGGATTCCTGAAACACTTCTAGAAGAACCAGTATGAGCTTATCCTTAAATTTCTTATAAAATTCAATGACATAACCATCAGGACCTGGGGACTTACCACTCTGCATAGCCATAATGGCATCATTAATCTCTACCTACCCAAGAGTCTGATCTAAATCCTCCACCTTCTCTGGTTCAAGACCTGGTATTTCCAAACTATTTTTAAAAAGTTCCACATTTGTTATATCTGAGGGAAACTCTGAGGTATACAGAGAAGAATAAAAAGTTGCAAAGATGTTATTAATCACTTTTGGATTGCTTGTCAAGTTTTGGTGCGTGTTTCTTACCTGGGGAGTAATTCATGATGTAGCTTGACACTTCAACTGATGAGCCATAAGCTGGCTCGACTTGTCAACATATTCATAATAGAGGCCATGTGTCTTAAGAATTAATTGTTCTGATAGGTTTGTAGATGGAAGATGAAACTTCGCTTGCAAATTAGCCTGGCTTTTATATAATTCTGCAGTGGGTGTCTCAGAATATTGCTTATCCAGATCCAAAATAGATTGTGATAACACTTGCATTTCCTTCCTATGCTCTTTATTGGCATGTGAAACAAAAGGGGATCAAGTCTCCAGAGGTTGTTCTCTAATGTTTAAAGGAAAACATAGGCCCAATAGGGTGAGTGATCAAATATAACTACAGCAGTGTACTCAATTTGTCTAATCATTGATATCAAGGAGCTATCAATTAAGAAGTAGCGTAGCCTGAAATAGGAGTGGTGAACATGAGAAAAGAAAGAGAATTGCCTAACTGATGGATTCAAATATCTCCAAGTTTCTATATAACCATTTTGTTTCATAAACATCGAGAAGGCTTTTTCCATACCAGAAGATGTTCCTCTAGAGCTAGACCTATCAAGCAGTGGGTCAATAGCACAGTTCAGATCTTCTGAAAAGATTAGCTGGTGTGTATTCAGGTTAGGTATTAATGACAAAACCTTATTTGCAGAGTGGATGTTGTCCCAATTAGGGGCATAAATGTTTACCAAAATGACAAGTATCTGAAAGAAAGATCTAGGAACTATAATAAAGCAACTATTAGTGTCACTGATTACATCAGATGGTGTAAACTGCATTCTTTTGGTGATTAATATTGCCAACCCCCTGGACCTACTATTAAATGTGGAATGAAAAACCTGATTAATACATGCTTTACGGAGTCTAATATGGTCTTCCACTCTTAAATGTGTCTCTTGTAGAAATAATATGTGCTTTTAATTGTTTCAGATGAGAGAAAACTTTAGCTCTTTTAAAAGGACCATTAGGCCCCTTTATATTCCAAGAAATAAACCTCACAGGGTGGCCTCCATCAGCAGTACTCATGTTAACCAGATCAGAAGACACACAGGGCCCACAATCCAAAACAGTGCGAGGGCACAAACTGCACACAATGGAAAGAAAACCTTGCCAATCCGTAACACAAAAGAATAAGCTGCCACAGTAATCCCCCAAAACACTCCCCCCACCCCTTTACACAAACAAGAAAAAAAACAATTAACCCCCTGAAACCTAGATCTACCTCCCCAACTGAGGATGATCGCAGTTACCAAACAAAAATCTTCCAAAGAGTCCCCCGTACAACCAAACCGTCAATCTAATCTAGGGTGGCATCCCTCCTTAGAATTTATACCAACACTTATTCTACCTTTAATATATATAGGCTAAAGATATCACAGGTCAAGCAGAGCATTAAAAACACAAAAAAACCTAGAAAACTAAACGCCAGAGATACAAATCCCAAATATTTACATTTTGCTGGTTGAAAGTTTTTGTTCATCAGATTCCTCAGCATAGTGGTTCGACCAGATCGTGTTCCACAAATTAAACTGGAAAAAATGAACAAAGAAGTGAATTGTGAAAATTAACAGTTTTCCTCGGCAGGAGGACCCTTTTAGGCTTCATAAATAACCTAAAAAAAAGTCATTGCTCTTCTCGTTCTTCTTCTCTCCAGCGCGAATGGTAAAACCCTTTGGCCGCCTCTGGTGTATTGAAATAATGCTTTTTGCCTTTATGGATGACCCGGAGCCGGGCAGGATACAAGAGGCCGAACCTGGCCCCTTTCCCGTAAAGTAGGGATATCACCTCCTTGAAAGCTGCTCGTTTTTTCCCCAGCTCTGCACTAAAATCTTCATGAAAAAGATGCGGTGTCCGAGGAAATACAGCTCCTGCTTCCATCTACTGATGATGCGTTGCTTATCTGGAAAAAAGTGTAAGAGGACCAGGAACGTTCTTGGTCTCATTTGCTTGGCTTCAGAGACACCGGATGGTTTAGGCCTGAATCGGTGAGCGCGCGAAAGTACGAGAGGCCTTGGGAAGAAATTTGTCCCCGGCACTTGGTCAAAAATCTCAGACATATATTTAACAGGGTCCGAACCTCCCAAATTTTCAGGAATGCCTAGCACTCTCAAATTGGATCTTCGCGACCGATTATCGAGGTCATCTAGTTTCCCCTTCAGATATGCGTTTCCGCTCTGCAGCGATGCAATAGCCGCTTTGGCGCTCGCCAGTCGGTCACTGTAATCATTCAGGTCATCTTCAACCTCACGAATCCGTTCGTCGTGTAGCTGGTAATAAGATATTGTTTGTTCCATGGTAGCATTCACTGGTGACAAAGCAACTTCAAGTTCTCTTTTTAGGGCAGAATGCATTGCTTGTGTCATTTCAGTAAGAAGTACTAAATGAAGCCTCTCCAATTTGTCGTGTAGCGCAGGTCCAGCAGCGTGCAACGGCGCCATTATTATAACATCAGCTTTCTTGCTCGATGCTTCGCTATCTTTTTCCCCAGTTTTACTTTGAAGGTGCATTTTGTTTGTCATGTCAGTGTCCAGCAACGACCCAGGTTGTTCACAATGTTAAATATTCAGATATCTCAAGCATACGACAAAGATAAACAGGTAGATTTTCAATAAAAGTCGTGAGCCACACTTACACGCACCTACTCACTCCATGCTCAACCCGGAAGTCACTAAGTGGGGTCTGACCAGGGTCCTATACAGCTGTAACATTACATCTCGGCTCTTTAATTCAGTCCCACGGTTGATGAAGCCCAATACACCATCTGCCTTCTTAACAACACAGTCAACCTGCACAGCAGCTTTAAATGTCCTATGGACTCAGACTCTAACATCCCTCTGATCCTCCACAGCGCCAAGAGACTGACCATTAATACTATATTCTTACATCATAGTTGACCTACCAAAATGAACCACCTCACACTTCTCAGCCAAGTTCTGCATCCTATCAATGTCCTGATGTAACCTCTGACAGCCCTCCACACTATCCACAGCACCCCAACTTTTGTGTCATCAGTAAATTTACTAACTCATCCCTCCACTTCCTCATCCAGGTCATTTATAAAATCACAAAGAGAAGAGGCAATTTTTGGATCTGCATAGCAAGGTCCCCTTGGACCCCATGCCTCTTACTTTCTCAATAAGCCTTCCATGGCCTGCCTTGTCAAGTGTCTTGCTGAAATCCATATGGACTACATTTACAGCTCTATCGGCATCAAAATCTCCCAGACATCCCACATCCAACACCAAGTACAGAACACCGGCCTCGCAAACATACTTCCTATTCCTATTCTTCACAAGTAATTTACCTCACCTTGACACCTTCACACCTCCCAGCATTCACACCTAAATTCACAACCGTCACACCTCCTGATTCACATCCACACCACAGAGACTGAATTGAATTTTTCCCAGCATTGTCTGGACTGGAATTCACAGCTTTTAGGAACCCATTGTTCAGAGCTGCACTCCAAATTAAATACACAACTGGAAAAGGCAACTGGTTTCCTTGGCTGTGTTAGTCTAGGGAAGACACTCTCCGGTCCCGCCCAGCTCGTGAGATTGAGACGGCTTCTCCCACCCCAAACCCCAGTTTGTGAGGATGCTGTGTAATTTGCTACCCTGTTACAAATTAGTGTCATGAAATTATAGACAGTACACTGAACAGACATACAACCCTGCAAACACCGATTTCAGGGAGGTAGCACCACCATCCCCGCCCCCACAACCCCATATCCACCCCACCCCCGGTGCACCTCCTAGAGTGTATGCATACAGGATATTTGATTACGAAGGAACGTAACAATTTATTGTCCTGATGAAGGGTCTCGACCCAATACGTCGACTGTACTTCCTCCTATAGATGCTGCCTGGCCTGCTGAGTCCCATCAGCATTTTGTGTGTGTTGCTTGAATTTGCAGCAGCTGCAGATTTCCTCGTGTGTATTAGAAAACTAGTAGTTCTACTTAGCACAAAGAGAGACCAATCAGGATGCTCTCTCTCTCTCTCTCTCTCTCTCTCTCTCTCTCTCCTCTCTCCCCTCTCTCCCCTCTCTCCCCTCTCTCCCCCCCCTCCCTCCCCCTCTCGCTTGCAGGTCTCAAAAAAATCCATTTCCAAGATATTCTATATAATTTGCGGGCATCACGGAGCTGCTATCAATAGGCGGGAGACTCCCGGAACTTCCGGGAGAGGTGGGATGTCTGACTATATATGATTAATGGAATTATGTTTATGAATCTTAACTGAAGGGTTAGGAAAGAAAAACAAAAGGAAAAGGGCCCATTCTAATGAAACAGGCAAATGTGCACAAGGTGCAGCTCATCCTGAACTTCTCTGTTACTCACACGCTGGGCCTTCGGTCAGCGAGAAATCACACACCACCTTCCGAGCGTCGATCACAATCCAACTCGAATGAGCTGGTCTACACTGGATCATACGCTATGACAGGTTCTCCCCAGCATCTTCTCTCTCCATCTCCTACCGAATACAAGCCCAAGACAGACAGACAGAAAGACATACTTTATTGATCCCGAGGGAAATTGGGTTTCGTTACAGTCACACCAACCAAGAATAGTGTAGAAATATAACAATATAAAGCCATAAATAATTAAATAATAATAAGAAAATTATGCCAAGTGGAAATAAGTCCAGGACCATTCCATTGGCTCAGGGTGTCTGACACAATGAGGGAGGAGTTGTAAAGTTTGATGGCCACAGGCAGGAATGACTTCCTGTGACGCTCAGTGTTGCATGTCGGTGGAATGAGTCTCTGGCTGAATGTACTCCCGTGCCTAACCAGTACATTATGGAGTGGATGGGAGACATTGTCCAAGATGGCATGCAACTTGGACAGCACCCTCAGAGAGTCCAGTTCCACCCCCACAACATCACTGGCCCTACGAATGAGTTTGTTGATTCTGTTGGTGTCTACTACCCTCAGCCTATTGCCACAGCACACAACAGCAAACATGATAGCACTGGCTACCACAGACTCATAGAACATCCTCAGCATCGTCCAGCAGATGTTAAAGGACCTCAGTCTCCTCAGGAAGTAGAGACGGCTCTGAACCTTCTTGTAGACAGCCTCAGTGTTCTTTGACCAGTCCAGTTTATTGTCAATTCGTATTGCCAGGTATTTGTAATCCTCCACCATGTCCACACTGACCCCTTGGATGGAAACAGGGGTCACTGGTGCCTTAGCCCTCCTCAGGTCCATGACCAGCTCCTTAGTCTTTTTCACATTCAGCTGCAGATGATTCTGCTCGCACCATGTGACCATGTTTCCCACCGTAGCCCTGTACTCAGCCTCATCTCCCTTGCTGATGCATCCAACTATGGCAGAGTCATCAGAAAACATTTGAAGATGGCAAGACTCTGTGCAGTAGTTGAAGTCTGATGTGTAGATGGTGAAGAGAAAGGGAGACAAGACCTACCTTATTGTCCCTCACAAAGGAAACCTCCCACTAATTGGATGGCACACATTCCACAACATCACTTATCTTCATCAATAACCCAAACAGACTGAAAGCAGAACAAACTGCTCTTACAGAACTGATAAATGAAATACCTACAGTAAAGATGTCAACCAGGGCACTACAATTGTGACCAGAATTGCAGATTGCTGATAATTAGAAAAAGTGAAAATTATAATTAATTGATAAGGAATGGTCAAAACAACCCATTACACTGGCATTTTGCTGACACGTAGATTATTTCTATGGCTAAGCAACGCGGAAGCAGAAAATGCTTCCAAATTGCTTTTAATTGCCTCAGTGTTATCAATAGACTTTGAATTTGAGTTTCTAGTGATAATCAGGAAGGAATGGATAGTATAAAGGGTTGTCTGGTCGAACATCAGACACAACAACGGAGACTCAGCAGAAGAAGAACCGCACAAACTGAGAAAGAGCACAAATTGCTTTCCATCCAAGGGACATCATGAGGTAAAGGACGTTTCCTTGCAGTTTATCTTTATGTACAGATTATTATAGAGGAGGTGGTTTACCAAAGTTAGTGGATCACAGTGCAATAACTTTGAAATACCCAGAGTGGACACACACAGGCTAATACGATAGTTGAATGATGAGACTGTAGGGTGATCCCTACGATACTCTGCTGGGGTGGAAACAGTGCAGGGAACTGCAGTGCTTTACTGTTATTTTTGTTATTAACATGTAATAAAAAGGCAGTAAACACAAGATTTGCATCCGACTCCTGACTTCTGAAGAGCCTTCTGTTCTGTCTGATCACCAGATCCAACAGCAAGTTTAAGGGATCATAAATAATCCTTACTCACGGCAGGAGAGGCAAGAGGAGTAGGAGAGTAGGAGTCTGATCAAGTCGGTTTATCTGTACTTGTCTTCCTCAAACAGGGGTCTTCGGTGGAATACGACTGAGAACAATGACATCATTTGAAAAACTCAGCAGTCAGCGTCATCACTTTATCACGGATTGATTTCCACGATAATTTGTAAGGAATGTGGACATTCTCTCTGTGACTGTGTGCGTTTCCTCTGGGTACTCGACTGTCATCCTATATTACAAAGATGTACGGGTTAGGGTTAGTGAGTATTTGGTGTCAGAAACGTGCTGAGACACTTGCCGACTGTCCTGCACAATCCTTTTTGATCTGATATGATGCCAAACGATGCATTTCACTGTATGCTTTGATGTACATGTGAGAAAGAAAGCAAATCTTTAATCTTCAACATTTTTAGAAGCAGGAGTTCACTGAACTCTGCCATACACTACAGCCGTGTAGATTTGAGTACGTTGGAGCCTATGGGTTGCATTCAGTACTGAGGTAATACACCAGAGGAATATGCTACTCTAAACTGTCATAATTTCCAGCCCCTAGCGGCTTTCAGGACAGAATGGAGGAGCTGCATCCATGGTGCGGCAAATACATCTCCTTTGGGAGGAAGCAGGAAGCAGAGTTGATCTCAGAGTAGGGTTAAAGGTCGGCACAACATGTTCTATGATCTATGCTGGTCTATGTTCTTTCAGAAATGTGCTGCAGGATCAGGGGACGTTGCTCATGCAATTGTTCTGTGAACTGGTCTGGCAACTCGTAAATTGCCAGACTTCAGTTGGCTTCACAAAACAGCTTTATCTCACTAATGTTATTGAAGTTCTCAATCTTCTAGACATTGAGTCTGAGTACTGGTGGCTGTCTGGGGAAAAGCACCACTTCTCTGTACCGAGATCTGGAGCTATGCTCAGGCTGCTGGCAAAAAAACAAAAGTCTGCAATAGTGGGAGAGCTCAACGTCTGGTAATAAAACCAAGTCCACCATCAGTGTAACAAAGCAACAGATCAGCGGCCTTGGCTGTTCAGGAGACACATTTCCATCTTCATCACATGAATCAATTCTTCATATTGGGTTACTGATCTGAAACATTCTCCTTCCTCAGATGCAGACTGAAGGCTGAGCATTTCCAGGTTTTCAATGCCATAATTATAAAAAAACATCTTTAATACAGCAACTTTCATACAGTTGGTAAATCTGCTTTTTATGGGATTGCAGGTCAGACCTGCATCAAGTGATCTGAGATGTAATTCATGATTATGTTTTTTCTCTCTTGCAGCAACGCAGCGGGAGATTCATTGAAAGAGAAGCTCGATCAGCTGCAGTGTCACTTCACATGGAGACCACAGAAGGAAACTACTGACTTGGACAATATGAGGTTGAAACTCCAAAATTCTCTGAGATTTAGTGTAAAACGTAAAGCTCAATTGTACAACCATCTTGCTTTTCTAAACTGTCTACAGGATCATTTTGAAGAAGCCATTGAAAACTTAAAGGAAGCTGAAAAGATTCTGAGGGAGATCCACAAAGATGGATTTAAAAGAAAAAGCATCATCACCTATGGAAACTTTGCCTGGGTGCATTACCACATGGGACATCTGACTGAGGCCCAGTCCTATCTCGACAAGCTGGAGATGATCTGTAAACCGCTCAGTGATGGCCCTCGCTATACAGCAATGATACCCGAGGTGTACGGGGAGAAGGGATGGTCATTGTACAGTTCTGGTGCTGAATACAGTGAGGAGGCAGAGGAATGCTTTGCAAAGGCTCTGGAGCAAGATCCTCACAACATCGAATATACAGTTGGACATGCAGGTGCACAAGTTCTTCTGGAATCAATGTCTGGAACCCCGGAGAGTCGTGATCAGAGTCATCAGTGAAGTATTTCCGACGAGTACTGCAGCTTGATCCAGATGATGCTGTGGCCATGGTGCTGTTGGCTCTAAAACTGCAGAGGTTAAGGCAAAATGAGGAAGCAAATGAATTAGTTGAACAAGCATTGCAGAAGAACTCTGATCTTCCATATGTGCTTCGCTATGCTGCAAAATATTATAGACAAAGGGGATCTGTGGAGAAAGCAATTGAGCTTTTGAAATAAGCATTCGAATTAACTCCACACTCTTGTTTCTTACACCACCAACTTGGATTGTGCTACAGAAGTAAGCTGAAATACCCTCACAGCAGATATCCTTGCAACCGGAATTTCAGCAGAAAGCTGAGTTGATCAATTAACACAAGTACTCAGAAAAATCTTTTGAGCACTGTCGAAGGTCAGCTGTTCCACCACAACTGGACTTTGCACTCATCTGCATAACAAGTGGGGAGAATTCCAGAGCAGAGGAGATTTACCATAGATTGGTGGAGTTAGTGGACATTCGTCCAGAGAATATGCAGAGCATAAGTCTGGAAGCTGGGTTATTTGAACTGCACCAGAAGATATCTGAAACAAATTCTGTTTGCCTCTTCCTGAAAAGAGTGAAAATTGAATGTAACTCAAGAGAACTGGAAAAATGTCACGTGAATTTGGAGAAGTCGGCCGATAGGAATCTTAATATAAATGCATTTGATAGCAAGGCTCTTTGCATTAAAGCAATTCTGTATCATCTGAATGGGATGAAGGATAAAGTGACTGAATACTTTGAGAAGGCCTTGTAGTTTTATCCTGGGAATGAGGAATATGTGAGTGCTCTTTCTCAATTACACATCTGAGCACCAATGATTTGTTTAAAAGATGCATTTCCATCTGATCTGCGGATTGGTTTGGTGGGGTGTTGCTTTACTAGTTATATCCTCTTAACACCTTCTTTTACTCATTAGTGTTCAATTTGCAAAAATGGTCCCTTTGTAGCTAGACCCAATTATTGTGTTTCTTTTAAAATATTAATTCTCCAAGTACCTGAGCAAACTGAACTTAATTGTGCTTCTCTGGACTCTGGAAAGATGGGATTTGGGATATTGCAGCAAGTGGAGTTAAATGAAAAATCAAAAATTGTTCCACATTGGTTTGTTTGACCTATTAATCATTGAACATATCTTATTTTTCAAATATATGGAGTTTGATTTTATCTTAAGGATCTTTGTAAAGTATCTTGTAAGGATGTGTTTGGTAATTAAAGCTTCAAAGCAGAAGTTGGTCTTGTCTTGACAAAATCAAACGAAAATGAGCAACAAATCCTTAACAGCATGATTCCAGCCTGCTGAGTGTGGTGTTGGAGTGGCTTGGAAGGGGAATGACTGGGAAGTGACAGTGGAGGGGCTTTGGAGAGCACTAATGAAATTTCAATAAGATAATGTTCTTATCAACAAAAAAGGATTAGAATTTTCATTCAAAATAATTAACAATGAAGATAATGTATCTGCAAAACTCCAAACAAGCTTGGGTGTGCATGACTGAGCAGACGCATCAACGTCAGCGAGTTAGACCTGCGGGAAAAATTTTAAACGAAGACAGATTTATAGAGCGGGTGTCTGAGTAGAGGGGACTAGAGTAGGAGGGTTTTGGCACAACAGGGCTTCAGTGATAACAGGTCGAGGCAAAGTAAATTACTTGTGAAGAATAGGAATAGGAAGTATGCTTGCGAGGCCAGTGTTCTGTACTTGGTGTTGGATGTGGGATGTCTGGGAGACTGGGATGACGATAGATCAGTAAATGTAGTCTAATTGGATTTCAGCAAGACACTTGACAAGGCAGGCCATGTAAGGCTTATTGAGAAAGTAAGAGGCATGGGATCCAAGGGGACATTGCTGTATGGATCCAAAAATGGCTTTCACAGAAACAGCAAAGAGTGGTTGTAGATAGTTCATATTCTGCTTGGAGGTTGGTGACTAGTGGTGTGCCTCAGAGGTCTGTTCTGAGACCCCTTCTCTTTGTGTTTTTATAAATGATCTGGATGAAAAAGTTGAGGGATGAGTTAGTAAATTTACTGATGACACAGAAGTTGGGGGTGCTGTGGATAGTGTGGAGGGCTATCAGAGGTTACTGTGGGACATCGATAGGATGCAAAACTGCACTGAGAAGTGTGATGTGGCTCATTTTGGTCGGTCAATTATGATGTAAGAATATAGTATTAATGGTAAGACTCTTGGCATTGTGGAGGATCAGAGGGATGTTAGGGTCTGGGTCCATAGGACACTCAAAGCTGCTGTGCAGGTTGACTGTATTGTTAAGTAGGCAGATGGTGTATTGACCTTCATCAACCGTGGGATTGAATTAAAGAGCCGAGAGGTAAAGTTACAGCTGTATAGGAAACTGATCAGACCCCAATTGGAATATTAAACTCATTTCTGGTCACCTCACTACAGGAAGGATGTGGAAACTATAGAAGGGGTGAAGCGGAGATTTACAGGGATGTTGCCTAGATTGGGGAGCATGCTTTATGAGAGTAGTTTGAATAAACATGGCCTTTTCTCCTTGGAGATGTGATTGACAGATGTGTATAAGATGATGTGAGGCACTGATCATGTGGATAGACACAGGCTTTTTCCCAGGGCTGAAATGGCTAACATGAAAGGGCACAGTTGCAAGTTATTTGGAAGTAGATACAGAGGAGATGTCAGGGGAAGCTTTTAACACAGAGAGTGGTGAGTGCATGGAATGGGCTGCGGGCGACGATAGTGGTGGCGGATACGAGAGGGTCTTTTAAGAGGCTCCTGGATAGGTACATGGAGCTTTGAAAAATAGAGAGCTATGGGTAAGCATAAGTAATTTTTAAAGTAATAAATATACAGCACAGCATCATGGGTCGGATGGCCTTTATTGTGCTGTAGCTTTTCAATGTTTCTGTGTGCCAATGAACTCATCATAGAACAAGAAGATGGAAGGGTATTGTGCAAGGATCATGCCTTTGTCCTGACCAATGGTGTTGGTATAGTGATAGCCAAAAGACATTCCTGTGATGTGCATGGGCTTGGCTGATGATAAGGTGATAATCCTTTAAGTAGACTACGGAAATAAGATATGGTTATAGGTTAAGGGAGGAATTGTCCCCTAAAATTTGCAGGGGTGGGGAAGAATGAGAAGGGAGATGCAGAAAAGAGAAAAGAGAGCATATGACCACCAGCTCGGGATCAATCATCTGAAATTTCAAAGAGAGAAGGTGTCGTCGCCAACTAACTGGACACTTGTTCCTCAGTCGCCATGGTAGCATAGTGGTTAGCACAGCTGGGGCATCGGAGTTTAGAGTTTCATTCTGATGTCGTGTATAAACAGTTTTTCCATTCCTCCTTGTGAATACGTAAGTTTCCTCTGGATGCTCCGCTTTTCCTCCCTCATTCCAAAGTCAAACCTGTTAGCAGGCTGATTTGTCATTGTAAACTATCCTGATATTACACTAGGGTTGTATAGGTGTGTTGTTGGGTGGTGCGTCTCATTGTGCCAGTAGGGGCTGTTTCTTGCTGTATGTCTAAATAAAATATAATTATACTTCAGTTACTTGTGCACAAGGAGAAGAGTGTGTCTCCTGTCACCACACTGTTCTGAAGTCTGAACAGAGGAATGTCATTTTGATACAGGTACAGATGTTGATCATTACCGATGGCGAAACATTTTAATTCTGATTCCCATTCTCATTCTGACATCTCAGTCCATGTTCTCCTCTTGAGGCCACCCTCAGGGTGGAGGAGCAACACATTACATTCCGTCTGGGCAGCCTCCAATCTGATTGCATGCATATCAATTTCTCCTTCTGGGGTGAAAAAATTCCCACCCCCTCCTTCTTCTCTTACCCACTCTGACCTCTTCTCACCTCTCTCACATCCCCCTGGATCCCTTCCTCCTTCCCTTTCTCCTCTGGTCTACTCTCCTATCCAATCGGGTTCATTCCTCTCCACTCCTTAATTTTTCCTACCTTCAGTGACCACCTTCTAACTGTTCTCCATTCCCTACCCCCACTGTTTTTAAATCTGGCATCTTCCCCCTTTCCTCACCAGACATGAAGAAGGGTGCTTCACCTGCGTATCACTGGTCTTCTCACGGGTGACTGGTCGCCACATGCTTTAATTTGAAAATCAAATGACTCTCGGTGCCACTGGGCCGTCAGGGGAATCCAGGTATCAAAGGAGGCAGTGAATAGAAGCCACACACGTTTGTAAAAAAGGTTTTGTTTCTAAGACAAAAACTATACATACAAAATATTTGAATGAGCAAAAACAATTCAGAATTCCATTGTTTTGTTTAGGTTTCAAATCTTAGATGCCAAACCAACTGAAATTCCTTTTTAATTAAAATCAGTGAGATTCCTTTATTACTCCGATCTCTATAACTCATTGGATCTAGTGTTATACCCCATTCACAAACTTACAGACTAAACTTTCCTTTTTACTTATCCCTGGTTTGTTAGAAAACTAAATATAATTCCTTTTCTCAAGTACTATAGTGAACTCCAGTTTCAGTTCCAGGCAGTATATTTTAAAGTTTTAATTCAAAGTCAAAAATTATACATACACAGTTTAACTCCTTTCATGACATCACAGCTTTCAAACAAAGTAAATCTAATTCAGTAACTCATCATAGTCTTTGCAAAAATAATCAGTTCTTGCAGAAAATCAAATTCAGATTCTTCAAATGAGAATAAACTTATACACACAAAATGCTGGTGGAACACAGCAGGCCAGGCAGCATCTATAGGGAGAAGCACTGTCGACGTTTCAGGCCGAGACCCTTCATCAGGACTAACTGAAAGAAGAGATAGTCAGAGATTTAAAAGTAGGAGGGGGAGGGGGAAATGCGAAATGATCGGAGAATACCGGAGGGGGTGGGGTGAAGTCTAGCGTTGGAAAGGTGATTGGCAAAAGGGATACAGAGCTGGAGAAGGGAAAGGATTGTTCAACGGGAGGCTGAGGGAGAAAGGAAGAGGGAGGGGAGCACCAGGGGAAGATGGAGAACAGGCAAAATGATGGGCAGAGAGAGAACAAAAAGAGCAGCAGGGAAAAATGGGGTAAGAAGGGGAGGAGGGGCATTAACAAAATTCAGAGAAGTCAATCTTCATGCCATCAGGTTGGAGGCTACCCAGACAGTATATAAGGTGTTGTTCCTGCAACCTGAGTGTGGCTTCATCTTGACAGTAGAGGGGGCCACAGATAGACATATCAGAATCGATGTGGAGTGTGAATTAAAATGTGTGGCCACTGGACAGAGTGCAGGTGTTCAGCGAAACAGTCTCCCAGTCTGCGTCGGGTCTCACCAATATATAAAATGCTGCACCAGGAGCACCGGACGCAGTATACCACACCAGCCGACTCACAGGTGAAGTGTCGCCTCACCTGGAAGGACTGTCTGGGGCCCTGAGTGGTGGTGAGTGAGGATGTGAAAAGGCAATGTGTAGTACTTGTTCCGCTTACAAGGATAAGTGCCAGGAGAGAGATCGGTGGGAAAGGATGGGGGGGGGGGAGGGGGGGGGGACAAATGGACAAGGGAGTCGCGCAGAGAGTGATCGCTGTGGGTAGCAGAAAGTGGTGGTGAGGGGAAAATTTGCCTCCATACACAGCATCCACACAAACCGTGGTTTCGGGTGGAATAAGCCATTTCAATCTCACGGGTTTGGTGGCACTTGAGAGTGTCTTCCCTAGACTTACACAGCCAAGGAAACCAGGGTGAATCATTGTAGGGACGCGTCCAGGATCGAGATCGTTGGATGCTTTGTAATTGCCTTGAGCATTGATCCGGTGGGTTGTGTATTTAAGTCTGGGTAAAAATATTGTCCGTAAAGTGATTACGATACGTGGTTATGGATGCTACAGGGACTGAGCGGAGGTTTGATAAACTTGCGGGCAATGATTTTGTTCGAGTTCAGGGATGTCTTTTTCCTGATGAGTTTGATGTGGGTTGTTCCAAGAGCTCCTGCCACAGAATTCGGGTGACAGAGGACACCCCGTTCTGAGAAAGGTCACGGCGACCGGCTCCTGCAGAGGTGAAGGACGTTTGGCTGCATCTGCAGAAGTTGAAGGAAGCTGGGGTCATCACTGTGTTCAGAAACCCTTACGCTTCTCCAATAGTGGTGGCCAGGAAAAAGAAGGGGAAGATACAGATGTGTGTGGACTATCGGACTCTGAACAGGCGTACAGTCCACAACCAGCATACAGACCCGAGAATCAAGAACAACCAGGCCTGACTGAATAGTGTGAAGTGGTTCAGTGTGCTGGACTTGAGGAGTGGGTATTACCAGATCCCCATGAGTGAGCCTAACAAAGAGAAGACAGCATATGTCCACTGGGATTCTTCCATTTTGAAAGATGCCCCAGGACACAGCTGGAGCCCCTGCCGGTGTGTCATGGAGAAAACAGTGGGTAATATGAAATTGCTTGAGGTATTGGTGTATCTGGATGACCTCATAGTGTTTGGGTTCACCTTGGAGGAACATGAAGGTGCTGGGCTGCCTGAAAGCTGACGTGTTAAAGCTTTCCCTGGATAAGTGCCTGTTTTGAAAGACCTCTGTCTTAATCTATATGGTGCCAAATTTGAGGTAAGAACGGACAGCAACACATTAACTTATATCCTGACCTCGATGAAATTGGATGCCACAGGCCATCAGTGGTTGTCGGTGTTGTCTGCCTATGATTTCAGTCTGAAGTACCGTCCGGGAAGCAGAAACACTGATGCTGAAGCATTGTCCCAATGTGCGCATGACAGGCTGGACAGGGACGGAGAGTGGGAGCGCTTTCCTGCCATTGGAGTGAAAGCCATGGGCCAGTTTTCCATCACGGGAAGGTGCAGGAAAGGCAAGAACAGGATTGTGCGGTAGATCAACTGTGAAAGGAGACATGACCCAAACAGAAAAGATGAAACACTCTGTGGTGTCTCTACTACTGAGAGAATGGCCCAGACTGGAGTTGAGCAACCAGATCCTACACCGGGTCACATCGCCTACGGACCAGCCTTAGCGTTCCCAGGTGCTTCTGCCTGAGAAGTATCACAAGGAGTGTCTGAAACTGAAGTTGTAGAAGATGAGATAAGGAGATCTCAAAGAGTCATGAGTCCCCCAGATTGGCTGGTCTATGTAGCGCCGAGGTGTTGTTGTGTGAATGAAATCACCGGAGGAAATTACTGGTAGATACAAAACAGTTTCTTTATTAGACAAAATAAGGTACAGCAGGCATCATATAGAGATGCCTTCGGTGGAAAGGTCTGCTGGCCCAACGTGGGGCTCGATATTTTGTGTCAAACAACAAAAGACAGCTCCATATTTTCAATGTATGATCAATGCTTTCTTTGAATCTACACACAACCTTCACACCCTCTGATTCACATCCACATCACAGAGACTGAAATGGATTTTACCCAGCATTGTCGGGACTGGGATTCACAGCTTTTAGGAAACCATTGTTCAGAGCTGCAGTACAAATTCAATGCACAACTGAAAAGGCAACTGGGTTCCCAGATCACAAACCTAGGATCAGATCCAAAATCTGTATGCCAAATGGTCACAGTTGCCTTTTCCAGTTGTCTGAAAGTCTGGAAACAGATCACATTCGATTTAACGGATCCAGATATCAGTGCTCGCATCACTGCGATCCCTCAATCTCAAGTAAGTGAGGCTCCCTTCTCTCTGCCTGCGTTCATTCACCTCTACACTCGTAATGTAAATCATCTCTCCAGCCACTGGCAAAGCTGGATCAGTTATTCACTGGTAACCCAGTGTCCACAGGCATATCCCATTGCTAGCCTGCAAAGAATCCTCTTGCGTACATCCATGGGTGACCAGTGAATAACAACAGCTCAATTTTCAGAGTTTTAAAAATTGTAGTAAATAAAGATTGCCAAAACAATTGTAATGTAGAACATGACCAGAACATATGTGACAAAGTAGCTACTTCAGTTTTACATCTATCACAGTAGTTATCTATACTAGAAAATATTTTAGATAGTCTCCCCTTTGTTAAATAATAACGATGGACAATTTTAAATTGAATTAAACAGTGGTTGGCACATATAGAAGAAGAATTTACGTTTTTCAGAATTCAAATCCAATCTTCATTAACTAAGTTCATATTAAGTTCTCTCTCCCAATCTTGTTTAATCTTTAGTGGTATGTTCTCTTTTTGTAACAAAAATAAATTATAAATTCTGCTGATGGAACCTCTCACTAAAGGAATCAACTTCAAAATGGCATCCAACCAATCAGATTCATGTAAATATGGAAACATAGGTAAATATTGTAAAAAATGTCTAACCTGAAAATATTGCAAAAAATGTGTATGAGCGAGAGAGTGTTTGTTAATTAACTCTTCAAAAGTCATCAACCAACCATCACAAAATAAATCTGTAAAAAAAACAGATCTATTTATTTCTCCATAGCAGAAAAATGGGGTCGGTTATTGAAGGTTTAAATGAAAAGTTTCGATATAAAAAACTAGACAACTTAAATTGTTTAAAATTTTAAAAATTGCGAAACTGCATCCAAATCCATAGAGATTGTTTAATAACTGGGTAAAGGTTTAAGTTTGGAATTTTAGACAGCCGTAAAGGTAATGGAGCTCCTAATATTGAAGTTAAATGCAATTGTTTAACAGCTTTTAATTCCAAATCAACCCATAATGGTTTTTGGCTCTTATCCAGCCAGTATAATAACCAAAAACATAATTGTCTAATATTCACAGCCCAATGATACAGTCTTAAATTAGGAAGTGCAACTCCACCATCTTTTCTGGGTTTTTGTAAATGATACTTGTTAATTCTTGGTCTCTTATTGTTCCAAATAAAGCAATAAATAAGAGTCAATTTGATCGAAAATTTTTTTAGTTAAGAAGATAGGTATATTTTGGAAAATATATAAAAATCTAGGTAAAATCATCATTTTCACAGCATGGATACGACCTATTGAAGAAAGAGTAAGTGGATTCCACCTAGAAAATAGTAGTTTCATGGAGTCTACTAAAGGAACTATATTAGCTTTATAAAGATCTTTATATTTTTTAGCAATTATAATACCTAAATATCTAAATGTATTAACAATTCTAAAAGGAATATCATTATATGTACTAACAGGAGCATTTAATGGAAACAATTCACTTTTATTCAAATTAAGTTTATATCCTGAAATTTACCAAAATCTTTAAGTGTTTCCAAAAGATTAGGAATTGATTCCTCAAGATTGGAAATAAAAATCAAAAGATCATCTGCGTAAAGTGAAATCTTGTGTATGGTTCCATTTATAGAAACACCATGAATGTTTTTAGCCTCACATAATGTTATAGCTAAAGGCTCCAATACAAGATTAAATAATAAAGGGCTTAATGGACATCCCTGTCTAGTACCATGAGAAAGTGAAAAAAAGACCTGTAATTATTAGTAATGACTGTGGCAATAGGGTTCTTATAAAACATTTGAATCCATCTATTAAAATTATTACCAAAACAAATTTTTTCTTATACTTTAAACAAATATGGCCACTCAACTCTATCAAATGCCTTTTCTGCATCAAGAGAGATAACACATTGAGGTTGCTTAGATAATGGTGAATAAATAATGTTCATCAAACTCCGAACATTAGAGAAAGAGTAACGGCCTTTAATAAAGCCCGTTTGGTCCATAGAGATGATTTTAGTTAAACTTTTCCAAGTGTTAGCCATTATTTTAGAAAGAATTTTTGCATCCACATTTAATAGCGAAATAGGTCTATAATGATGAGCATTCAACAGGGTCTTTATCTTTTATTAAGAATTAAGGAAATAGATGCTTCATAAAAAGAAGAAGATCAATTACCTTTCTCAAAGAATTCATGAAATATTTCCAAAAGATACGGAGAAAGTAATCTTTCAAATTTTTTGAAAAATCCCACCAAATAACCATCAAGTCCAGGAGCTTTACCTGATTACATTGATAAAATAGCTTTCTGAATTTCATGCTCAGTAATTGGAGCATCAAGCATCTGTTGATCTTCATTAAAAATTTGTGGAAATTTAATCTTATGTAAAAAGCTTCCATTTTGGAGGAGTCTGCAGGAAATTGAAATCTATAAAGATCAGAGTAAAAATATTGAAAGTCTTATTAATATCCTCATAGTTACTTACTATTTCTCCATTGTTTTTACGATTCTTTAAAATTTGTCTTTTAGCTCTAGCTGCTTTTAATTGGGAAGCTAAGAGCCTATTATTTTTATCCCCAAAAATATAAAATTGACTTTTCAATTTAAGCAAATATCCTTCAATAGGATATGTTAGTAATAAGTTATACTGAGATTGTAATTCTACTCTTCTTTTGAATGAAACAACATTTGGAGAGACTGCATTAATGTTATCTAATTCTTTAATTTGGTTAGAGATTTTATCTAATTCCATTCTTGTTTGTTTCTTCAATTTAGCTATATACGATATAACTTGACCACGTAAAGAAGCTTTCAATGTATCCCAAATTACTAACTTTGAGACGTTTCCTATATTACTAAAGAGAAAAAACTCTTTTATCTGAGTTTCAATAAACTCAACAAATTCTGAACTTTGTAATAAATGTTCTGGAAAATGCCAAAATGTTCTGGTAGAAACAACATTTTTCAATTCAAATATTAAACTGAAAGGAGCATGATCAGAGATAGCGATTGCATCATACTCACATTTCTGAACATTACATAAAAGTCCAGGGTCAACTATTAAATAGTCGATTCTCAAATATTTACTATGAACATGTGAGAAAAAAGAATATTCTCTATCACTAGAACGCATATGCATCCAGACCTCATTTAAACCATAGTCAATTAAAAGGAATTAATAAGTGATGCAGAATGATTACGGAGTTGATGTTTGGATGATGACTTATCCATTAAAGGATTTAAACAAGTATTAAAATCACCACCCATTAATAACATATATTCATTTAAATCAGGTAATAGAGCAAAAATGGCTTTAAAAATGAGGGATCATTAACATTTGGTCCATAAATATTAACCAAAACCATTTGCCTATTACAAATTATTTCTTTAACAATTAAAAATCTACTATTAATATCGGCTATAGTATCCTCCTGATTAAAAGGAATATTGGAATCAATAAAAATAGAGACACCTCTAGTTTTACTCTGGGAGTTTGCATGAAACTGAGGATCCTCCCGAAAATTTTTAAAAAATGATTTTTATCACATAACCAGGAATGTGTCTCTTGAGCAAAGAGTATATCAGGCTGGAATCGGTTTATAACTTTAAATGTTTTCTTATGCTTAACAGGATGATTCCAACTGCAAATATTCTAAGTTAAAACATTTAACTGTTTAGATATCATCATGAAACTTTGTATCTAAAAAGAATAGTTAGACACATATCAGGATAATGATTGAATATGGCAGAGATGAACAACAATAAAAATAACTAGCATATGCTCTGGGATTCCATAATGGGGATATAAAAAACCATCCAAACTACAAAGCCCAGAAACAAGTCCATATCTATCGACGCAATCCCCAAGAAGAGCATAGATGCAAATACAGCTCCGCCTATCTAGGTAATAAAATTTTTAAAAAAGTAATCTTCGTCTCCCTCTACAGAACATAAATCTCATTACAGTCGACATATATCTCAATATAATTAACTTGGAAGGAAAGTGTTTTTCATGTAAAACAAAACGACCTTCAATCTGAAAGCAACCTTCATAATATTAGCTAAAAGGAAGAAAAACACTTCCAAAACAATTCTTGAAATATTTGCACAAAAGAAAAACAATCGCCATCTTTAAATTGTCCAATCTATATTTAAAACACAAGGAAATCGAAATAATTACTTAAAAGATCTTCAATAAATCATACAAATAAAAAAAATTAATTCATTTAAATGCTGCAAAAAAAAAGTTCTAGATGTTTCAAATTTAACTACAGCCTATCAACAGTTCTCCCACTGTATCTCCTGAGGTTAAAACCATCCAAACCAGTCTTTTTCAGAGATAAAAATGCATTTTAAGGTAAAGACTTTCTGTGACCATCAAATCTTCCAATCCTATCAATCTTTACGCTGCGAGACACTCAAGTCATTGTAAATTATCCAAACTTCAGGCTTCAGACTCGTCGTCATTGAAATATTTGCACAAAAGGAAAAACAATCGCCATCTTTAAATTATAGTCTTTCTATAAAACGTAAAAAGAAAATCCAAGTAATTACTTTAAAAAAAACTTTACGAAAGCATGCGAACAAAAAACAGCTGGTTTATTTAAATGCTGCAGAAAAAAAGTCCAGATGGTTTAGAATTATCTACAGTCTTTCAACAGTTATCCGCTATATCTTCGGAGGTTAAAACCATCCAAACCAGTCTTTTTCGGATATAAAATTACATTTTAAGGTAAGAACTTTATAACCATCAAATCTTCCAATTTCATCACTTTACACCACGAGACAATCAAACTATTTAAATCATTCAACCTTTAGGCTTCGACTCGTCATCGGACTCGTCAGACAAAGAATTAATAAAACACAATGCTTTGGCTGGATAATCAAAAATACGAACTCCAGAATTTTTAACAAAAAGCCTTAATTTGGCTGGGTACTGTAACGATGGGAAAAGCTTCTTTTGATACGCAAGGTTCATAGAGAAGCAAATGCAGGAGGTTTCTTAACAATTTCACGTGGAAAATCTTGGGGGAAAAAACGAACTTTTGAACCTTGAAATTGAAATAATCCTTTTTTTCTTGCAAATTTAATAATGTGGTCCTTGTCTCTAAAATGGAGAAAACACATAATATGCCTGTTTTTACCTTCATCCAAAGATTTTAAAGCACCGGTTCTATGAGCCGATTCAATCTCCGAGAGTTGCTAACAAACCTCCGGGAATAAAGGCTGAAATCCTTTAACAAAATAATCAAGTATGTCTGCAGATTCTGATTTTCTTTTAATCCAACAATTCGAATATTATTCCGACGCGATCGAGCCTCCAAATCCACGATTCGTTGTTGAGCCTTATCCAAACGAGAAGAAAGGTCAGCCACATTTTGACTAACTTCTTTAAGATCGAGGCTCAAAGAGTCAATTTTTTTCTTCAAATTTCTCTTTCAGTTGCGTTATTTCAGTGCAGATACCGCTGATTCGAGATGCTAATCTCTTGACTCAAGGGGGTTCTTCCGAGAACTCGTCAGTTTTTTTAGACTTTCCATTAGTCGGGTCCAGATTTCGCCTGGTGCTCTTCGAAGAAGCCATAATTATAACTATTGCTGTACAGATTCCACTGAATAAAGATGAAATTTCAAAGTTTAAATCGGAAAAGGGAGAGATTAGAGGCGGACAGTAAGCAGCTAAATCTTACATGTCCTAAAGCGGGAGGCGGAGTCAACTTGATTTTCTCAAAGAGTGCGGTGACTAGTCACCCGTGAGAAGACCAGTGATACACAGGAGATGCACCCTTCTTCATGTCTGGAGAGGAAAGGGGGAAGATGCCAGATGGTGAGGGCTGGTGAGAAAGGAACCCAATCGGATCGGAGACTGGACCTGAGGAATAAAGGGGAGGAGGAAGGGATCCAGGGGGATGTGATAGAGAGGTGAGAAGAGGTAAGAAGCCTGAGGGTGGCATCAAGAGGAGAACATGGACTGAGTTGTCAGAATGAGAATGGGATTAAAACGTTTCACCACCGGAAATGGTCAACATCTGTACCTGCTAGTCAATTCTGTATAAAAATGACATTCCTCTGTTCAGACTTCAGAACAGTGTGGTGACAGGAGACACACTCTTCTCCTTGTGCACAAGTAAATGAAGTATAATTATATTTTATTTAGACATACAGCAAGAAACAGCCCCTACTGGCCCAATGAGACACCACCCAACAACACACCTATATAACACTAGTGTAATAGCAGGACAGTTTACAATGACAAATCAGCCTGCTAACAGGTTTGACTTTGGAATGTGGGAGGAAAGCCGGAGCATCCGGAGGAAACTCACGTATTCACGAGGAGGAATGGAAAAACTGCTTATACACGGCATCAGAATGAAACTCTGAACTCCGATGCCCCAGCTGTGCTAACCACTATGCTACTGTGGTGACTGAGGAACAAGTGTCCAGTTAATTGGCAACGACACCTTCTCTCTTTGAAATTTCAGATGATTGATCCCGAGCTGGTGGTCATATGCTCTCTTTTCTCTTTTCTGCATCTTCCTTCTCATTCTTCCCCAACCCTGCAAATGTTATAGGACAATCACTCATTTAATCTATAGCCATAGTTGATTTCCATTGTTTAAATACAGGTTAATCACCTTGTCAGCAGCCAAACCCATGCACATCACAGGAATGTCTTCTGGCTATCACTATACCAACACTGGTCAGGACAAAATATGATCCTTGTACTATACCCTTCCATCTTGTTCCATTATGAGTCCATTGGCACAAAGAAACATAGAAAACATACATCACAATACAGGCCATTTGGCCCATAATGCTGTGCTGTATATTTATTACTTTAAAAATTGCTTATGGTTACCCATAGCTCTCTATTTTTCAAAGCTTCATTTATCTATCCAGGAGCCTCTTAAAAGACCCTATCATATCCGCCACCACTATGGTCGCCTGCAACCCATTCCATGCCCTCACCACTCTCTGTGTAAAAAGCTTACCCCTGACATCTCCTCTGTACCTACTGTGCCCTCTCACGCCCTGGGAAAAAGCTTCTGTCTATCGACATGATCAGTGCCTCTCATTGTCTTATGCATGTCTATCAAGTCACATCTCTGAGGAGAAAAGGCTAAGTTCACTCAACCTATTCTCATATAGCATGCTCCCCAATCTAGACAACATCCCTGTAAATCTCCTCCACACCCCTTCTATAGTTTCCACATCCTTCCTGTACTGAGGTGACCAGAACTGAGTATAGGATTGCAAGTGGGGTCTTAAGACTCCCAAAATATGACAAGAAAGGTCCCCATTTTAAATAGAACTTTTTCACAGTCCCCTTCAAAGTGAATTTAATCTTTTCTAATTTCAGAAAAAAAAATTATGTCCTCTAACTAAGCTGCAGCAGATGGGGGAGTGGCAGATTTCCAGACCAGCAAGATTCTCCTACGGGCCAAAAGCGATGTAAATGCAACGATATCCGAGTAGTTTGCATTTAAACCCAAAGTGGCAGCTGCCACACCAAATACAGCTATAAGCGGGCAAGGTCTCAATGTCACCCCCAAAACCTCACCGATAACTTTGAAAACCAGTGTCCAATAGCCATCAAGCCGAGGGCAAGACCAAAATGCATGCACCAAACCAGCCGGAGAGAAAGAACACCTGTCACAGACAGCGTCTGTCCCGGGATATATGTCAGCAAGCCTGAATTTACTTAATGTACCCTGTGTAAAACTTTAAATTGTATGAGCCCCACTCTAGCACATGATGATGAGGAATGAACCCTATTCAATGCTTTTGCCCAATATTCCTCAGCCAGATCTATACCAAGGTCATCCTCCCACCTAGTCTTAGTTTTGTTTAAATCTTGAACTTCCAAAGACATCAGCTGAGAGTATAGAACAGAGATCAGCCCTTTATTATTAAACTAAGAGTGAGTTTTTCCCACAACATAGCAGGTGGTAGATCAGGAAAAGAGGGAAATTTTTCCTTGACAAAGTGGCGAATCTGCAGATAATTTAAAAAATGATTATGTGGAAGGCCACATTTAGTGTGCAGGTTATCAAAACTATCAAATATATTACCAGTGTACAAATCCTTAATGTGCAGAAGACCATTCAAACCCCATTGTCTAAAAACTGAATCGAGTGTGGAAGGAAGAAATAGATGGTTTTTCTGAATGGGACCCAAAACTAAAGCTGATGTGGACTTGTAGTGGCAGCAAAATTGATTAAAAATTTTGAGGGTGGAGAGCACGACCGGGTTAGATGTGAATTGAGAGGATTTCACTGGCAAGGAAGAACACACTAAAGCTGGGAGAGACGAGGAGTAGCAAGACCGTGTCTCACGCAGACACCAGTTTATATCTGGCCGGTGAAGCCAAAAGAATACCTTTTGAATGTTCGATGCCCAGTAATAGTGAATAAAGCTCGGAAGGCCCATTCCACCTATGTCACAACGTCTTTGGAAGGTGTGCTTACTGAGCCTTGGGACCTTGTTTTCCCAAATAAAGGAGGCTATAGCTTTGAATTTGAAAAATAACTTGGGTAAGAAAACTGGCAAGCACTGGAATAAGAAAAAAATCTTGGAATTATAGTTATTTTCACTGATTGAATTCTCCCAGCTATAGTAAGTGGTAAACTGTGCCATCTCTCAAAATCAGCCTACATTTGGCTAACCTAAAGCCTGTAGTTAGCTTGAAACAGATGTAAAAGAGCAATTAATGTGTATCCCTAGATATACAAAACCATCGTGAGATAAAGGAAAAGGCAAAGATTCCTGTTGGATCTGTTATTAATGGGAAAGCATTTGCTGCTTTTTTTTTTGAAGGTTCAGTTTATAGCCAGAGAAGGCTCCAAATTGACCTAATAATGACACAATAGCAGGACTGCTACCTACAGGGTCGCTAACATAAGGTAAGAGGTCATCAGCACATAGGGATACATGGTGTTCCATGTCCCCTCTCCTAACACCTTGAAATAATGTAGTTGACTTAAGTGCAATAGCTCAATTGCAAAAAGAAGAGGGGACAATGAGCAGCCTTGGTGAGTGCCACGAGTTAATGGGAAACAGTCGGATCAAAAATAATTTGTCTGTATACAGGCTAAAGGGGAGTGATATAATAACTTAACACAGGCTACAAATATTCTGCCAAATCCAAATTTCTCCAAAACACTGAACAAGTTTACCCACTCCATTCTATCAAACGCCTTCTCCGTGTCCAAGGAGATGACGACCTCTGGACTCGGAGAAGCACTCGGTGAATAAACCATGTCAGCTAGTCGATGGATATGTGAGATGGGGCAATATGATCCACATTGAGTCGGGTCCTTGTCCTTTTTAAGAAGTGGAATAGATGCCTGTGAAAGAGTAGGGGGTAAGGAACCATTCTCCAAGGATTCCTGAAACACTTCTAGAAGAACCAGTATGAGCTTATCCTTAAATTTCTTATAAAATTCTATGATATAACCATCAGGACCTGGGGACTTACCACTCTGCATAGCCATAATGGTATCATTAATCTCTACCTACCCAGGAGTCTGATCTAAATCCTCTACCTCCTCTGGTTGAAGAGCTGGTATTTCCAAATTATTTTTAAAAAGTTCCACATTTGTTATATCTGAGGGAAACTCTGAGGTATACAGAGAATAAAAAGTTGCAAAGATGTTATTAATCACTTTTGGATTGCTTGTCAAGTTTTGGTGCGTGTTTCTTATCTGGGGAGTAATTCATGATGTAGCTTGACACTTCAACTGATGAGCCATAAGCTGGCTCGCCTTGTCAACATATTCATAATAGAGGCCACGTGTCTTAAGAATTAATTGTTCTGATATGTTTGTAGATGGAAGATGAAACTTCGCTTGCAAATTAGCCTGGCTTTTATATAATTCTGCAGTGGGTGCCTCAGAATATTGCCTATCCAGGTCAAAAATATTTGTGATAACACTTGCATTTCCTTCCTATGCTCTTTATTGGCATGTGAAAGAAAAGGGGATCAAGTCTCCAGAGGCTGTTCTCTAATGTTTAAAGGAAAACATAGGCCCAGTTTCACGGGTGAGTGATCAAATATAACTACAGCAGTGTACTCAATTTGTCTAATCATTGATATCAAGGAGCTATCAATTAAGAAGTAGCGTAGCCTGAAACAGGAGTGGTGAACATGAGAAAAGAAAGAGAATTGCCTAACTGATGGATTCAAATATCTCCAAGTTTCTATATAACCATTTTGTTTCATAAACATCGAGAAGGCTTTTTCCATACCAGAAGATGTTCCTCTGGAGCTAGACCTATCAAGCAGTGGGTCAATAGCATAGTTCAGATCTTCTGAAAAGATTAGCTGGTGTGTATTCAGGTTAGGTATTAATGACAAAACCTTATTTGCAGAGTGGATGTTGTCCCAATTAGGGGCATAAATGTTTACCAAAATGACAAGTATCTGAAAGAAAGATCTAGGAACTATAATAAAGCAACTATTAGTGTCACTGATTACATCAGATGGTGTAAACTGCATTCTTTTGGTGATTAATATTGCCAACCCCCTGGACCTACTATTAAATGTGGAATGAAGAACCTGATTAATACATGCTTTACGGAGTCTAATATGGTCTTCCACTCTTAAATGTGTCTCTTGTAGAAATAATATGTGCTTTTAATTGTTTCAGATGAGAGAAAACTTTAGCTCTTTTAACAGGACCATTAGGCCCCTTTATATTCCAAGAAATAAACCTCACAGGGTGGCCTCCATCAGCAGTACTCATGTTAACCAGATCAGAAGACACACAGGGCCCACAATCCAAAACAGTGCGAGGGCACAAACTGCACACAATGGAAAGAAAACCTTGCCAATCCGTAACACAAAAGAATAAGCTGCCACAGTAATCCCCCAAAACACTCCCCCACCCCTTTACACAAACAAGAAAAAAAAACAATTAACCCCCTGAAACCTAGATCTGCCTCCCCAACTGAGGATGATCGCAGTTACCAAACAAAAAACTTCCAAAGAGTCCCCTGTACAACCAAACCGTCAATCTAATCTAGGGTGGCATCCCTCCTTAGAATTTATACCAACACTTATTCT
Source organism: Hemitrygon akajei (assembly GCF_048418815.1). Classification (NCBI taxonomy): domain Eukaryota; kingdom Metazoa; phylum Chordata; class Chondrichthyes; order Myliobatiformes; family Dasyatidae; genus Hemitrygon; species Hemitrygon akajei. The sequence continues at coordinate 35,106,851 of NC_133146.1, read as the reverse complement.
ACCTTTAATATATATAGGCTAAAGATATCACAGGTCAAGCAGAGCATTAAAAACACAAAAAAACCTAAAAAACTAAACGCCAGAGATACAAATCCCAAATATTTACATTTTGCTGGTTGAAAGTTTTTGTTCATCAGATTCCTCAGCATAGTCGTTCGACCCGATCGTGTTCCACAAATTAAACTGGAAAAAATGAACAAAGAAGTGAATTGCGAAAACTAACAGTTTTCCTCGGCAGGAGGACCCTTCAAGGCTGCATGAATAACCTAAAAAAAAAGTCATTGCTCTTCTCGTTCTTCTTCTCCCCAGCGCGAATGGTAAAACCCTTTGGCCGCCTCTGGTGTATTGAAATAATGCTTTTTGCCTTTATGGATGACCCGGAGCCGGGCAGGATACAAGAGGCCGAACCTGGCCCCTTTCCCATAAAGTAGGGATATCACCTCCTTGAAAGCTGCTCGTTTTTTCCCCAGCTCTGCACTAAAATCTTCATGAAAAAGATGAGGTGTCCGAGGAAATACAGCTCCTGCTTCCATCTACTGATGATGCGTTACTTATCTGGAAAAAAGTGTAAGAGGACCAGGAACGTTCTTGGTCTCGTTTGCTTGGTTTCAGAGACACCGGATGGTTTAGGCCTGACTCGGTGAGCGCGCGAAAGTACGAGAGGCCTTGGGAAGAAATTTGTCCCCGGCACTTGGTCAAAAAACTCAGACATATATTTAACAGGGTCCGAACCTCCCAAATTTTCAGGAATGCCTAGCACTCTCAAATTGGATCTCCACGACCGATTATCGAGGTCATCTAGTTTCCCCTTCAGAAATGCGTTTCCGCTCTGCAGCGATGCAATAGCGGCTTTGGCGCTCGCCAGTCGGTCACTGTAATCATTCAGGTCATCTTCAACCTCACGAATGCGTTCGTCGTGTAGCTAGTAATAAGATATAATTTGTTCCATGGTAGCATTCACCTGGTGACAAAGCAACTTCAAGTTCTCTTTTTAAGGCAGAATGCATTGCTTGCGTCATTTCAGTAAGAAGTACTAAATGAAGCCTCTCCAATTCGTCGTGTAGCGCAGGTCCAGCAGCGTGCATCGGCACCATTATTATAACATCAGCTTTCTTGCTCGATGCTTCGCTATCTTTTTCCCCAGTTTTACTTTGAAGGTGCATTTTGTTTGTCATGTCAGTGTCCAGCAACGACCCAGGTTGTTCACAATGTTAAATATTCAGATATCTCGAGCATACGACAACGATAAACAGGTAGATTTTCAATAAAATTCGTGAGCCACACTTACACGCACCTACTCACTCCATGTTCAACCCGGAAGTCACTAAGTGGGGTCTGACCAGGGTCCTATACAGCTGTAACATTACATCTCGGCTCTTTAATTCAGTCCCACGGTTGATGAAGCCCAATACACCATCTGCCTTCTTAACAACACAGTCAACCTGCACAGCAGCTTTAAATGTCCTATGGACTCAGACTCTAACATTCCTCTGATCCTCCACAGTGCCAAGAGACTTACCATTAATACTATATTCTTACATCATAGTTGACCTACCAAAATGAACCACCTCACACTTCTCAGCCAAGTTCTGCATCCTATCAATGTCCTGATGTAACCTCTGACAGCCCTCCACACTATCCACAGCACCCCAACTTTTGTGTCATCAGTAAATTTACTAACTCATCCCTCCACTTCCTCATCCAGGTCATTTATAAAATCACAAAGAGAAGGGGCCATTTTTGGATCCACATAGCAATGTCCCCTTGGAACCCATGCCTCTTACTTTCTCAATAAGCCTTACATGGCCTGCCTTGTCAAGTGTCTTGCTGAAATCCATATGGACTACATTTACTGCTCTACCGTCATCAAAGTCTCCCAGACATCCCACATCCAACACCATGTACAGAACACCGGCCTCGCAAACATACTTCCTATTCCTATTCTTCGCAAGTAATTTACCTCGCCTTGACACCTTCACACCTCCCAGCATTCACACCTAAATTCATAACCGTCACACCTCCTGATTCACATCCACACCACAGAGACTGAATTGAATTTTACTCAACATTGTCTGGACTGGGATTCACAGCTTTTAGGAACCCATTGTTCAGAGCTGCTCTCCAAACTAAATACACAACTGGAAAAGGCAACTGGTTTCCTTGGCTGCGTAAGTCTAGGGAAGACACTCTCCGGTCCCGCCCAGCTCATGAGATTGAGACGGCTTCTCCCACCCCAAACCCCAGTTGGTGAGGATGCTGTGTAATTTGCTACCCTGTTACAAAATAGTGTCATGAAATTATAGACAGTACACTGTACAGACATACAACCCTGCAAACACCCATTTCAGGGAGGTAGCACCACCACCCCCGCCCCCACAACCCCATATCCACCCCACCCCCGGTGCACCTCCTAGAGTGTATGCATACAGGATATTCGATTACGATAGAATGCAACAATTTATTGTCCTGATGAAGGGTCTTGACCCAATACATCGACTGTCCTTCTTCCTAGAGATGCTGCCTGGCCTGCTGAGGTCCACCAGCATTTTGTGTGTGTTGCTTGAATTTCCAGCATCTGCAGATTTCCTCGTGTGTATTAGAAAACTAGTAGTTCTACTTAGCACAAAGAGAGACCAATCAGGATTCATTCTCTCTCTCTCTCTCTCTCTCTCTCTCTCTCTCTCTCTCTCTCTCTCTCTCTCTCTCTCTCTCTCTCTCTCTCCCCTCTCCCCCCTCTCCCTCTCTCCCTCTCTCCCTCTCTCCCCCTCTCCCCCTCTCCCACTCCCCCTCCCCCTCTCCCCCTCCCCCTCCCCCTCTCCGTCTCCCTCTCCCTTCTATATAATTTGCGGACATCAGGGAGCTGCTTATCAATAGGCGGGAGACTTACGGGAGAGGTGGGATGTCTGACTGTATATGATTAACAGAATTATGTTTATGATTCCTAACTGAAGGGTTAGGAAAGAATAACAAAAAAGAAAAGAGCCCATTCTAATGAAACAGTCAAATGTGCACAAGTTGGAGCTCATCTTGAACTTCTCTGCTGAGAATACGTGCTGGGCCTTCAGTCAGTCTGAAACCACCCTTTAAACCTCACTCGCAATCTGTCTCATACAAACGAGTCCACCACTGGATCGTAAACAATGACCGGATCTCCCCAGCATTTTCTCTCTCCATCTCCCACCGAACACAAGCCCAAAACCAAACTTATTGTCCCTCACCAAGAAAACCTCCCACTAATTGGATGGCACACATTCCACAACATCACTTATCTTCATCAATAACCCAAACAGACTGAAAGCAGAACAAACAGCTCTTACAGAACTGATAAATGAAATACCTACAGCATAACAGTATACAAGGGGTGATTGACAAGTTAGTGGCCTAAAGTAGGAGTCAGTTTTAGAAAACCTAGGACTTTTATTTTTCAACATAGTCCCCTCCTACATTTACAGATGTCTTGGAGCATACGGATCCCTTCTTGTAGAAGTCAGTGTCTTGGACCTCCAGAAGTGGTCCACAGCGGGGGGGGGGGGGGGGGGGTGATTGATAAGTTCATGGCATAAGGTAGAGGGAGATGTGTTATTAGCTTCAAACTTTCTGCATATTCACTCAAAGGGTTGAACTGCACGTGCATGTAACGAGAGCTGTATAACTCATCTCCTTATTCATAACTGTGAACCAGAGCATTGCACTCTCCCCCACCACAAAAACTCATGTCCTCATGACCTTGAAATAATTTCTCATCTTGTCATTAGTAATACCGTCTTCAAAGGATTTTCCTGATGTCGAACCTCCAATCCAGCTGTAAGTAGTAGTGACATATCTCACTGGGGGATAGTCTCAACCCTCTGTTTCCCTGTGTTAGACTGAGTTTTAGGTTTAGGATATGTACCTTTAACAATTGACTTTGGCTGTCAGTCTTCACATCTGAAACTGTATTGTGAGTTTAATTTGGAGTGCAGATCTGAACAATGGGTTCCTAAAAGCTGAGAATCCCAGTCCAGACAATGTTGAGTAAAATTCATTTCGATGTCTGTGGTGTGGATGTGAATCAGGAGGTGTGAAGGTTGTGTGTAGTTTTAAAGAAAGCATTGACCATACATTGAAATTAAGGAGCTGTCTATTGAGGTTTGACACATAAAATATCGAACCCCACGTTGGGCCAGCAGAACTTTCCACTGAAGGCATCTCTACATGATGCCTGCTGTACCTTGTATTGTCTAATAAAGAAACTGCTTTGTATCTACCAGTATTTTCCTCCGGTGATTTCATTCACACAACACCCCGGCGCTACATAGACCAGACTATCTGGGGGACTCCTGACTCTTTGAGGCCTCCTTATCTCATCATCTACATCTTCAGTTTCAGACACTCCTTGGGATACTTCTCAGGCAGAACCACCTGGGAACACTGAGGCCTGTCCGGAGGCAATGTGACCCGGTGTAGGATCTGGTTCCTCAACTCCAGTCTGGGCCATTCTCTCAGTAGTAGAGACACCACAGAGTGTTTAATCTTTTCTGTTTGGTTCATGTCCCCTTTCGCAGTCGCTGACCAAACAGTACCAATACACGGGTCATCTCGCTGACCAGCTGCCACTTCCTGGGGCTCAATTCTGGCAACTGCTTTGTCTTCAGAGCAGTCAGGTTGCAGTAAGCTTGTGGAATGGCACCATCAGAACCTCCCAAATGATCTACATCTCAATCCTGTCCTTGCCTTTCCTGCACCTTCCCGTGACGGAAAACTGGCACATGGCTTTCACTCCAATGGCAGGAAAGCGTTCCCACTCTCCGTCCCTGTCCAGCCCGTCATGCGCACATTGGGACAACGCTTCGACATCAGTGTTTCTACTTCCCGGACGGTACTTCAGACTGAAATCATAGGCAGACAACACCGACAACCACCGATGGTCTGTGGCATCCAATTTCATCGAGGTCAGTATATAAGTTAATGTGTTGCTGTCCGTCCTTACCTGGAATTTGGGAGCATATAGATATTCACTTAACTTATGCACCACTGCCCATTTCAATGCCAGGAACTCCAACTTGTGTGTGGGATAGATTTTCTCTGAGGGAGACACACTCCAGCTGACGAATGCCACAGTTCTCATCCCTGTGCCCTGATCCTGATATAGAACACCGCCTAAGCTCTCTCTGCTGGCATCTGTGAGCATGTACGGCATCCGGGGGTCTGCGAAAGCTCACATTGGCTCTTTTGTCAGCAGATCCTTCAGCAACTGAAAGGACTCTTCCTATTTCACATCCCATCTTACACCAAAAGGCTCTGAAGTGCTAAGATAATCTCTACCATCCACTCCTTTCTTCTTCCCTTCTTTCCCCAATGGAGGGTCAATGCACAGAAGCTGATCTGAACGGTGACTCACTTTAGAGCAGTCTATCACGAACCTCCGATAGTACCCACAGAACCCAAGGAATGAGCACATGGCACTCACAGTCTGAGAGGTGTAGGTTGAGAGGTGACCTGATAGAGGTGTATAAGATGATGTGAAGCATTCATCGTGTGAATAGTCAGAGGCTTTTTCCCAGAGCAGAAGTGGCTAACACAAGAGGGCACTGTTTTAAGGTGCTTGAGAGTAGATACAGAGGAGATGTCAGGGGTAAATATTTTACACAGAGAGTGGTAAGTGGGTGAAAGAGCCTGCTGGCCACAGTGATGGAGGCAGATACGATAGGGTCTTTTAAGAGGCTCCTGGATAGGTACATGGAGCTCAGCATAACAGAGGGCTATGGGTAAACCTGGGTAGTTTTCAGGTAAGGACATGTTCTGTACAGTATTGTGGGCCAAAGGGCCTGTATTGTGCTTCAGATTTTCTAAGGCTACATCCATGCTTGACCAAATAATTTTGAAAAGGCAGTTTCACGTAAAAATGATAGGCGTCCACACTATACCTTTTTAAAAATACCTCCATCCACATTGAAATAGAGATTTTGGGGAATCTCCTTCTCATGAACATGCACAGGATACATCTACCGAAAAAAAGCGACATGTTTGGTGTTGAATCTCGCTGTGAAAGTGCGCGTTTGTGCAGTTATAGACTAGAAAAATTTAAACAACGAGCACCTGCTGGCTCTCGTGCAGAAAGACTTAAAAGTAAAAAAAGCAAATACTGGAGCATATGGAGGCAACCGACAGTGAGTTCATGGACAGTATGAACTAGCTGATGACGAACATTGAAAAACTGACTAACTCTGTTGCATTAATAAAGCACCTTGTTAAATGTGTAAAACATGTCTGCATCAGTATTATCTTGTATTTCCATACAATGTTACATTAAGCTGTTACACATCTATTGTCAGAGAAGTACTTGCATAAATAGGTAAACCACCTTCATACAAGCAAGGACAGAAAACAGGGCAAAGTGTGTATACTTATTGATTCAGTAAGTTATGGGTCAAAGTATTTGGTGAGTACATTTCTAACTCTTCAGGCTTCTGACTCGTTGCCATCTGTTCTCAAATTGTTAGGTTGCGTTCAGAAAAACAATGAAATGGTGTGCTGCCACCTGAGAGTGTTTTCAGATTTCTCCAGTTACCCATCCACACTGATCTGCCTGAGCGGTGTTTTCAAAATTACACACTTTGGAGAGCATTTCTGAAGAGCTCCAGTTTCGGGGGAAGAAAACACCATTTTCGTGTGGACAGAGGGCAAAAACAAGGAGACAAACCTTCAGCTATGGATTTATCCGGCGTAGTGTGTACGTAGCCTCAGTTTCTATATAAAGAAAAACAAAAAGAAAAGGACCCATTCTAATTAAACAGGCAAATGTGCACAAGGTGCAGCTCATCCTGAACTTCTCTGTTACTCACACGCTGGGCCTTCGGTCAGCGAGAAATCACACACCACCTTCCGAGCGTCGCTCACAATCCATCTCGAATGAGCTGGTCTACACTGGATTGTACGCTATGACAGGTTCTCCCCAGCATCTTCTATCTCCATCTCCTACCGAACACAAGCCCAAGACAGACAGACAGAAAGACATACTTTATTGATCCCGAGGGAAATTGGGTTTCGTTACAGTCGCACCAACCAAGAATAGTGTAGAAATATAACAATATAAAACCATAAGTAATTAAATAATAATAAGAAAATTATGCCAAGTGGAAATAAGTCCAGGACCATTCTATTGGCTCAGGGTGTCTGACACAATGAGGGAGGAGTTGTAAAGTTTGATGGCCACAGGCAGGAATGACTTCCTGTGACGCTCAGTATTGCATCTCAGTGGAATGAGTCTCTGGCTGAATGTACTCCCGTGCCTAACCAGTACATTATGGAGTGGATGGGAGACATTGTCCAAGATGGCATGCAACTTGGACAGCACCCTCAGAGAGTCCAGTTCCACCCCCACAACATCACTGGCCCTACGAATGAGTTTGTTGATTCTGTTGGTGTCTGCTACCCTCAGCCTACTGCCACAGCACACAACAGCAAACATGACAGCACTGGCCACCACAGACTCATAGAACATCCTCAGCATTGTCCAGCAGATGTTAAAGGACCTCAGTCTCCTCAGGAAGTAGAGACGGCTCTGAACCTTCTTGTAGACAGCCTCAGTGTTCTTTGACCAGTCCAGTTTATTGTCAATTCGTATTGCCAGGTATTTGTAATCCTCCACCATGTCCACACTGACCCTTTGGATGGAAACAGGGGTCACTGGTGCCTTAGCCCTCCTCAGGTCTACCACTAGCTCCTTAGTCTTTTTCACATTAAGCTGCAGATGATTCTGCTCGCACCATGTGACAATGTTTCCCACCGTAGCCCTGTACTCAGCCTCATCTCCCTTGCTGATGCATCCAACTATGGCAGAGTCATCAGAAAACTTCTGAAGATAGCAAGACTCTGTGCAGTAGTTGAAGTCTGATGTGTAGATGGTGAAGAGAAAGGGAGACAAGACCTACCTTATTGTCCCTCACCAAGGAAACCTCCCACTAATTGGATGGCACACATTCCACAACATCACTTATCTTCATCAATAACCCAAACAGACTGAAAGTAGAACAAACAGCTCTTACAGAAATGATAAATGAAATACCTACAGTAAAGATGTCAACCAGGGCACTACAATTGTGACCAGAATTGCAGATTGCTGATAATTAGAAAAAGTGAAAATTATAATTAATTGATAAGGAATGGTCAGAACAACCCATTACACTGGCATTTTGCTGACATGTAGATTATTTCTATGGCTAAGCAATGCTGAAGCAGAAAATGCTTCCAAATTGCTTTTAATTGCCTCAGTGTTATCAATAGACTTTGAATTTGAGTTTCTGGTGATAATCAGGAAGTAATGGATAGTATAAAGGGTTGTCAGGTCGAACATCAGACGCAACAACAGAGACTCAGCAGAAGAAGAACCGGACAAACTGAGAAAGAGCACAAATTGCTTTCAATCCAACGAACATCATGAGGTAAAGGACGTTTCCTTGCAGTTTATCTTGATGTACAGATTATTATAGAGGAGGTGGTTTACCAAAATTAGTGGATCACAGTGCAATAACTTTGAAATACCCAGAGTGGACACACCGGCTAACACGGTAGTTGAATGACGAGACTGTAGGGTGATCCCTACGTTACTCTGCTGGGGTGGAAACAGTGCAGGGAGCTGCAGTGCTTTACTGTTATTTTTGTTATTAACACGTAATAAAAAGGCAGTAAACACAAGATTTGCATCTGATTCCTGACTTCTGAAGAGCCTTCTGTTCTGTCTGATCACCAGATCCAAGAGCAAGTTCAAGTGATCATAAATAATCCTTACTCAGGGCAGGAGAGGCAAGAGGAGTAGGAGAGTTGGAGTCTGATCAAGTCGGTTTATCTGCACTTGTCTTCCTCAAACAGGGGTCTTCGGTGGAATACGACTGAGAACAATGACATTATTTGAAAAACTTAGCAGTCAGCGTAATCACTTTACCACTGATTGATTTCCACAGTAATTTGTAAGGAACGTGGACATACTCTCTGTGACTGTGTGTGTTTCCTCTGGGTACTCGACTGTCATCCTATATTACAAAGATGTACGGGTTAGGGTTAGTGAGTATTTGGTGTCAGAAACGTGCTGACACACTTGCCGATTGTCCTGCACAATTCTTTTTGATCTGACATGATGCCAAACGATGCATTTCACTGTATGTTTTAATGAACATGTGACAAAGAAAGCAAATCTTTAATCTTCAACATTTTTAGAAGTAGGAGTTGACTCAACTCTGACAAACTCTACAGCCACATAGATTTGAGCACGTTGGAGCCTATGGGGTGCATTCAGTACTGAGGTAATACAGAGGAACATGCTACTCTAAACTGTCATAATTTCCAGCCCCTAGTGGCTTTCAGGACAGAATGGAGGAGCTGCATCCACGGTGTGGCAAATTAATCTCCTTTGGGAGAAAGCAGGAAGCAGAGTTGATCTCAGAGTAGGGTTAAAGGTCGGCACAACATGTTCTATGTTCTATGCTGGTCTATGTTCTTTCAGAAATGTGCAGCACGATCAGGGGACGTTGCTCATGCAATTGTTCTGTGAACTGGTCTGTCAACTCGTAAATTGCCAGACTTCAGTGGGCTTCACAAAACAGCTTTATCTCACTAATGTTACTGAAGTTCTCAATCTTCTAGACATTGAGTCTGAGTACTGGTGGCTGTCTGGGGAAAAGCACCTCTTCTCTGTACCGAGATCTGGAGCTATGCTCAGGCTGCTGGCAAAAAAACAAAAGTCTGCAATAGTGGGAGAGCTCAACGTCTGGTAATAAAACCAAGTCCACCATCAGTGTAACAAAGCAACAGATCAGCGGCCTTGGCTGTTCAGGAGACACATTTCCATCTTCATCACATGAATCAATTCTTCATATTGGGTTACTGATCTGAAACATTCTCCTTCCTCAGGTGCAGACTGACATGCTGAGCATTTCCAGGTTTTCAATGCTATAATTATAAAAAAACATCTTTAATACAGCAACTTTCATACAGTTGGTAAATCTGCTTTTTATGGGATTGCAGGTCAGACCTGCATCAAGTGATCTGAGATGTAATTCATGATTATGTTTTTTCTCTCTTGCAGCAACACAGCGGGAGATTCATTGAAAGAGATGCTCGATCAGCTGCAGTGTCACTTCACATGGAGACCACAGAAGGAAACTATTGACTTGGACAATATGAGGTTGAAACTCCAAAATTCTCTGAGATTTAGTGTAAAACGTAAAGCTCAATTGTACAACCATCTTGCTTTTCTAAACTGTCTACAGGATCATTTTGAAGAAGCCATTGAAAACTTAAAGGAAGCTGAAAAGATTCTGAGGGAGATCCACAAAGATGGATTTAAAAGAAAAAGCATCATCACCTATGGAAACTTTGCCTGGGTGCATTATCACATGGCCAAGTCCTACCTCGTCAAGCTGGAGATGATCTGTAAACCACTCAGCGATGGCCCTCGCTATACAGCAATGATACACGAGGTGTACGGGGAGAAGGGATGGTCATTGTACAGTTCTGGTGCTGAATACAGTGAGGAGGCAAAGGAATGCTTTGCAAAAGCTCTGGAGCAAGATCCTCACAACATCGAGTATACAGTTGGACATGCAGGTGCACAAGTTCTTCTGGAATCAATGTCTGGAACCCCGGAGAGTCATGATCAGAGTCATCAGTGAAGTATTTCCGACGAGTACTGGAGCTTGATCCAGATGATGCTATGGCCTTGGTGCTGTTGGCTCTAAAACTGCAGAGGCTAAGACAAAATGAGGAAGCAAATGAATCAGTTGAACAAGCATTGCAGAAGAACTCTGATCTTCTGTATCTGCTTCGCTATGCTGCAAAATATTATAGACAAAGGGGATCTGTGGAGAAAGCAATCGAGCTTTTGAAATAAGCATTCGAATTAACTCCACACTCTTGTTTCTTACACCACCAACTTGGATTGTACTACAGAAGTAAGCTGAAATACCCTCACAGCAGATATCCTCGCAACCGGAATTTCAGCAGAAAGCTGAGTTGATCAATTAACACAAGTACTCAGAAAAATCTTTTGAGCACTGTCGAAGGTCAGCTGTTCCACCACAACTGGACTTTGCACTCATCTGCATAACAAGTGGGGAGAATTCCAGAGCAGAGGAGATTTACCATAGATTGGTGGAGTTAGTGGACATTCGTCCAGAGAATATGCAGAGCATAAGTCTGGAAGCTGGGTTATTTGAACTGCACCAGAAGATATCTGAAACAAATTCTGTCTGCCTCTTCCTGAAAAGAGTGAAAATTGAATGTAACTCAAGAGAACTGGAAAAATGTCACGTGAATTTGGAGAAGTAGGCAGATAGGAATCTTAGTATAAATGCATTTGATAGCAAGGCTCTTTGTATTAAAGCAATTCTGTATCATCTGAATGGGATCAAGGATAAAGTGACTGAATACTTTGAGAAGGCCTTGTAGTTTTATCCTGGCAATGAGGAATCTGTGAGTGCTCTTTCTCAATTACCATCTGAGCACCAATGATTTGTTTAAAAGATGCATTTCCATCTGATCTGCGGATTGGTTTGGTGGGGTGTTGCTTTACTAGTTATATCCTCTTAACACCTTCTCTTACTCATTAGTGTTCAATTTGCAAAAATGGTCTCTTTGTAGCTAGACCCAATTATTGTGTTTCTTTTAAAATATTAATTCTCCAAGTACCTGAGCAAACTGAACTTAATTGTGCTTCTCTGGACTCTGGAAAGATGGGATTTGGGATATTGCAGCAAGTGGAGTTAAATGAAAAATCAAAAATTGTTCCACATTGGTTTGTTTGACCTATTAATCATTGAACATATTTTATTTTTCAAATATATGGAGTTTGATTTTATCTTAAGGATCTTTGTAAAATATCTTGTAAGGATGTGTTTGGTAATTAAAGTTTCAAAGCAGAAGTTGGTCTTGTCTTGACAAAATCAAACGAAAATGAGCAACAAATCCTTAACAGCATGATTCCAGCCTGCTGAGTGAGGTGTTGGAGTGGCTTGGAAGGGGAGTGACTGGGAAGTGACAGTGGAGGGCCTTTGGGGATCACTAATGAAATTTCAAAAAGACAATATTTTTAACAACAAAAAAGGTTTAGAGTTTTCATTCAAAATAATTAACAATGAAGACAATGTATCTGCAAAACTCAAAACAAGCTTGGGTGTTCATGACTGAGCAGACGCATCAACGTCAGCAAGTTAGACCTGCGGGAAAAATTTTAAACGAAGACAGATTTATAGAGCGGGTGTCTGAGTAGAGGGGACTAGAGTAGGAGGGTTTTGGCACAACAGGGCTTCAGTGATAACAGGTCGAGGTGAGGTAAACTACTTGTGAAGAATAGGAATAGGAAGTATGTTTTCGAGGCCTGTGTTCTGTCCTTGGTGTTGGATGTGGGATGTCTGGGAGACTTTGATGATGGTAGAGCAGTAAATGTAGTCCATATGGATTTCAGCAAGACACTTGACAAGGCAGGCCATGTAAGGCTTATTGAGAAAGTAAGAGGCTTGGGATCCAAGGGGATATTGCTGTATGGATCCAAAAATGGCTTTCACAGAAACAGCAAAGAGTGGTTGTAGATAGTTCATATTCTGCTTGGAGGTTTTTGACTAGTGGTGTGCCTCAGAGGTCTGTTCTGAGACCCCCTTCTCTTTGTGTTTTTATAAATGATCTGGATGAAAAAGTTGAGGGATGAGTTAGTAAATTTACTGATGACACATAATTTGGGGGTGCTGTGGATAGTGTGGAGGGCTATCAGAGGTTACTGCGGGACATCGATAGGATGCAAAACTGCGCTGAGAAGTGTGATTTGGCTCATTTTGGTAGGTCAATTATGATGTAAGAATATAGTATTAATGGTAAGACTCTTGGCATTGTGGAGGATCAGAGGGATGTTAGGGTCTGGGTCCATAGGACACTCAAAGCTGCTGTGCAGGTTGACTGTATTGTTAAGTAGGCAGATGGTGTATTGTCCTTCATCAACCGTGGGATTGAATTAAAGAGCCGAGAGGTAATGTTACAGCTGTATAGGAAACTGATCAGACCCCAATTGGAATATTAAACTCATTTCTGGTCACCTCACTACAGGAAGGATGTGGAAACTATAGAAGGGGTGAAGCGGAGATTTACAGGGATGTCGCCTAGATTGGGGAGCATGCTTTATGAGAATAGTTTGAATAAACATGGCCTTTTCTCCTTGGAGATGTGATTGACAGATGTGTATAAGATGATGTGAGGCACTGATCATGTGGATAGACACAGGCTTTTTCCCAGGGCTGAAATGGCTAATGTGAGAGGGCACAGTTGCAAGGTATTTGGAAGTAGATACAGAGGAGATGTAAAGGAAAGCTTTTAACACAGAGAGTGGTGAGTGCATGGAATGGGCTGCGGGCAACGATAGTGGTGGCGGATACGAGAGGGTCTTTTAAGAGGCTCCTGGATAGGTACATGGAGCTTTGAAAAATAGAGAGCTATGGGTAAGCATAAGTAATTTTTAAAGTAATAAATATACAGCACAGCATCATGGGCAGGATGGCCTTTATTGTGCTGTAGCTTTTCAATGTTATTGTGTGTCAATGAACTCATCATAGAACAAGAAGATGGAAGGGTATTGTGCAAGGATCATGCCTTTGTCCTGACCAACGGTGTTGGTATAGTGATAGCCAAAAGACATTCCTGTGATGTGCATGGGCTTGGCTGATGATAAGGTGATAATCCTTTAAGTAGACTATGGAAATAAGATATGGTTATAGGTTAAGGGAGCAATTGTCCCCTAAAATTTGCAGGGGTGTGGAAGAATGAGAAGGGAGAAGCAGAAAAGAGAAAAGAGAGCATATGACCACCAGCTCGGGATCAATCATCTGAAATTTCAAAGAGAGAAGGTGTCGTCGCCAATTAACTGGACACTTGTTCCTCAGTCACCATGGTAGCATAGTGGTTAGCACCGCTGGGGCATCGGAGTTCAGAGTTTCATTCTGATGTCGTGTATAAACAGTTTTTCCATTCCTCCTTGTGAATACGTGAGTTTCCTCCGGATGCTCCGCTTTTCCTCCCTCATTCCAAAGTCAAACCTGTTAGCAGGCTGATTTGTCATTGTAAACTGTCCTGATATTACACTAGGGTTATATAGGTGTGTTGTTGGGTGGTGCGTCTCATTGTGCCAGTAGGGGCTGTTCCATGCTGTATGTCTAAATAAAATATAATTATACTTCATTTACTTGTGCACAAGGAGAAGAGTGTGTCTCCTGTCACCACACTGTTCTGAAGTCTGAACAGAGGAATGTCATTTTGATACAGAATGACTAGCAGGTACAGATGTTGATCATTCCCGATGATGAAACGTTTTAATTCTGATTCCCATTCTCATTCTGACATCTCAGTCCATGTTCTCCTCTTGAGGCCACCCTCAGGATGGAGGAACAACACCTTACATTCTGTCTGGGCAGCCTCCAACCTGATGGCATGAATATCAATTTCTCCTTCTGTGGTGAAAAAATTCCCACCCCCTCCTTCTTCTCTTACCCACTCTGACCTCTTCTCACCTCTCTCACATCCCCCTGGATCCCTTCCTCCTTCCCTTTCTCCTCTGGTCTACTCTCCTATCCAATCGGGTTCATTCCTCTCCACTCCTTAACTTTTCCTACCTTCAGTGACCACCTTCTAACTGTTCTCCATTCCCTACCCCCACTGTTTTTAAATCTGGCATCTTCCCCCTTTCCTCACCAGACATGAAGAAGGGTGCATCACCTGTGTATCACTGGTCTTCTCACGGGTGACTGGTCGCCACACGCTTTAATTTGAAAATCAAATGACTCTCGGTGCCACTGGGCCGTCAGGGGAATCCAGGTATCAAAGGAGGCAGTGAATAGAAGCCACACACGTTTGTAAAAAAGGTTTTTTTACTAAGACAAAAACTATACATACAAAATATTTGAATGAGCAAGAACAATTCAGAATTCCATTGTTTTGTTTAGGTTTCAAATCTTAGATGCCAAACCAACTGAAATTCCTTTTTAATTAAAATCAGTGAGATTCCTTTATTACTCCAATCTCTCTAACTCATTGGATCTAGTGTTATACCCCATTCACAAACTTACAGACTAAACTTTCCTTTTTACTTATCCCTGGTTTGTTAGAAAACTAAATATAATTCCTTTTCTCAAGTACTATAGTGAACTCCAGTTTCAGTTCCAAGCAGTATATTTCCTAGTTTTAATTCAAAGTCAAAAATTATACATACACAGTTTAACTCCTTTCATGACATCACAGCTTTCAAACAAAGTAAATCTCATTCAGTAACTCATCATAGTCTTTGCAAAAATAATCAGTTCTTGCAGAAAATCAAGTTCAGATTCTTCAAATGAGAATAAACTTATACACACAAAATGCTGGTGGAACACAGCAGGCCAGGCAGCATCTATAGGGAGAAGCACTGTCGACGTTTCAGGCCGAGACCCTTTATCAGGACTAACTGAAAGAAGAGATAGTCAGAGATTTAAAAGTAGGAGGGGGAGGGGGAAATGCGAAATGATCGGAGAATACCGGAGGGGGTGGGGTGAGGTCTAGCGTTAGAAAGGTGATTGGCAAAAGGGATACAGAGTTGGAGAAGGGAAAGGATTGTTCGACGGGAGGCTGAGGGAGAAAGGAAGAGGGAGGGGAGCACTAGGGGAAGATGGAGAACAGGCAAAATGATGGGCAGAGAGAGAACAAAAAGAGCAGCAGGGAAAAATGGGGTAAGAAGGGGAGGAGGGGCATTAACAAAATTCAGAGAAGTCAATCTTCATGCCATCAGGTTGGAGGCTACCCAGTTAGTATATAAGGTGTTGTTCCTGCAACCTGAGTGTGGCTTCATCTTGACAGTAGAGGGGGCCACAGATAGACATATCAGAATCGATGTGGGGTGTGAATTAAAATGTGTGGCCACTGGACAGAGTGCAGGTGTTCAGCGAAACAGTCTCCCAGTCTGCGTCGGGTCTCACCAATATATAAAATGCCGCACCAGGAGCACCGGACGCAGTATACCACACCAGCCGTCTCACAGGTGAAGTGTCGCCTCACCTGGAAGGACTGTCTGGGGCCCTGAGTGGTGGTGAGTGAGGATGTGAAAAGGCAATGTGTAGTACTTGTTCCGCTTACAAGGATAAGTGCCAGGAGAGAGATTGGTGGGAAAGGATGGGGTGGGGGGGACAAATGGACAAGGGAGTCTCACAGAGAGTGATCGCTGTGGGTAGCAGAAAGTGGTGGTGAGGGGAAAATTTGCCTCCATACACAGTATCCACACAAACCGTGGTTTCGGGTGGAATAAGCCATTTCAATCTCACGGGTTTGGTGGCACTTGAGAGTGTCTTCCCTAGACTTACACAGCCAAGGAAACCAGGGTGAATCATTGTAGGGACACGTCCAGGATCGAGATCGTTGGATGCTTTGTAATTGCCCTGAGCATTGATCCGGTGGGTTGTGTGTTTAAGTCTGGGTAAAATTATTGTCCGTAAAGTGATTACGATACGTGGTTATGGATGCTACAGGGACTGAGCGGAGGTTTGATAAACTTGCGGGCAATGATTTTGTTCGAGTTCAGAGATGTCTTTTTCCTGACGAGTTTGATGTGGGTTGTTCCAAGAGCTCCTGCCACAGAATTCGGGTGACAGAGGACACCCCGTTCTGAGAAAGGTCACGGCGATCGGCTCCTGCAGAGGTGAAGGACGTTTGGCTGCATCTGCAGAAGTTGAAGGAAGCTGGGGTCATCACTGTGTCCAGAAACCCTTACGCATCTCCAGTAGTGGTGGCCAGGAAAAAGAAGGGGAAGATACAGATGTGTGTGGACTATCGGACTCTGAACAGGCGTACAGTCCACAACCAGCATACAGACCCGAGAATCAAGAACAAGCAGGCCTGACTGAATAGTGTGAAGTGGTTCAGTGTGCTGGACTTGAGGAGTGGGTATTACCAGATCCCCATGAGTGAGCCTAACAAAGAGAAGACAGCATATGTCCACTGGGATTCTTCCATTTTGAAAGATGCCCCAGGACACAGCTGGAGCCCCTGCCGGTGTGTCATGGAGAAAACAGTGGGTAATATGAAATTGCTTGAGGTATTGGTGTATATGGATGACCTCATAGCGTTTGGGTTCACCTTGGAGGAACATGAAGGTGCTGGGCTGCCTGAAAGCTGACGTGTTAAAGCTTTCCCTGGATAAGTGCCTGTTTTGAAAGACCTCTGTCTTAATCTATATGGTGCCAAATTTGAGGTAAGAACGGACAGCAACACATTAACTTATATCCTGACCTCGATGAAATTGGATGCCACAGGCCATCAGTGGTTGTCGGTGTTGTCTGCCTATGATTTCAGTCGGAAGTACCGTCCGGGAAGCAGAAACACTGATGCCAAAGCGTTGTCCCAATGTGCGCATGACAGGCTGGACGGGGACGGAGAGTGGGAGCGCTTTCCTGCCATTGGAGTGAAAGCCATGGGCCAGTTTTCCATCATGGGAAGGTGCAGGAAAGGCAAGAACAGAATTGTGCGGTAGATCAACTGTGAAAGGGGACGTGACCCAAACAGAAAAGATGAAACACTCTGCGGTGTCTCTACTACTGAGAGAATGGCCCAGACTGGAGTTGAGGAACCAGATCCTACACCGGGTCACATCGCCTACGGACCAGCCTCAGTGTTCCCAGGTGCTTCTGCCTGAGAAGTATCCCAAGGAGTGTCTGAAACTGAAGATGTAGATGATGAGATAAGGAGATCTCAAACAGTCATGAGTCCCCCAGATTGGCTGGTCTATGTAGCACTGAGGTGTTGTTGTGTGAATGAAATCACCAGAGGAAATTACTGGTAGATACAAAACAGTTTCTTTATTAGACAAAATAAGGTACAGCAGACATCATATAGAGATGCCTTCGGTGGAAAAGTCTGCTGGCCCAATGTGGGGCTCGATATTTTGTGTCAAACAACAAAAGACAACTCCATATTTTCAATGTATGATCAATGCTTTCTTTGAATCTACACACAACCTTCACACCCTCTGATTCACATCCACACCACAGAGACTGAAATGGATTTTACCCAGCATTGTCGGGACTGGGATTCACAGCTTTTAGGAAACCATTGTTCAGAGCTGCAGTACAAATTCAATGCACAACTGGAAAAGGCAACTGGGTTCCCAGATCACAAACCTAGGATCAGATCCAAAATCTGTATGCCAAATGGTCACAGTTGCCTTTTCCAGTTGTCTGAAAGTCTGGAAACAGATCACATTCGATTTAACGGATCCAGATATCGGTGCTCGCATCACTGCGATCCCTCAATCTGAAGTAAGTGAGGCTCCCTTCTCTCTGCCTGCGTTCATTCACCTCTACACTCGTAATGTAAATCATCTCTCCAGCCACTGGCAAAGCTGGATCAGTTATTCACTGGTAACCCAGTGTCCACAGGCATATCCCATTGCTAGCCTACAAAGAATCCTCTTGCGTACATCCATGGGTGACCAGTGAATAACAATAGCTCAATTTTCAGAGCTTTAAAAATTGTAGTAAATAAAGATTTCCAAAACAATTATAATGTAGAACATGACCAGAACATATGTGACAAAGTAGCTACTTCAGTTTTACATCTATCACAGTAGTTATCTATACTAGAAAATATTTTAGATAGTCTCCCCTTTGTTAAATAATAAGGATGGACAATTTTAAATTGAATTAAACAGTGGTTGGCACATATAGAAGAAGAATTTACGTTTTTCAGAATTCAAACCCAATCTTCATTAACTAAGTTCATATTAAGTTCTCTCTCCCAATCTTGTTTAATCTTTAGTGGTAGGTTCTCTTTTTGTAACAAAAATAAATTATAAATTTTGCTGATGGAACCTCTCACTAAAGGATTCAACTACAAAATGGCATCCAACAAATCAGATTCATGTAAATATGGAAACATAGGTAAATATTGTAAAAAATGTCTAACCTGAAAATATTGCAAAAAATGTGTATGAGCGAGAGAGTGTTTGTTAATTAACTCTTCAAAAGTCATCAACCGACCATCACAAAATAAATCTGTAAAATAAACAGATCTATTTATTTCTCCATAGGAGAAAAATGGGGTCGGTTATTGAAGGTTTAACTGAAAAGTTTCGATATAATAAACTAGACAACTTAAATTGTTTAAAATTTTAAAAATTGCGAAACTGCATCCAAATCCATATAGGTTATTTAATAACTGGGTAAAGGTTTAAGTTTGGAATTTTAGACAGCCGTAAAGGTAATGGAGCTCCTAATATTGAAGTTAAATGCAATTGTTTAACAGCTTTTAATTCCAAATCAACCCATAATGGTTTTTGGCTCTTATCCAGCCAGTATAATAACCAAAAACATAATTGTCTAATATTCACAGCCCAATGATACAGTCTTAAATTAGGAAGTGCGACTCCACCATCTTTTCTGGGTTTTTGTAAATGATACTTGTTAATTCTTGGTCTCTTATTGTTCCAAATAAAGCAATAAATAAGAGAGTCAATTTGATTGAAAATTTTTTTAGTTAATAAGATAGGTATATTTTGGAAAATATATAAAAATCTAGGTAAAATCATCATTTTCACAGCATGGATACGACCTATTGAAGAAAGAGTAAGTGGATTCCATCTAGAAAATAGTAGTTTCATGGAATCTACTAAAGGAACTATACTACCTTTATAAAGATCTTTATATTTTTTAGTAATTATAATACCTAAATATCTAAATGTATTAACAATTCTAAAAGGAATATCATTATATGTACTAACAGGAGCATTTAATGGAAACAATTCACTTTTATTCAAATTAAGTTTATATCCTGAAATTTACCAAAATCTTTAAGTGTTTCCAAAAGATTAGGAATTGATTCCTCAAGATTGGAAATAAAAATCAAAAGATCATCTGTATAAAGAGAAATCTTGTGTATGGTTCCATTTATAGAAACACCAAGAACGTTTTTAGCCTCACATAATGTTACAGCTAAAGGCTCCAATACAAGATTAAATAATAAAGGGCTTAATGGACATCCCTGTGTATTACCATGAGAAAGTGAAAAAAAGACCTGTAATTATTAGTAATGACTGTGGCAATAGGGTTCTTATAAAACATTTGAATCCATCTATTAAAATTATTACCAAAACAAAATTTTTCTTATACTTTAAACAAATATGGCCACTCAACTCTATCAAATGCCTTTTCTGCATCAAGAGAGATAACACATTGAGGTTGCTTAGATAATGGTGAATAAATAATGTTCATCAAACTCCAAACATTAGAGAAAGAGTAACGGCCTTTAATAAAGCCCGTTTGGACCATAGAGATGATTTTAGTTAAACTTTTCCAAGTGTTAGCCATTATTTTAGAAAGAATTTTTGCATCCACATTTAATAGCAAAATAGGTCTATAATGATGAGCATTCAACAGGGTCTTTATCTTTTATTAAGAATTAAGGAAATAGATGCTTCATAAAAAGAAGAAGATCAATTACCTTTCTCAAAGAATTCATGAAATATTTCCAAAAGATACGGAGAAAGTAATCTTTCAAATTTTTTGAAAAATCCCACCAAATAACCATCAAGTCCAGGAGCTTTACCTGATTACATTGATAAAATAGCTTTCTGAATTTCATGCTCAGTAATTGGAGCATCAAGCATCTGTTGATCTTCATTAGAAATTTGTGGAAATTTAATCTTATGTAAAAAGCCTCCATTTTGGAGGAGTCTGCAGGAAATTGAGATCTATAAAGATCAGAGTAAATATATTGAAAGTCTTATTAATATCCTCATAGTTACTTACTATTTCTCCATTGTTTTTACGATTCTTTAAAATTTGTCTTTTAGCTCTAGCTGCTTTTAATTGGGAAGCTAAGAGCTTATTATTTTTATCCCCAAAAGTATAAAATTGACTTTTCAATTTAAGCAAATATCCTTCAATAGGATATGTTAGTAATAAGTTATACTGTGATTGTAATTCTACTCTTCTTTTGAATGAAACAACATTTGGAGAGATTGCATTAATGTTATCTAATTCTTTAATTTGGTTAGAGATTTTATCTAATTCCATTCTTGTTTGTTTCTTCAATTTAGCTATATACGATATAACTTGACCACGTAAAGAAGCTTTTAATGTATCCCAAATTACTAACTTTGAGACATTTCCTATATTACTAAAGAGAAAAAACTCTTTTATCTGAGTTTCAATAAACTCAACAAATTCTGAACTTTGTAATAAATGTTCTGGAAAATGCCAAAATGTTCTGGTAGAAACAGCATTTTTCAATTCAAATATTAAACTGAAAGGAGCATGATCAGAGATAGTGATTGTATCATACTCACATTTCTGAACATTACATAAAAGTCCAGGGTCAACTATTAAATAGTCGATTCTCAAATATTTATTATGAACATGTGAGAAAAAAGAATATTCTCTATCACTAGAATGCATATGCATCCAGACCTCATTTAAACCATAGTCAATTAAAAGGAATTAATAAGTGATGCAGAATGATTACGGAGTTGATGTTTGGATGATGACTTATCCATTAAAGGATTTAAACAAGTATTAAAATCACCACCCATTAATAACATATATTCATTTAAATCAGGTAATAGAGCAAAAATGGCTTTAAAAATGAGGGATCATTAACATTTGGTCCATAAATATTAACCAAAACCATTTGCCTATTACAAATTATTTCTTTAACAATTACAAATCTACCATTAATATCGGCTATAGTATCCTCCTGATTAAAAGGAATATTGGAATCAATAAAAATAGAGACACCTCTAGTTTTACTCTGGGAGATTGCATGAAACTGAGGATCCTCCCAAAAATTTTAAAAAAATGATTTTTATCACATAACCTGAAATGCGTCTCTTGAGCAAAGAGTATATCAGGCTGGAATCGGTTTATAACTTTAAATGTTTTCTTATGCTTAACAGGATGATTCCAACTGCAAACATTCTAAGTTAAAACATTTAACTGTTTAGATATCATCATGAAACTTTGTATCTAAAAAGAATAGTTAGACACATATCAGGATAATGATTGAATATGGTGGAGATGAACAACAATAAAAATAACTAGCATATGCTCTGGGATTCCATAATGGGGATATAAAAAACCATCCAAACTACAAAGCCCAGAAACAAGTCCATATCTATCGACGCAATCCCCAAGAAGAGCATAGATGCAAATACAGCTCCGCCTACCTAGGTAATAAAATTTTTAAAAAAGTAATCTTCGTCTCCCTCTACAGAACATAAATCTCATTACAGTCGACATATATCTCAATATAATTAACTTGGAAGGAAAGTGTTTTTCATGTAAAACAAAACGACCTTCAATCTGAAAGCAACCTTCATAATATTAGCTAAAAGGAAGAAAAACACTTCCAAAACAATTCTTGAAATATTTGCACAAAAGAAAAACAATCGCCATCTTTAAATTGTCCAATCTATATTTAAAACACAAGGAAATCGAAATAATTACTTAAAAGATCTTCAATAAATCATACGAATAAAAAAACAATTAATTCATTTAAATGCTGCAAAAAAAAAGTTCTAGATGTTTCAAATTTAACTACAGCCTATAAACAGTTCTCCCACTGTATCTCCTGAGGTTAAAACCATCCAAACCAGTCTTTTTCAGAGATAAAAATGCATTTTAAGGTAAAGACTTTCTGTGACCATCAACTCTTCCAATCCTATCAATCTTTACGCTGCGAGACACTCAAGTCATTGTAAATTATCCAAACTTCAGGCTTCAGACTCGTCGTCATTGAAATATTTGCACAAAAGGAAAAACAATCGCCATCTTTAAATTATACAGTCTTTCTATAAAACGTAAAAAGAAAATCCAAGTAATTACTTTAAAAAAAACTTTACGAAAGCATGCGAACAAAAAACAGTTGGTTTATTTAAATGCTGCAGAAAAAAAGTCCAGATGGTTTAGAATTATCTACAGTCTTTCAACAGATATCCGCTATATCTTCGGAGGTTAAAACCATCCAAACCAGTCTTTTTCGGGTATAAAATTACATTTTAAGGTAAGAACTTTATAACCATCAAATCTTCCAATTTCATCACTTTACACCACGAGACAATCAAACTATTTAAATCATTCAACCTTTAGGCTTCGACTCGTCATCGGACTCGTCAGACAAAGAATTAATAAAACACAATGCTTTGGCTGGATAATCAAAAATACGAACTCCAGAATTTTTAACAAAAAGCCTTAATTTGGCTGGGTACTGTAACGATGGGAAAAGCTTCTTTTGATACGCAAGGTTCATAGAGAAGCAAATGCAGGAGGTTTCTTAACAATTTCACGTGGAAAATCTTGGGGGAAAAAAACGAACTTTTGAACCTTGAAATTGAAATAATCCTTTTTTTCTTGCAAATTTAATAATGTGGTCCTTGTCTCTAAAATGGAGAAAACACATAATATGCCTGTTTTTACCTTCATCCAAAGATTTTAAAGCACCGGTTCTATGAGCCGATTCAATCTCCGAGAGTTGCTAACAAACCTCCGGGAATAAAGGCTGAAATCCTTTAACAAAATAATCAAGTATGTCTGCAGATTCTGATTTTCTTTTAATCCAACAATTCGAATATTATTCCGACGCGATCGAGCCTCCAAATCCACGATTCGTTGTTGAGCCTTATCCAAACGAGAAGAAAGGTCAGCCACATTTTGACTAACTTCTTTAAGATCGAGGCTCAAAGAGTCAATTTTTTTCTTCAAATTTCTCTTTCAGTTGCGTTATTTCAGTGCAGATACCGCTGATTCGAGATGCTAATCTCTTGACTCAAGGGGGTTCTTCCGAGAACTCGTCAGTTTTTTTAGACTTTCCATTAGTCGGGTCCAGATTTCGCCTGGTGCTCTTCGAAGAAGCCATAATTATAACTATTGCTGTACAGATTCCACTGAATAAAGATGAAATTTCAAAGTTTAAATCGGAAAAGGGAGAGATTAGAGGCGGACAGTAAGCAGCTAAATCTTACATGTCCTAAAGCGGGAGGCGGAGTCAATTTGATTTTCTCAAAGAGTGCGGTGACTAGTCACCCGTGAGAAGACCAGTGATACACAGGAGATGCACCCTTCTTCATGTCTGGAGAGGAAAGGGGGAAGATGCCAGATGGTGAGGGCTGGTGAGAAAGGAACCCAATCGGATCGGAGAGTGGACCTGAGGAAGAAAGGGGAGGAGGAAGGGATCCAGGGGGATGTGATAGAGAGGTGAGAAGAGGTAAGAAGCCTGAGGGTGGCATCAAGAGGAGAACATGGACTGAGTTGTCAGAATGAGAATGGGATTAAAACGTTTCGCCACCGGAAATGGTCAACATCTGTACCTGCTAGTCAATTCTGTATAAAAATGACATTCCTCTGTTCAGACTTCAGAACAGTGTGGTGACAGGAGACACACTCTTCTCCTTGTGCACAAGTAAATGAAGTATAATTATATTTTATTTAGACATACAGCAAGAAACAGCCCCTACTGGCCCAATGAGACACACCACCCAACAACACACCTATATAACACTAGTGTAATAGCAGGACAGTTTACAATGACAAATCAGCCTGCTAACAGGTTTGACTTTGGAATGTGGGAGGAAAGCCGGAGCATCCGGAGGAAACTCACGCATTCACGAGGAGGAATGGAAAAACTGCTTATACACGGCATCAGAATGAAACTCTGAACTCCGATGCCCCAGCTGTGCTAACCACTATGCTACTGTGGTGACTGAGGAACAAGTGTCCAGTTAATTGGCAACGACACCTTCTCTCTTTGAAATTTCAGATGATTGATCCCGAGCTGGTGGTCATATGCTCTCTTTTCTCTTTTCTGCATCTTCCTTCTCATTCTTCCCCAACCCTGCAAATGTTATAGGACAATCACTCATTTAATCTATAGCCATAGTTGATTTCCATTGTTTAAATACAGGTTAATCACCTTGTCAGCAGCCAAACCCATGCACATCACAGGAATGTCTTCTGGCTATCACTATACCAACACTGGTCAGGACAAAATATGATCCTTGTACTATACCCTTCCATCTTGTTCCATTATGAGTCCATTGGCACAAAGAAACATAGAAAACATACATCACAATACAGGCCATTTGGCCCATAATGCTGTGCTGTATATTTATTACTTTAAAAATTGCTTATGGTTACCCATAGCTCTCTATTTTTCAAAGCTTCATTTATCTATCCAGGAGCCTCTTAAAAGACCCTATCATATCCGCCACCACTATGGTCGCCTGCAACCCATTCCATGCCCTCACCACTCTCTGTGTAAAAAGCTTACCCCTGACATCTCCTCTGTACCTACTGTGCCCTCTCACGCCCTGGGAAAAAGCTTCTGTCTATCGACATGATCAGTGCCTCTCATTGTCTTATGCATGTCTATCAAGTCACATCTCTGAGGAGAAAAGGCTAAGTTCACTCAACCTATTCTCATATAGCATGCTCCCCAATCTAGACAACATCCCTGTAAATCTCCTCTACACCCCTTCTATAGTTTCCACATCCTTCCTGTACTGAGGTGACCAGAACTGAGTATAGGATTGCAAGTGGGGTCTTAAGACTCCCAAAATATGACAAGAAAGGTCCCCATTTTAAATAGAACTTTTTCACAGTCCCCTTCAAAGTGAATTTAATCTTTTCTAATTTCAGAAAAAAAAATTATGTCCTCTAACTAAGCTGCAGCAGATGGGGGAGTGGCAGATTTCCAGACCAGCAAGATTCTCCTACGGGCCAAAAGCGATGTAAATGCAACGATATCCGAGTAGTTTGCATTTAAACCCAAAGTGGCAGCTGCCACACCAAATACAGCTATAAGCGGGCAAGGTCTCAATGTCACCCCCAAAACCTCACCGATAACTTTGAAAACCAGTGTCCAATAGCCATCAAGCCGAGGGCAAGACCAAAATGCATGCACCAAACCAGCCGGAGAGAAAGAACACCTGTCACAGACAGCGTCTGTCCCGGGATATATGTCAGCAAGCCTGAATTTACTTAATGTACCCTGTGTAAAACTTTAAATTGTATGAGCCCCACTCTAGCACATGATGATGAGGAATGAACCCTATTCAATGCTTTTGCCCAATATTCCTCAGCCAGATCCATACCAAGATCATCCTCCCACCTAGTTTTAGTTTTGTTTAAATCTTGAACTTCCAAAGACATCAGCTGAGAGTATAGAACAGAGATCAGCCCTTTATTATTAAACTAAGAGTGAGGTTTTCCCACAACATAGCAGGTGGTAGATCAGGAAAAGAGGGAAATTTTTCCTTGACAAAGTGGCGAATCTGCAGATAATTTAAAAAATGATTATGTGGAAGGCCACATTTAGTGTGCAGGTTATCAAAACTATCAAATATATTACCAGTGTACAAATCCTTAATGTGCAGAAGACCATTCAAACCCCATTGTCTAAAAACTGAATCGAGTGTGGAAGGAAGAAATAGATGGTTTTTCTGAATGGGACCCAAAACTGAAGCTGATGTGGACTTGTAGTGGCAGCAAAATTGATTAAAAATTTTGAGGGTGGAGAGCACGACCGGGTTAGATGTGAATTGAGAGGATTTCACTGGCAAGGAAGAACACACTAAAGCTGGGAGAGACGAGGAGTGGCAAGACCGTGTCTCACGCAGACACCAGTTTATATCTGGCCGGTGAAGCCAAAAGAATACCTTTTGAATATTCGATGCCCAGTAATAATGAATAAAGCTCGGAAGGCCCATTCCACCTATGTCACAACGTCTTTGGAAGGTGTGCTTACTGAGCCTTGGGACCTTGTTTTCCCAAATAAAGGAGGTTATAGCTTTGAATTTGAAAAATAACTTGGGTAAGAAAACTGGCAAGCACTGGAACAAGAAAAAAATCTGGGAAGTATAGTTATTTTCACTGATTGAATTCTCCCAGCTATAGTAAGTGGTAAATTGTGCCATCTCTCAAAATCAGCCTACATTTGGCTAACCTAAAGCCTGTAGTTAGCTTGAAACAGATGTAAAAGAGCAATTAATGTGTATCCCTAGATATACAAAACCATCGTGAGATAAAGGAAAAGGCAAAGATTCCTGTTGGATCTGTTATTAATGGGAAAGCATTTGCTGCTTTTTTTTTGAAGGTTCAGTTTATAGCCAGAGAAGGCTCCAAATTGACCTAATAATGACACAATAGCAGGACTGCTACCTACAGGGTCGCTAACATAAGGTAAGAGGTCATCAGCACATAGGGATACATGGTGTTCCATGTCCCCTCTCCTAACACCTTGAAATAATGTAGTTGACTTAAGTGCAATAGCTCAATTGCAAAAAGAAGAGGGGACAATGGGCAGCCTTGGTGAGTGCCACGAGTTAATGGGAAACAGTCGGATCAAAAATAATTTGTCTGTATACAGGCTAAAGGGGAGTGATATAATAACTTAACGCAGGCTACAAATATTCTGCCAAATCCAAATTTCTCCAAAACACTGAACAAGTTTACCCACTCCATTCTATCAAACGCCTTCTCCGTGTCCAAGGAGATGACGACCTCTGGACTCGGAGAAGCACTCGGTGAATAAACCATGTCAGCTAGTCGATGGATATGTGAGATGGGGCAATATGATCCACATTGAGTCGGGTCCTTGTCCTTTTTAAGAAGTGGAATAGATGCCTGTGAAAGAGTAGGGGGTAAGGAACCATTCTCCAAGGATTCCTGAAACACTTCTAGAAGAACCAGTATGAGCTTATCCTTAAATTTCTTATAAAATTCTATGATATAACCATCAGGACCTGGGGACTTACCACTCTGCATAGCCATAATGGCATCATTAATCTCTACCTACCCAGGAGTCTGATCTAAATCCTCTACCTCCTCTGGTTGAAGAGCTGGTATTTCCAAATTATTTTTAAAAAGTTCCACATTTGTTATATCTGAGGGAAACTCTGAGGTATACAGAGAATAAAAAGTTGCAAAGATGTTATTAATCACTTTTGGATTGCTTGTCAAGTTTTGGTGCGTGTTTCTTATCTGGGGAGTAATTCATGATGTAGCTTGACACTTCAACTGATGAGCCATAAGCTGGCTCGCCTTGTCAACATATTCATAATAGAGGCCACGTGTCTTAAGAATTAATTGTTCTGATATGTTTGTAGATGGAAGATGAAACTTCGCTTGCAAATTAGCCTGGCTTTTATATAATTCTGCAGTGGGTGCCTCAGAATATTGCCTATCCAGGTCAAAAATATTTGTGATAACACTTGCATTTCCTTCCTATGCTCTTTATTGGCATGTGAAACAAAAGGGGATCAAGTCTCCAGAGGCTGTTCTCTAATGTTTAAAGGAAAACATAGGCCCAGTTTCACGGGTGAGTGATCAAATATAACTACAGCAGTGTACTCAATTTGTCTAATCATTGATATCAAGGAGCTATCAATTAAGAAGTAGCGTAGCCTGAAACAGGAGTGGTGAACATGAGAAAAGAAAGAGAATTGCCTAACTGATGGATTCAAATATCTCCAAGTTTCTATATAACCATTTTGTTTCATAAACATCGAGAAGGCTTTTTCCATACCAGAAGATGTTCCTCTGGAGCTAGACCTATCAAGCAGTGGGTCAATAGCATAGTTCAGATCTTCTGAAAAGATTAGCTGGTGTGTATTCAGGTTAGGTATTAATGACAAAACCTTATTTGCAGAGTGGATGTTGTCCCAATTAGGGGCATAAATGTTTACCAAAATGACAAGTATCTGAAAGAAAGATCTAGGAACTATAATAAAGCAACTATTAGTGTCACTGATTACATCAGATGGTGTAAACTGCATTCTTTAGGTGATTACTATTGCCAACCCCCTGGACCTACTATTAAATGTGGAATGAAAAACCTGATTAATACATGCTTTACGGAGTCTAATATGGTCTTCCACTCTTAAATGTGTCTCTTGTAGAAATAATATGTGCTTTTAATTGTTTCAGATGAGAGAAAACTTTAGCTCTTTTAACAGGACCATTAGGCCCCTTTATATTCCAAGAAATAAACCTCACAGGGTGGCCTCCATCAGCAGCACTCATGTTAACCAGATCAGAAGACACACAGGGCCCACAATCCAAAACAGTGCGAGGGCACAAACTGCACACAATGGAAAGAAAACCTTGCCAATCCGTAACACAAAAGAATAAGCTGCCACAGTAATCCCCCAAAACACTCCCCCAACCCTTTACACAAACAAGATAAAAAACAATTAACCCCCTGAAACCTAGATCTAGTCATTGCTCTTCTCGTTCTTCTTCTTCCCAGCGCGAATGGTAAAACCCTTTGGCCGCCTCTGGTGTATTGAAATAATGCTTTTTGCCTTCATGGATGACCCGGAGCCGGGCAGGATACAAGAGGCCGAACCTGGCCCCTTTCCCATAAAGTAGGAATTTCACCTCCTTGAAAGTTGCTCATTTCTCCCCAGCTCTGCACTAAAATCTTCATGAAAAAGATGCGGTGTCCAAGGAAATACAGCTCCTGCTTCCATCTACTGCTGATGCATTGCTTATCTTGAAAAAAGTGTAAGAGGACCAGGAACGTTCTTGGTCTCGTTTGCTTGGCTTCAGAGACACCGGATGGTTTAGGCCTGACTCGGTGAGCGCGCGAAAGTACGAGAGGCCTTGGGAAGAAATTTGTCCCCGGCACTTGGTCAAAAAACTCAGTCATATATTTAACAGGGTCCGAACCTCCCAAATTTCAGGAATGCCTAGCACTCTCAAATTGGATCTCTGCGACCGATTATCTGGTTATCATTCACTGGTGACAAAGCAACTTCAAGTTCTCTTTTTAGGGCGGAATGCATCACTTGCGTCATTTCAGTAAGAAGTACTAAATGAAGCCTCTCCAATTCGTCGTGTAGCGCAGGTCCAGCAGCGTGCAACGGCGCCATTATTATAACATCAGCTTTCTTGCTCGATGCTTCGCTATCTTTTTCCCCAGTTTTACTTTGAAGGTGCATTTTGTTTGCCATGTCAGTGTCCAGCAACGTCGCAGGTTGTTCACAGTGTTAAATATTCAAATATCTCGAGCATATGACAAAGATAAACAGGTAGATTTTCAATAAAAGTCGTGAGCCGCACTTCCACGCACCTACTCACTCCATGCTCAACCCGGGAGTCACTAAGTGGGGTCTGACCAGGGTCCTATACAGCTGTAACATTACATCTCGGCTCTTTAATTCAGTCCCACGGTTGATGAAGCCCAATACACCATCTGCCTTCTTAACAACACAGTGAACCTGCACAGCAGCTTTAAATGTCCTATGGACTCAGACTCTAACATCCCTCTGATCCTCCACAGTGCCAAGAGACTGACCATTAATACTATATTCTTACATCATAGTTGACCTACCAAAATGAACCACCTCACACTTCTCAGCCAAGTTCTGCATCCTATCGATGTCCTGATGTAACCTCTGACAGCCCTCCACACTATCCACAGCACCCCAACTTTTGTGTCATCAGTACATTTACTAACTCATCCCTCCACTTCCTCATCTGGGTCATTTATAAAATCACAAAGAGAAGAGGCCATTTTTGGATCCGCATAGCAATGTCCCCTTGGATCCCATGCCTCTTACTTTCTCAATAAGCCTTACATGGCCTGCCTTGTCAAGTGTCTTGCTGAAATCCATATGGACTACATTTACTGCTCTATCGGCATCAAAATCTCCCAGACATCCCACATCCAACACCAAGTACAGAACACCGGCCTCGCAAACATACTTTCTATTCCTATTCTTCACAAGTAATTTACCTCTCCTCGACCTGTTATCACTGAAGCCCTCTTGTGCCAAAACCCTCCTACTCTAGTCCCCTCTACTCAGACACCCGCTCTATAAATCTGTCTTCGTTTAAAATTCTTCCCACAGGTCTAACTCGCTGACGTTGATGCGTCTGCTCAGTCATGAACACCCAAGCTTGTTTTGAGTTTTGCAGATACATTGTCTTCATTGTTAATTATTTTGAATGAAAACTCTAATCCTTTTTTGATGTTAAAAATATTGTCTTTTTGAAATTTCATTAGTGATCCCCAAAGCCCCTCCACTGTCACTTCCCAGTCATTCCCCTTCCAAGCCACTCCAACACCTCACTCAGCAGGTTGGAATCATGCTGTTAAGGATTTGTTGCTCATTTTCTTTTGATTTTGTCAAGACAAGATCAACTTCTGCTTTGAAGCTTTAATTACAAAACACATCCTTACAGGATATTTTACAAAGATCCTTAAGATAAAATCAAACTCAAAATATTTGAAAAATAAAATATGTTCAATGATTAATATTTTTAAAAGAAACACAATAATTGGGTCTAGCTACAAAGGGACCATTTTTGCAAATTGAACTCTAATGAGTAAGAGAAGGTGCTAAGAGGATATAACTAGTAAAGCAACACCCCACCAAACCTATCCGCAGATCAGATGGAAATGAATGTTTTAAACAAACCAGTGGTGCTCAGATGTTAATTGAGAACGAGCACACACATATTCCTCATTACCAGGATCAAACTTCAAGGCCTTCTCAAATTATTCATCACTTTATCCTGGATCCCATTCAGCTGATACAGAATTGCTTTAATACCAAGAGCCTTGCTATCATGTGTATTTACACTGTTTCCTATCTGCCCACATCCAAATTCATGCGACATTTTTCCCATTCTGTTGAGCTATATTCAATTTTCAGACGTATCAGGAAGAGTCAAACAGCAGTTGTTTCAGATTTCTTCTGGTACAGTTCAATAACTCAGCTTCCAGACATATGCTCTGCATATTCTCTGGACGAATGTCCACTAACTCCACCAATCTACGGTAGATCTCCTCTGCTCTGGAATACTCCACACTTGTTATGCAGATGTGTGCAAAATCCAGTTGTGGTGGAACAGCTGACCTGCAACAGTGCTCAAAAGACTTTTCGAAGTGATACTTGCACAGATTGATCAACTCAACTTTCTGCTCAATTTCAGGATTGCGAGGATATCTGCTGTTAGTGTATTTTAGCTTACTTCTGTAGCACAATCCAAGCTGGTGGTGTAAGAATCAAGAGTGTGCAGTTTATTTGAATGCCTGTTTCAAGGGCTCGATTGCTTTCTCCACAGATCCCCTTTGTCTATAATATTTTGCAGCATAGCGAAGCCCATATGGAAGATCAGAGTTCTTCTGCAAAGCTTGTTCAACTAATTCATTTGCTTTCTCATTTTGCCTTAACCTCTGCAGTTTTAGAGCCAATAGCACCATGGCCACAGCATCATCTGGATCAAGCTCCAGTACTCATCGGAAATGCTTCACTGACTGACTCTGATCACGACTCTCTGGGGTTCCAGACATTGATTCCAGACGATCTTGTACAGCCGCAAGTCCAAGTATATATTCAAATTTGTCAGGATCTTGCTCTTGAGACTTTACAAAGCATTCTTTTGCCTCCTCATAGTATTCAGCACCAGAACACAACAATGACCATCCCTTCTCCCCGTACACCTCGGGTATCATTGCTGTATAGTGAGGGCCATCACTGAGTAGTTTACAGATAATCTCCAGCTTGTCGAGGGAGGACTTGGCCATGTGGTAATGCACCCAGGCAAAGTTTCCATAGGTGATGATGCTTCTTCTTTCAAATTCATCTTTGTGGTTCTCCCTCAGAATCTTTTCAGCTTCCTTTAAGTCTTCAATGGCTTCTTCAAAATGACCCTGCAGACAGTTTAGAAAAGCAAGTTGGTTGTACGATACAACTTTAAGTTTTACACTGAATTTCTGATAAAGTTGCAATCTTAACATAATTTTGGCCAAGTCAATAGTTTCCTTCTGTGGTCTCCATGTGAAGTGACACTGCAGCTGATTGAGCTTCTCTTTCAATAAATCTCCCGGTGTGTTGCTGCAAGAGAGAAAAAACATAATCATGAATTCCATCTCAGATCGCTTGATGCAGGTCTGACCTGCAATCCCATAAACATCAGATTTACTGACTGTATCAAAGCTGCCGTTTAAAGATTTAAAAAAAAATTATGGCACTGAAAACCTGGAAATGCTCAGCCTGTCAGTCTGCATCTGAGGAAGGAGAATGTTTCAGATCAGTAACCCAATATGAAGAATTGATTCATGTGATGAAGATGGAAATGTGTCTCCTGAACAGCCAAGGCAGCTGATCTGTTGCTTTGTTACACTGATGCTGGACTTGGTTTTATTACCAGACGTTGAGCTCTCCCACTATTG
This sequence comes from Hemitrygon akajei, assembly GCF_048418815.1. Classification (NCBI taxonomy): domain Eukaryota; kingdom Metazoa; phylum Chordata; class Chondrichthyes; order Myliobatiformes; family Dasyatidae; genus Hemitrygon; species Hemitrygon akajei. The sequence goes on along the minus strand of NC_133146.1, from coordinate 35,073,644 downwards.
CAGACTTTTGTTTTTTTGCCAGCAGCCTGAGCATAGCTCCAGATCTCGGTACAGAGAAGTGGTGCTTTTCCCCAGACAGCTCAGAGTCCCCAGATTACTCAGAGTCAATGTCTAGAAGTTTGAGAACTTCAATAACATTAGTGAGATAAAGCTGATTTGTAAAGCCCACTGAAGTCTGGCAATTTATGAGTTGCCAGACCAGTTCACAGAACAATTGCATGAGCAACGTCCCCTGATCGTGCTGCACATTTGTGAAAGACCATAGACCAGCACAGACCACAGAACTGTCAGGGTTCGGTCCGGAATCCGTGTTCCGGGTCTCGATCCGGCCCAAGGGCTCCGGACTCTGGGTCCTGCAGTTGTCCCTCCCGTCACCCGTGATCTAGTTTGGACCCTCCTGGCTCAAGGAGGCACACCTGTAACTCATTGAGCTGCAGGTGTTTATAAGGGGCCTTGGGACTGGGACCAGGCAGGTGGTCGTTTTGTTCTGTTTCCTGTTTCTCCGCCGGCTCCGAACTCTTCTCTGCATTCTGTTATCGTGCCCGGGCTCAGATCTACTCCTCATCATGCTTCTCTGCCCCGTACCAGTACTGCCAGGTTGGTCCTCTCCCCCACCTTTCGTCCCATGCGCTGGTCCCACTTCTCCGCTCGTTTGTTTTGTTCGCGTGGTCGGGCTGTCACCCGGCCGTTCCCGATTTTCCCGCTTTCATGGCTGTTGTGTTGGTCACCTTGGACCTATGCCTGTTCCTATCCCTTGCCTCCGTCGGGCAGATCCGGCTGACCCGCCGCGGCCCGGTGGTGGTTCTGCCCGTTCCTATCCCTTGCCTCCGTCGGGCAGGCCCGGCTGGTCTGCCGCTGCCCAGCGGGGGTTCTGCCCGTTCCTATCCCTTGCCTCCGTCGGGCGGATCCAGCTGACTCGCCGCGGCCCGGCGGGGGTTCTGCCCGTTCCTATCCCTTGCCTCCGTCGGGCAGGCCCGGCCGGTCTGCCGCTGCCCAGCGGGGGTTCTGCCCCATCCTCCTCTTCCGCCCGAACCCTGGGATTGTGCCCCGCACCCGCCTAGGGGTCCGTGTCGTGCCCAGGCCTCTGGTGTTTCCGCCTGGGAGATGGCCCTACCCGGGATATATGCGGCCCGCCCAGGGAGGGCTCTCATCAGCTTATCTAGCCACCTAGACCTGTCCACCTGCCTGCCTGAACTCCGGGAGCCGCTCCGCTCTGCCTGCCTGAACCCCGGGAGCCGCTCCGCTCTGCCTGCCTGAACCCCGGGAGCCGCTCCGCTCTGCCTGCCTGAACCCCGGGAGCCGCTCCGCTCTGCCTGCCTGAACTCCGGGTGCCGCTCCGCTCTGCCTGCCTGAACCCCGGGAGCCGCTCCGCTCCGCCTGCCTGGACTCCGGGAGCCCGCTCCGCTCTGCCTGCCTGGACTCCGGGAGCCCGCTCCGCTCTGCCTGCCTGAACTCCGGGAGCCCGCTCCGCTCTGCCTGCCTGGACTCCGGGAGCCCGCTCCGCTCTGCCTGCCTGAACTCCGGGAGCCCGCTCCGCTCTGCCTGCCTGAACTCCGGGAGCCGCTCCGCTCTGCCTGCCTGGACTCCGGGAGCCCGCTCCGCTCTGCCTGCCTGAACCCCGGGAGCCCGCTCCGCTCTTCCTGCCTGGACTCCGGGAGCCCGCTCCGCTCTGCCTGCCTGAACTCCGGGAGCCCGCTCCGCTCTGCCTGCCTGGACTCCGGGAGCCCGCTCCGCTCCGCTGGCCTGAACACCAGCAGCCCGCCCCGCTCTGCCTGCCTGGACTCCGGGAGCCCGCTCCGCTCTGCCTGCCTGACACTCTATCTACCTGAACCCCAGCTGTACCCTTAGATTCCATGGCATCCCCATCCTGTCCTCCCCCTAGTACTTCAGTGTCTGCGTCCTGCGTTTGGGTCCATCCGGCCGTGCTCCTGACAACAACATGTAGTGTCGACCTTTAACCCTACTCTGAGATCAACTCTGCTTTCTGCTTCCTCCCAAAGGAGATGAATTTGCCGCACCGTGGATGCAGCTCCTCCATTCTGTCCTGAAAGCTGCTAGGGGCTGGAAATTATGACAGTTTAGGATAGCATGTTCCTCTGGTGTATTACCTCAGTACTGAATGCACCCCATAGGCTCCAACGTACTCAAATCTATGTGGCTGTAGTGTATGGCAGAGTTGAGTCAACTCCTACTTTTAAAAACTTTGAAGATTAAAGATTAGCTTTCTTTGTCATATGTACATTAAAACATACAGTGAAATGCATCATTTGGCATCATATCAGATCAAAAAGAATTGTGCAGGACAGTCGGAAAATGTGTCAGCATGTTTCTGACACCAAATACTCACTAACCCAAACCCGTACATCTTTGGAATATAGGATGACAGTCGAGTACCCAGAGGAAATGCACACAGTCACAGAGAGAATGTCCACATTCCTTACAAATTATCCTGGAATTCAATCCGTGGTAAAGTGATTAGGCTGACTGCGAAGTTCTTCAAATGATGTCATTGTTCTCAGTCGTATTCCACCAGAGACCCCTGTTTGAGGAAGACAAGTGCAGATAAACTGACTTGATCAGACTCCTACTCTCCTACTCCTCTTGCCTCTCCTGCCGTGAGTAAGGATTATTTATGATTCCTTGAACTTGCTCTTGGATCTGGTGATCAGACAGAACAGAAGGCTCTTCAGAAGTCAGGAATCAAATGCAAATCTTGTGTTTACTGCCTTTTTAATTCAGGGTAATAACAAAAATAACAGTAAAGCACTGCAGTTCCCTGCACTGTTTCCACCCCAGCAGAGTAACGTAGTGATCACCCTACAGTGTTGTTATTCAACTACTGTGTTAGCCTGTGTGTCCACTCTCGGTTTTTCAGAGTTATTGCACTTTGATCCTCTAATTTTCGTAAACCACCTCCTGTATAATAATCTGTACATAAAGATAAATTGCAAGGAAACGTTCTTTACCTCATGATGTTCGTTAGATGGAAAGCAATTTGTGCTCTTTCTCAGTTTGTGCGGTTCTTCTTCTGCTGAGTCTCCATTGTTGCGTCTGATGTTCGACCTGACAACCCTTTATACTATCCATTACTTCCTGATTATCACTAGAAACTCAAATTCAAAGTCTATTGATAACACTGAGGCAATTAAAAGCAATTTGGAAGCATTTTCTGCTTCAGCATTGCTTAGCCATAGAAATAATCTACGTGTCAGCAAAATGCCAGTGTAATGGATTGTTCTGACCATTCCTTATCAATTAATTATAATTTTCCCTTTTTCTAACTATAAGCAATCTTCAATTCTGGTCACAATTGTGGTGCCCTGGTTGACATCTTTACTGTAGGTATTTCATTTATCAGTTCTGTAAGAGCAGTTTGTTCTGCTTTCAGTCTGTTTGGGATATTGATGAAGATAAGTGATGTTGAGGAATGTCTGCCATCCAATTAGTGGGAGGTTTTCTTGTTGAGGGACAATAAGGTAGGTCTTGGGCTTGTGTTCGGTGGGAGATGGAGAGAGAAGACGCTGGGGAGAACCGGTCATAGCATACGATCCAGTGGTAGACCAGCTCATTCGAGATGGATTGTGAGTGACGCTCGGAAGGTGGTGTGTGATTTCCTGCTGACCAACGGCCCAGCGTGTGAGTGACAGAGAAGTTCAGGATGAGCTGCACCTTGTGCACATTTGCCTGTTTCATTAGAATGGCCCCTTTTCTTTTCGTTATTATTTACTAACACTTTAACATTGAAACATAGAAAACCTACAGCACAATACAGGCCCTTCAGCCCACAATGCTGTGCTGAACACGTGCTTACCTGAAAACTACCTAGGGTTACCCATAGACCTCTACTTTGCTGAGCTCCATGTATCTATCCAGGAGCCTTTTAAAAGACCCTATCGTATCTGCCTCCACCACCGTTGCCAGCAGCCCATTCCACAAACTTGCCACTCTCTGTTTAAAAAATTTACCCCTGACGTTTCCTCTGTACCTACTCCCAAGCACTTTAAAACAGTACCCTCTCATGTTAGCCATTTCATCCTAGGAAATATGCTCTGACGATTCACACGATCAATGCCTCACATCATCTTATACCCCTCCATCAGGTCACCTCTCAACCTACACCTCTCCAAGGAAAACAGGCCGAGTTCACTCAATCTATTCTCATAAGGCATGCTCTCCAGTCCAGGCAACGTCTTTGTAAATCTCCTCTGCACCCTGCCTGTAGTTTCTACATCCTTCCTGTAGTGAGGGGACCAGAACTGAGCACAGTACTGCAAGTGGGGTCTGACCAGGGTCCTATACATCTATAACATTCCCTCTTGGCTCTTAAACTCAATCCCAGGGTTGATGAAGGCCAATACACCGTATGCTTTCTTAACCACACAGTCAATCTGTGCAGCAGCTTTGAGTGTCCTATGGACTCACCCCAAGATCCCTCTGATCCTCCACATTGCCAAGAGTCTTATCATTAATACTAAATTCTATCATCATATTTGACCTACTTTTGTATATCTTTGATGTAACACACTTTTATACAACAGGCATCGTAAGTTCAGTGGCACAGAAGTGGAAGATTGCAGAGAACATACCATGTGAATTTAAGTATGTACTGTTTAATTTTTATCCATCTCGCATACTCTGATTCATATGGGAATTAGTTTGGAGATTTTTGAGGGAGAGGTTGGGATGGCACATATTGAAGTCAGACAATGACAGCTTGAGAATCCTGATGACACGAGCCAGACCTTCACCCTGGTTACTATCATTCACAAGTCTTTCATCATGGGAATAACAGAGCATTTTGCATGCACTGACCTCACTTCAAATTGCTTGCAGAAATTCAGAATATTCTCGCACAGGCTCGAGAAATGATTGAGGTTCACCAGGTCACCCAAAATATATATATATAGATATGGTAAAAGTGAAATTCCCAAGGAATCCGTGGGACAGAATAGCCCAGGGAGAGCGGGATGGTACACGGACAATTCATGGGAACAACAGTAACGAGGAGAGATATTGATGCTTTAAGGTTGAAGTGAGGCAGTGACAGGGGGGAGGTGAGAGTAACTGGGGAATGATAATGCCCGTGGTTCAGTTTTGTTTTGGGGACAGCTGTAGGATCAACTTATTCCTCCTGTGAGATAAATCAGAGGAGGAGGAAGAGAGGCCATAAAGTGGCTGTAGTGGATGTAGCTGCTATGAAGACACAGTGGACATGCTTTCTGTGCCAGCAAATAGGGCACCTGGCAAGGGAGTGCCCAAATAGACATAGATTGGTAAAGGTGATGGCACAGTATGTTACAGCTATGGCCTACCAGGCATAGTTGGACAATGTGTCCGACAAAACAGAGAAAAGTGTGAAAATCACCCACCAAAACAGGCAGGAATGACAGCAGCGCTTTCTCTGTCTGACCAGATTATTAAGTTGGTGAAGTCAGCATTCAGGTCAGACAAATAGCTGGTGGTAGCATCCATTGTTAATACTGGTCACCCACAGATGTACAAATGAGGTTTCTTTGTAGGCTAGCAATGTGATATGCCTGTGGACACAGGGTTACCAGTGAATAACTGATCCAGCTTGGCCAGTGGCTGGAGAGATGATTTACATTACGAGTGTAGAGGTGAATGAATGAGGGCAGAGAGAAGGGAGCCTCACTTACTTGAGATTGAGGGATCACAGTGATATGAGCACGGATAACTGGATCCGTTAAATTTAATGTGATCTGTTTCCAGACTTTCAGACAACTGGAAAAGGCAACTGTGACCATGTGGCATACGGATTTTGGATCTGATCCCAGGTTTGTGATCTGGGAACTTTAGCTTGATGCTGGGATCAGAGACCACTGGAGTGGGATGATCCCACAGTATGTGAGCACTCAGTCTGGTATCCCTGGATGTGATAACAATTTGAATCAAATCCTGTGGTGGTCAGTCATTTAAGAATAAAGAGCTGATTGGGATTGAGGAAAGCGAGAATTACATGAAGGAGTTTGTCCTCCAAAGAGATGATATGATTTCTGACTTCTCCAGTGGGGAACTGACTTTTCCCAGTCATTTGCAGTCCGTGAACAGTGACTGATATAATAAAGTTTACAGCTGTTGCTGAGGGGTCTCGTGAGCTGAGCCGATAAGACCGTAAGACCATAAAACATAGGAACAGAATTAGACCATCTGACCCATCGAGTCTGCTCTGTCATTGACTTACGATTGATTCCTTTTCCCCTCCTCAGTCCCACTCCCCGACCTTATCCCTGTCACCCTTGATGCTGGGGTAAGATGAAAGATGAGAGTAAACTGGCGGGGGAAAGTAACTGATAGTAAATATGGAGAAGTGAAAAAAGATAGTGAAACCCCCTGGTTTCCTTGGCTGCATAAGTCTAGGGAAAACAGTCTCTGGTCCTCATGTCTTTGAAATAATTTGTCATCTCGTCATTAGTAACACTGTTTTCAGAGGAATTTTGTGATGTCAGAACCTCATACAGCTGTAAGTAGTAATGGCATACCATTTCTCACTAATTGGATGGCAGACATTCCACAACATCACTTATCTTCATCAATAACCCAAACAGACTGAAAGCAGAACAAACAGCTCTTACAGAAATGATAAATGAAATACCTACAGTATAACTCTATACAAGGGGTGATTGACAAGTTCATGGCCTAAGGTAGAAGGAGTCAATTTTAGAAAACCTAGCATATTTATTTTTCAGCATGGTCCCCTCCTACGTTTACACATTTAGTCCTGCGATTGTGGAACATGCAGATCCCTTCTTTGTAGAAGTCAGTGTCTTGGACCTCCAGAAGTTGTCCACAGCGGGGGGGGGGGGGGGTGATTGATAAGTTCATGGCATAAGGTTGAAGGAGATGAGTTATTAGCTTCAAACTTTCTGCATATTCACTCAAAGGGTTGATCTGCACGTGCATGTAACGAGAGCTGTATAACTCATCTCCTTATTCGTAGCAGTGAACCAGAGCATTGCACTCTCCCCCATCACAAAAATTCATGTCTTCATGACCTTGAAATAATTTCTCATCTTGTCATTAGTAACACCGTCTTCAAAGGATTTTCCTAATGTCAAACCTCCAATCCAGCTGTAAGTAGTAGTAACATATCTCACTGGGGGATAGTCTCAACCCTCTGTTTCCCTGTGTTAGACTGAGTTTTAGGTTTAGGATATGTACCTTTAACAATTGACTTTGGCTGTCAGTCTTCATGTCTGAAACTGTATTGTGCATTTAATTCGGATTGTAGCTCTGAACAATGGGTTCCTAAAAGCTGTGAATCCCAGTCCAGACAATGCTGGGTAAAATTTATTTCGATGTCTGTGGTGTGGATGTGAATCAGAGTGTGTGAAGGTTGTGTGCAGTTTCAAAGAAAGCATTGACCATACATTGAAAATATGGAGTTGTATTTTGATGTTTGACACAAAATATTGTGCCCCACGTTAGGCGAGCAGAACTTTCCATCGAAGGCATCTCTATATGATGCCTGCTGTACCTTGTTTTGTCTAATAAAGAAACTGTTTTGTATCTACCAGAAATTTCCTCCGGTGATTTCATTCACACAATAACACCTCAGCGCTACATAGACCAGCCTATCTGGGGGACTCCTGACTCTTTGAGATCTCCTTATCTCATCATTTACATTTTCAGTTAATGACACTCGTTGGGATCCTTCTCAGGCAGAACCAGTTGGGAACGCTGAGGCCTGTCCGTAGGCGATGTGACCCGGTGTAGGATCTGGTTCCTCAACTCCAGTCTGGGCCATTCTCACAGTAGTAGAGACACCACAGAGTGTTTCATCTTTTCTGTTTGGGTCACGTCTCCTTTCACAGTCGCTGACCAAACAGTACCAATACACGGGTCATCTCGCTGACCAGCTGCCACTTCCTGGGGCTCAATTCTGGCAACTGCTTTGTCTTCAGAGCAGTCAGGTTGCAGTAAGCTTGTGGAATGGCACCATCAGAACCTCCCAAATGATCTACCACTCGATTCTGTCCTTGCCTTTCCTGCACCTTCCCGTGATGGAAAACTGGCACATGGTTATCACTCCAATGGCAGGAAAGCGCTCCCAGGTACTTATCCAGCGAAGGCTTTAACACTTCCACTTTCAGGCAGCGCAGCACTTTCAGTAGCCTCACTTCATGTTCCTCCAAGGTGAACCCAAACACTATGAGGTCATCCGGATACACCAATACCTCAAGCAATTTCATATCCCCCCACTGGCTTCTCCATGACACACCAGAAAGTGCCAGGGGCTCCAGCTGTGTCCTGGGGCATATTTCAAATTGGAAGAATCCCAGTGGACATATAAGTACTGCCTTCTCTTTGTCAGCCTCACTCATGGGGATCTGGTAATACCCACTCCTCAAGTCCAGCACACTGAAACACCTCACACCATTCAGGCAGGCCTGCTCGCCCTTGATTCTCGGGTCTGTATACCGGTTGTGGACTGTACGCCTGTTCAGAGTCCGATAGTCCACACACATCTGTACCTTCCGCTTCATTTTTCCTGGCCACCACTACTGGAGATGCGTAAGGGTTTCTGGTCACAGTGATGACCCCAGCTTCCTTCAACTTTTGCAGATGCGGCCAAACGTCCTTCACCTCTGCAGGAGCCAGTCGCCGTGTCCTTTCTCAGAACGGGGTGTCCTCTGTCACCCGGATGATGCGACGGGTGCTCTTGGAACAACCGACATCAAATTCGTCAGGAAAAAGACATCTTCCAGCTTCAACATTTTCTGTATCAACTTCTGCTTACAACCTCCAGGTACTGGGGAATCCCCAAAGTTGAATGACTCGGCAGTCAACCTTCCTCTTTCCGGAAAGAGTTTCTCCCCGGCTTGTCTCACAGGGACACTGGACATTACCATCACTGGGAAGAGGTGCGCCATTGGCATCCCCCGCCTAAGGGTGACCTCTCGCTCCAAAGTGTTCCTGACACTCACGGTCATCCTGTTCACCTGTACAACTGAGGGCTTCTGCAATTCAGGCCTCACCAGTACCCCAGCAGAGAAGCCTGGCTCTGCTTCGTGGTTTTCTGGAGCATCCACCAAAAGATCCTCAGCCTCAGACATTCCGGGAAATTTGGGCTTTCCCATCACTCTTACTGCATTCCCAGGTGAGCCACGCAGTCCCTCGTTCATGCTCATCATCCAGCCCAGTGTGGCCACACTCTTCCTCAGAAGCAGCTCGGAACACAGGGGAATGGACGAAGTTTTCAGAAAGCTTTCTCCAACTTTCTCCTTGCAGGTTCCCACTAACTTCCTCACAGTAGGAGTATTCGTCACCACAAGCATTGAAGTTACATCTTTCTCGACCGGGTCCGGACAAATGAACATTAATGTATCAGGGACCTCAGCAACTCCCATATCTGCCTCTGAAGACTCCAGCTTCAATGACAAGTGACCATCGTACAGACAGTCATCCGTACTCAGACCCCAGATCTCCAGCGCACTGAGTGGCGTCAATGGTAAATGTGTCAAATACCGGTTGTGAAATGAACGGAACAGCAGAGTAACCTGAGAGCCGGTGTCATGTATGAGTCCAGTATAAATACCCTCAATCTGTAGCGATACACTGAAGCTAGGCCCCACTAAGCCTTCAGGAATAGGGTCTTTTGTTTTAGGATGTTTCTTGATGTATTACTGGAGATGTGTTTCCCCCTGAAACGCCAGGCCACTCCCTCACTGGCTCTCTTCTCTTAGTTTTGCGTGTCGGGGGGTCACACTTTGAGGGTTTTCCGGTCCTGAACTACTATAACCTGTATTTGAACTCCCACCCCCAGCTACGGGATACTCAGCTTGTGATTCGACACGCTCACCTAACACTCCCCTCATCCGGGAAAGTATGGACAGCACACGACCCCCCTCCCCCGGGACCCCAAAAGGACCAGACAGTTCAACCGCCGTTATGGCAGTGCTACTCTGAACTCGAACAAAATCGTTGCCCACAAGTTTTTTGAACCTCCGCTCAGTCCCTGCGGCCGCCATAACCACATATCGTAATCACTTTACGGACAATAGTTTTACCCAGACTTAAACACACAACCCAGCAGATCAATGCTCAGGGCAATTTCAAATTATCCAATGAACTCGATCCTGGACGCGTCCCCACAATGAATCACCCTGGTTTCCTTGGCTGCATAAGTCTAGGGAAGACACTCTCAAGTCCCACCAAACTCGTGAGATTGAGTTGGCTCATTCCAGCCAAAACCACGGTTTGTGTGGATGCTGTGTATGGAGGCAAATTTTTCCCTCACCACCACTTTCTGCTTTCCACAGGGATCGGACCCTATACGACTAATGGAATGTTGGCCTTTATTACAAAGGGAATTGAGTACAAGAGCAAGGAAATCCTTTTGCATTTGTACAGGGCCCTGGTGAGACCACACCTGGAGTATTGTGTACAGTTTTGGTCTCCAGGGTTAAGGAAGGACATCCTGGCTATAGAGGAAGTGCAGCGTAGATTCACAAGGTTAATTCCTGGGATGTCCGGACTGTCTTACGCAGAGAAGTTAGAGAGACTGGGCTTGTACATCCTGAAATTAAGGAGATTGAGAGGGGATCTGATTGCAACATATCAGATTATTAAGGGATTGGACAAGATAGAGGCAGGAAATATGTTCCAGATGCTGGGAGAGTCCAGTACCAGAGGGCATGGTTTGAGAATAAGGGGTAGGTCATTTAGGACAGAGTTAAGGAAAATCTTCTTCTCCCAGAGAGTTGTGGGGGTGTGGAATGCACTGCCTCAGAAGGTAGTGGAGGCCAATTCTCTGGATGCTTTCAAGAAGAAGCTAGATAGGTATCTTATGGATAGGGGAATCAAGGGATATGGGGACAAGGATGGAACCGGGTATTGATAGTAGATGATCAACCATGATCTCAGAATGGTGGTGCAAGCTCGAAGGGCTGAATGGTCTACTTCTGCACCTATTGTCTATTGTCTATTGACTCCTTGTTCATTCATCCCTCCCTACCGATCTCACTTCTGGCCTTTATCCTGGCAAGCGGAACAAGTGCTACGCCTGCCCCTACATCGTTTCTCAAACTACCTTTCAGGGCCCCTAACAATCCTTCGAGGTGAGGCAACACTTCACCTGTGAGTCTATTGGGGTCATATAGTGTCCAGTGGAATTTGAATAATGTTTTGTTCAAATTTTAGGCAATTGTCCATTATTATTTTCATCATATACTTAGTCGCTTTGAATTTCTTACTTTTTATCTCCCCTGACTGAGATGGCACCAGTGTTTGGAAATTGCACTGTCCCACAAAATTGGACAGACTCACAGTTACACTGAGTGCTTTCAATTGCTGATCATGTCCCTTTAAAAAAAATTGGTTTGGTCCAATGATTCAAGAACCTGCACCTGAGTCTCTGATGGACAAAATGTCAATATGGACAAAATACATAACCCTTGCCAACTTTAGTGCTGTAGACATGATGTTGGGTGGTTCTTCAGATAAGTCTACCACTTCAGCTCATTGACTGAGCCTGGTCCCCTTGGGTCTGTGTCAATCTACCACATCCCCATAGCTCCTACCTACCTGCAAGGAGTGTTAAGGGCTGGCATTGCAGCAGTGTGGTTGTGTGCTCCAGTTTCCTTCAACTGATCATTTATTTGTTTGTTGTAAATTGTCTCCAGCATAACTTTTAGAAGGAGAATCAAAGTGAAATGAATGAACATGTCAGGGAGAAGGGTTGGAGGTATAAGTTTATACGAGGAAATCTGCAGAGCTGGAAATGCAAGCAACACAAACAAAATGTGGTGGAATTTAGCAGGCCACCTCACCAGCCTCCGGCTCCAACGTATAATTCTCCGTAACTTCTGCCACCTCCAACGGGATCCAACTACCAAGCACATCTTTCCCTCCCCCTCCTCTTTCTGCTTTCCGAAGTGATCCCTTGTCCATTCGTTCCCCCCCCCCCCCCCGCATCCCTTCCCACCGATCTCTCTCCTGGCACTTATCCTTGTAAGTGGAACAAGTGCTACACCTTCCCTTACACTTCCTCCATCACCACCACTCAGGGCCCCAGACAGCCCTTCCAGGTGAGGCGACACTTCACCTGTGAGTCGGCTGGTGTGGTATACTGCGTCCAGTGCTCCTGGTGCGGCCTTTTGTATATTGGTGAGACCCGACGCAGACTAGGAGACTGTTTCGCTGAACACCTACGTTCTGTCCAGTGGCCACACATTTTAATTCACATCCCACTTCCATTCTGATATGTCTATCAGTGCCCCCCTCTACTGTCAAGATGAAACCACACTCAGGTTGGAGGAACAACACCTTATATACTGTCTGGGTAGCCTCCAGCCTGAAGGCATGAACATTGACTTCTCTAACTTCTGTTAATACCCCTTCTTACCCCATTCCTGATTTATTTATTCTTTCTCACTCCCCTTTTTATTCTCTTACTGCCTGTTCTCCATCTCTATCTGGTGCTCCCCTCCCCCTTTCTTTCTCCCTAGGCCTCTCGTCCAATGATCCTTTCCCTTCTCCAGCACTGTATCCCTTTTGCCAATCACCTTTCCAACTCTTAGCTTCACCCCACCCCCTCCGGTCTTCTGCTATCATTTACCATTTTCCCCTCACCCTCCTGCTTTTAAATCTCTTACTATCTTTCCTTTCAGTTAGTCCTGATGAAGGGTCTTGACCCGAAACATTGGCAGTGCTTCTCCCTATAGATGCTGCCTGGCCTGCTGTGTTCTACCAGCATTTTGTGTGTATAAGTTTATTCTCATTCGAAGAATCTGCATTTGATTTTCTGCAAGAACTGATTATCTTTGCAAAGACTACGATGAGTTACTGAATGAGATTTACTTTGTTTGAAAGCTGTGATGTCATGAAAGGAGTTAAACTGTGTATATATAATTTCTGAATTTGAACTAAAACTTGTAGATATACTGCCTGGAACTGAAACTGGAGTTCACTATAATACTTAAGAAAAGGAATTATATTTGTTTTTCTAACTAACCAGGGATAAGTAAAAAGGAAAGTTTAGTCTGTAAGTTTGTGAATGGGGAATAACACTAGATCCAATGAGTTATAGAGATTGGAGTAATAAAGGAATCTCACTGATTTTAATTAAAAATGAATTTCAGTTGGTTTGGCATCTAAGATTTGAAACCTAAACAAAACATTAGAATTCTGAATTGTTCTTGCTCATCCAAATATTTTGTACGTATAGTTTTTGTCTGAGAAACAAAACATTTTTTCCAAACGTGTGTGGCTTCTATTCACTGCCTCCTTTGATACCTGGATTCCCCTGACGGCCCAGTGGCACCGAGAGTCATTTGATTTTCAAATTAAAGCGTGTGGTGACCAGTCACCCGTGAGAAGACCAGTGATACACAGGTGATGCACCCTTCTTCATGTCTGGAGAGGAAAGGGGGAAGATGCCAGATTTAAAAACGGTGGGATAGGGAATGGAGAACAGTTAGAAGGTGGTCAGTGAATCCAGGCAGGTAGGAAAAATTAAGGGGTGGAGAGGAATGAACCCGATCGGATAGGAGAGTGGACCAGAGGAGAAAGGAGAGGAGGAAGGGACCCAGGAGGAACTGATAGAGAGGTGAGAAGAGGTGAGAGGTCAGAGTGGGTAATAGAAGAAGAGGAAAGGGGTGGGAATTTTTTCACCCCAGGAGAAGTTGATATGCATGCCATCAGCTTGGAGGCTGCTCAGACAGAATGTAAGGTAAAAACACAAAATGCTGGCAGAACTCAGCAGGCCAGACAGCATCTATAGGAGGAGGTAGTGACAATGTTTCAGGCGGAAACCCTTCATCAGGAGTGAAGTAACATGGGGTGGCCGAGGGGGGATAAGAAGTGGGGGCAGGGATAAAGTAGAGAGCTAGGAAATGATAGCCTGGAGGGAAATGGGCTGGGGGAAGGTGGTGAATTATGGGAAATAAAAGAGAATGACAGGTAGGGCTGGGGGGAGATTATAGTGAGGGGGGAGAAAAGAGAGAGAAAGAGAACCAGACTAAAATGATAGATAGTGATGGGGGGTAAGGGGGGGGGCAGGGGTATCAACGGAGGTCTGTGATTTGAATGTTCATGCCGGCAGGTAGGAGGCTACCTAGGCAGGAGATAAGGAGTTAAGGTGTTGCTCCTCCATTCTGAGGGTGGTCTCAAGAGGAGAACATGGACTGAGATGTCAGAAAGAGAATGGGAATCAGAATTGAAATGTTTTGCCACCTGGAAGGGTGAACATCTGTACCTGCTAGTCAATTGTGTATAAAAATGACATTCCTCTGTTCAGACGTCAGAACAGTGTGGTGACAGGAGACACGCTCTTCTCCTTGTGCACAAGTAAATGAAGTATAGTTATATTTTATTTAGACATACAGCATGGAACAGCCCCAATCTATAACCATATCTTATTTCGATAGTCTACTTACAGGATTGTCAACTTATCAGCAGCCAAGCCCATGCACATCACAAATAATGTCTTTTGGCTATCACTATACCAACACCGTTGGTCAGGTCAAAGTCATAATCCTTGCACAATACCCTTCCATCTTATTCCATTATGAGTCCATTGGCACACAGAAATATTGAAAAGCTACAGAACAATACAGGCCATTCAGCCCACAATGCTGTGCCATATATTTTTTGCTTTAAAAATTACTTTTGTTTATCCATAGCTCTCTATTTTTTAAAGCTCCATGTACCTATCCAGGAGCCTGTTAAAAGACCCTCTTGTATCCACCACCACTATCGTCACCCATTTGCCACCACCCGCAGCCCATTCCACGCACTCACCACTCTTTGTGTTAAAAGCTTACCCCTGACATCTCCTCTGTACCTACTTCCAAATACCTTGCAACTGTGCCCTCTCATGTTAGCCATTTCAGCCCTGGGAAAAAGCCTCTGTCTATCCACATGATCAATGCCTCTCATCATCTTATTCACCTCTATCAAGTCACATCTCCGAGGAGAAAAGGCCAAGTTCACTCAACCTATTCTCATAAAACATGCTTCCCAATCTAGGCAACATCCCTGTAAATCTCCTCTGCAACCCTTCTATAGATTCCACATCCTTCACACTATCCACAACACCTCCAACCTTAGTGTCATCAGTAAACTTACAAACGCATCCAATTCTCGATCCACAGAGCAAGGTCCCCTTGGATCCCATGCCTCTTACTTTCTCAATAAGCCTTACATGGCCTGCCTTGTCAAGTGTCTTGCTGAAATCCATATGGACTACATTTACTGCTCTACCGTCATCAAAGTCTCCCAGACATCCCACATCCAACACCAAGTACAGAACACCGGCCTCGCAAACATACTTTCTATTCCTATTCTTCACAAGTAATTTACTTCGCCTCGACCTGTTATCGCCGAAGCCCTGTTGAGCCAAAGCCCTCCTACTCTAGTTCCCTCTATTCAGACACCCGCTCTATAAATCTGTCTTCGTTTAAAATTCTTCCCATAGGTCTAACTCGCTGACGTTGATGCGTCTGCTCAGTCACGCACACCCAAGTTTGTTTGGAGTTTTGCAGATACATTGTCTTGGTTGTTAATTATTATGACTGAAAGTTCTAATCCATTTTTGTTGTTAAAAACATTATCTTCTTGAAATTTCATTAGTGATCCCCAAAGCCCCTCCACTTTCACTTCCCAGTCATTCCCCTTCCAAGCCACTCCAACACCACACTCAACAGGTTGGAATCATGCTGTTAAGGATTTGTTGCTCATTTTCATTTGATTTTGTCAAGACAAGACCAACTTCTGCTTTGAAGCTTTATTTACCAAACACATTCTTACAGGATATTTTACAAAGATCCTTAAGATAAAATCAAACTCCATATATTTGAAAATAAAATACATTCAATGATTAAAAGGTCAAATGACCAATGTGGAACAATTTTTGATTTTTCATTTAACTCCACTTGCTGCAGTATCCCAAATCCCATCTTTCCAGTGTCCAGAAAAGCACAATTAAATTCAGTTTGCTCTGGGTACTTGAGGAATTAATAAATTTAAAGGAAACACAATAATTGGGTCTAGTTACAAATGGACCATTTTAGCAAATTGAACACTAATGAGTAAGAGAAGGTGCTAAGAGGATATAACTAGTAAAGCAATACCACACCAATCCTATCCTCAGATCAGATGGAAATGCATCTTTTAAACATCCCAGTGGTGCTCAGATGTTAATTGAGAAAGAGCACTCACATATTCCTCATTGACAGGGTCAAATTCCAAGGCCTTCTCAAAGTATTCAGTCACTTTATCCTTGATCCCATCCTTCTGGTACAGAAATTCTTTGATGCCAAGAGCCTTGCTGTCATGTGTTTCCTATCTATCCGATGCTATTCCTATGTAAGTTTCCTATCTGCTCACTTCTCCAAATTCATGCGACATTTTTCCCATTCTCTTGACTTATATTCAATTTTTGCTCCTTTCAGGAAGAGACAAACAGCAGTTGTCTCAGATTTTTTCTGGTACAGTTCAAATAACCCAGCTTCCAGACATATGCTCTGCATATTCTCTGGACGAAGAATAAGAAACTCCACCAATCTACAATAAATCTCCTCTGCTCTGGAGTTCTCCACACTTGTTATGCAGATGAATGCAAAGTCCAGTTGTGGTGGAACAGCTGACCTTCGACGGTGCTCAAAAGCCTTTTCAAAATGATACTTGCATAGACTGATCAACTCAGCAATCTGCTGAAATTCAGGATTGCAAGGATATCTGCTATGAGGGTATTTCAGCTTATTTCTGCAGCATAATCCAGGTTGGTGTTTTAAGAAGCAAGAGTGTGGAGTTAATTCGAATGCTTGTTTCAAGAGCTTGATTGCTTTCTCCAAATATCCCCTTTGTCTATAATATTTTGCAGCATAGCAAAGCACATATGGAAGATCAGACGTCTTCTACAATGTTTGTTCAACTAATTCATTTGCTTCCTCATTTTGCCCTAACCTCTGCAGTTTTAGAGCCAACAGCACCATGGCCACAGCATCATCTGGATCAAGCTCCAGTACTCGTCGGAAATGCTTCACTGACTGATCTGATCAGGACTCTCTGGGCTTCCAGAAAATGTTTTCAGATGAAACAGTGCAGTCAAATATCCTGTTGTCCACTCAGTGTTGTCAGGATCTTGCTCCAGAGCCTTTGCAAAGCATTCCTTTGCCTCCTCACAGTATTCAGCACCAAAAGTTAACAATGACCATCCCTTCTCCCCGTACACCTCGGGTATCATTGTTGTAGGGCCATCACTCGGCGGTTTACAGATCATCTCCAGCTTGTTGAGATAGGACTTGGCTATGTGGTAATGCACCCAGGCAAAGTTTCCATAGGTGATGATGCTTCTTCTTTCAAATTCATCTTTGTACTCCTCCCTCAGAATCTTTTCGGCTTTCTTTAAGTTTTCAATGGCTTCTTCAAAATGACCCTGCAGACAGTATGCAAAAGCAAGTTGGTTGTAGAAGGCAGGTTCAGGTTTCAAACTTGATGTCAGAGAATCTTCCAATCTGAACAACATATCGTCGAAGTCATTAGTTTCCTTCTGTGCCCACCACGTGAAGTGACACTGTAGCTGATTGAGCTTCTCTTTCAATAAATCTCCCGGTGTGTTGCTGCAAGAGAGAAAAAACGTAATCATGAATTCCATCTGAGATCACTTGATGCAGGTCTGACCTGCAATCCCATAAACAGCAGATTTACTAACTGTATCAAAGCTGCCTTTAAAATACTTTTTTTTATAATTATGGCATTGAAAACCTGGAAATGCTCAGCCTGTCAGTCTGCATCTGAGGAAGGAGAATGTTTCAGATCTGTAACCCAATATGAAGAATTGATTCATGTGATGAAGATGGAAATGTGTCTCCTGAACAGCCAAGGCAGCTGATCTGTTGCTTTGTTACACTGATGGTGGACTTGGTTTTATTACCAGACGTTGAGCTCTCCCACTATTGTAGACTTTTGTTTTTTTGCCAGCAGCCTGAGCATAGCTCCAGATCTCGGTACAGAGAAGTGGTGCTTTTCCACAGACAGCCACCAGTACTCAGACTCAATGTCTAGAAGATTGAGAACTTCAATAACATTAGTGAGATAAAGCTGTTTTGTAAAGCCCACTGAAGTCTGGCAATTTACGAGTTACCAGACCATTTCACAGAACAATTGCATGAGCAACGTCCTCTGATCCTGCAGCACATTTCTGAAAGAACATAGACCAGCATAGAACATAGAACATGTTGTGCCAACCTTTAACCATACTCTGAGATCAACTCTGCTTCCTGCTTCCTCCCAAAGGAGATGAATTTGCCGCACCATGGATGCAGCTCCTCCATTCTGTCCTGAAAGCCGTTAGGGGCTGGAAATTATGACAGTTTAGAGTAGCATGTTCCTCTGGTGTATTACCTCAGTACTGAATGCACCCCATAGGCTCCAACGTGCTCAAATCTACATGGATGTAGTGTATGGCAGAGTTGAGTCAACTCCTACTTCTAAAAATTTTAAAGATTAAAGGTTAACTTTCTTTGTCACATGTACATCAAAACATACAGTGAAATGCATCGTTTGGCATCATATCAGATCAAAAACAATTGTGCAGGACAGTTGGTAAGTGTGTCAGCATGTTTCTGACACCAAATTCTTACTAACCCTGACCCGTACATCTTTGTAATATAGGATGACAGTGGAGTACCCAGAGGAAACGCACACAGTCACAGAGAGAATGTCCACATTCCTTACAAATTACCATGGAAATCAATCCGTGGTAAAGTGATTATGCTGACTGCTAAGTTTTTCAAATAATGTCATTGTTCTCAGTCGTATTCCACTGAAGACCCCTGTTTGAGGAAGACAAGTGCAGATAAACCGACTTGATCAGACTCCTACTCTCCTACTCCTCTTGCCTCTCCTGCCATGAGTAAGGATTATTTGGTATACTCCTACTCCTCTCTTTATGATCTCTTGAACTTGTTCTTGGAGCTGGAGATCATACAGCACAGAAGGCTCTTCAGAAGTCAGGAACAAATGCAAATGCAAATGTTGTGGTTACGGCATTTTTATTGCATGTTAACAACAAAAAATAATAGTAAAGCACTGCAGTTCCCTGCACTGTTTCCACCCCAGCAGAGTAACGTAGGGATCTCCCTACAGTCTCGTCATTCAACTATCGTGCTAGCCAGTGTGTATCCACTCTGGGTTTTTACCCAGACCAGGGGTTTACCCAGGGGTTTTTATCCACTAACTTTGGTAAACCACATCCTCTATAATAATCTGTACATAAAGATAAACTGCAAGGAAACGTCCTTTACCTCATGATGTTCGTTGGATGGAAAGCAATTTGTGCTCTTTCTCAGTTTGTTCGGTTCTTCTGCTGAGTCTCCGTTGTTGTGCCTGATGTTCGACCTGACAACCCTTTATAGTATCCATTACTTCCTGATTATCACCAGAAACTCAAATTCAAAGTCTATTGATAACACTGAGGGAATTAAAAGCAATTTGGAAGCATTTCCTGCATTGCTTAGTCATAGAAATAATCTACATGTCAGCAAAATGCCACTGTAATGGCTTGTTCTGAGCATTTGTTTTCAAATAATTATAATTTTCACTTTATCTAATTATTAGCAATCTGCAATTCTGGTCACAATTGTAGTGCCTTGGTTGACATCTTTACTGTAGGTATTTCATTTATCAGCTCTGTAGGAGCTGTTTGTTCTGCTTTCAGTCTGTTTGGGTTATTGATGAAGATAAGTGATGTTGTGGAATGTCTGCCATCCAATTAGTGGGAGGTTTTCTTGGAGAAGGACAATAAGGTAGGTCTTGGGCTTGTGTTCGGTGGGAGATGGAGAGAGAAGACGATGGGGAGAACCGGTCATAGCGTACGATCCAGTGGTAGACTCGCTCGTTCGAGATGGATTGTGAGCGACGCTCGGAAGGTGGTGTGTGATTTCACGCTGACTGAAGGCCCAGTGTGTGAGTAACAGAGAAGTTCAGGATGAGCTGCACCTTGTGCACATTTGCCTGTTTCATTAGAATGGGCCCTTTTCTTTTTTTTATTCTTACTAACACTTTAACATAGAAACATAGAAAACCTAAAGCACAATACAGGCCCTTCGTCCCACAATGCTGTGCTGAACATGTCCATTCCTGAAAACTGCCTGGGGTTACCCTTAGACCTCTACTTTGCTGAGCTCCATGTATCTACCCAGGACCCTCTTAAAAGACCCTATCGTATCTGCCTCCATCACCATTGCCCGGAGCCTATTCCAGACACTCCCCACTCTCTGTGGGAAAAATTTACCGCTGACATCTCCTCTGTACCTACTCTGAAGCACCTCAAAACTGTGCCCTGTCATGTTTGACCATTTCTGCCCTCGGAAAAAGCCTCTGACTATTCACATGATCAATGTCTCTCTTCATCTTATACCCCTTTATCAGGTCACCTCTCATTCTACACCTCTCCAAGGAGAAAAGTCCATGTTCACTCAACCTATTCTCATAAGGCCTGCTCCCCAATCCAGGCAACATCTTTGTAAATCTCTGCACCCTTTCTATTCTTTCCACATTCTTCCCGTAGTGAGGTGACCGGAACTCAGCACAGTACTCCAAGTGGGGTCTGACCAGGGTTGTATACAGCTGTAGCATTAACTCTCAGCTCTTAAACTCAATCCCATGGTTGATGAAGGCCAACACACCTATCCTTACTTAACCGCACAGTCAACCTGTGCAGCGGCTTTGAGTGTCCTTAAAATTTGGACCCCAAGATCCCTCTGATCCTCCACACTGCCAAGATTCTTACCATTAATACTATATTCTGCCATCATATTTGACCTACCAAGAAGAACCATCCCACACTTATCTAAGTTGAACTCCATCTGCCACTTCTTAGCCCAGTTTTGCAACCTGTCGATATCCTGCTGTAATCTCTGACACCACTCCATACTATCCACAACACCCTCAACCTTTGTGTCATCAGCAAATTTACTAACCTATCCCTCCACTTCTTCATCCAGGCCATTTATGAAAATTCTTTCCGGGATGAGGGGAGTGTAGGCGATCGTGCCGAATCACAAGCTGAGTCTCCCGTAGCTGGGGCCGGGGACTTCAAAGACAGGTTGCTCCCCTTCCTGAGGAGCGAGGGGAAGGAGTGGTCTGATTTGAAATGTCTAATGAGTCCCCAGCGAGGAGTGAGAATTCAGAATTACTATCACCCTTACCTCTCTGGTGAACAAATGCCCCAGTGCACAGGCTGAGGGTCCTTGCTATCGAAAGCTGAGAACGCTATGAGGGGTGAAGCCCACCCCGAGGGCAAAGTGGAGTGTGAGGCTTGGGCAAACCAGTCCTTTCAGATGCTGGATGAGTGGCAGTGCTCCAATCCCACAAAAAGACAGCGATTGTTTGAAGGTTTGAAGGGTTTGGCTGCTGACGTAGTAAGATCGGCAAAGACACATAACCCCTTTGCTATCTCTGCTGGCTCTAGAAAAAGTGTTTTGGGTAGCGGGAACCCAATGGAGCTCATGACGGGGTTTCTGAACAGGTTTCAGAAGGAGGGAAACGTTCTGCCTACATTTTCCAGCGAGAGAGACAGCTGAGTTGCTTGTGGCCTAGGTGGGGGGAGGGGGAGTACATTCAAATGGCTGAGGTGAAATATTTCAGAATCGACCAAGTGACGAAAGGGCAGGACCTCCAGGGTAACAATCTCAGGATTGTTACCTGTGCCACGTGCAAGTGAGGCAAGGAACAAAGGATTATACAGATTAATACGTGGCTGAGAGGATGGTGCAGGAGGGAGGGCTTCAGGTTTTTAGATAATTGGGCTTTGTTCCAGGGAAGGTGGGATCTGTTCCGACAGGACGGATTACACCTGAACTGGAGCAATACTAACATTCTTGCAGGAAAGTTTGCTAGTGCTGCTCGGGTGGGGGGCTTAAACTAAATTTTCAGGGGGCAGGGATCCAGAATGTGAGAGAGGATAGCGAGAGGAAGAATAAAGGACAGGTGGGGACTACACGGTTCCGGAATATTAAGTGTGTAGTACAGAAAGGTGAGGCGGAACAAGTGATAAGGAGGACACATGTACAGAGGGATGGTCTGACGGAACATGGAGTTAAATGTGCAGAAAGAATAAATAAATTTCGGAAGGACAACAAAATTCAAGGGGCGTATAGCCTGATGGGAGGTCAGGGAGCTGGGTTAAGCACAATAGGCTGCAATTTAAACAGAGAGGAGAAATGGGCTAAAAATTCTATATCTGAATGCACTAAGTGTCAGAAATAAGGCGGATGAGCTTGAAGCCCAGGTGCGAATGGGTATCTATGATGTTGTTGGGATAACAGAGACATGGTTGCAGGGAGATCAGACCTGGGAAATGAATGTACAAGGGTATACAGACTATCGTAGGGACAGAAATGTGGGCAGAGGGGGTGGGGTGGCCCTGTTGGTGAGGACTGAGATTCAGTCCTTTGCAAGGAGGGATATAGGATCAGGAGAAGTAGAGTCTGTGTGGATAGAACTGAGGAACAGTAAGGGCAAAAAGACTCTATGGGTGTTGTCTACAGGCCCCCAAACAGTAGCATGGATATTGGGTGCAAGTTGAATAGGGAGTTAACATTGGCATGTGGCAAAGGTATGTCGCAGTAGTTATGGGGGATTTCAACATGCAGGTGAACTGGGAGAATCAGGTTGGTGCTGGACCCCAGAATAGGGAATTTGTAGAGTGCCTACGGGATGCATTCTTGGAACAGCTTGTACGAGAGCCGACCAGGGACAAGGCTATTCTGGATTTAGTGTTGTGTAATGTTTGATAAGCGATCTTGAAGTAAAGGAGCCATTAGGAGGTAGAGACCATAATATGATAAGTTTTTTATCTGCAATTTGAGAAGGATAAGGGCAGATCGGAGGTGTCAGTGTTGTAGCTGAACAGACTATGGAGCCACGAGGGAGGAGCTGGCCAAAGTTAAATGGACGGATATCCTAGCAGAAAAGACAGTGGAACAGCAATGGCAGGTATTCTTGGGAATAACGCACAAGGTGCAAAATCAGTTCATCCCCCGGAGAAGGAAGGATTCAAAGGGGGGAAAGGGGCCACAGTGGTTGACAAAGGAAGTCAGAGATTGCATAGCATTAAAAAAAAAAGTATGACAGAGCTAAGGTGAGTGGGAAGACAGATGATTGGGAAATTTTTAAGGAACAACAGAACTTAACTAAAAAGGCAATACGGGGAGAAAAAATGAGGTATGAACGCAAGCTAGCCAGGAATATAAAGGAGGATCGCAAAAGCTTTTTTAGGTATGTGAAGAGAAAGAAGATAGTTAAGAACAATGTTGGGCCCTTGAAGAATGAATAGGGTGAAATTGTTATGGGAAGCAGAGAAATGGCAGAAGAATTTAATAAGTACTTTAGATCTGTCTTCACTGGGGAAGACACAAGCAATCTCCCAGATGTATGGATGGGCCAAGGACATAGGGTAACAGAGGAAATGAAACAGTTTGACATTAGGAAGGAAACGGTGATGAGTAGACTGAAGAGACTGAAGGCTAACAAATCCCCAGGTCCAGATGATCTGCATCCTAGGGTACTAAAGGAGGTGGCTCTGGAAATTGCGGATGCATTGGTAATCATTTTCCAATGTTCCTTAGATTCATGATCAGTTCCTGAGGATTGGAGAATAGCTAATATTATCCCACTTTTTAAGAAAGGAGGGAGGGAAAAAACAGAGAACTATCATCCTGTCAGCCTAACATCAGTAGTGGGGAAGATGCTAGAGTCCATTATTAAAGATGAAATAGTGGCATATCTAGATAGCAGTGATAGGATTGGGCCGCACCAGCATGGATTTACCAAGGGTAAATCATGCTTGACTAATCTATCGGAGTTTTTCGAGGATGTAACCAGGAAGTTAGACAAGGGAGATCCAGTGGATGTAGTGTACCTCGATTTTCAGAAGGCATTTGATAAGGTCCCACATAGGAGATTGGTGGGTAAAATAAGAACTCATGGCATTGGGGGGAAGATATTGACATGGATAGAAAACTGGTTGGCAGATAGAAAGCAAAGGGTAGCGGTGAATGGGTGTTTCTCGGAATGGCAGGTGATGACTAGTGGGGTGCCACAGGGCTAGGTATTGGGACCACAGCTGTTTACGATTTGCGTCAACCATTTAGATGAAGGCATTGAGAATAACATCAGCAAGTTTGCTGATGATACTAAACTGGGTGGCAGTGTGACATGTGATGAGGATGTTAGGAGAATTCAGGGTGACTTGGATAGGCTGGGTGAGTGGGCAGATACTTGGCAGAGGACATTTAATGTGAATAAATGTGAGGTTATCCACTTTGGGGGTAAGAACAGGAAGGCAGATTATTATCTGAACGGTGTAGAGTTAGGTAAGGGAGAAATACAAAGAGATCTAGGAGTCTTTGTTCATCAGTCACTGAAGGTGAATGAGCAAGTGCAGCAGGCAGTGAAGAAGGCTAATGGAATGTTGGCCTTTATTACAAAAGGAATTGAGTACAAGAGCAAGGAAATCCTCATGCATTTGTACAGGGCCCTGGTGAGACCACACCTGGAGTATTGTGTACAGTTTTGGTCGCCAGGGTTAAGGAAGGACATCCTGGCTGTAGAGGAAATGCAGCGTAGATTCACAAGGTTAATTCCTGGGATGTCCAGACTGTCTTACGCAGAGAGGTTAGAGAGACTGGGCTTGTACACGCTGGAATTAAGGAGATTGAGAGGGGATCTGATCGCAACATATAAGATTATTAAGGGATTGGACAAGATAGAGGCAGAAAATATGTTCCAGATGCTGGGAGAGTCCAGTACCAGAGGGCATGGTTTAAGAATAAGGGGTAGGTCATTTAGGACAGAGTTAAGGAAAAACCTCTTCTTCCAGAGAGTTGTGGGGGTGTGGAATGCACTGCCTCAGAAGGCAAAGGAGGCCAATTCTCTGGATGCTTTCAAGAAGGAGCTAGATAGGTATCTTATGGATAGGGGAATCAAGGGATATGGGGACAAGGCAGGAACCGGGTATTGATAGTAGATGATCAGCCATGATCTCATAATGGCAGTGCAGGT
This sequence comes from Hemitrygon akajei, assembly GCF_048418815.1. NCBI lineage: Eukaryota > Metazoa > Chordata > Chondrichthyes > Myliobatiformes > Dasyatidae > Hemitrygon > Hemitrygon akajei. The sequence goes on along the minus strand of NC_133146.1, from coordinate 35,048,615 downwards.
TTGAAGGGCCGAATGGTCTACTTTTGCACCTATTGTCTATTGAAAGGCACCCAAGCAACAGACCTCATCACTTGGGGTCTCCAAACGTTTTGTAAGTGGCGCCCACCCCACCCTCCCTCATTCGTTGAGCTGATCAGAGAGGTAAGGAGGAGACGACTATGATGATTGTGTGGTCGGCCTCTGACAGCAGAGGACAGTCCTTGGGTACTCTGGGCTGAGGGAAAAACTGATAATCCACCCTGGGGAGTGGTAAAGGAGGTCGTGGCAGAGTTTAGAACCGAGATGCCTGGTTGTTATCTGCAGGTGCAGCCTCTGTACAATAAAGACGACAGAGTCAGACGCACTGAGAGGAGAGACTAGGAAGAAGGGTGCAAATGACCGGTATTGTCTATTATAACTGTGGTGAATAGAGACGCGTCAGGAAGGAGTGTGAAGGACCGGAAAACCCTCAAAGAGTGAGCACCCCCACGGGTAACTAAAAGAAGAGAGCCAGTGTTGGAATGGCCTGGCATTTTGGGGGGAACACATTCCCAGTAATACATCAAGGAACACCCTAAAACAAAAAACCCTATTACTGAAGGCTTAGTGGGGCATAGCTTCAGTGTATCGCCACAGATTGAGGGTATTTATACTGGAGTCATACTTGACACCGGCTCTCAGGTTAATCTGCTGTTCCGGTATATGACACATTTACCATTGACGCCACTCAGTGCGCTGGAGATCTGGGGTCTGAGTACGGATGACTGTCTGTACGATGGTCACTTGTCATTGAAGCTGGAGTTTTCAGAGGCAGATATGGGAGTCGCTGAGGTCCCTGATACATTAATGTTGGTTTGTCCAGACCGATCGAGAAGGACGAAGCTTCAATGCTTTTGGGGACGAATACAGACAGCCCTCCTTATCCGCGAATTCTGCATGCGTGAATTCAACCAACCGCGAATCGCGAAAACCCGGAAGTGTTCTTCCAGCACCTGTTGTCCGAGCATGTACAGACTTTTTTCTTGCAGTATAACAACTATTTTACATACCATTTACATTGAAGTAGGTATTATAAGTAATCTAGAGATGATTTAAAGTATACAGGGGGATGTGTGTGGATTATCGTGGATCGGGATCGTAAAAAATCGGAAGTTCTCTTACTAAGTAAGTCGGAACAGGTACATCCGGTATTATTTAACATCAGCTAGTCAAACGTTTGTCTTCGTATATAGTATATCTTTTAGCTTTCCATGCATATAAAACATTTAAGAACGTATGTTTCAGCGCCGGGCTCGGGAACGGAAGTTTCCGAGTTGATCCAGTGACAGATCGCTCCCGAGTGCACTCTCCACCGTGCTGATTTGATGTGGAGGATCAAAAACCCAAACCCCCAAAACCCAATAATTAAATCACTGCATTGCTGTGGTGAACTACATATACCTGTCTGGACACGCCCCCTGCTGACTGCTCCTGTGGCTCCTCCCACAGACCCCGGTATAAAGGCGATTGAGGCCTGAGCCCGGCCCTCATTCTCCAGGATGTAGTATGGTGGTCAACTACTGCTTGTTCCTTCTTCCAGTCAATAAAAGCCGATATCTCGCCTTTACGTCTCAGAGAGAGTTATTGATGGTGCATCAATTTTATTGACTGGAAGTTTTAAAACATGGAAAGCGTTTTACGTCCAGAAAGATTGGATTTGGACCCCCAAGACCCTGAAGCAGCTCTTGCCTTTGAACTCTGGCTTGCATGCTTCCACTCATACTTGGAGGAGGTTAGTGCAACTGAACCCGCTGTTATGCACCGAATTCTCCTCTCGAGGGTCACCCCAAAAGTTTACTCACTTATCAGAGGCCTGCCGACCTATGAAGGGGCACTGGACACCCTCAAAAGACGGTACCTGCGGCCAGTGAACACCGTCTACACAAGACATTGTTTAGCTACGCGATGACAGCGGCCTGCAGAGTCGTGCGCCCAGTTTCTCCGAGCTCTACAGACACTCGTCCGATCTTGCGACTGCAAAACTTGCGGAGCTGCTAGTACGAGACGCCTTCGTTATGGGGATCAGGTCAGTGTACGTGCGCCAGCGGCTGCTGGAAAATGCTGATCTTACCTTACGCTTGGCGATCGAAACGGCCGACACGCTGGAGGCTGCTCTGCACTACACTGACGCTGTCCAGCCGCACGATCCCCCGCTGGTTCCGTGGACACCTCAGACCCCGCCGCCGGTTCCCGTGAGCAAATTCGCCAACGCCGCTGCCAGTCGTGATTCCACGAACTCCCCGAACCCGACCACAGCCGCGGCCAGTCGAAAGCCCGCGCTATGTTACTTCTGCGGACTTGAAAAGCACCCCCGAAAATGCTGCCCGGCCCGAGAAGCGACCTGCTCCAGCTGCGGGAAGAAGGGCCATTTCGCCAAGGTCTGTAAATCTAAACCACAAGCAGGGTCGGGCAGCGCTGCATGTGAGACATGGAGACCGCCATCTTGCATGCCTGGATGTGCGCGGCCATCTTTGTCGGCATCAACATGCCCCGCCCCCGACCCACCATTGTTTACCGGGCACCAAGACGGCGGTTCAACTCTGGCCTCCGTGACCCTCGACCAAAGCGCCCCACACCATCTTGCAAGGTCAATGATGGACATCCTGGTGGAGGGGCACAGGACTAGCTGCCTGTTTGACATGGGCAGCACTGAGAGTTTTATTGACCCGGACACAGTGCAACACTGCGGACTCGTGACACGGCCGGTAAGCCAGAGGGTCACCATGGCTTCTGGGTCGTATTCCACAGACATCCGGGTGGGTTGTGTAGCGACATTGGTGGTGCAGGGTACAGAATATCAGAACTTTGCGCTACTGGTCATGCCTCAACTGTGCGTGCCTGTGCTATTGGGGCTGGACTTCCAGAGCCACCTCGAAATTGTGACTATGGCATATGACGGGCCCCTCCCACCACTCACTGTCAGGAATCCTCAGTTTTGTGGGACTTCGTCACATACCCCGCTACTGACCACACACACACACACCGAACCACACATCCCACCCAGCACCATGCTGACAGCCGCGCTACTGACACCACTTGCAGCCTCTCCACCCTCAAGATCCCTCCCCCACCGCTCTTCGCCAACCTGACCCCCGACTGTAAACCTGTGGCAACTAAAAGCAGGAGGTACAGCGCGGGAGACAGGGCCTTCATTCAGTCAGAGGTGCAGCGGCTGCTCAGGGAGGGGATCATTGAGCCAAGCACAAGCCCTTGGAGGTCCCAGGTGGTTGTTGTTTGGACTGGGCAGAAAAATAGGATGGTCGTGGACTATAGTCAAACCATCAATAGGTTCACGCAGCTTGACGCGTACCCCCTACCCCGCATCACGGATATGGTCAACCAGATAGCTCAGTACAAGGTGTACTCGACAATAGATCTGAAATCCGCTTATCACCAGCTCCCCATCCGCCCAGAGGACCACCCCTACACCGCCTTAGAGGCGGGCGGCAGGCTCTATCACTTCCCGCGTGTCCCTTTTGGTGTCACAAATTGTGTCTCGGTCTTCCAGAGGGAAATGGACCGGATGGTGGACCAGTGCCAACTGAAGGCCACATTTCCCTATCTGGATAATATCACCATCTGTGGTCGCGACTGGCTGGATCACAACGCCAACCTCCAACGATTTTTCCAAGTGGCCGAAGCCCTGAACCTTACTTATAATAGGGACAAATGTGTGTTCGGAACCACCTGACCATCCTTGGGTATGTCGTAGAAAACGGGGTCATTGGCCCTGATCTCGACCGTATGCGCCCGCTGTTAGAACTCCCTCTTCCCACCACTCTCAAAACCCTCAGACGGTGTCTGGGCTTCTTTTCCTATTACGCCCAATGGGTCCCTCATTACGCAGACAAGGCCCGCCCCCTTGTCAAGTCTATCACTTTTCCCCTCTCTGCTGAGGCCTGCGCGGCCTTCAGCTGCATTAAAGGGGACATTGCCAAAGCAACGATGCATGCGGTGGATGAGACCATTCCCTTCCAAGTAGAGAGTGACGCCTTTGATTTCGCGCTTGCTGCTACCCTCAATCAGGCAGGCAGGCCAGTAGCATTCTTTTCTCGTACCCTTCAAGGCTCTGAAATTCGGCACTCTGCGGTGGAGAAAGAAGCCCAGGCCATAGTGGAAGCTATTAGGCACTGGAGGCACTATCTCACCGGCAAAAAGGTTCACCTTGCTGACCGACCAGCGCTCAGTTGCGTTCATGTTCAGCAACCAACAGCGGGGCAAAATCAAAAATGATAAAATTTTGCGGTGGAGAATAGAACTCTCCACCTACAACTATGATATCCTGTACCGGCCTGGCAGACTCAATGAGCCCCCTGATGCCCTATCCCGGGGAACGTGTGCTAGCACACAGCTCGACCAGCTATACGCCCTTCATGCACATCTTTGCCATCCGGGGGTCACCCGATTTTACCATTTCGTGAAAGCCCGGAACCTGCTGTACTCCCTTGAGGACATCAGGATGATGACCAGGGACTGCCAAGTCTGCGCTGAGTACAAACCGCACTTCTACCGTCCTGAAACGGCGCAACTTGTCAAGGCCACCCGCCCTTTTGAGCGACTGAGTGTTGACTTTAAGGGCATCCTTCCCTCCACCGACCGCAATGTCTATTTTCTCAGTATTATCGACGAGTACTCGCTGTTCCCCTTTGCCGTTCCCTGCCCCGACACCACTACCACATCCGTCATAAAAGCCCTGCGCCAGCTCTTCACTCTGTTCGGATATCCCTGCTATATCCACAGTAATAGAGGGTCCTCCTTTATGAGTGATGAGCTGTGCCAGTACCTGCTGGCTAGGGGCATTGCTACTAGTCGGACCACGAGTTATAATCCCCGAGGAAATGGACAGGTGGAGAGGGAGAATGCCACACTGTGGAAGGCCACACTTTTAGCCCTTAAGTCAAAAGGGTTGCCGGTCTCTCGATGGCAGGAGGTCCTCCCTGAGGCACTCCACTCTATCCGCTCCCTGTTATGTACGTCCACCAATGCCACCCCTCATGAGCACCTATTCTCTTTTCCCAGGAAGTCTGCCACTGGGACCACCCAACCAACTTGGCTGACGTCCCCAGGGCCAGTGCTGCTCCGGAAACATGTGAGGAGTAATAAATACTCCCCGCTGGTCGAGAGGGTTCACCTTCTACATGCGAACCCCCAGTATGCCTACGTGGTCTTACCTGATGGGTGGGAGGACACGGTCTCCGTCCGTGACCTGGCGCCCACGGGAGCAGCAGACCACTACCCCGAACACTCCACTGTAACTATGAACCATGTACCCGAGGTGACACCGCGCACACCAAGCCCTACACAGACTCCTCACGACACTCATATACCAGGCGCCTCGCACACGCGTGAGGGATCACTGACACCTAGTGAGCTGACACCTCCAGTTAGGCCGGAACCAGCACAACCTCCGTCTCCGGTCCATCACCACTGGCACCTGTGCAATCACGGCCGGTGCTACGTAGATCGCAGCGACAGATTCGACCACCTGATAGACTTAACCTGTAAATATACTTGTAAGAAACTTCGCCACATGGGGACTCTTTTTTTAAAACAAAGTGGGGGTGAAAGTGGTGAACTACATATACCTGTCTGGACACGCTCCCTGATGACTGCTTCTGTAGCTCCTCCCACAGACCCCGGTATAAAGGCGATTGAGGCCTGAGCCCAGCCTCTCTGTCTCCAGGATGTAATATGGTGGTCAACCACTGCTTGTTCCTTCTTCCAGTCAATAAAAGCCGATATCTCGCCTTTACGTCTCACAGAGAGTTATTGATGGTGCATCAGTTGCTTAGTAATAATTGTAGCTTTCACCGGGGCAGAGCCTTTCTCACTTTATCCTTTAAAATTGTTCTGATCGTTGACCAATGTAGCCTAACGCTTTTCCAATGACGGATGGCATTTCACCTCTTTCCGATCGCTTTATTATTTCCACTTTATTTTCAATGGTGATCGTGATTATTTTCGTGAACAGAAACACTGCGGATTCAGATCTCTGCCACGAGGCCCAAATGTCCACCGCACTGAGACAGGTTAAATAAGGTCTGGGGTTCCGCTGGGTCCTAAGATGAACCTTATTATGACAGGTTGAATAAGGGACTTGAGCATCTGCGAATTTTGGTATCTGCAAGGGGTCCTGGAAACTATCCCTTGCGGATAAGGAGGGCCAACTGTACTATTGTGAGAAAGCTAGAGGGAGCCTGCAAGGAGAAAGTTGGAGAAAGCTTTCTGAAAACGTTGTCCATTCCCCTGTGTTCCGAGCTGCTTCTGAGGAAGAGTGTGGCCGCACTGGGCTGGATGATGAGCATGAACGAGGGACTGCGTGGCTCACCTGGGAATGCAGTAAGAGTGATGGGAAAGCCCAAATTTCCCAGAATGCCTGAGGCTGAGGTATGGTGGATGCTCCAGAAAACCACGAAGCGGAGCCAGGCTTCCCTGCTGGGGTACTGGTGAGGCCTGAATTGCAGAAGCCCTCAGTTGTACAGGTGAACAGGATGACCGTGAGTGTCAGGAACACTTCGGAGCGAGAAGTCACCCTCAGGCAGGGGGATACCAATGGCGCACCTCTTCCCAGTGATGATAATGTCCAGTGTCCATGTGGGATCCTACACCGGGTCACATCGCCTCCGAACCGGCCTCAGCGTTCCCAGGTGGTTCTGCCTGAGAAGTATCACAAGGAGTGTCTGAAACTGAAGATGTAGGTGATGGGATAAAGAGATCTCAAAGAGTCAGGAGTCCCCCAGATTGGCTGGTCTATGTAGCACCAGGGTTTGGTTGCGTGAATGAAATCACCGGAGACAATCACCGGTAGATACAAAACAGTTTCTTTATTAGACAAAACAAGGTACAGCAGGCATCATGTAGAGATGCCTTTGGTGGAAAGGTCTGCTGGCCCAACGTGGGGCTCGATATTTTATGTGTCAAACGTCAGTAGACAACTCCATATTTTCAATGTATGGACAATGCTTTCTTTGAAACTACACACAACCTTCACACCTCCTGATGCACATCCATACCACAGAGACTGAAATGAATTTTAATCAGCATTGTCTGGACTGGGATTCACAGCTTTTAGGAAACCATTGTTCAGAGCTGCACTCCAAATTAAACGCACAATACAGTTTCAGTTGTGAAGACTGATAGCCAAAGTCAATTATTAAAGGTACATATCCTAAACCAAAAACTCACTCTAACACAGGGAAACAGAGGGTTGAAACTATCCCCCCTAGTGAGGTATGTCACCTCACCTCAAAGTCATGAGGACATGAGTTTTTGTGGTGGGGGGAGGAGATCATAATTTTTACGGTTATTTTATTATCAGCAATCTGCAAATCTGGTCACAATTGTAGTGCCCTGGTTGACATCTTTACTGTAGGTATTTCATTTATCAGTTCTGTAAGAGCAGTTTGTTCTGCTTTCAGTCTGTTTGGGTTATTGATGAAGATAAGTGATGTTGTGGAATGTCTGCCATCCAATTAGTGGGAGGTTTTCTTGGTGAGGGACAATAAGGTTGGTTTTGGGCTTGTGTTCGGTGGGAGATGGAGAGAGAAGATGCTGGGGAGATCCAGGCATAGCATACGATCCAGTCTTGGACTCGTTTGTACGAGACAGATTGCGAGTGATGTTTGAAGGGTGATTTCAGACTGACTGAAGGCCCAGCGCGTGTTCTCAGCAGAGAAGTTCAAGATGAGCTCCAACTTGTGCACATTTGACTGTTTCATTAGAATGGGCTCTTTACTTTTTGTTATTCTTTCCTAACCCTTTAGTTAAGATTCATAATCATAATTCCATTAATCATATACAGTGTACTGTCTAAAATTTCATGGCACCAGTTTGTAACAGGGTAGCAAATTACACAGCATCGTCACAAACTGGGGTTTGGGGTGGAAGAAGCCGTCTCAATCTCACGAGCTGGGCGGGACCGGAGAGTGTCTTCCCTAGACTTACACAGCCAAGGAAACCAGTTGCCTTTTCCAGTTGTCTGAAAGTCTGGAAACAGATCACATTAAATTTAACAGATCCAGTTATCCGTGCTCGCATCACTGCGATCTCTCAATCTCAAATAAGTGAGGCTCCCTTCTCTCTGCCCTCATTCATTCACCTCTACACTCGTAATGTAAATCATCTCTCCAGCCACTGGCAAAGCTGGATCAGTTATTCACTGATAACCCTGTGTCCACAGGCATATCACATTGCTAGCCTACAAAGAAACCTCGTGTGTACATCCGTGGGTGACCAGTATTGACAATGGATGCTACCACCGGCTATTTGACTGACCTGGATGCTGACTTCACCAACTTAATAATCTGGTCAGACCGAAAAAGTGCTGTTGTCATTCCTGCGTGAATGGGAGTCAGAATCAGAATTTAAATGTTTGGCAACCGGGAATGGTCAACATCTGTACCTGCTAGTCAATTCTGTATGAAAATGACATTCCTCTGTTCAGACTTCAGAACAGTGTGGTGACAGGAGACACACTCTTCTCCATGTGCAAAAGTAAATAAAGTATAATTATATTTTATTTAGACATACAGCATGGAACAGCCCCTACTGGCCCAATGAGACGCACCACCCAACAACACACCTATATAACCCTAGTGTAATATCAGGACAGTTTACAATGACAAATCAGCCTGCTGACAGGTTTGACTTTGGAATGAGGGAGGAAAAGCAGAGCATCCGGAGGAAACTCACGTATTCTTGAGGAGGAATGGAAAAACTGCTAATACACGGCATCAGAATGAAACTCTGAACTCCGATGCCCCAGCTGTGCTAACCACTATGCTACCATGGCGACTGAGGAACAAGTGTCCTGTTAATTGGCGACGACACCTTTTCTCTTTGAAATTTCAGATGATTGATCCCGAGCTGGTGGTCATATGCTCTCTTTTCTCTTTTCTGCATCTCCCTTCTCATTCTTCCCCACCCCTGAAAATTTCATAGGACAATAGCTCATTTAATCTATAATCATATCTGATTTCAACAGTCTGTTTACAGGATTATCACCTTATCAGCAGCCAAGCCCATCACAGGAATGTCTTTTGGCTATCACTATACCAACACCGTTGGTCAGGTCAAAGGCATGATCCTTGCACTATACCCTTCCATCTTCTTGTTCCATTATGAGTCCATTGGCACACAGAAATGTCAAAATCCTACAGCATAATACAGGCCCTTTTGCCCACAGTGCTGTGCCATATGTTTCCTTACTTTAGAAATTACCTAGGGTTACCCATAGCCCTCTATTTTTCTAAGCTCCATGTACCGATCCAGGAGTATCTTAAAAGACCCTATTGTATCCGCCTCCACCATCGTTGCTGGCAGCCCATTCCACGCACTAACCACTCTCTGTGTAAAAAACTTACCCCTGACATCTCCTCTGTACCTACTTCCAAACACCTTGCAACTGTGCCCTCTCACATTAGCCATTTCAGCCCTAGGAAAAAGCCTCTGTCTATCTACATGATCAGTGCCTCTCATCATCTTATACACCTCTATCAGGTCACCTCTCCTCCTCTGTCGCTCCGAGCAGAAAAGGCTGATTTCACTCAACCTATTCTCATAAGCAATCCTCCCCAATCTAGGCAATATCCTTGTAAATCTCCTCTGCACCCCTTCTATTGTTTCCATATCCTTCCTAGAGTGAGATGATCAGAACTGAATACAATACTCCAAGTGGGGTCTGACCAGGGTCCTATACAGTTGTAACATTACCTCTCAGCTTTTAAACTCAATCCCACAGATGATGAAGGCCAATACACCATCTGTCTTGTTAACAAATGCAGTCAACCTGCACAGCAGCTTTGAGTGTCCTATGGACTCAGACCCTCAGTGAAGGAGGTGAACACAAGTGCAGGACACCGACACATAGGTAGCATTAACAGAAGTGTTTTTATTATTAGTTGCAAGGTAGTCCAGGGAGCGAGGATTAGGCCGAGGGGAGCCGAGGAGTGAGTGAAGCTGGACCGGGGGTTGAAGCCGGGTCACGACAGAAAGACTCTGACGTTTAGTGCCGGGACTTAGGCAGAGCAGGGGTGTGGACCAGGGGATGAGCATGGCCGGGAACGAACAGAGAGCAGGATGTCTTGCTCCAACGAACACCGGGGGAAATTAACACAGGCAACCGGCGTGGGAACGGAATTTAGAATATAGAGCACTCAGCGTTCGAGAGAGAGCGTAAACACAGGCAAACAGCGAGGGTGGACGGGGAGCAGTAGGCAGGCAGAGGAGGAGTAGTAGGCAATTACCCCGGGTATTGGTGGAGTTGAACTTCTAACTGGAGACAGGCGGCAGGCAACACTCCTCTTGCCATGGAGCGTTAACTGGAAAGGTAAATGTCTGGCAATCCTTATCTCGATATACAATAGCGTAGACAAACAGCAGGCAAGTTTTATCTGGACACAAGGTAGTATCTGAAGAGGCAAATGGCCGTCAATACTTAGCTGGAGACGAAACAACAAAATGAAACAATGACAGACTCTTCTTATCTTGACTCGGAGTAGCACGTGAAGTGGCAAACGGCCAGCGATCACTTAGCTGGACATGAAGAGACAGAATTCCCGAAGCAACCCCAGGCACCGAAGCAAATTAGAATCCACCATTCCTGGCAGCCCAGAACATGCATTGCCACACTGGCTGAGGTGACGGTCCAGCCCTGAGCAGATGTAAACAGGAGTTTTTAAGCTGCTGGTTCAGATGAGAATCAGGTGCCTTAATCAAGGAGCCCAATAGAACATGGGGAAAAGGGAATTAAAAGAAAATGAGGAGTCAACGGTCCAGACTGTGACACTAAGATCCCTCTGATCCTTCACAATGACAAGAGTCTTACCATTAATGCTATATTCTGCCATCATAGTTGACCTACCAAAATGAACCACCTCACACTTCTCAGTCCTGTTTTGCAACCTATCGATGTCCCTCTGTAACCTTTTGTGAGAACACCCCCAACTTTTGTGTCATCAGTAACTTTACTAACTTATCCCTCCACTTCCTCATCCAGGTCATTTATAAAAATCACAAAGAGAAGGGGTGTCAGAACAGATCCCTGAGGCACACCAGTAGTCACTGACCTCCATGCAGAATATGACCTATCTACCATCACTCTTTGCCTTCTGTGTACAAGCCAGTTCTGGATCCACACAGCAACATCTCTCTCTTGAATAAGGGAAGAACATCCACAATCCTTCAATCTCCTGGAACATCTCCCATCCCCATTGTTGATGCAAAGATCATTGCCACAGGCTCAGCAAACACCTCGCTCACCTCCCATAGTGGCCTGGGGTATATCTCATCTGGTCCTGGTGACTTAACCAACTTGATGCTTTCCAAAAGCTTCATCACTTCCTTTTTCTTAACGTTTATATGCTCATGCTTTTCAGTTCACTGTAAGTCATCCCTACAATCGCCAAGTTCCTTTTCCATAGTGAATGCTGAAGCAAAGTATTCATTAATTACCTCCGCTTTCTCCTCCAGTTCCACATTTTCCACTGTCACACTTGAATGCTCTTATTCTCTCACATCTTATCCTCTTGCTCTTCACATACTTGTAGAATGCCTTGGGGATTTCCTTAATCCTGCTTTTCTTTTCTTCTTCACGAGATTTTCAACAGCCTTTGTACACCATGGTTCCTATACTGTACCATCCTTTCCCTGCCTCATTGGAACGTACCTCTGCAGAACTCCACACAAGTATCCACAGTACATTTTCCTGAGAACATCTGTTTCCAATCTATGCTTCCAAGTTCCTGCCTGATAGCTTCATATTTCCCCTTACTCCAAATAAACGCTTTCCTAACTTTTCTGCTCCTATCCAATACTATGGTAAAGGAGATAGAATTGTGATCACTATCTCCTAAATGCTCTCCCACCGGGAGACCTGACACCCCAGATTCGGTTCCCAATACCAGACCACGTGCAGCCTCTCCTCTTGTTGGCTTATATGCATATAGTGTCAAGAAACCTTCCTGAACACACCTAACAAACTCCACTCCAGCTAAACCCCTTGCTCCAGGGAGATGCCAATCAATATCGGAGAAATTAAAATCTTCGAACATGACAACCCCATTATTATTACACCGTTCCAGAACCTGTGATCAGACCCTGCTCCTCAATGTACCTATTAATATTGGGTGGTCTATAAAAACACCCAGTAGAGTGATTGACCCCATCCTGTTTCTAAAATCCACCCACAGAGACTCAGTAGACAATCCCTCCATGACTTCTTCCTTTTCTGCAGCCATGAGACTACCTCTGATCAGCAATGCCATACCTCCACCCCTTTTGCCTCCCTCCAGTCCCTTCTGTAAGATCTAAAGCCTGGCACTCGAAATAAGCATCCCTGCCCCTGAGCCATCCAAGTCTCTGTAATGGCCACAACGTCACAGCTCCAAGTACTGATCCACACTCTAAGCTCATCGGCTTTGTTCATGATACTCCTTGCATTAAAATAGACACATCTCAAAGCATCAGTCTGAGCGTATCCCTTCCCTGTCACCTGACTCTCCTCTCTCTCACACTGTTTCCAAGCTTACTCTATTTGTGAGCTAACCACCTCTTTCTCCGTCTCTTCAGTTTGGTTCCTACTCCCAGCAGTTCTGGTTTAAAATCTTCCTAATAGCCTTTGCAAACCTCTCTGCCTGGATGTTGGTCCCCTTGGATTCAAGGTCATGCTTACCCGAAAAGAGATCCCAGTGATCAAGAAATCTGAATCACTGCTCCCTGCCTCAATCCCTCAGCCTCACTCTATTCCTACACTCAATGTTGCGTGGCACAGCCAGTAATCCTGAGATTACTATCTTTGTGATCCCACTTCTCAGCACCTTTCCTAACTCCCTGTAGTCTGTTTTCAGGACTTCCTCGCTTTTTCTACCTATGCTGTTGGTACCTATATGTACCACGACCTCGAATGTCCGCTAACTCCACCAATCTACGGTAAGTCTCCTCTGCTCTGGAATATTCCCCACTTGTTATGCAGATGAATGCAAAGTCCAGTTGTGGTTTAATAGCTGACCTTCGAGAGTACTGAAAAGCATTTTCAAAGTGATACTTGCATTGACTGATCAACTCAGCAATCTGCTGAAATTCAGGATTGCGAGGTTATCTGCTATGAAGGTATTTCAGCTTACTTCTGTTGTACAATCCAAGTTGATAGTGTAAGAAACAAGACTGTGGAGTTAATTTGAATGCTTGTTTCAAGAGCTCGATTGCTTTCTCCACAGATCCCCTTTGTCTATAATATTTTGCAGCATAGCAAAGCACATATGGAAGATCAGAGTTCTTCTGCAAAGCTTGTTCAATTAATTCATTTGCTTCCTCATTTTGCCATAAACTTCGCAGTTTTAGAGCCAACAGCACCATGGCCATAGCATCATCTGGATCAAGCTCCAGTACTTGTCGGAAATACTTCACTGACTGACTCTGATCATGACTCTCTGGGGTTCCAGAAAATGATTCCAGCCGATACAGTGCAGTCGCATATCCCATTATCCACTCAGTGTTGTCAGGATCTTGCTCCAGAGCCTTTGCAAAGCATTCCTTTGCCTCCTCATAGTATTCAGCACCAGAATTCAACAATGACCATCCCTTCTCCCCATACACCTCGGGTATTATTGCTGTATAGCGAGGGCCATCACTGAGCCGTTTACAGATCATCTCCAGCTTGTCAAGATAGGACTGGGCCTCGGTCAGATGTCCCATGTGGTAATGCACCCAGGCAAAGTTTCCATAGGTGATGATGCTTTTTCTTTTAAATCTATCTTTGTAGTCCTCCCTCAGAATCTTATCCGCTTCCTTTAAGTTTTCAATGGCTTCTGCAAAATGACCCTGCAGACAGTTTAAAAAAAGCAAGTTGGTTGTAGAATTCAGCTTTAAATTTTACACCTAATGACAGAGAATCTTTCAATCTGAACACCACAACTTCCAAGTCAATAGTTTCCTTCTGTGGTCTCCATGTGAAGTGACACTGCAGCTGATTGAGCTTCTCTTGCAATAAATCTCCCGGTGTGTTGTTGCAAGAGAGAAAAAAAGGGAATCATGAATTCCATCTCAGATCACTTGATGCAGGTCTGACCAGCAATCACATAAAACGCAGATTTACTAACTGTATGAAAGCTGCCTTTTAAAGATTTATTTTATAATTATGGCATTGAAAACCTGGAGATGCTCAGCCTTCAGTCTGCACCTGAAGAAGGAGAATGTTTCAGATCAATAACCCAATATGAAGAATTGATTCATGTGATGAAGATGGAAATGTGTCTCCTGAACAGCCAAGGCAGCTGATCTGTTGCTTTGTTACACTGATGGTGGACTTGGTTTTATTACCAGACGTTGAGCTCTCCCACTGTTGCAGACTTTCATTTTTTTGCCAGCAGCCTGAGCATAGCTCCAGATCTCGGTACAGAGAAGTGGTGCTTTTCCCCAGACAGCCACCAGTACTCAGACTCAATGTCTAGAAGATTGAGAACTTCAATAACATTAGTGAGATAAAGCTGTTTTGTAAAGCCCACTGAAGTCTGGCAATTTACGAGTTGCCAGACCATTTCACAGAACAATTGCATGAGCAACATCCCCTGATCCTGCTGAACTTTTCTGAAAGAACATAGACCAGCATAGAACATAGAACATGTTGTGCCGACCTTTAATCCTACTCTGGGATCAACTCTGCTTCCTGCTTTCTCCCAAAGGAGATGATTTTGCCGCACTGTGGATGCAGCTCCTCCATTCTGTCCTGAAAGCCGCTAGGGGCTGGAAATTATGACGGTTTAGAGTAGCATGTTCCTCTGGTGTATTACCTCAGTACTGAATGCACCCTATAGGCTCCAACGTACTCAAATCTACGTGGCTGTAGTGTATGGCAGAGTTGAGTCAACTCCTACTTTTAAAAACTTTGAAGATTAAAGATTAGCTTTCTTTGTCACATGTACATTAAAACATACAGTGAAATGCATCATTTGGCATCATATCAGATCAAAAAGAATTGTGCAGGACATTCGGTAAGTGTGTCAGCATGTTTCTGACACCAAATACTCACTAACCCTAACACGTACACCTTTGGAATATAGGATGACAGTGGAGTACCCAGAGGAAATGCACACAGTCACAGAGAGAATGTCCACATTCCTTACAAGTTACCGTGGAAATCAATCCGCAGATTGGAAGACAAGAGCAGATAAACCGACTTGATCAGACTCTGATGCACCATCAATAACTCTCGGAGACGTGAGGCGAGATATAGGCTTTTATTCACTGGAAGAGAGCAGTCAGCAGCAAGAGACCACCATACAACATCTTGGAGACTGAGGGAGGAGCAGTGCCTCCAATCGCCTTTATACAGTGGTCTGTGGGAGGAGCCACAGTAGCAGTCAGCAGGGGGGGCGTGTCCATTCAGGTATATGTAGTTCACCACAGACTCCTACTCTCCTACTCCTCTTGCCTCTCCTGCCGTGAGTAAGGATTATTTATGATCACTTGAACTTGCTCTTGGATCTGGAGATCATAAAGTACAGAAGGCTCTTCAGAATTCAGGAATCAGCTGCAAATCTTGTGTTTACAGCCACTTTATTGGATGTTAATAACAAAAATTAATAGTAAAACACTGCAGTTCCCTGCACTGTTTACACCCCAGCAGAGTAACGTAGGGATCACCCTACAGTCTCGTCATTCAACTACCGTGTTAGCCTGTGTGTCCACTCTGGGTATTTCAATGTTATTGCACTTTGATCCACTAACTTTGGTAAACCACCTCCTCTATAATAATCTGTACATAACAATAAACTGCAAGGAAACGTCCTTTACCTCATGATGTTCGTTGGATGGAAAGCAATTTGTGCTCTTTCTCAGTTTGTGCGGTTCTTCTTCTGCTGAGTCTCCGTTGTTGTGTCTGATGTTCGACCTGACAACCCTTTATACTATCCATTACTTCCTGATTATCACCAGAAACTCAAATTCAAAGCTTATTGATAACACTGAGGCACTGAGCAGGAAGCAATTTGGAAGCATTTTCTGCATAAGCATGGCGTAGGCATAGAAATAATCCATGTGTTAGCAAAATGCCAGTGTAATGGGTTGTTCTGAACATTCTTTTTGAATTAATTATAATTCTCCTTTTTTCTAAATATAACCATTCTGCAATTCTGGTCACAATTGTAGTGCCCTGGTGGACATCTTTACTGCAGGTATTTCATTTATCAGTTCTGTAAGAGCAGTTTGTTCTGCTTTCAGTCTGTTTGGGTTATTGATGAAGATAAGTGATGTTGTGGAATGTCTGCCATCCAATTAGTGGGAGGTTTTCTTGGTGAGGGACAATAAGGTAGGTCTTGGGCTGGTGTTCAGTGGGAGATGGAGAGAGAAGATGCTGGGGAGAACCAGTCATAGCGTACGATCCAGTGGTAGACCCGCTCGTTCTAGATGGATTGTGAGCAACGCTCGGAAGGTGGTGTGTGATTTCACGCTGACCGAAGGCCCAGTGTGTGAGTAACAGAGAAGTTCAGGATGAGCTGCACCTTGTGCACATTTGCCTGTTTCATTAGAATGGGCCCTTTTCTGTCTGTTATTCATTCCAAACCCTTTAGTTAAGATTCATAAGCATAATTCGGTTAATCATATGCAGTGTACTGTCTATTATTTCATAGCACTAATTTGTAACAGGGTAGCAAATTACACAGCATCCTCACAAACTGGGGTTTGGGGTGGGAGAAGCCATCTCGATCTCAGGTGTTGGGCAGGACCGGAGAGTGTCTTCCCTAGACTTACGCAGCCAAGGAAACCAGGGGGTTTCACTATCTTTTTTCACTTCTGCATATTTACTATCAGTTATTGTCCCCCGCCAGTTTACTTTCATCTTTCATCTTACCCCGGCATCAAGGGTTAAAGGGATAAGGTCGGGGAGTGGGACTGAGGAGGGGAAAAGGGATCAATCATAAGTCAATGACGGAGCAGACTCGATGGGTCAGATGGTCTAATTCTGTTCCTATGTTTTATGGTCTTACGGTCTTATCGGCTCAGCTCACGAGACCCCTCAGCAACAGATGTAAACTTTATTATATCAGTCACTGTTCACTGACTGCAAATGACTGGGAAAAGACAGTTCCTCACTGGAGAACTCAGAAATCATGTCATCTGTTCAGAGGACAAACTCCTTCATGTAATTCTCGCTTCCCTCACTCCCAATCAGCTCCCTATTCTTAAATGACTGAGCACCACAGGACTTGATTCAAACTATTATCACATCCAGGGATACCAGACTGAGTGCTCACATACTGTGGGCTCATCCCACTCCAGTGGTCTCTGATCCCAGGATCAAGTTAAAGTTCCCAGATCACAAACCTGGGATCAGATCCAAAATCTGTATGCCGAATGGTCACAGTTGCCTTTTCCAGTTGTCTGAATTTCCAAAAAGAGATCACATTAAATTTAACAGATCCAGTTATCGGTGCTTGCATCACTGCGATCCCTCAATCTCAAGTAAGTGAGGCTCCCTTCTCTCTGCCCTCATTCATTCACCTCTACACTCGTAATGTAAATCATCTCTCCAGTGACTGGCAAAGCTGGATCAGTTATTCACTGGTAACCCAGTGTCCACAGGCATATCACATTGCTAGCCTACAAAGAAACCTCTTGTGTACATCCGTGGGTGACCAGTATTAACAATGGTTGCAGCCACCAGCTATTTGTCTGTCCTGGATGCTGACTTCACCAACTTAATAATCTGGTCAGACAAAGAAAGAGCTGTTATCATTCTTGCCTGTTTTGGTGGGTGATTTTCACAAGTTTCTCTGTTTTGTTGGACATGTTATCTAACTATGCCCTGGTAGGCCATAGCTGTAACATACTGTGCCATCACCATTACCAATCTATGTCTATTTGGGCACTCCCTTGCCAGGTGCCCTATTTGCTGGCACAGAAAACATGTCCACTGTGTCTTCATAGCAGCTACATCCTCTACAGCCACTTTATGACCGCTCTTCCTCCCCCTCTGATTTATCTCTGGAGGAATAGTTCGATCCCTCAACTGTCCCCAAAACTAAAATTTTCTGGTGGGTTGAGTTCAGGCCTTCATTCTGCATTTTCATGTGGACTGGATCAGCCATCCCTGGATTTTCCAACCGGAGTGTTCCTCATATGCTTGATATTTACGCTCTGCATAATCCATGGCAGGCTCATCAGCTCTCTGAACCATGGGCATTATCATTCCCCAGTAACTCTCACCTCCCCCCGTCACTGCCTCACTTCAACCTTAAAGCATCAATATCTCTCCTCGTTACTGTTATTCCCACGAGTTGTCTGTGTACCATCCCACTCTCCCTGGGCTATTCTGTCCCACTGATTCCTCAGCCATTTCACTTTTACCACACCTATATATCTTTTGGGTGACCTGGTGCACCTCAATCATTTCTCAAGCTTGTGCGAGAAAATTCTGAATTTTTACAAGCAATTTGAAGTGCGGTCAGTGCATACAAAATGCTCTGTTATTCCCCTCGATGAAAGACTTGTGAATGATAGTAACCAGGGTGAAGGTCTGGCTCGTGTCATCAGGATTCTCAACCTGTCATTGTCTGACTTCAATATGTTCCATCCCAACCTCTCCCTCAAAAATCTCCAAACTAATTCCCATATGAATCAGAATATGTGGAATGGATAAAAATTAAATGGTACATACTTAAATTCACATGGCATGTACTCTGCAATCTTCCACTTCTGTGCCACTGAACTTACGATGCCTGTTGTATGAAAGTGAGTTACATCAAAGTTTCAAACTTAATCTTAAAGAACATAGCACACACTTACAAACACTATACATTCTCTCAAACAAGTACACATGCATCCTCTTGTATCCTGAATGGTCAGTAAGCGCCTTTCACTTCTGCGCACTCCATAACACCACTGACCTTCATGTCATCTGCAGTGAAGGAATCTCATAAGAAGACTTCATGATTTTCAGAGTTGGTTTTGTCATGGTTCCAGTTGGCGGTTCCCCTTCAATGCTCCTTCCTCCCTGATTATGCCCTAATTTCAGTGATTAGATTTCCATTTGCTGCTAGTTTACTTAATTACAGTACACCTGGTTTTCATCAGAGACTGTGAAATAAGTACGATGGCGTCAGTATCACGTGTTGCCAGTTTGTTGGTCTATTCTCGTGTAATACTCTGTTCCCTTGTCCGAGTAGAACCGTTAGTTCTAAGTTCAGCTCTGGTTTCAAGATAGTCCCTGTAAATCCCGTCTCTTTGTCAAGATTTCTCTAGTTTGCTGTTCTACATTCACGCCTCCACCAGCATCCCCAACTCAGTCGACGTGCCGGTATCCTGCACTTGGGTTCTCCTCAGTCCTCCCATGCAACAGGTTTCTTTAGACTTAAATCCCTGAAACCCACTTTTGTTTCTGAATACTGGAGTGAGTAATCTTCAATGAAGCACAGGGACCGGGAATCATAATAACAAAGTTTCTATTTCAAAATCACTCTTTCATAAATGGTTGCCATTGTAGCAACGTGATTTGTGTGGCACTATTACAGCTCGGGCCATTCGGGGTTCGGAGTTCGGAGTTCAATTCTGGTACCACCTGTAAGGAGTTTGTATATTCTCTCTGAGTTTCCTCCTGGTGCTCCAGTTTTCTCCCACCATCCAAAGACGCACAGTTCATGGGTTAATTGGTCATTTTAAATTGCCCTGTGATTTGGCCTGTTTTAAATAAGTGTTTGTTGGGCAGTGTGGCTCATTTCCTGGAAGGGCCTGTTCTGCACGGTATCTTGAAATAAATGAAACCCTGTTTGAGCGTACTTCTCTAGAAACACGACTGGTTAGCCTCTCACTAATAAGCCAATGTATTCAGCAGTGAGAAAACCACCTCTCTCGAACTCCGCACATCCAGGACTTGGGTCCCACCAGACTGGGAGAGCCAGGATGTCTCGACCACCCGCATCCCAATCTGAGTGAATACTGTGTAAATACTGTCCCCGTGCACTTCACCATCAGCAAGAAATAACAGATCGTACTAACGTATATTGTAAAGCAAGTGTATTTACAAATTTGTGCTTTATTAACAGTTAGTAGGAAAAAATTACTGGATGAATATTATCTAATTTCAAAAACTTACTGTAGATCTCCTTCGCTTTGGAATACTCTCCTTTTCTTATACTTATAACTGCAAAATCCATTTGTGGTTCAATAGCTGATGGTTTTCCAAAGTGATACTTGCATTAATTAAACAACTTTGCTTTCTGGTTAAATGCAGGATTGCAACAGTTTCATTAAAGTTTTGAATGGCCTCTTTATTGTTTCCCTGCAGACAATTTACAAAAGTGAGTTGGGTTGTGACACGTGGCTTGATATTTCACACCGAGATTTCTAGCATCTCGCAATCTGCACATCACATCTTCCAAGTCAATGGTTCCCTTCTGAGGGCCCCACATGAAGTGACACTGAAGCTGATCGAGCTTCTCTTTCAACAAATCTCTGTGTGTTGCTGCAAGTGAAGAAAATTCATGAAATTCATCACTTCATACATGATCATTTTTCTTCACATCATTTCTTTTAACAATGCCGAGAGTCCACCAAACTTTAAAAAACACATGAATAAATTTCAATTTGTACATATATTGAGCCAAAATGGAAGTTACTTTTATTTTATATATACATTATTACCTTATTCATCAAGTTGTACACTCTCTTATGTACCCCTGTACATCTGCTCATTAATGTAAATAGCTGATCGGCCAATCACATGGCAGCAACTCAGTGACGAGCCAAAGGTCTATTTTTGTCTGTGTGACACTGAGATTGTCTGATGTCTGACTCTCACCAGTCTTGGTACTGCTAAGCATCCAAAATGGTACAGAAAGTGTTGAAGATACTAAATGTGTAAATAACAACAGGAAATACTGGATATGTTTATTTGCCTGAAGTTGCTGAAACAAGTGACTGGGCTGTGATCTGTTCAATTGGGAGATAATTTCTTGCAATGAAAGCTTATTGGCCTGAAATAATAACTGTGCTTTACTTTCGACACAAGCAGCCTGATCTGCCTTTAATGATGTGCCTATGAATGCACAACACCAACACTGTTCTCCAGGTACAGTTACAGCAATGCATTCGGCACACTTATGTAATCAAGCTTCTGTGCTTGGTTAAGAAATAAAATATAAATATGGGAGAATTTACAGTGTTGTGTTACTCATTCTGTTCATTTGAAATAACGTTCTTTGAATTTCTTTCACAGTTTCAGATGGACTTTTAATGTTGAGTTGGTGGAGAAGTCTGTCCTATGTTCTGATTTCCTGCTCTAACAGATTGTCTGCACATTCCTGATGGTGAATAGAAACTTATCCTAGAAAGGAAACCAGCTTTCTTCAAGAAATGATGCCACTGAAACAACAATGCAGGCTGATACAGAGCTCTCAGTATCCAATTACTGTACAAAGGCATGCTGGGATAGCAACAGTAATAAATAACTTGGCCCACCAGACCCAACCTGATTGGCTGATCTTCTATCTGTCCACTCTTCATACCTGGCAGCATCTCAGACAGTCTTTTAACTATTTGTGTTTCCCTGCTTTTCCCCTTCCCAGAGTTCTGTGGAAGGAAGACAGAGACATTGGTAGCAGTGATGTTCTCAGAGCCAGCAAGGGCCCCTGGTTTCGTGGATACAGCCTTGCAGGTCTCTAATTTGAAATCTGGACTGGATGTTCTACGTTAAACCGCACACACCCCATCACCACAGAGGGTAGGGTAGCGACCCCTAGAGGACGGTGTAGTGCAGTGACAGAGGCAGTCCATAGTACCTCAACACAGTGCAGTAAGACCTACAGTGATCTCATGGGTGTAGTTAATGTGTGACAAACAGCAGTTCTGAAAAAAATGGCTTGCCTCTATTGTTCATACGCCTAGAAATTCAATTGCATAGCACAATAGTTTTCCAGGATATGAAACAAAATTGATTTAACCTGGAATAAATCATATTTGTCCTCAAGTAGTTCTACTCATAACATTCCACTGCGTGCACGTAAAATGGCACAGTGCAGCTGAATTTTGTTGCCTTTCAGGACCAGGGACTACAGTGTGTGCTGATGCAGAACCTTCTGGATCCGGAGACTTGTTTGTGAGGTCAAGCAGCACATCTGTTCTTACCCCATCAACCCGCCATCCTACCAGAGATTCGCCACCTCCAACGTGATCCCACATCCTAGCACATCTTTCCCTCCACCCACCTTCCTCTTTCCGCAGGGAACACTCCCTACGCGACTCCCTTGTCTATTCATCCCTCCCCACTGATCTCCCTCCTGGCACTTATCCTTGCAAGTAGAACAAGTATTACACCTGCCCCTACACCTCCTCACTCACTACCATTTAGGGCCCTAAACAGTCCTTGCAGGTGAGCCGACACTCCACCTGGTGAGTCTGTTGAGGTCGTTTTCTGTGTTTGGTGCTCACAGTGTGGCCCCCTGTACATCGGTGAGACCCAACATAGATCGGGAGACCGTTTCTTCTTCTTGTGTTGTTTTATGGCGGTTGGCAAACCAGCTTTAAGGTGCATTACCGTCACCTGCTAGACTTGTGGTGTTCTGTTTTCAACCAAGTATGTCCTGGAGTACTCTGCTTTTAACAAGCTAGTTCAACCTGTAGATCTCTATTTGCATTACTCTGTAATTGCAATTCCTCTTGCAAATACTTTGTGCGCTCATTAGATAGCAGTGCCACAGATTGCTTTTCTTCCCAAATTTTTGTTACACAATTTTCAAGTAATTGCATTGCCTCAATTAGATTGATTTCATCTGCATAATTTGTGAAACTAAAAGCTTCTTGTTTGAGGATATTAATTATCGCCTGCTTAATGTTTAAAAATTGTTGTTTTTCAAGTCTATCAGCTAGTTCTAAGTCTTCCCTTTCTTGAATCAAAGCCTGTAGCTGTTTACTGAGACCTTGGACGTTCTTTATTTGTTTCCATGTTTTCATTTTATAATCTGAAAGTAGATAATTCACTTCGCAACAATTCCTTTTCCCTTTGTAACTTTGTAATAAGTTCCTCCATTTTTAGTCTGTTTTCCATGTCACTGAATTTTTGACAAGAAGCATCTTTTTCCAGAAACCGTCTCTTTTAAATGCAAACATGAGGAAATCTGCAGATGCTGGAAATTCAAACAACAACACACACAAAATGCTGGTGGAACCCAGCAGGCCAGGCAGCATCTATAGGGAGAAGTGCTGTTGACGTTTCAGGCCGAGACCCTTCATCAGGACTAACCAAAAGGAAAGATAGTAAGAGATTTGAAAGTAGTGGGGGGAGGGGGAAATGCGAAATGATAGGAAAATTCCTCCCCTTCTTACCCCATCTGATGCACCATCAATAACTCACGCTGAGACTTAGGAAACGAGATATCGGCTTTTATTGACTGGAAGAATAAACAGCACTACATCCTGGGGAAAATGAGGGAGAGCAGCAGCCCACAGTCGCCTTTATACAGGGGTCTGTGGGAGGAGCCACAGGAGCAGTCAGCAGGGTCTGTGGGAGGAGCCACAGGAGCAGTCAGACAGGTATATCTAGTTCACCACACCATCCCTGACATATTTAGTTGTTTGCCTGTTCTCCATCTCCCTCTGGTGCTCCCCCCCCCTCCTTTCTTTCTCCTGAGGCCTCCCATCCCATGATCCTTTCCCTTCTCCAGCTCTGTATCACTTTCGCCAATCACCTTTCCAGCTCTTAGCTTCATCCCACCCCCTCCGGTCTTCTCCTATCATTTCGCATTTCCCCCTCCCCCAACTACTTTCAAATCTCTTACTATCTTTCCTTTCGGTTAGTCCTGACGAAGGGTCTCGGCCTGAAACGTCGACAGCGCTTAACCCTATAGATGCTGCCTGGCCTGCTGTGTTCCACCAGCATTTTGTGTGTGTTGTTCTTTTAAATGCAGCGCTGTTTCATCCAATCTCTTTTCCAACTCACGGCTGTTCTTATTGAGTACTTCTATTTGTTGTTGGAGTTCTGCACAGTTACCCTGGGTTTCAACCACGTTTCTTGTATACATAAAATCTGAGGTTTTCCTTAAATTCTGATACACATTTCTTAAATTCTTGACCATTAGCGATAAGACTCTTTGCATTCCATTGTAACACTGCCATTAATATCCCGCTTCCCCGCCTGTGAACTGTTTGATCCTACATTCAGCGTTTGTTCGACTATTTCCCACCTAAGCCCTGTAATACCAAGATATTTTTCTGCAGACTTGACTATAATTTTAACTTTTTCAGTTCTTCTGTTTGTTTGCGCTGAACAGTTAATTGCATCTACCATAAACAGTATGAAATACTTTCTACTCATTATAAGTGTATCCTTATTTATCATCTCACAGCCTCACAATTCACCGGTTTATTATTCCCTGCATTTGTCTGCTTGGTAGTCCTCTCCTTTTCAGCCAGTCCTTTCACTGCCTCTGCGGAACTTGAGTTACTTTTACATGTTGTCTCTCAGCTGCCTTCTTGCTATTAATGCACCCTCGATCAGCTGCACTGTGTTCCTCACCACAATTGCAGCATTTCAGCCTAGCGCTCGCCTCACATTTCCCGTATTCATGTTCTCCAGCGCATCTCCCACATCTTCGTTTCCCTCTGCAGACCGCCGCAATATGTCAGAATTTCTGACATTTAAAGCATCTTACAGGCAGTGGAATATATATTCTGACCTCATAAAACATATACACTAAATAAACTTTAGTCAACAATTTCTCTTCATCAAAGTTAATCATAACCAATAAACTATCACACTTTTTCCCGTTTCTTTTAACTTTCAAACGTTTGGCCTCAATAATTTTTGCTCCTTTTATGTTCTGTTTAATCTCATCCATAGTAACTTTCGTTGGTATCCCCGAAATAACTTCTCTCGTCCACTTTCTGTTGTTGGGAATTGAGCATTGTACTTTATTGCTGTCTATTTTATTCAATCTTATCACTTTGCCTTGCTGAGCACTATCCCGACAAATCACTAATAGCGATCCAATTCTTGAAACCTTTGCTCTTTTGACCTCGCCAATAAGTTTGTTGATTATCTTCGACAGGTTCCAATCTCCAAAAGTCTTTGCTCAGTTTTATAATTGCTTTAATCTCATCTTCTTTCTGTTGTTTTGCTATCCTATTTTGATTGTCCCCTGACTCCTCAGAATTTGGCATCTCATGCCTCTGTTTTCTTTTCTTACTCTTTCCACTCCACTCCTCTTTCCTGCCAACCTCCATCACTAACTCACTTCCACTATCCGTCGACATCTGCTTCTCTGACTGACCCGCAACTCAAAGGGCTGGAAGAAAGCTTTGCCGAGCACCTACGCTTTGTCTTGCCACAAGCACGGATTTGGCAGCGCAGCAGATTCGGTAATTGCTCTCGTGAATATGCTCGTGTCAGCTAATTATTATTTCATTGTGTTAGTATTTAACTCCATTCGTTCCGCCGTGGTGTTTGTCGAGACTGGAACTCAGGACGCATCAACAATTCACTGCCTGCACTCCGCCTTGCCTGAGAAATTGGACTATTGAGTCAACTGACTCTGAAGGCTAGGGGTATGATGCACCATCAATAACTCTCGGAGACGTGAAGCGAGAGATAGGCTTTTATTAGCTGGAAGAAAGCACTGTCAGCAGCAAAAGACCATCACACAACATCCTGGAGACTGAGGGAGGAGCAGAGCCTCCAATCGCTTTTATACAGGGGTCTGTGGGAAGAGCCACAGGAGCAGTCAGCAGAGGGGCATGTCCAGACAGGTAAATGTAGTTCACTACAGGGTATTCGTTCAACTCCTATTTGTTCTTTTCAGCCGCAGTGTGGGCTTTGTTTTCTATTTGAGAGTTTTAGAAAACAGCCTGGTTTTGGCCTAGCATTTATTGTTTTCTTTCCCTTTAACATTGTTCGCATTAAAGTCAATGTCTCTCGCTCCGCAGTTGGGCCACGTCCGCACTGTTGTGTCAACAAGTCTCGACTGCACAAACATGGACCCAGCAGGGAGAGAGAGCAGCTGACCTTGGCCATGAGATTCATGGCCACGACATTCCGTTGGAATTCCTATGTATTGATCTCTTGTTTCTGTCTCCAGTATGACAGAAGGATCTTGCCAAGTAATGAACCCAGCAAAGTTTGAACAGTGACGTTTTGACATGTGGGCTTAAGGAGAGGCTGCCTTTATACTCAGTGCATGTCCTGATTCTACATTCCGAGAGCTCCGAGTCTGCATACCGAGCTTCTCTAGTCTACATCGAGTTTCTCCGGTATGCATTCCAAGCTTTTCAAATCACAAGAACCCAGGTTCCCAGCATTGTGGTCTCGTGACTCAGGTCTGGATAACAAATGAGCGCTTCAAGCAAGCTTATCAATTGATTCAACAAATCATCATTCAAGTCAATCGTGTAAATTCTGGTAGAGCCCTCATCCGAAGTCTGATTCCTGGCTGGAGTGTGTAACTACGCGAGTAAAGTAACCTTACCAAGGAGTATTTTAACCCCTTGATGAAAGTCATGGTACAGACTGGGAAAATTGAACTTTCATGCCACAAATTAAACAGATCGACAGAGAACCACCTAGCTTAGCGATAAAAGAAACCGGTCTCTGCCGTCTTGATCTGAGAAGTTGAGAGTATATCCTAATTCTCCGGGGGAAAAAAATTGTGAATGATAAAACACTGTGAACAAGATTTGAAAAAGTTCCTTCTCTAGGTTTCAAGTTTCATGGTTTCAAGGTTTCCCAAGGACTTTAATCTATGTTCCCAGGGTTTTCTTTTTCCAAACCTTTCCAAAGCTTAATGTGTTAATGGCTTTTCAATGTCCTCATCATCTCAGACTCCCAAGCCTCCCTCCCAAGGTTTCTTGATCTGTCTTTTAGGGTTCCCAGGCCCCTCAGATTCCCCGGTCTCTCAGTCTGCTGGGATTCCGATGCCTCTCTCGTTCCCCAGGTCTCTCAAGTCTTCCCTTAATCTTGTTTTCAGGTCTTCCAGGGTCAAATGCCAGGCCTTAGGAGGGGGTTCCCATAGTGACTTCTTCCGTCCTGTGCAGGGCATCAGAGCTTTTGGGAGCACCTGAATTGGTTAATTGTTGCTTAACAGTTATTAATGGTTTTAGAGTATCTTGTGTTTTTCTCAAGCATCTCGCTCTTTGTAATGCGGTATCCTGGTGCTTTCTATTTAAGTTTATTTTGA
This sequence comes from Hemitrygon akajei, assembly GCF_048418815.1. NCBI lineage: Eukaryota > Metazoa > Chordata > Chondrichthyes > Myliobatiformes > Dasyatidae > Hemitrygon > Hemitrygon akajei. The sequence continues at coordinate 35,021,442 of NC_133146.1, read as the reverse complement.
TAAGTTTAGATTCTGTGTTAGTTTTATTCTTGAAGCAGATGTTGGATTAACTCCAACTGAAGGATCCAAATTTTGAAACTGATTTGTCTCACTGTGTCGCTTGGTCGACTACCTCTGTCTAAGCTCCTGATTCTGTCTCTAAATGGAAGTCTTTGGCTCCGATTTTGCAAGTGCACACCATGGCACTTACCTACCAGCATCACTGAAGGACATCTTGGACAAGTCTCTCATTTGGGACTTCCAGCAGACACAGTTCTGTGGTGCCTCGGGGGCTGTGCCTAGAGAGACCCTGTCACAACCACGGATTCAGCAGCGCAGCAGATTCGGCAATTGCACTCCTAAATATGCACGTACCAGCTAATTATTATTTCATTGTGATAGTTGAACTCCATTGATTTCGTTGTAGTGTCTGCCAAGATTGGAACCCAGGGCGCAGCAACACTTCGCTGCCTGCGTTCTGCCTTGCCCGAGAAATTGGACTGTTGAGTCAGTGGAATCACTTAATTCTTAGTTGTTCTTTTCAGCCGCAGTGTAGGCTTCATTTTCCATTTCAGAGTTTTAGTTAATGCTTAGTATCTCCTTAGTATCTCTCCTTTCAGTTAGTCCTGACGAAGGGTCTCGGCCTGAAACGTCGACAGTGCTTCTCCCTATAGATGCTGCCTGGCCTGCTGTGTTCCACCAGCATTTTGTGTGTGTTGTTTGAATTTCCAGCATCTGCAGATTTCCTCTTGTTTGCTCTTTTAGCTAATGGCCCTGTTTGGCCTAGTGTTTATTGTTTTCTTTACCTTTAACACTGTTTGCATTAACGTCTGTGATCTCTCACTCTGCACTTGGAACATATCTGCACCGTTGTGACATGTCTGCTAGAACAAGTGGGATCTCCCAGTGGCCACCTCCCATTCCAATTCCCATATGTCCATCCATGGCCTCCTCCACAGTCGTGATAAGGTCACACTTAGGATGGAGGAATGACACATTGTATTAAGTTTGGGTAGCCTCCAATCTGATGATGTGAACATTGATTTCTCAAACTTCTGGTAATGCCCCCCAACAACCCCCCACCCCACCTTCTTCTCCATTTCCTATCCCCTATTCCCTCTCTTACCTCATCTCACCAATCAGCTTCCCAGCTCTTTACTTCATCCCTCCCCTTCCAGGTTTCACCTCTCACCCGGTGTCCTTCTCTCCCCTCCCCCACCTTTTAAATCTACCCCTCCGGGGTTGGTGTAGACAGGTTTTAATTGAGAAATGTGGAAAGTGGGATTGATCTTCATGGTCTTGGGGAGCTGTACAGCAGCAGGTTTACTTTCTTGGGGACTTTGAAATGTGCAGAGAACTTGGGTGCCAAATTTCTAAACTCCTCCCGGAGAGACAAGGCCTGAGTGGACAGCCAGACATTTTGCCCAGGCTGAAAAGCAGGACCGTCTTCTCTTTCAGTTAGCCTTGGATTCCAACTTCCAGGTAGAGACCAGCCAAATCTCTCTTGCCCTGGTCCATTTCTGCTTGCAGTGTTGGATGAGATCTTTGGCCCCAGGATCCCCAACCTCGGCCTCTTACTTTACTTACTTAATTTTAGTTTATTGTCACCAAACAACTGATACTAGAGCATACAATCATCACAGTGATATTTGATTCTGCGCTTCACGCTCCCTGAAGTACAAATTGAATTAAATATAATAAAAATTTAAATTATAAATTATAATTAGAAAATAGAAAAGGGAAAGTAAGGTAGTACAAGTCAGGTCCAGATATTTGGAAGGTACGGCCCAGATCCGGGTCAGGATCTGTTCAGCAGTCTTATCACAGTTGGAAAGAAGCTGTTCCCAAATCTGGCTGTACGAATCTTCATGCTCCTGAACCTTCTCCCGGAGGGAAGAGGGACAAAAACTGTGTTGGCTGGGTGGGTCCTTGATTATCCTGACAGCACATATTCTAGAAAGGGTGGCGGAGTATAACCAAACCAGCAGTCGAACAGTGACATCCCCTACCCTGAATGCTGTAAGGAGTTTGGGTGACCTCTGCCCACATCAAATGGTCTCACCACTCATTAGGTTTTCCTGAGACCAGGCATCTCAGGGTTTGTTCCAAATCTAGGTTGACCCATTTAGTCCAGCTATTTTCTCAATGGAGAGCAACTTCAGAAATCAGATGCAAAGGGGCTTGGGAATCCTAGTTTGGATATAAAAGCAATGATGTGATGCTGAGTCTTTCTAGGGCAACAATCAGAATGTATTTGGAGTATTGTGAGCGGTTTTGGACCCCATGTCTAAGAATAGATGGAATTGGAGTGTGTTCCGAGGGCATTTATGAGAAGGGTATAGGGAATGAAAGGGTTAATATGAGAAGTTTTTGATGGAGCTGGGTCTGTACTTGCTGGAGTTTGGATGAAGAGAGAGTATAATTGAAAACAACTGAATATTGAAAGGTTCATATAACGTGGACCTAGTGGAAAAGTCTTCGACCAGATGCCATTGTCACAGACTATGAGGTAAGAATTTTACAGAAGTGTTAAAGGAGTATGTTGTAATGTGAGTATTATTAAAAGTAAGTTAATATTAATCCAGAAGCTGTGGTAGCAAGAGGCGGGATCTGGTGTTGGTGGGGTCTTACTGTGAGCGGGCGAGGAGTCTTGTGTTCGGATGGCTGTGTTTGGAACGATCAGTGTGTTCAACAAGCAAATCAAGGAGTGGCCGGAATATGAGGAAAGGTTGGGCCACTTTTTCTGTGCTAATGGAATTACTGAGGAGGCTAAGAAGCGCTCTATTCTCCTGAGTGTGTGTGGGGCAAGGATGTACAGGCTGATACGGAACTTAGCTACGCTGCAGAAACTGGGAGAAGTTCCATATGACAAACTGGTCAAGCTCGTGGGGAACCACCACAATCCAAAGCCTTCGGTGATAGTTCAACGGTTCAAGTTTCACAGTCATGTCCGGAAGCCAGGTCAGTCTGTGGGTGCTTTTGTGGCCGAGCTTCAGCAGCTGTCGGAGCATTGCGATTTCGGAGCCGTGTTGGACGACATGCTCCGTGACAGATTAGTATGCGGCATTAATAATGACGCCATACAACGCTGCTTGTTGGGGGAAACCCCACCGTTGATTTTCAAGACAGCGCTAGAGATTGCTCAAGGCATGGTGTTGGCTGCTAATAATGCCAAGGATATACAGAAAGGATATGGGGGGGTCGCAGTCAGCGGCAGTGCTCCAAGTCAGGAGGGAGATTGGTAGACAGGAAAAGCAGGTGAAATGTTTTTGGTGTGGAGGAACGCACTATGTAAATGTTTGTAAATTCAAAGCTACTGTCTGCCATGCTTGTAGCAAGAAGGCACATTTAGCTAAAAAGTGCAGGAGCATAAAGGGTAAGGTTAAGCCTGGGGAGGGGAAAGCTCAACAGACTCAGGCAGCCACACACCACCTGGGAGAAGCAGACGGAGAGACAGCGTGTGCCTACAACATGTTTGTGGTGGAAACGGATGAGGGACCACCTGAACCGTATTATGCCACAGTCACTGTCAGGGGAAAGGACATTCGGTTCGAGATTGATTCAGGGGCTACTGCATCGGTCATTAGTGAAGAGACCTACAGGAGGACATGGGGATCCAACCTACCTCCCATCAGGTCATCTAAGCTCCAACTCAGGACCTATACGGTGCAGCCCATACCTCATTTAGGGGTGTTGTATGTGGATATTTCGGTCCGGGGCCAGAAGGCTGAAACCAGGCTGGTGATAGCTAAGGGCAGTGGGCCCAGTCTTCTGGGCCGCGATTGGCTAAGCAAAATTTGGCTCAACTGGCATGAATTTAAAAATGCACACGTGACGGAAGAGCATGAGGTGCAGCGTGCAGATGAAGTCGCCGATGGCAATGTGAGTGACAGACATAGTCTGGACACGTTTGAGAGTGAGCTCACTGCGCAGCTTGTTGCTCTTCAGCCTATGACAGGAGCAATTGAAGTTACCCCCTCGGCACTGAAAGCCAGCACGCCACTTCTAGTACGGCGAAGCAGTGACCCAGCTCTTGTACCACTTGCCCAGTTACAGCATCTCAGCCTGATGATCCCGCTAACAGCAACCTGCACGTGAAGCCAATCGTAACAGTAGCAAATGGGGCACCCCCAGACGATGTAAGAACAGAGCCTCCGGGACCACCAGACAAGCATTCAGAAAGCACTCTAAGTGATCTGACAAAGAAAGTAGAATTTTCTAGAGATGGTGGCCCGCTGGGAATCCATGTGGTGCCTTTTAACTCTACGCTGAGTGGAAGATTCCTTGGCCTGAGTATTCGTGGTATTGAAGAGAACAGCCATTCAAGAAAAGAAAACCTGCTCCAGGAGAGTGAATGTATCATCAAAATCAATGACTGATTTAACAGACAAGACCTTTGTTCAAGCACAAGAGGTTTTCGGAAATGCATTGCGATTTTCTGCTGTTAAACTCCAGATAGTTCCAAGTTATAACAAGGAACTCTATGAAAAATTTGCAATTGGGTCTATGCTGAGCCACAGTCGTGACAATGGTTCAAAAACTAAAGTTCCTTCTTCAGTGAGTTCCAAGCCAGGTGGCAAACCTGCAGATGCCGTTTATCCCAACGATGCTAAGAATAGCTTGCCACCGATTTCAAAGAAGCTCAGTAGTCCAAACCAGTTGAGGAGCAATGACCACTTAATGCATACCAGGAAAGCATGTCCACCAGTGACGTTGCTAGAGGGAGAGACACTAGTAGAGGGGGCAGAGTCCCCTGAAGAGGATGGACATTCTCACACGGACACACAGACCCCTCTCGTGTCCCCAGCACTAGATCCACCCAAAACATCCTCACCAGCGGTGCCTGCTGGGTCACTGGGGGTAGTGTGTAGATCGCAGTGCCGTCGCAAACCTCCTGACAGACTGAATCTTTCAATAGTTTCTTTTGTTGTTAGATTGAATGTTGAATTTACCATGTTTTTTAGGTGTTTTTGTATTGGTAACCTGTTGCTAATGATACCACTGTTTTTATTTCCCAGTTCTTCTATATTTGGAGAATGTTGGATTTTAAAGGGGGAGAAGTGTTGTAATGTGAGTATTATTACAGTAAGTTAATACTATTCGGGAAGCTGTGGTAGCAAGAGGCAGGTTCTGGGGTTGGCGGGGTCTTACTTCCGCTCTTTTTACTCCCAGTTTGCATTGTATATAGTTCCTCCACCCATGCCGCACGAGGTACCTGGAAGCCTCTGTATTGTAAATATCATTTGCCGTCCCAGATAAAGATGCTCTTTTGGCCATCAAGTTGTCGAGTGGTCTTTTTGTAAAATAGAAGTTACCACAGAGTACACACCAACTAAGGAATAATTGTGCTACAAAATTTAAAGTATTATCAATTGTTAAGCAATATTTTTATTGACTTTAAACACCTGTATTGTGAATGGTTATTGATTTTGCAAGTAAGAAGTGCAAACATGCAGAGCTTCAAGAAATCAAGACAAACAAAATGTTGGAGGAACGCAACAGGTCAAGCTGCATCTGGAGAAATAAATGGAACAGTTACCGCTTCTGGTTGAGACCCTTCTTCATGACTGGAAAGGAAAGGGAGGAAATGCCAGATCAAAAAAAGGTTTCGGGGAGGGAGAACAGTTAGAAGGTGTTTGGTGAACGTGATACCAGAAAGGTAGGGAAGATAAAGAGCTGGATAGGAAGGAACCCGATCGGATAGGAGAGTGGACCAGAGGAGAAAGGGGAGGATGCAGGGTCCCAGGAGGAAGGGATAGAGAGGTGAGAAGTGGTAAGAGGCCAGAGTGGGCAACAGAAGAAGAGGGAAGGGGTGGGCATTTTTTTTCTGCCCTGAAGAAGAAATTGATATTCATGCCATCAGGTTGGAGGCTGCCCAGACAGAATGTAAGGTGTTGCTCCTCCATCCTGAGGGTGGCCTCAAGAGGAGAACATGGACTGAGATGTCAGAAAAGGAATGAGAATTGGAATTAAAATGTCTGGCCACCAGGAATGGTCTACATCTGTACCCGCTAGTAAATTTTGTATAAAGATGATGTTCAGATTTCAGAATTGTGTGGCAACAGGAGACATGCTCTTCTCCTTGTGCCCAAGTAGTTGAAATATAATTTTTATTTTATTTATTTTATTTAGACATACAGCATGGAACAGCCTCTACAGGCCCAACGAGACGCCTATATAACCCTAGTGTAATATCAGGACAGTTTACAATGACAAATCATCCTGCCAACAGGTTTGACTTTGGAATGTGGAAGGAAAAGCGGAACATCCAGAGGAAAATCACGTATTCATGAGGAGGAATGGAAAAACTGCTTATACACGGCATCAGAATGAAACTCTGAACTCCGAAGCCCCAGCTGTAATTGCATTGTGGTAACTGCTATGCTTCTGTGGTGAATAAAGAACAAGTATCCAGTTAATTGGTGACAACACCTTCTCTCTTTGAAATTTCAGATGATTAATCCTGAGCTGGTGGTCATATGCTCTCTTTTCTGCATCTCCCTTCTCATTCTTCCCCAACCCTGCAAATATATGGGGCAATAGCTCACTTAATCTATAACCATATCTGATTTCCATAGTCTATTTACAGGGTTATCTCCTGATCAGCAGCCAGGCCCATACACATCACAGGAATTTCTTTTAGCTATCACTATATCAGAGGCGGGAGCCTTGCACTATACCCTTCCACCTTCTTATTCCATTGTCACACACAATCTTGTTTGGAGTTTTGTAGTTACATTGTCCTTGGTTGTTTATTGTGAATGAAAATGCTAATCCTTTTTAAAAAAAATATTATCTCTTTGAAATTCCATGAACTATTCCCAAAACCCCTCCACTGCCACTCGCCAGTCATTCCACCTTCCAAGCCATTCCTCCACCACACTCAGCAGGTTGGAATCGTGCTGTTAAGGATTTGTTGCTTGCGTTCCTTTGATTGTGTCAAGACAAGACCAACCTTGGCTTTGAAGATTTAATTAACAGACATATATAAAAAATATATCTTAGCATGATTCTTAAAATACAATCGCACTTGAAAAATCATTCCAGAGTTACAATTATACATCAGAATACGTGAAAAGTAAAATACATTCAATGGTTAATAGGTCAAACAAACCAATGTGGAAAAATGTTTGATTTCTCATTTAACACCACTTGCTGCAGTATCCCAAATCCCATCTTTCCAGAGTCCAGAGAAGCACAATCGAATTCAGTTTGCTCAGGATACTTGAGGAAATAATAGTTTTAAAAGAAACACAATATTAGTGAAGCAACACCCTACCAAACCTATCCTCAGATCAGATGGAAATGCATCTTTTAAACAAACCAGTGGTGCTCAGATATGTAATTGAGAAAAAGCACTCACATATTCCTCATTGCCAGGATCAAACTCCAAAGCCTTCTCAAAGTATTCAGTTGCTCTACCCATGTTCCCATCCAGCTGATACAGTAATGCTTTGACACCAAGAGCCTTGCTGTCATTTGCATTAACTCTAAGTTTCCTATCTGCCCACTTCTCCAAATTCATGCGACATTTTTCCCGTTCTCTTGAGTTATATTCAATTTTCACACCTTTCAGGAAGAGGCGAACAGCATTTGTTTCAGATTTTTTCTGGTGCAGTTCAAATAACCCAGCTTTCAGACATATGCTCTGCATATTCTCTGGACGAATGTCCACTAACTCCACCAATCTACGGTAAATCTCCTCTGCTCTGGAATATTCCCCACTTGTTATGCAGATCTGTGCAAAGTCCAGCTGTGGTGGAATAGCTGACCTTTGACGGTGCTCAACAGATTTTTCAAAGTGATACTTGCATAGATTGATCAACTCTAGGTTCTGCTGAAATTCAGGATTGCGAGGATATCTGCTAGTAGTGTATTTCAGCTTACTTCTGTAGCACAATCCAAGTTGGTGGTGTAAGAAACAAGAGTGTGGAGTTAATTCCAGTGCTTTTTTCAACAGCTCAATTGCCCTCTCAACAAAACCCCTTTGTCTATAATATTTTGCAGCATAGCGAAGCACATATGGAAGATCAGAGTTCTTCTGCAATGCTTGTTCAACTAATTCATTTGCTTTCTCATTTTGCCCTAACCTCTGCAGTTTTAGAGCCAACAGCACCATGGCCACAGCATCATCTGGATCAAGCTCCAGTACTCGTCGGAAATACTTCACTGACTGACTCTGATCATGACTCTCTGGGGTTCCAGACAATGATTCCAGGCGAGAAATTGCAGTTGCATATCCCATTATCCACTCAGTGTTGTCAGGATCTTGCTCCAGAGCCTTTGCAAAGCATTCCTTTGCCTCCTCATAGTATTCAGCAGCAGAACTCAACAATGACCATCCCTTCTCCCCGTACACCTCGGGTATCATTGCTGTATAGCGAGGGCCATCACTGAGCGGTTTACAGATCATCTCCAGCTTGTCGAGATAGGACTGGGCCTCGGTCAGTTGTCCCATGTGGTAATGCACCCAGGCAAAGTTTCCATAGGTGATGATGCTTCTTCTTTCAAATTCATCTTTGTGGTTCTCCCTCTGAATTTTTTGAGCTTCCTTTAAATTTTGAATTGCTTCCTCATAATTGCCCTGCAGACAATTTAAAAAAGCAAGTTGATTGTAGGACTGATCTTTATACATCAAATTCATATCAATAGAATCTTGCAATCTGTACATCACATCTTCAAAGTCAATAGTTTCCTTCTGTGGTCTCCATGTGAAGTGACACTGCAGCTGATTGAGCTTCTCTTTCAATAAATCTCCCGGTGTGTTGCTGCAAGAGAGAAAAAACATAATCATGAATTCCATCTCAGATCACTTGATGCAGGTCTGACCAGCAATCTCATAAAAAGCAGATTTACTAACTGTATGAAATCTGCCTCTTAAAGATTTTTTATTATGGCATTGAAAACCTGGAGATGCTCAGCCTGTCAGTCTGCATCTGAGGAAGGAGAATGTTTCAGATCAGTAACCCAATATGAAGAATTGATTCATGTGATGAAGATGGAAATGTGTCTCCTGAACAGCCAAGGCAGCTGATCTGTTGCTTTGTTACACTGATGGTGGACTTGGTTTTATTACCAGACGTCGAGCTCTCCCACTATTGCAGACTTTCGTTTTTTTGCCAGCAGCCTGAGCATAGCTCCAGATCTCGGTACAGAGAAGTGGTGCTTTTCCCCAGACAGCCACCAGTACTCAGACTCAATGTCTAGAAGATTGAGAACTTCAATAACATTAATGAGATAAAGCTGTTTTGTGAAGTCCACTGAAGTCTGGCAATTTACGAGTTGCCAGACCAGTTCACAGAACAATTGCATGAGCAACGTCCCCTGATCTGAACATTTCTGAAAGAACATAGACCAGCATAGAACATAGAACATGTTGTGCCGACCTTTAACCCTACTCTGTAATCAACTCTGCTTCCTGCTTTCTCCCAAAGGAGATGCATTTGCCGCACCGTGGATGCAGCTCCTCCATTCTGTCCTGAAAGCTGTTAGGGGCTGGAAATTATGATAGTTTGGAGTAGCATGTTCCTCTGGTGTATTACCTCAGTACTGAATGCACCCCGTAGGCCCCAACATGCTCATATCTACACAGATATAGTGTATGGCAGAGCTGAATCACCTCCTACCTTTAAAGATTTGAAGATTAAAAATTAGCTTTCTTTGTCAAACATACATCAAAACATACAGTGAAATGCTCACTAACCCTAACTTGTACATCTTTGGAATGTAGGAGGAACATCTCATAAAATAGCTGTAACCACACAACTGGCAGCTGATTCCTGTGAACCCAGTGTGTCAGCAAGTGTGTCAGCACTTTTCTGACACTAAATTCTCAGTAACCCTAAGCCATACATTGGAATATAGGATGACAGTCGAGAACCCAGAGGAAACACACACAGTCACAGAGAGAATGTCCACATTCCTTACAAATTACCATGGAAATCAATCTGTGGTAAAGTGATTACGCTGACTGCTAAGTTTTTCAAATAATGTCATTGTTCTCAGTTGTATTCCACCGAAGACCCCTGTCTGAGGAAGACAAGTGCAGATAAACTGACTTGATCAGACTCCTACTCCTCTTGCCTCTCCTGCCGTGATTAAGGATTATTTATGATCCCTTGAACTTGCTCTTGCATCTGGTGATCAGACAGAACAGAAGGCTCTTTGAAAGTCAGGAATCAGATGCACCGAGTTACCCCGCCTAATTGGGATCTTGCCAAACCTCGCTCTATTATCATTCGCTTTTATGACTATCAGATTAAAGAACAGATCCTTCGTGAATCAAGGAAGAAACGTACATTACAATTTCGCGATCAACAGTTTCGGATCGTTCAAGATTATCATCCGGAAGTTCTAAGAGCTAGACAGGCTTTTAAAGAGGTCATGTCTGATCTTTTTAAGCTTGGCTGTTGCCTTTCTCTCAGAGATCCGTGTAAACTCAAGGTTACTACTTCTGATAATAAGGTTTCTTGGTTTACGAAGCCTGAAGAAGCTAAGAAATTTTTACAGAGTCTCCATCCTTAAATTCAACTTTGAGTTGTTTTATGTTAAATGTTTTAATTTCAGATGTTCAATCAAGTAATTGGCGTTTTGTTGATAACAAGGTTTCTTGGTTTTACGAAGTCTTAATCATTTGTTTGATTAAGTAACTGGCGCCTTGTTATCTTTCAAACTATGCAAAACATGCAGGCAGACTGCATCCATTTTCTCTTTTGCTGTTTTTCGCAGCTCTTTTTAAACACTACGTTATATTCTCTCAGTGTTATGTAGGAAGCTATCTAAACCGCTTCCCTTTTTAATTATCTTCTATTTGTTTCTTTACTCTTTTTTTGCACCCGCGAGTATATGTTGTTTTACTTATTGATTTTCCATATTTGATTTACCTTATGTCCTTCCTTTTTTACCGAGACTAATACTTATATTTTCCCGTTTTTTTTATAGTAATTAGCAAACTTATTTACTTTGATATTTTGTTTTTGTATATATATATTTACAATTGTTTATTCAGCACAGCTATACATATATATTTTCTGGAGCCACCGGAGTTTTGGGTTGGGAACGTTAGAATTAGTCTTCAGTCTCCTTTGGCTGATTTCTCTCTTTGGGGGGAGGGAGGGGGGAAATGGGTTCTTCTATAAAGCTGATTGGATGCTTTTACTGTTTTACTTATTCACTATCTACATGTCTGTGATTACCTTTTATACATTACTAAAGGATACTTGATGGATTCTTTTATTAACATACTCAGTTTTAATGTGAAAGGTCTAAATAACCCTGTTAAACGAAATAAGATTTTCTCTTGTATCCGGAAACTTAAAACTCATATAATCTTTCTCCAAGAAACCTATATTTGTAAAGATGATATTTCACATTCTTTCAAAGGATGGAAGGGTATACATTTTCACTCACCCTCTCAATCTAGATCGAGAGGCATCTCTATCCTGCTGATCAGAATGTATCCTTTATTCAACATAATGTAATTTCTGATACAAATGGGCACTTTGTTATTGTTTCGGGTAGTCTTGGGAATAAACTAATTGTATACGCTCCAAATACAGATGACTCCTTGTTCTTTGAACATCTTTTCTCTTTTCTGCCTGATTTGAATCGGTATTCCTTAGTGATGGGTGGAGAATTTAATTTTTGGCTTGACCCTATATTAGACCGCTCTTCAAGTAAAACCCCTGTCATTAATAAATCAGTCCTACTTTTTAAATCTTTTTTATCTCAATGTGGTATTCTTGATGTGTGGCGTTTTTTACACCCCCAAGAAAAGGAATATTCATATTTCTCTCAGGTTCATCATATGTACTCTTGGATTGATTATTTTTTTATAGATAGAAACTTGCTTCCACTGGTACGATCCTGTGATTATAAGGAGATTGCTTTGTCTGATCATGCACCTGTGCTTCTGGCTTTAAGATTACCTGTTTACTCTGTACCAAATAGAAGTTGGCATTTTAACTTATCATTGTTATCTGATAAAAAATTTCTAAAGTTTTTGGAAAACCATATTACATTTTTCTTTAAAGAAAATTTTAAAGGAGATACTGCTGGTAATATAGTCTGGGATACTTTTAAAGCATATATTCATGGAGAAATTATCCCTTACTCTACCTATATAAAGAAAAAAGCTGACAAAGAAAGGTCTGACCTAGCAGCGATATTAAAAGATCTTGATCAAAAGTATGCCCTATCTCCAGATCCAAGTATATATAATAAGTGTATTGAAATCCAATCCAAGTATAATCTTCTGCAGACTTACCCAATTGAACGACAGCTGTTAGGAGATAAAACTCAATTTTACATTCACGGGGATAGAACTGGTAGTTTATTAGCCAATCGCTTAAAATCTTTTACAGTTAATCTTCAAATCACAGAAATTTTTAAAGATAATGGAACTAAGACATCCAACCATTCTGAAATTAACAACGTATTTAAAGACTTTTACCTTAAGTTGTATCAGTCTGACTCTTCTTCAGATAATACCTATATGAATGCTTTTTTCAGTAATATCAACATTCCTACATTGTCTGCTGATAGTCTAACATAGTTAGATCAGCCTATTTCCAATGAAGAAGTGGCTGAGGCTATACGTGCTTTACATTCTGGTAAGACCCCAGGACCTGATGGCTTTCCTGGGGAGTTTTATAAAACTTTCACTACGTTACTTACACCTTATTTATCCTCTGTTTTATCAGAGTCCTTTAAATCAGGTAAACTCCCTCAATCTTTTTATGAAGCTTTTATTTCTCTTATTCTTAAAAAAAAATAAAAATCCAGCTAAATGTTCTTCATACAGACCGATTTCTTTATTAAATGTTGATGCAAAAATTTTATCCAAAATCTTAGCTCGAAGACCAGAAAATATTCTACCATCTATTATATCACTTGACCAGACAGGATTTATTAAAAATCGTTACTCACATTTTAATATATGTCGGTTATTGAATGTGATATATTCACCATCCAAAAAAATATCAGAATGTATATTATCCTTAGATGCAGAAAAAGCCTTTGATAGAATTGAGTGGAATTATCTTTTTAAGACCTTAGAAAAGTTTAATTTTGGGCCTAATTTTATTTGTTGGGTTAAATTAATCTACTTGTCTCCTACCGCTCAGGTTATTACTAACTCCCAAATTTCTAAGCCCTTTAAATTACAGTGGGAAACTAGACAAGGATGTCCTCTTAGTCCTTTACTTTTTGCTTTAGCTATAGAACCCTTAGCAATAGCACTTCGAGAATCTAAGGACATTTCTGGTATACTAAGGGGAGTTATGTCTCATAAAATTTCATTATACACTTATGATATTTTACTTTTTATCTCTAACACTGAAACTTCTTTACCTTTGGTTCTTTCTTTAATCTCCCAGTTTAGTTCTTTTTCAGGATATAAGCTGAACCTACATAAAAGTGAGCTATTTCCTTTAAATGACCTAATGTCATCAAATGCCAAATTTCCATTCAAAGTTGTTACAAGTCAACTTACATATCTAGGTGTAACAATTACTAAAAACTTCAAGAATTTATTTGAAGTAAACTTAAACCCCTTTTTGAATTATGTGAAAAAGATGCTTTCTAAATGGTCTCCTCTTTCTTTATCCCTCATTGGCCGAATTAATTCAATTAAAATGAAGATTCTTCCTAAATGTTTATATCTTTTTCAGGCCTTACCTATTTTTATTCCTAAGACGTAATTCTTTAGATTCAATTTTAACCTCTTATATTTGGAATAATAAACAAGCTCATTTAAGTAAAGTTTACTTACAAAGAAATAAAGAGATGGGTGGACTAGCCCTACCCAATTTTAGGTTTTATTATTGGGCTGCCAATATAAGGAATATTACTTTCTGGTCCTATTATATTTATCGTAAAGATTGCCCATCATGGGTCTCCTTAGAATTTAATTCTGTAAAAAATTCCTCTATTGTCTCTCTTCTTGGATCATACTCTTCTTTTTCAGCAAATAAAACAACAGATAACATAATTGTTAAGCAAACTTTAAGGATCTGGTCTCAATTTAGTAAATTTTTTGGTTTAGCGAATTTTTCATTATCATCTCCCATTCTCCTTAATTATTTTTTTTATCCCTTCCAAGACTGATAAAGTCTTTAAATATTGGGATGAATTAGGTATTAAGTGTTTTTGGGACCTGTTTATCTCAGGATCTCTTGCTTCATTTGACCAATTGTCAAATAAAGTTGCACTCCCAAAATCACATTTTTACAGATACCTTCAAATTAGAGATTTTCTACGTTTCCAATGAGCTACTTTTCCTATAGGTCCTGATAAAAATCTACTGGACGATCTTTTAAATTTTAAACCTTTTGTTAATGGTTCTATTACCGGTATCTATAACTTGTTGATTGATTCTAGACAAGACATTTTAGATAAAATAAAAAAAGCTTGGGAGGATGACCTAAATTGTCAGATTTCTGATGATAGATGGAATAAAATTCTTAAACGAGTTAATAAATCATCTTTCTGTGCTCGTCATTCTCTTCTACAATTTAAAGTGGTTCATAGAGCTTACATTTCTAAACAGAAGCTCTCCAGTTTTTACCCGAATGTTTCTCCACTTTGTAATAAATGCAACTCTGCTGATGCCTCTTTAATTCATATGTTTTGGTTTTGCCCTACAATTGAAAAGTTTTGGCGGGAAGTATTTCATACCTTCTCTCAACTTTTTAGGGTCCAATTTGACCCAAATCCCCTTACTGCCTTGTTTGGTATTATTGCAAATGAAGATATAACTTTAAATACTCCTAACCTGCAGGTTTTAGTTTTTACCTCTCTTTTAGCAAGAGGAGCAATCTTGCTTAAAAGGAAGGAGTCTACCCTTCCTACACATCTTCAATGGCTATGTGATATTATGTCGTATTTAAATTTAGAAAAGATCCGCTGCTCAGTCTTAAATTCGAAACAATCTTTTTATGATATTTGGGGACCTTTCCTAAATTACTTTTCCAAATTATAAAGTTTAACAGTGCACAGACTTTTATGTATATTTTTATCTTCTCTTCTTAAGTGAATATGTTTTTTTTTTCTAATTACCCATTGTCATCCATCAGCTTTTTTCTTTGGTAGTTGGTAGGGGGCTAACTTTTTTTTATATATATAAAAAATTTATTTTATGATGTATGACCTATCTTTAAATTTTTGATTACAGAGTGGTATACCTTTATGTGTTATGCTATAACATTTTGATCAATTTTATTACAATATATGAATGTACACAAGTTATGTTGAGATGTATCTATGCGTTGCACTCTGTAAATCTTTTTTTTCTTCTGAATAAAAATATTGTAAAAAGAAAAAGAAAAAAAGAAAGGAATCAGATGCAAATCTTGTGTTTAGAGCCATTTTATTGGATGTTAATAACAAAAAATAATAGTAAAGCACTGCAGTTCCCTGCACTGTATACACCTCAGGAGAGTAACGAAGGGTTCACCCTACAGTCTCGTCATTCAACTACCGTGTTAGCCAGTGTGTGTCCACTCTGGGTATTTTTAAGTCATTTCACTATGATCCATTATTATTGAAAAACCACCTCCTCTATAATAATCTGTACATAAAGATAAACTGCAAGGAAACGTCCTTTACCTCATGATGTTCATTGGATGGAAAGCAATTTGTGTTCTTTCTCAGGTTGTGCGGTTCTTCTTCTGCTGAGTCTCCGTTGTTGTGTCGGATGTTATACCTGACAACCCTTTATACTATCAGTTACTTCCTTATTGTGAATGGAAACTGGAATTCAAAGTCTATGAATAACACAGAGGTAATAAATAGAATTTAGAAGCATTTCCTGTATGCCAGTATAAGCATTGATTTGCATAGAAATAGTCTACACCTCACCAGAATGCCCGTGTAGTGTGTCACTCTGAGCACCCTTGTTCAATTATTTATAATTTTCTCTGTTTGTAATTGTAAGCAACCTGCAATTCTGGTCACTATCTTATTTCAGTTCTCCATATTTACTATCAGTTTAATGTTCCCTCCCAGTTTACTCTCACACCTCATCTTACCACTGTTAACCAATATTTCTGCCCTCTTTGGCTGAACTCTGAACTGCCCCCAGTCCTCAAGTGCCTGATTTTCTTGGTCTAATTCTGTGCTGAATTTCCCCCACAGGGTTGACCCTTCTTTCCTTACGTCTTTTTATGCCAATCAGGAATGGACGATTGTTGTCGTTCATTCTTTAAACATCATGCAATGCCCATTCACATTCAAACCATTGAATAGTTTGCCAATCAATTCGGTCATCATAATTTCATTTCTTCAGATTCACACCCTTGATTTCATTCTGTGACTTCACCCAGCATATTAGTGAATTCTAATCTGTTATGGTCACTCTCTGAACAGCCCACACAGGACAAAATTGTTAATTATTCTTTCTCATAGCCACAATACCCAGTCCACGATAATCCAGTCTCAATCCAGTCTAGATCACATCTCATCTGTTATTTGCCTTAAAAAATTTGCATCCATGTATTCCTCTTCCACAGTATTACTGCTGTATGTAAACTTGTGGTTATATTTGCATTGTTCTGAAACATGGTTTCCAATTTCTTCCTTGCATATCATTATTGTGTGTAAAAATGTTATGCTCTCTGCAGTTTTCCAGTGGCATTGATATCCTTACAGGCAATTATTGATGAATACCCAACACAACATTCAGGAACGGAGGGTAATTTACAGTGGAACATTCACTTTGTACATTCCTGGTACAATCGTGTTGACACCACAGTCAAGAAAGCTCACTAATGCAAAGAATTCTGGCATATCCCTGTGCACTCTGACAGAATTTTATTGATGCAACATTGACATCATTGTATCTGGCCACATCACAGCCTCTTATGGCAACTGCTCTGCACAGGACCACAAGGAAATGCATTTGTGGACACAGCTCAGCATATCATGGTAACATGCCTCCTCCCTGCGGACTTGGTCTATACTTGTCACTACCTCAGTAAAGCAGCCAGCATAATCCCCTCTGGATGATCTTCCTTCTCTCCTCTCCCACTCGGCAGAAGACACAAACACCAGAAAGCATGTTAAACCATGCTCAACG
Source organism: Hemitrygon akajei (assembly GCF_048418815.1). Lineage (NCBI taxonomy): Eukaryota > Metazoa > Chordata > Chondrichthyes > Myliobatiformes > Dasyatidae > Hemitrygon > Hemitrygon akajei. The sequence goes on along the minus strand of NC_133146.1, from coordinate 35,004,389 downwards.
GTAGCTCTGTCCTGCTGTTATCAGGCTCTTGAATGGATCTCTCATACAGTAAGATGGAGGCTTGACCTCAGAATATAAGTGATTATATTCAGCAGTAGAAGTCAACAGTGACTATCCCATTTCCCCTGTACATCAGCTATCATTGCTGTAGAGTGAAGGCACTTTGCAAATTATCTCCAGAGCGTAGATGCAGGGTTGGGTCTCAGTCAGTTGTCGTAAGTGGCAATACATCCAGGCATAGTCTCCATAGGAATTAATATTTATTCTTTCCCATCCATCTATGTGGTTCTTTCTCAGAGCCCCTTTTGCTTTCTCTAAATTTTGAACTGCTTCTTCATAGTTGCTTTGCAAGTAGTTCACAAAATCAAATTGGCTGCGAGGCTGGTCTTGATTTAACCACAGATCTTTCTTGAATCTTGTACTCTGTGTTTCACATCATCCAGGTCAACGGATTCCAAACTTTTTATGCCATGGTCCAATACCATTAAGCAAGGGTATTTATCTTTTGCTGTGTGCTTTCGCCATACCCACCAGACTGATATCTAATGTAGAAATCAGAGGCACTATTGTAAGACCCCCCTAAATAGCAGCATAGCAGTGATGGGTAAAAGTCTATGATTACTAAGTATTCCTATACTTATTTCCTGAAACTCTTGCACTTTAAAATGTTAAATCTGTGGAGTTATTTCCTCAAGTTTTGTGAAGTAGGAAATAAACACCCAGTCTTTCCAAAAGTTGTAACTAAAAGACTCCAGAGACTGATTTGGTCTGGCTTTACTGGTTGTTAGATTGATTAAGAATGTATGAATAATACAACTTCTACCAAAAAGAGATGTTAAAAATCACCTGATGAAACAGTTCTTTCAGAAAGGAAAATAACCTGGAACACGGTCACCTCTCATTGGCAATTTGAATGAGAAAGATTGTTTTCAACTTTACAGTTGTGCACGCTTTGTTTCTGTGTCTCCATCTCTGCACAACAGAACGCTGGACCTCCATCTCTGCCCAGGAGAACATTAGTACGACAGCATTACAGAGTTTGGAGTTCAATCTGGGCGTCCCTGTGAGGAATTTTAAGATCAATCCCATGAAATGTGTCAGTTTTCACCGACTGCTCCAATTTCCTCCAAACATCCAAAGACACACAAGTTAGTAGGGTAATTGGTCATTGTAAATTGTGCTGTGATTAGGCAAGTGTTAAATTGTGAGTTGCTGGACAGTGAGACTCAAAGGGCTGGAAAGGCCTATTCCACACAGTATTCCTAAATGAAATTGTCTTGAGTCCTGCAGGTTGCCTTCCTGGGTTTTTGAGCATCTATATTTACTAATCAATATCTTAACTAGAGTTGTTAAGCCCTTGTGCTTTTGATTTAATCTTATCAAGTTAATTGTGGCTAACACAAGTTGCCTGCAGTGTATGACTATTTAAAGAGGACTCTCAGTTGGTGGCTTAGTGGGGATATTGTGTTGGAGAGGGTGAATTGTTTCATGGTGTTGATCAGTTGTCCCTCTGAAGCTCTGATTCAGGTCTAACCTTTTGTTTCCTTCTCCTCCTGGGGATCCAGCTGTCCCTCCACACCTGGTCTAAGTGAATGATCTGTCTGGTCTAATACAGCAATAGCAAACTTCTACTGTGCTCTCCCTGTTTTAATTGCCAGTTGACAAGATAAAATCCAGAAAATCTTAAAGTTGGCAGCAGCTGTTATGTGTGAAAGAGATTCAGTTAACATTTTCTGCAAGAGTTTGGTGAAAATTGATGCATTTGTTTATGTTGATAAGTATGATCAATGTTGACATATGGTCTCCTGTGTTGAGACAAAGTTGGATGATGTTCTTGGTGGATAACATGGTGCTGGAGAGTAGCAAAATGTGTCTGTGCAGCTCTGAAAGAAAACATGAAATATTCCCAATTAGGACTACTACAGCTGGAATCTACAATCATGGCCAGTGGTATTTCAATAAGCAACATTGTTATAAGATGTTTAAGAAATCTGATCTTCAAAATCAGAAGACTTGTCTGCAGACCACTGGGATAGTGAGTGCAGTTTCCCTTTAAGAAAACACTCCAGCCTGGATGAGTTTCAGGTAACTTGGGGCTCTGAGGTTCCAAACCCATCATCCTCCTGGCTAATGTTCACAATTTGGAAAATAAAATTGAGAAACTCAGAGCAAGGTTGGAGTACATCAGGGATTGCTGTGTACTGTGCTTCACAGAAAGATGGCTCACCCCTGGCACTCTGGACAGTGTTTCATTCGAAGGACTTCACCTTCCACTGCATAGCCGAGACAATGGCATCAGCTAAAGGCAGAGGTGACAGTGTTTGCTTCTGATTAACTGATTGTGGTGTACAGATGGGGTGGTTTTTCTCAGTCCTGCACACATCAGAAACTATAAACTGTAAACTGTGCAAATGCAGGTATAAATAAATAGCAATAAATAATGACCATGAAACAACAATATAACAGAGTCCTTACATGAGTGTAGTTATCCCGTGTTGTTCAAGAGCCTGATGTTTGAGGAGTAGTAACTGTTGTTGAACCTGGTGTTATGAGTCCTGAGGCACTTGTACCTTCGATGTGATGGCAGCAGCAGAAACAGACGTGGCCTGGGTGTGAGGATCTTTGATGAAGGAGGCTGCTTTTCTACAGCAATGATTCATGTGGATGTACTCAATGGCTGGGTAGATTTTACCCAGGATAAACTGGGCTGAATCTACTACCTTTTGTAGCACTTGCCACTCAATGGCATTGGTGTTCCCGTAACAATCCATAATGCAGCCAGTCAGCACACTTTCCACCACACATCGATAGAAGTTTCCAAGGTCTTCAATGACACGCCAGACCTCTGCAGACTCCTGTGGAAGTAGAGGTGCCGTCGTGCTTTCTTTGCAGTAATATTCATATGATGGGTCCAGGAAAGGTCTCCTGAGATAGTGACACCCAGGAATTTAAAGTTACTGGCTCTCTCCACCTCAGATCCTTCGATGATTTCTAGCTCATGGACCTCTTGTTTTTCTCTCCTGAATTTGACAATCAGTTTCTTGGTCTTATTAACTTTGAATGAGAGACAGGAGCTGATATGCTTCAACACCAGCCTCTCAAAACACTTCATCACTGTGGATGTAAGTGCCACTGGGCGATAGTCATTTAGACAGGTTAGCACACTCTTCTTGGGCGGTATGATTGAAGACTGCTTGAAGCAGGTGGTAGCACACACGGCTGGAGGGAAAGATTGAAGATAGTCGTGAATACACCCGCAAGTCCGATGGCACAAGTCTTCAGTACTCGGACAGGTACACCATGCAGATCAGATGTTTCTTCTTGGATTCACTCTCTTGGGGGTGCGTGATGGTTCCTCGCTGTTCTGGTGTGAAAGTGAGCATAGAAGGCATTGAGCTCATCAGGAAGCAAAGCTCTGCCTTCTCCCATGATGCAATATTTACCTTTGTTGGAGGTTGTGGCACTCAAATCCTGCCACAGCTGTTGAGCATCCCTCATTGATTCCAGTCTAATTCGGATTCCCCACTTTGCTCAAGAGATGGCTTTCCAGAGGGCTTCTGATTGGGGAAAACCCGGGACAATATTGTGGCGAGCACACTCATCCACAGCTGTTTTAATAAAGTCTGTAACAACCCTGGTGTAATCATTCAGGTCCTCAGATGAGTTCTTGAGCATGATGCAGTCCACGAATTTAAGATATCCTGGAACCAGTCCTCAGCCATTCCAGACTACCACTTAGTTGTCTTGATATCTGGAGCCTTGCCTTTTAGGCTCTGCTTGTAGCAGGAAGTCAGAGTACAGCCAAGTGATCCGATTTACGAAAATGCATTCTGGGATGGAACAATAGGGGTTCCTTATCGTAGTGTAGCAGTATGTATTTATCATAGTACCCTAGTAGTCTAGTGTATTGGAACATCTGATGCAACAGGTTACGTGCAGGTCATAATTAGGAAGGCATTTCTTCAACCAGGCCTGGTTAAAGTCACCAACTGTAATTTGAAATGCATTGGGATATGCCGTTTCTTGTTTAGACAACATCGAGGCATTCAGTTTCGTGAGTGCTTGCTCATAATCGGCCATTAGTTGTATGGTGGGCAAATTTGCCAAACATATCTTCCCTTTAACTTGGTTTAATTATATTCAAAGCTTCCCAAATGGCTGTTTCTTTGTTGATTTTGGGATTCTGGCAAGTTGCCCAAAATAGTTGTTAATCTAACAAGCCTCTCCCCCTCTCCCCCTCTCCCACACTCCCCCTCATCTCATCAGAATTGTGACATCTATAGAATGATTTCTAAGAGCAAACATGAGGAAATCTGCAGATGCTGGAAATTCAAACAACAACACACAGAAAATGCTGGTAGAACATAGCAGGCCAGGCTGCCCGGTGTGCTGTGTTCTACCAGCATTTAATGATTTCTAAGGATTGGTTGCAGGCTTTCGTCCCGATTCCCACTGAGAAATGTGGAAGTTTAAAGAGCATTAGATTACTGATGAGTGTGGTAGAACAGAGGAATCTGGGAATACAGATCCATTGTCCGTTGTAAGAGCTGTCACAGGTAGATATGGATATAAAGAGAGGTTTTGGCACATTGGCCTTCATAAATGAAAGCACTGAATTCAGCAGTTGAGATGTTGTGTAGAAGTTGTATAAGACGTTGATGAGGACTAATTTAGAATATTATGTGCAGTTCTGATCACCTACCGACAGAAAAAATATCAATGAAATTGAAAGAGGACAGAGAAAATTTCTAAGGTTTTTGCTGGGTCTTGAAGATCTGAGTTGTAAGGAAGTGTTGAGTATGTTAGGACTTTATTCCCTGGAGCATAAGAGTGTTAAGGGAGATTTGATAGAGGTCTATAACAGTATGAGGGGTATAGATTGGGTAAATGCAGCAGGCCTTTTTCACTGATGATGAGGAGACTTGAACAAGAGGACATGGGTTAAGGGTGAAAGTGAAATGTTTAAGGGGAACATGAGGGGGAAATTCTTCACTTCGTCACTCAGAGGCTGGTAACAATCTATTGCAAATAATAACCAGTTGGAGCAACTGAGAGAGTGAAGAACCATCTGTGGAGGCAGAGGAATAGTTGTCATTTCAGACTGAGGCCCTTTATCAGCACTGAGAAAGAGCCAGTATAAAGAGGGAAGTGGGAGGAGTGAGATAGGGTTTGGCAGATAGTAGATAAAACCAGGTGAAGAAGGGGATGGTGGACAGATGGAACAAAATGGGGGAGGTTTTGGGTGGAGTTGGGAGGATAAGTAAAGACAGTTTGAGAAGAGAGGTAACAAAGGGGCAATTGGAGCCCGGTAGTATGGAGTAAGGGTGCGTGTCTAGATTCCTGACCCACAAAACAATAAACACAAAAGAACACAATTAAAGAAAACAAAATAAAAGAGGATCATCCAACGTTCTAGAGAATAAATAACACAAATCGTGAAAACAATTCAAGCGAACGACAACATTGCAAACACTGGAGCAGCCTGGAGTAGGCCCAAAGCCTCGCTCAGCATATTAGCAGACATGCAGCATAGCAGCAGGACCTGGCTTCATAGCCTCAGTGCCATGGAGAGGGGAGTGACTATCGCAGAGAGCGACTGAAATCGGCTCGCACCCTAGATCCGACACCTTGCCTTTTCAGTCTGTCTGGGCCAGCATTAAAATGACCGAACAATGGAGCAACAAAAGGCTCTGACACCCTGGAGAAAGTGAACATCGACTATAATGAGCAAAGTCAGCTCTCGCCTCGATCTGGGCCAGCATTTAAAATGAATATACAGTAGATTATAACTCACACTAGAAACTGGCCACAGCGAAGGGCTCGGGCCTAGACCACGCAGACCAGCGACTCACTCCAGTCCCAGATTTTCCCACCCAGTCTGAAACCGCTCTCAAGCTCTTCAAATCAGCTTGGCGCTTAGAGCGATCCAACCTGGCACCCAGGCCATGAGAACTCCACTGCCCCAACTCGTCTCTCCAAATGGCTCACTCCAACTACACTTATTCTGTAACACACCGTCCCAGCACAGTGAATGACACATTGAAAGTAGGTCTTTTTGTTATTTTAATATTCATTCTCTAGTGTTACATCTTGTTAACAATGCTGATGAGAGAAGGTATATGTAAAAAATGAAAGTGAACCTTTAGCTGTAAGTCCTTTGGAAAAAGCAGCTGGCTTGTGCCTGGAAAGAAAAAGGGAATAACCTTTCTTTAAGTGTTCTTATGTTAGTTGGTATGTTGGGTAAATCAGGATTTCACAGACTTTCTGCATGTGGTGGAATTTTCATATCGAATGCATTAAATGGGGACTTCCTATTGGTCGCCGATGGAGTAGCAGCTTTTTGCAATGGCTCCTATCTTACTTACTTTATTGTTTCCAACCTGTTCTGAAACCTTACTTTTAACATGATATTGTTTCACTATGACTACAAGGGGTGCCAAAGGTACTAAAAAAGAAGATCATCCTGCATCTTTGGAATCTATTATGAAGCTGCTTGGAAAACACAGAAAAGAATCTTCCACTGAAATTAAACAAATAGATGCAAAATTGGATTCTATTCAAAAAACCTTAACTGAACATGATAAATGAATAGAAGAGAATGAAGCAACGCTGACAATTTTAGATGCGAAAATTGATGACCTGCAAAAGCTTTGTTAAAAACAATCAAAGTCGAATGAAAAATTAAGACAGAAGATTATCGATGTAGGAAGTAGAAGCAGAAGAAATAACCTACGAATTCTGTGCCTTGAAGAGTTAATGGAAGGTGATCAGCCTACGGAATTCTTTGCAAGCTTTTTGACACAATTATATCCTAAAATTTTACCGTCCTTACCTATGATCGATCAAGTTCATAGATCGCCTGTGCCCAGATCAGCTCCAGGAGCAATAATCTGTTTTCATGAATTTCAAACAAGGGAACTTTAAATTTGTGAATCCCATCAAAGTGAAATGATTGATTAATATGGCCAGAAGATTAGAATCGTCGAGGATTTTTCACCCAAGGTCATGAATGAGCGAGCTAAGTTCAAAAAGGTTATGTTGGAACTTTTCAACAATGGTTTCTAGCCTTCTCTTCGTTATCCTGCTCGGCTCAGAATTATACTGAAGGATGGCTCTAAAGAATGTTTCTGTTCGACCGAGGAAGCCCAGGAAATTTTGGAATCTATAGATTGACTGTTCAGTATCTTTCTAGATGAATAATTACTTCTTTTACTTGTGGTAAACCTTCGTAGCTAACTCTCTTTTCAAACCTTTTAATGCTTTACTTAGAGAATAAGACTTTAACGAGTAAATACCTTGTGTGTTCATATCTTTTGAATTTTGATAGTTTTTTATTATTTTATATTATGCTTATAATTTTTCAGGTTTTTCCTCTATCAGTAAGGCTTTGTATGGGTTTTTTTCATTTTATCTTTTTGAAACTGTAATAATTATTCTATATGTGTCTTGTTATGAGGGCTAAGTTTTGTCTCCGTCTGTTGTTTTGTCTGGGTTGGAATGCAGCCAACTTTCAAATCAATTTGGAGCTAAACCAGTAGGTCTTATTGGGGGGGATGTTAGGTGTAGCTGTCGACTGTCGTTTGGTTGACCTTCTGACTTTGGGAGGAGGGTGAAGGGATGGTTTTTTTTCTGGAAGCTGTTTTGGTCTCTCAGCCAAATCTGCTGGTTGGTTACCCTATCTCAAGGTTCTTTGTTTGGTTTTAATATTTCAATGATTATTACTTTAACCTTTCTTGTAAATAGTATTAAAAATGGATCAAACTAATAACTTACTTAGTCTTAATGGGAAAGGGTTAAATCACCCTGTGAAACGGAGTAAGATTTTTGCCTATATTAAAAAAACTTAAGGTCCCAATTATTTTTTTACAAGAAACTCACGTATGTACAATTTACAGCTTTTTAGCCGATGGAGAGAGCTTCATTTTCATTCCTCTTTCCAGGCTATGTCTACGGGGATTTTCATCCTTTTAGATAACACAGTTCCACTTGTCCAACATAAAGTAGTGTCTGATACTAATGGGCATTCTGCTTTAGTGTCAGGAAAATTAGATAATAAATTAATGGTATTTGCTTAACTGTATACCCCGAATATAGATGATCCAGGATTCTTTGAGCATTTTTATTTTCTTTTTTGCCAAATTTGAGCCTTTATTCATTGGTGATGGGAGGAGACTTTAATTGCTGATTAGATCCAGTTTGAGATCGGACATCTTCTAAGCCAGCGACATTCAATAAATCTGCTTCGTTTATTCAATCTTTCCAAATGAAACATGGTATTGTTGATGTCTGGCATTTCTTACATCCAGTAGACAGGGAGTATTTGTTTTTCTCTCATGTCCGTCATACATATTCCAGGATTGATTATTTTTTAATGATAGCCAAATGATTCCATTAGTTCGATTCTGTGAATATAAAGAGACTGCTGTCTCAGATCATGCTCCTGTGTTTTTGTCTTTAAATCTCTCTCGTCTCCCTCAGATAAACAGATTTTGGCATTTTAATCTAACTTATAAGGATTTCTTAAAGTTTCTCAAGAGACAACTTTTTTTGAAGAGAATAAGCTGGAAGAGACTTCTAGTCTTATTATATGGGATGCCTTCAAGGCTATAATAGAGGACAAATTATTTCTTATACTGCGAGTGTTAAGAAAAAAGCTAATAAAGAGAGAACTGATTTAGCTAATCAGTTGAAGCAATTAGATCAAAAATATACCTTGGCTCCAGATCCTGTTTTATATAAAATCATGTTGAAATTAAAGCTAAATATGATCTTTTTTTAATATATCCAATTGAAATTCAACTCCTAAAAGATATAAGTCAATTTTGTATTCATGGAAACAAAACAGGGAAATTATTGGCTAACCAATTAAAAACCTTTATAGCTAAATGGCAAATTAAAGAAATTTGTAAATTTAACGGTGATTGGACAACTGACCATTTAGAAGTAAAAGATACCTTTAGAGAATTTTATTCTAACCTTTCTAGTTCTGACTCTCCTAAAGATAATACTGTAATGAATAATCTTTTAGACCAATTAAACATTCCTACACTTTCTGTTGATAACCGAAAACAGTTGGATCAAATTATTTCTTACGAGAAAATTGCCGCAGCTGTATGTTCATTGCACTCAGGAAAGGCTCTGGGAGGTCCTGATGGATTTTCTGGAGACTTTTGTAAGGCTTTTTCCTCATTGCTTATACCTGAATTGTGTTCAGTCGTTTTGGCTTCCCCTAAGTTGGGTAGGTTGCCACAATCTTTTTAAGAAGCTTCTATTTAGCTTATCCTTAAAAAGAACAAGAACCCAACTGAACGCTCTTCATATAGATCAATTTCCTTACTTAATGTTGATACTAAAATCTTAACCAAAGTTCTGGCTCGTAGGGTTGAAAATATTTTACTATCTATCATTTCTGATGATCAGACTGGATTTATTAAAAGTCAATATTCCAACTTTAATATTCAGCATTTATTAAATGCGATCTATTCTCCTTCTAAGGAGATTTTGGAATGTGTGATATTCTTAGATGCTGAGAAGGCTTTCAATCAGGTTGAATGGAATTATTTATTTAAAGACTTAGAAAAATTTTATTTTGGGCCCGATTTCATTCAATGGATTAAATTACTTTATTTATCTCCATCTGCTCGGGTTCTTACTAATTTTCAGAATTCCAAAGCATTTAAACTTCGGCGTGGAACCAGACAAGGCTGTCCTTTGAGCCCATAGCTCTTTGATTTGGCCTTAGAAACCTTAGCCATTGCTTTTCGAGAATCTAGTTATATTAAGGAGAGTTACTACCCACAAAGTTTCGCACTATGCTGATGACCTATTGCTTTTTATTTCTAATGTTGAGACTTTGTTATCTCCTGCACTTTCTTTACTCTCCTGTTTCAGCCAGTTTTCAGGATATGAACTGAATTTACATAAGAGTGAACTTTTTCCTTTGAATCATTTGGTATCAATTAATACTAACCTTTCTTTGAAAATAGTAAGAAATCAATTTACCTATTTGGGTGTAACAGTTACTAAGAATTATAAACACCTACTTAAAGAAAATCTTCTTACCCTACTGAATTATGTAAAAAGGGCACTATCAAACTGGTCTCCCCGCTCGTTATTGTTGATTGGCCAAATTAATTCTATTAAAATGAATATCTTACCTAAATTTATATACCTTTTTCAGGCCTTACCCATTTTTATTCCTAAATCCTTTTTTGATTCTCTTGATTCTATTCTATCTTCTTATATATGGAAAATCAACCATTCTCGACTAAAAAAGTTCATCTTCAGAAAGCTAAAAGGAATGGAGGTTTAGCTTTACCAAATTGTAGGTTGTATTACTGGGCAGTCAATATATGAAATCGTACATTTTGGTCATACTATATTAACCACGAGGACTGCTCAGTATGAGTTTCTTTAGAACCTGATCCTATTAATAAAATTTCTATCATTTCTCTTCTTGGATCCTCACTTCCTTTATCTGTAACTAAACTAACTGACAATTTGGTAGTTAAACATACTTTGAGGATCTGGGTACAATTTAGAAAAATAATTAGGTTTATTGAGATCTTCTCTTTCAAGTCCCATTTTTTCTAATTATTTTTTTAAACCTATGACCGATCCAGATTTTAAAGAATGAGATAGATTTGGTATTAATGCTTCCAGGCTCTGTTTGTTGGAGGAAGTCTCTTTTCGTTTGAGCAATTGTCAGCAAAATATAGCTTACCAAAAAACCCACTTTTATTGATATCTAGAAATTAAAGACTATTTGCGATCTCAATTATATATATTTAGTAAAAGTCCCGATAAGAACTTATTAGATGTAATATTTAATTTGAAACCTTTTCATAATGGTTCAATATCCGATATTTATGGCATGTTACTGGGAATGAGAAATGCACCTTTAGACAAAATTAAAAATCCTTGGGAACACGATTTACAGATTTCAATTTCTGAGGAAACTTGGAATGGAATTTTTAAATTGGTTAACACTTCATTGTTATGTGCCTGCCACTCCCTCCTACAATTCAAAGTGGTTCATAGGGCTCACATGACCAAGGATAAGCTATCTTGTTTTTATTCGGATATATCTCCCTATTGTGATAGATGAAACAATGGAGAAGTTTCACTAATTCATATGTTTTGGACATGTCTAAGTCTTGAAAAATACTAGAAGGAAGTATTCCAAACATTCTCTGTACTTTTCAAAGTAAATTTTAAGACTAACCCTTGACTGCCTTGTTCAGTATTGTTGGATGAAAAGATATTATTTTGCAGACATCTGATTTGCACATTTTGGCTTTTATTTCTCTTATAGCTAGGAGGGCGCTCGTACTTAAATGGAAGGATGTCGTTCCACCTACACATGCTCAATGGTTATGTGATGTTTGGTCATGCTTAAATTTAGAGAAGGTCAGTTGTTCAATTTCTGAATCTAGTCAAGACTTTCAAACATTGTGGGGACCATTTTTGAACTATTTTCAAAACCTTTGCTTTGCTACTAAAGTACAGATGTTGGCTAATAACATATTTCACTATGTGATAAGGATTTTTTTCCTTTTTCTTTCTTTACCAAACAACTTCGGTCTTGGAAGTGGGATTAGATTCATTTTTTTTTGTATAGTAAAATTATCACATGTTATTCAATGAGATTGTTATTGAATGTTATTCAATGTTATTCAATGAGGTTCCAAGTGTGATTCAAATATAATGTGTTTGATAATTCATCCTTTTTTTGACTTATAATATATAATGAAACATAATACAAAATATTTATTTATTTATTGAGATACTGTGAGGAATAGGCCCTTCTGGCCATTCAACCCATACCGCCCTGCAATCTCCTGATTTAACTTAGATTAATCAGGGAACAATGTACAATGACCGTTTAACCTACCAACCAGTACATCTTTAGACAGCAGGAGAAAACCAAAGCACTCAGAAGAAACACACTCAGCCAAGGAGAGAGCGTGCAAACTCCTTACAGGCAGCGGCAGTTATTGAACCTAGGCCGCCTATACTATGAAGTGTTGTGCTAACCACTACACTACTGTGCCACCCTGTTTTGTTACAGTTCAATTGACAAAAAGAGACGCTGTTGAGTTCCGCTGCTGTTAGGAATCTGCATGTATTCAAATACTTTGAAAGCATTATATTATCATTGGAGCCATGTATTCACAGGTATGATAGCCCAGAAACTGATGCGAACTGGATAAAATTGCATTAGTTGTCATATCCATATGAAATTACTCTCATTGAATGTGGGTTCGGCGTCTCTGGCTAAAACTGAATGACGTAATTCACAAAGAGCACTCAGATATTCATTACTAGAATCAAAATCCAAGGCCATTTCAAAGCATCCAATAGCCTTCACCTTCTCCCCAGCCATCTGGTACGATAACCCCAGCACACCCAAGGTTTTGCTGTTGCTTGGTTCCCAATCAGTTTGCTTTGCTGCAATCTCTCTTAATTTATTGTAACAGGCTTTCCAGTCTTCTTTGCCACGTTGGATTTTCAGTGCCTCCAGAAAATGGCTAATGGCACTTGACTCAGATTTCATGTTGTTCCGTTCAATTAATCCACACTGTCATTTTTCATCAGAGCTTTACAATTTCCAAGCTCAGTAAACTGTTGTAGATTTATTTTGCTTTTTCTGATTCATTAATCTTCAGGTAGACTTTGGACAAATCCTTCTTGCAGAAATTATTGATGATTTTAGTTCAAATGTATTTTTAAGGTTACGCTCACAGTGATGGATCAGTTCATATCTCCGATGAATGGAACATGTGGGGATTTCTGCTGCCCCTGTTTTTAATCAGACAGGAATGTTTGATTTTGTAACATAATCCTAACTAATGGAGTAAGATGGCAGAATTTGGTGGTTCATTCTAAAACTGTGTGCAATAACAATATTGCAGTATCGACATTTCCCTGTTCTCTGTAAAACTTTTCTGCATAGTCAATTCTAACAGTGAGAAGTGATTGGGGAAGGAGCTTTCCACAGGCACAGTACACATAGATCTGTTTGTATATCTAGAGTCTAAGTAGAAGGGCATAATTCAGAAAGAGAATTGAGATACTCTTCATTGCCAGGATCAAATTCCAAGGCCTTTTCAAAGCATTCAATAGCCTCAACCTTCTCCCCAGCCAGCTGGTGCACTAATCCAAGAATACCAAAGGCATTGCGGTTTCTTGAATTCCTCTGCCTTTCAAAATGATATTTGAACTGACTGATCAACTCAGTTCTGTTGAAATGCAGCTCTGTCAGGACAGTCGTTGTCCACTCTGGGTATTTCAAAGTTATTGCACTATGATCCACTAATTTTCATAAACCACCTCCTCTATAATAATCTGTACATAAAGATAAACTGCAAGGAAACGTCCTTTACCTCATGATGTTCGTTGGATGGAAAGCAATTTATGCTCTTTCTCAGTTTGTGCAGTTTTTCTTCTGCTGAGTCTCCGTTGTTGCATCTGATGTTCGACCTGACAACCCTTTATACTGTCCATTACTTCCTGATTATCACTAGAAACTCAAATTCAAAGCCTATTGATAACACTGAGGCAATGAAAAACAATTTAGAAGCATTTTCTGCATCAGCATTGCTTAACCATAGAAATAACAGTTTTTATTAAGTTTATTTTTATTATTTCAATTCATAATTCAAGTCAATTAAAATGTTGCCTACAATATAAGCTGGAAAGTTTCCTATCTTGTCCAGGTATGTTTGGGCATGCTTAGGTGGCACAGCTGCTGCATGGCAGGACAGGTTTCAATAATAATTATTGGATTCAGGACTGTAAGGATGGAATTTAATAAGACTAAGCACAAAAATTTCTATGATGGATGTTGATATTTGAGACAGATTAAGGGAAGCATTTTTGTTGGTCCACAAATCAAACAGATCATCAATGACAGGCAATTTGAAGAATTTCTAGTGGGACTGGAGAAAATCACATGGAAGGCATTCAAGGAAGTTGTTGAAATTTTTCCTGGCATTCACAGAGCACCAAACTACATGCAGTTGGTTGAAAACATGCTTCAAGCATATAAAACCATGAAATGCAACATGTCACTAAAGATTCATTTTCTGCATTCCCATTTAGATTTCTTCCCTGCAAATCTTGGTGCTGTTAGTGACGAGCATGGTGAAAGGTTTCACCAGCACATTGCGGTCATGGGGAAAAGATACCAGGGAAACTGAAATCCATCAATGCTGGCAAATTATTTTTGGACACTTAAGCAAGAAGCCTCAGACACTGAGTATAAATGAAAATCATTAACAAAATATTTTTAACTTAGTTGAACTATTGCAAAGCATCAGCACCATTATGCAATTAAACACATTATATTCAATAAAAGTTAATTTGTTGTTTCTCCAAATTCCTATATGATGCAAGTAATCTGAAATTATATTTGTGTTCTTCTTCAAGCAGTCTATCATAAATTCTGAGGAAGCAACACTTTTGAAAAAACTTGTTGTCCAGTGCTACGTGTCAGCAAAATGCGAGTGTAGTGGGTTGTTCTGAGCATTCTTTTTCAACTAATTATAATTTTCCCTGTTTCTGATTGTAAACAATCTACTACAATTCTGGTAATTATCTTATTTCACTTCTCCATATTTACCTCCATAGAACACTACAGCACAGTACAGGCCCTTCAGCCCTCTATGTTGTGCCAACCCATATAATCCTTAAAAAAAAAGTACTAAACCCACACTACCCCATAACCCTCCATTTCTTTTCATCCATGTGCCTGTCCAAGAGGTTTTTAAATACCTAATGTTTTAGCCTCCACCACCATCCCTGGCAAGTCATTCCAGGCACTCACAACCCTCTGTGTAAAAAATCTTACCCCTGATGTCTCCCCTAAACTTTCTTCCCTTAATTTTGTATATATGCCCTCTGGTGTTGCTATTGGTGCCCTGGGAAACAGGTACTGACTATCCACCCTATCTATGCCTCTCATAATCTTGTAGACCTCTATCAAGTCCCCTCTCATTCTTCTACACTCCAAAGAGAAAAGTCCCAGCTCTTCTAACCTTGCTTCATATGACTTGTTCTCCAATCCAGGCAACATCGTGGTAAATCTCCTCTGCACCCTCTCCATAGCTTCCACATCCTTCCTATAATGAGGTGACCAGAATTGAACACAATACTCTAAGTCTGGTCTCACCAGAGATTTGTAGAGTTGCACTATGACCTCTCTACTCTTGAACTCAATCCCCTGTTAATGAAGCCGAGCATCCCATAGGCCTTCTTAACTACCCTATCAACCTGTGAGGTCAACCTGTAAACCTATCAGTTTAATGTTCCCTGCCAGTTTACTCTCACACTTCATCTTACCACTGTTAATCAATATTTCTGCCCTCCTCGGCTGAACTCTGAACTGTTTCCAATCCTCAAGCGGCTGCTTTTTGTTGGTCTAATTCTGTGCTGAATATCCCTCATAGGGCTCACCCTTCTTTCCTTATGTCTTTTTATGCCAATCAGCAATGAACCATTGTTGTAGTTCATTCTTTAAACATCATGCAATGCCCATTCATGATCAAGCCATTGAATAGTTTGCCAATCAGTTGGGTCCTCATAATTTCATTTGTTCAGATTCAGACCCTTAATTTCATTCTGTGACATCACCCAGCATATTAATGAAGAATTCTAATCCGTTATGGCCACCCTCTAAACAACCCATGCAGGACAAAATTGTTAATTATTTTTTCTCATTGCCACAATGCCCACTCCAGGAAGATCTAGTCTAGATCCCATCTCACTTGTTCATTGTCTTAAAAAATTGACTTCTACATTCCTCTTGCACGGTGTTACTGCAAGGAGCCAGATGGTTGAAGGGCAATAACTGTTTTTGAACCTGGTAGTGTGGGACCTAAGGCTCCTGTACCCCCTTCCCGATGGCAGCAGTTAGAAGATTGCATGGCCTGGATGGTGGTGGACCTTGATGGTGGAGGCTACTTTCTTGTAGTAGTGGTTTCTGTAGATGTACTGAATGGTGGGGAGGTCTTTTCCTTTGATGAACTGAGCTGTATCCATCACAGTACAGTAAACTACGCAGCAAGGTGTGGCACCGTATTGAATACCTTCCAGAAATCTAAATGTATTTCCTTTTAATTAACTCTCCTTGTTAATCCTCAAAGAACTTGGAAGTTCAAAGTAAAATGTATTATCAGAGTCCATGCAGGTCACCTTAAACTCTGTCGGTATGCAGGTAGTAGGAGTACAGCCAAATGATCCGACTTACCGAAACGTGCTTTTAGCAAGAAATGATAGGCAATCCTAATTGTAGTGTAGCAGTGGTCTAGTGTTTGGGACTTCTGGAGAAAACGATTATTTGCTAGAGAAAACGTGGCAGGGTTTTCTTCAAACAGGCCTGGTTAAAGCCGCTGACAGTAATTTGAAATGCATTGTGATGGCAGTTTTTTGAAACAGACAACATCGTGCAGTTTTGTGATTGCTTCTTCATAATCAGCCACCAGTTGTATAGTGGGCAAAGTTGCCAAACATATATTCCCTTCTGACTTGGCTTAGTTGTATTAAAAGCTTTCCCAAATGACTGTTTCTTCGTTGATTTTGGGGTTCTGGCATGTTGCCAAAAACAGATGGTAATCTAACTAGCCTTTGTTGTCCAGTTTCTCTTTTGAGAAAACAGGAATGTTACAGGATTTAGACAGATTAGGAGAATAGGCAAGGAATTGGCAAATGAAATACAATGTTGGAAAATACAGGGTCATGCACTTTGGTAAAATAAATAAAAGTGCAGACAATTTTGTAAATGAGGAGAATATCCAAAAATCTGGGATACAAAGGGACCTGGGATCCCTTGTGCAGAACACCCTTAAGGTTAACATGCAGATTGAGTTGGTGGTGAAGAAGGCAAATGCATTACTGGCATTCATTTCATGAGATACAGAATATAAGTACAGGGATGTGAAGCTGAGGCTTTCTAAGGCATGGCTGTGGCCTCACCTTCACTATTCTGAACAGTTTTGTCTCCTTATCTAAGATAAGATGTGCTGGCATTGAAGAGGGATCAGAGGAGGTTTACAAGGATAATTCTGGGAATGAAAGGGTTATCATATGAAGAACAGTTGATGGCTCAGAGCCTGTACTCCTTGGAATTAAGAAGGATGGGCGGTATCTGATTGAAACCTTTTGAATGTTGAAAGGCCTGGACAGAGTAGACATCGAAAGGGTGTTTCTCATGATGGGGGAGTCTAGGACAAGCTTGTACAGCCTCAGGATAGAGGGGCATTCATTTAAAACAGAGATGTGGAGAGAATTCTTTAGCCAGATGGTGGTGAGTTTGTGGAAGTTGTTACCACAGGCAACTGTGGAGACCAGGTTGCAGGGTGTATATAAGGCGACAACCATAATTGAATGACGGAGCAGACTCGATGGGTCAAATTGTCTAATTCTGTTCCTATGTTTTATGGTCTTACGGTCTTATCTGCTCAGCTCACTACTGTATACCCCTTAGCGACAGCTGTAAACTTTATTATATCAGTCACTGTTCACTGAATGCAACCGACTGGGAAAACACAGTTCCCCACAGCGAAACTCAGAAATCATGTCATCTATTCGGAGGTCAAACTCCTTCATGTAATTCTCGCTTTTCTCACCCCCAATCAGCTCCCTATTCTTAAATGACTGAGCACCACAGGATTTGTTTCAAATTATTCTCACATCCTGGGATATCGAACTGAGTGCTCACATACTGTGGGATCATCCCACTCCAGTGGTCTCTGATCCCAGGATCAAGCTAAAGTTCCCAGATCACAAACCTGGGATCAGATCCAAAATCCGTATGCCGAACGGTCACAGTTGCCTTTTCCAGTTGTCTGAAAGTCCAGAAAGAGGTCGCATTCAATTTAACAGATCGAGTTATCCGTGCTCACATCACTGCGACCCTTTAATCTCAAGTAAGTGAGGCTCCCTTCTCTCCGCCCTCATTCATTCACCTCTACACTCGTAATGTAAATCATCTCTCCAGCCACTGGCAAGGCTGGATCAGTTATCACTGGTAACCCTGTGTCCACAGGTGTATCACATTGCTAGCCTCTAAAGAAACTTTTTGTGTACATCCATGGGTGACCAGTATTAACAATAGGTGTGGCCACCAGCTACTTGTCTGACTTGGATACTAATGTGGTCGGACAGAGAAGGCACTGCTGCCTGTTTTGGTGGGTGACTTTCACAGCTTTCTCTTTTTTTGTCGGACACAGTGTCCAACTATGCCCTGATAGGCCATCACTGTAACATACCTTAACCAATCTATGTCTATTTGGGCATTCCCTTGCCAGGTGCCCTATTTGCTGGCACAGAAAGCATGTCCACTGTGTCTTCATAGGAGCTAGATCCACTACAGCCACTTTATGACCTCTCCTCCTCCTCCTCTGATCTATCTCACAGGAGGAATAGGTCAATCCCTCAACTGTCCCCAAATGTAAAATTTCCTGTTGGGTTGAGCTCAGACCTTCATTCTGCATTTTCATGTGGACTGGATCCCTGGATTTTCCAACCGGAATGTTCCTCATATGCGTGTTATTTATGCTCTGCATAATCCATGGCAGGCTCATCAGCTCTCTGAACCACGGGCATTATCATTCCCCAGTTACTCTCACCTCCCCCCGTCACTGCCTCACTTCAACCTTAAAGCATCAATATCTCTCATCGTTACTGTTATTCCCACGAGTTCTCCGTGTACCATCCCGCTCTCCTTGGGCTATTCTGTCCCACTGATTCCTCAGGCATTTCACTTTTACCACACCGAAATATCTTTTGAGTGACCTGGTGTATTGGAGGTGTCATGACTGTCGTGTGACAACACTGCCCATTACCCAGTCAAAAGAAATGCCACCTGCCAATCAAGATTTGCCCCTCCTCGCCCATCAGTGCACTCCTAAGCATTGGCCCCTTTAATGATCCTTGTACTTGACCTTGAGCAAATGGCATTTGTAATCAGCTTAACTCTGCTGGCACCAAGCCGATGGCCCCCCTGTGAATTACCTGGGTGGGACCCTCCAGCCCTGCTGCACTATGAAGGGTGCCACGTGTGCTGGACCCTTTCTCTTTGCCATCCGAGGGATCACCTGCTTCACTGCAGGCTGAGATCCCTGGAACAGCGCTGGAGAAATTACTGGTGAGTTGCACATTGAATAGGGTTGGGAGCGTTGGTTATTGTCCCTAAAGGCAGAGAGCTCGTGCCTGCACAGAGTCAAGGGAAAGCGGATATCGTATTGACTCTTTGTCTGTGTGTGTGTGTGTGTGTGTGTGTGTGTGTGTGTGTGTGTGTGTGTGTGTGTGTGTGTGTGTGTGTGTGTGTGTGTGTGTGTGTGTGTGTGTGTGTGTGTGTGCGCGCGCACAAAATCCAGTTGTGGTATAATAGCTGATTGATATTGGACGGTGCCTTTCCAAAGTGATACTTGTATTGATTGAACAGGGTGTCGTCAGGTGAAGGTGACACAGCTCTGGGATGCTACTTTGGCCTGGGTGAGTCCACGACCAGAAACAGAAAGAAGAATGCTGAGAAAATAAAAAGTGCTGTGATTGATTCATCACAAGGGTCTTCAAAGATTGTTACCAAAGTGCGTAACCCGATTATGACAAAAATGGAGAAAAAGTTGAGTTTGTACATTGAGCATGAAACAAAGAAAAAAGCAACTCTTAGTTCCAATCATCTTCGTGTGAAAGCTTTGGAAATTTATGGTTGCCTGTTACGAGGCTAGTGAGGAAGTGTCAAGTGATAATGTTAGCTTTAATGCTAGTAGATGATGGTTTTCTAAGTTTGTGGATTGTCACAGGCTTCACAACTTAGCTGTGCATGGTGAGCAAGCTAGCGCTGACCCTGTGAAGTTGCGGGCTATGATAGCTGAGTTAGGCATCAGACCGAAGCAGGTGTTTAATGCAGATGAGGCCGGGCTTTTTTGGAAGTGTATGCCGAAATGCACTGACATAAGTAAGGCAGAAAAGACTGCATTAAGTTAACTTCCTATGATTTATTACATTGAATATTACCTTAAATTGAGGAAAGATAATATGAATGTTGCCTTGTGGTACTGCTTTTGTTTTGTATTGGTATGAAAATGTGAATAAATTAGAGAGAAATCATATTTAGAAAGCCATCCAGAACGCATCCCTATTTTCTCCATTTAAATAATTTTCACATTATGCGTCGACTGCGAGGAATGTATCCCCCGCATATAATGAATATAGTGCGTACAGCTGGACACCTGCTCGTTAATGCAAATATCTGATCGGTCAATCACATGGCAGCAACTCAGTGACGGACCAAATGCATACTCTTGTCTCTGTGATACTGAGATTGTCTGATATCTGACTCTCTCCAGTCTTGGAACTGTTAAGCATCCAAAATGGTACGAGAGTGTTGCAGATACTCGACATGTATTTAACAGAAAGTATTGGATATGTTTATTTGTCTGGTTTTGTTGAAACAAGTGACTGGGCTGTAATTTGTTTAAATGGGAGAAAACTTCTTCCAATGAAAGCTTATTGCCCTGAAATAATAACTCTGCTTTACTTTCAACACAAGCAGCCTGATCTGCCTTTAATGATGTGCCTATGAATGCACAACACCAACACTGTGCTCCAGGT
Source organism: Hemitrygon akajei (assembly GCF_048418815.1). Taxonomy (NCBI): domain Eukaryota; kingdom Metazoa; phylum Chordata; class Chondrichthyes; order Myliobatiformes; family Dasyatidae; genus Hemitrygon; species Hemitrygon akajei. The sequence continues at coordinate 34,983,770 of NC_133146.1, read as the reverse complement.
ACAGTTATAGTAATGCATTCGGTATGCTTCTGTATCAAGCTTCCGTGCAATGGTTAAAAAATAAATTGAAATACTTAAAATAATACAATAAATTAAAAATAAATATCAATTTACAGTGTTCTGTAACTCATTACGTTGTTCAGAAAGAACGTTCTTTGAATTTCTTTCACAGCTTCAGATGGACTTTTAATGCTGAGTTGATGGAGAAGGGTGCCCTATGTTTTGCTTTCCTGCTCTAACAGATTGTCTGCACATTCCTGATGGTGAATTGAAACTTATCCTAGAAAGCGAAACCAGCTTTTTCTAAGAAATGATGCCATTGAAACAACAATGCAGGCTGATGCAGAGCTCTCAGTATCCAATTACCGTACAAAGGCATGCTGGGGTAGCAACAGTAATAAATAACTTGGCCCATCAGACCCAAACTGATTGGCTGATCCTTTATCTGCCTACATATCATACCTGTCTGTCATCTCAGACAGTCTTTTAACTATTTGTGTTTCCCTGCTTTTTCCCTTCCCGGAGTTCTGTGGAAGGAAGACAGAGACACTGGTAGCAGTGATGCTCTCAGAGCCAGCAAGGGCCCCTGGTTTCTTGGATACAGCTTTGTAGGTCTCTAATTTGAAATCTGGACTGGATGAACAAGATTGATCTACACTAAACGGCACACACCCCATCACCCCAGAGGGTAGTGTAGCGACCCCTAGAGGACAGTGTAGTGCGGTGACAGAGGCAGTCCATAGTACCTCAACACAGTGCAGTAAGGCCTATAGTGATCTCATGAGCGTAACTAATGTGCGACAAACAGCAGTTCTGAAAAAAAATGGCTTGTCTCTATCGTTCATATGCCTAGAAATTCCATTTCATAGCACAATATTTTTCAAGGATATGAAATAAAATGGATTTAACCTGGAATAAATCATATTTGTTCTCAAATAATACCACTGCATGCATGCACAATGGCCCAATGAAGCTGAATTTTGTTGCCTTTGGGGATCAGGGACTACAGTGTGTGCTGATGCAGAACTGTCTGGATTCAGAGAATTGTTTGTGAGGTCAAGCAGCATATCTGCTCTTACCCCGTCATCCCATCACCCTACCAGAGATTCGCCACCTCCAACGTGATCCCACATCCTAACACATCTTTCCTTCCACCCACCTTCCTCTTTCTGCAGGGATCACTCCCTCTGCGACTCCCTTGTCTATTCGTCCCTCCCCACTGATCTCCCTCCTGGCACTTATTCTTGCAAGTAGAACAAGTACTACAACTGAACCTACACTTCCTCACTCACTACCATTCAGGGCCCTAAACAGTCCTTCCAGGTGAGCCGACACTTCACCTGAGAGTCTGTTCAGGTTGTTTTCTGTGTTCGGTGCTACATGTGCTGCTTCCTGTACAGTGGAGAGACCCGAAATAGATTGAGAGACCGTTTCACCGAGCATCTGCCACAACAAGTGGGATCTCCCAGTGGCCACTTCAGTTTCACTTCCCATTCCAATTCCCATATATTCATCCATGGCCTCCTCCACTGTCGTGATAAGGCCACACTTAAGTTGGAAGAATAACACCTTATACTCCATTTTGGTAGCCTCTAATCTGATGCTGTGAACATTGATTTCTCAAACTCTTTTCTCTTGGCAATGCCCCTCAACAACCACCCACCCCCACCTCCTTCTCCATCTCCCATCCCCTTTTCCCTTCTTTTTACCTCATCTCACCAATCAGCTTACCAGCTCTTTACTTCATCCTTCCCCTTACAGGTTTCACCGCTCACCCGGTGGCTTTCTCTCCACTCCCTCCACCTTTTAAATCTACTCCTCAGGGGCTGGTGCAGACAGGTTTTAATTGAGAGATGTGGAAAGTGGGATTGATCTTCATGGTCTTGGGGAGCTGTACAGCACCAGGTTTACTTTCTTGAGGACTTTGAAAGGTGCAATGAACTTGGGTGCCAAATTTCTAGACTCCTCCCGGAGAGACAAGGCCTGAGTGGACAGCCAGACATTTTGCCCAGGCTGAAAAGTGGGTCCCTGTCTTCTCCTTCAGTTTGCCTAGGATTCCACCTTCCGGGTAGAGTCCAGCCAAATCTCCCTTGCCCAGATCGATTTCTGCCTGCAGAGTGGGATGAGATCTTTGGACCCAGGAACCCCAATTTCGGCCTCCTGTTCTAGAAAGGGTGGCGGAGTATAACCAAACCAGCAGTCTAACAGTGACATCCCCTGCCCTGAATGCTGTAAGGTGTTTGGGTGACCTCTGCCTACATCAAATGGTCTCACCACTCATCAGGTTTTCCTGAGACCAGGCATCTTAGGATTTGTTCCAAATCTTGGTTGACCCGTTTAGTCTGGCTATTTTCTAAATGGAGAGCAACTTCAGAAATCAGAGATGCAAAGGGACTTGGGAATCCTAGTTTGGATATAAAAGCAATGATGTGATGCTGAGTCCTTCTACGGCAACGGTCAGAATGTATTTTGAGTATTGTGAGCAGTCTTGGACCCCATGTCTAGGAATAGATGTGCTGGCATTGGAGAGTGTTCCAAGGGGATTTATAAGAATGATATAGGGAATGAGAGGGTTAATATATGATAAGTTTCTAATGGCTCTGGGCCTGTACTTGCTGGAGTTTGCATGAAGGGAGAATCACATTGAAAAGAACTGAATATTGAAAGGCCCAGAAAACGTGGACTAGGAGGGGATGTTTCCAATAGTGGGCGAGACTTGGCCCAGATGCCATTGTCACAAAATAGAAGGATGTCCCTTTACAACAGAAATGAGGAGGTATTTCTTTAGCCAGAATCCAGTGAATCTGTGGAATTGATTGCCACAGATGGCCATGGAGACAAAGTCATTATGTGTATTTAAAGTGGAGGTTAATAGGTTCGAAATTAGTAAGGGTGTCAAATGTTTTGGGAAGAAGGCAGGGGAATGGGGTTCAGAGCGATAATGAATTGGCTATGATCGATTGGTAATTCAGGCTCAATGGGCCAAATGGCCGTATTCTACTTCAATGTCTTATCCTTTCGTTACAACAGTGTTTTTAGTTTGCTTAGAAATTGGATCATGCCGTCCACAAGGTAGGGTCAAGCCATCCAAATTTGAGACAGCTTATCTACTGATGTCTATTATAAATCCAATACCCCCCTCCCTTTCTCAATCTCACCATCTCTATCTCTGGAGACATCTTATCTACTGATCTCTAAGATAAACCCACAGACTCTCACAGCTACCTGGACTATAGCTCTTCCCACCCTATTACTTGTAAAAATGCCATCCCTTCTCTCAATTTCTCCATCTTCACCACATCTGCTCTCAGGACAAGTCTTTTCATCTAGAATAAAGGAGATGTCCTCCTTTTTCAAAGAAAGGGGTTTCTCTTCCTCCACCATCAACACTGCCCTCAACCGCATCTCTTCCATTTCACACATGTTTGCTCTTACCCCATCCTCCCACCACCCTACCAAGGATAGGGTTCCTCTTGTCCTCACCTACCATCTGACCAGCTGCAACGTCCAGCACTTAATTCTTTGGAATTTCAGCCACATTCATTGGGATCCCATCACCAAGAAAATCTTTCCCTCAACCCCACATTCTTCTTTCCACAGGGATCGAACCCTACGCGATTCCTTGTCCATTCGTCCCTCCCCACTGATCACTCTCCTGGCACTTATCCTTGCAAGCAGAACAACTGCTACACCTGACCCTACACCACACCCCACACTGCCAGTCAGGGCCACAAACAGTCCTTCCAGGTGAGGCGACACTTCTCCTGCGAGTCTATTCGGTCATATATTGTGTCCAGTGCTCCCACTTTGGCCTTCTGTAAATCGCTGAGGGCCAACGTAGATTAGAAAACCTTTTTGCCAAGCACCTACATTCCGGTTGCCACAAGGGTTGGGATCTCCCAGCAGCCACCCATTTTAATTCCACTTCCCGTTCCGATATGTCAAACAATGGCCTCCCCTACAGTTGCGATGAGGCAACACTCAGGTTGGAGGTACAACACCTTATATTTGGATTGGGTAGCATCCAACCTCGATTTCTTGAACTTTCAGTAGTGCCTCCAACACCCTCCCACCAACACCACCTCCGTCACCAGTCCCATCCCCTTTTCCTTCTCTCATCGTATCTCTTTTTTCTGCCTGTCAGTTTGCTCTGATACTCCTCACCCCTTTACTTTCTTCTATGGCCTCCTATCCCCACATATCAGATTCCCCAATCTCCAGCCCTGTATCTCTTTCACCAATCATCTTCCCAGCTCTTTACTTCACCCCTTCATTTCCCGGTTTCACCTATCACCTTTTGCTTCTCTCTTCCCTCCCCCACATTTTATAACTATTCTGCCATTTTTATGCAGTCTTGCTGAAGGGACTCAGCCTGAAATGTCGACTGTACTTTTTTCCATAGATGCTGCCTTGCCTGCTGAGTTCCTGCAGCATTTTCTGTGTGTTACTCATTTTTAGGCAATTGCCCATTATTGTTTTCATCATAATTTTACTCACTTTGAACTTCTTTCTTTTTATTTTCCCTGACTGAGATGGCACCAGGATTTGGAAATTACACTGTCCCACAGAATTTCCAGCCTTCTACGATGAGGGATTCTGAAGGTTTGCTGAAGAGCTGCAGTGACTGGTGTGTTATGGGTGGAGAGACTCACAGTTACACCGAGTGCTTTCAATTGCTGGCCATGTCTCTCTAAAAAAATTGGTCTGGTTCAATGATATGAGGCACTGCCCCCTGAGTCTCTTATGGACAAAGTACAGAACCCTTGCCAACTTTAGTGCTGTAGGCATGATGTTGGGAGGTTCTTCAGACAAGTCTACCACTTCAGCTCATTGACTGAGCCTGGTCCCCTTGGGTTTGTGTCAATCTACCACATCCCCATAGCTCCTACCTCAACACACCTGCAAGTAAATTGGCTCCAGCATAACTTTCAGGAGGTGAATCAAAAAGAGATGAATGAACATGTTAGAGTTTAGATTGGAATAAACTCTGATGGGAGGTCAGGCAGCATCCATGGAAATGCATAAACAGTCAACGTTTCTGGCTGAGACCCTTCTTCATGAATGGAAAGGAAATGGAGAAGAAGCCAGATCAAAAAAAAGGTTTGGGAGGGAGGGGGAACAGTTAGAAGGTGTTTGGTGTACGTGATGCCAGAAAGGTAGGAACAATAAAGGGCTGGAGCGAAAGGAATCCGATCGGTTAGGAGAGTGGACCGGAGGAGGAGGGGACCCAGGGGGAAGTGATAGAGAGGTGAGAAGAGGTAAGAGGCCAGAATGGGTATTAGAAGAAGAGGGAAGAGGGTGGGAAATTTTTCACCCCAGAAGAAGAAATTGATATTCATGCCATCAGGTTGGAGGTCGCCCAGACGGAATGTAAGGTGTTGCTCCTCCATCCTGAGGGTGGCCTCAGGTGGAGAACATGGATGGGAATGTCAGAATGGGAATGGGAATTAAAACATTTGGCCAGCAGGAATGGTCAACATCTGTACCTGCTAGTCTATTCTGTATAAAAATGACATTCCTCTGTTCAGACTTCAGAGCAGTGTGGTGACAGGAGACATGCTCTTCTCCCTGTGCACAAGTAAATGAAGTTTAATTTTTATTTTATTTATTTTATTTAGACATACAGCATGGAACAGCCCCTACTGGCCCAATGAGATGTGCCACCAAACAACACATGTATATAACACTAGTGTGATATCAGGACAGTTTACAATGACAAATCCGCCTGCTGACAGCTTTGACTTTGGAATGTGGAAGGAAAACTGGAGCATCCGGAGGAAACTCACGTATTCATGAGGAGGAATGGAAAAACTGCTTATACACAACATCAGAATGAAACTCTGAACTCCGATGCCCCAGCTGTGCTAACCACTATGCTACCATTGTGACTGAGGAACAAGTGTCCAGTTAATTGGCGTCGACACCTTCTCTCTGAAATTTCAGATGATTGATCCTGAGCTGGTGGTCATATGCTCTCTTTTCTCTTTTCTGTATCTCCCTTCTCATTCTTCCCCACACCTGCAAATTTTAGGGGACAAATGCTCACTTAAGCTATAACCATATCTGATTTCCGTTGTCTAATTGCAGGGTTATCACCTTATCAGCAGCCAAGCCCAGATACATCCCAGGAATGTCTTTTGGCTATCATTATACCAACACTATTGGTCAGGTCAAAGGCATGATCCTTGCACTATACCCTTCCATCTTCTTGTTCCATTATGAGTCCATTGGGACACACAGTCTTGTTTGGAGTTTTGCAGATACTTTGTCCTTGGCTGCTAATTATTACGAATAAAAACTCTAATCCATTTTTTTCTTAAAAATAGTATCTTTTTGAAATCCTTGAATAATTCACAGATCCCCTCTACTGCAACTTGCCAGTCATTCCCCTTCCAGGACACCCCTCCACCACATTCAGCAGGTTGGAATCATGCTGTTAAGGAATTGTTGCTTGCTTTCCTTTGATTGTGTTAACACAAGACCAACCTTTGCTTTGAAGCTTTAATTACCAGACATATCTAAAGAGTATATTTCACCATGATCCTTAAGATACAATCTCAGACAAAAAATCATTCCAGATTTACGCTAATACATCAGAATACATGTGAAAAGTAAAATAAATTCAATGGTTTATAGGTCAAACATCCAATGTGGAAAAATATTTGATTTCTCATTTAACTCCACTTGCTACAATATCCACATCCCATCTTTCCAAAGTCTAGAGAAGCACAACTGAATTCAGATTGCTCAGGGTACTTGAGGAATTAGTATTTTTATAAAAGAAACAGAATAATTAGGAACAGTTACAAATCGAACACTAATGAGTAAGAGAAGGTGCTGAGAGAGTACAACTAGTAAAGCAACACCCTACCAAACCTATCCTCAGATCAGATGGAAATGCATCTTTTAAACATCCCAGTGGTGCTCAGTTACGTAATTGAGAAAGAGCGTTCACATATTCCTCATTGCCAGGATCAAACTCCAAAGCCTACTCAAAGTATTCAGTTGCTCCACCCATGTTCCCATCCAGCTGATACAGAAACGCTTTGACACCAAGAGCCTCGCTGTCTTGTGCATTAACACTAAGTTTCCTATCTGCCCACTTCTCCAAATTCATGCGACATTTTTCCCGTTCTTCTGTGTTACATTCAATTTTCGCTCCTTTCAGGAAGAGGCGAACAGCATTTGTTTCAGATCTTTTCTGGTGCAGTTCAAATAACCCAGCTTCCAGACAAATGCTCTGCATATTCTCTGGACGAATGTCCACTAACTCCACCAATCTAAGGTAAGTCTCCTCTGCTCTGGAATATTCCCCAGTTGTTTTGCAGATGTCCGCAAAGTCCAGTTTAGCTTTAATAAACAACCTTGGACGGTGCTCAAAAGCCTTTTCAAAGTGATACTTGCACAGACGGATCAACTCTGGGTTCTGCTGACATTCAGGATTGCGAGGATATCTGCAACGAGTGTAGTTCAGCTTACTTCAGTAGCACAATCCAAGTTGGTGGTGTAAGAAACCAGAGTGTGGAGTTAAATCTAATGCTTGTTTCAAGAGCTCAATTGCCCTCTCCACAAATCTCCTTTTTCTATAATATTTTGCAGCATAGCGAAGCACATATGGAAGATCAGAGTTCTTCTGCAAAGCTTGTTCAACTAATTCATTTGTTTCCGCATTTTGCCCTAACCTCTGCAGTTTTAGAGCCAACAGCACCATGGCCACAGCATCATCTGGATCAAGCTCCAGTACTCGTCGGAAATACTTCACTGACTGACTCTGACTCTGGGGTTCCAGGCATTGATTCCAGACGAGAAAGTGCAGTCGCATATCCCATTATCCACTCAGTGTTGTCAGGATCTTGCTCCAGAGCCTTTGCAAAGCATTCCTTTGCCTCCTCATAGTATTCACCAGCCGAATTCAACAATGACCATCCCTTCTCCCCGTACACCTCGGGTATCATTGCTGTATAGCGAGGGCCATCACTGAGTGGTTTACAGATCATCTCCAGCTTGTCGAGATAGGACTGGGCCTCGGTCAGATGTCCCATGTGGTAATGCACCCAGGCAAAGTTTCCATAGGTGATGATGCTTCTTCTTTCAAATTCATCTTTGTGGTTCTCCCTCAGAATCTTTTCAGCTTCCTTTAAATTTTGAATTGCTTCCTCACAATTGCCCTGCAGACAATTTAAAAAAGCAAGTTGGTTGTAGGACTGATCTTTATACTTCAAATTCATATCGATAGAATCTTGCAATTTGAACATCACATCTTCCACATCAATAGTTTCCCTCTGTGGCCTCCATGTGAAGTGACACTGCAGCTGATCGAGCTTCTCTTTCAATAAATCTCCCGGTGTGTTGCTGCAAGAGAGAAAAAACGGAATCATGAATTCCATCTCAGATCACTTGGTGCAGGTCTGACATGCAATCCCATAAACAGCAGATTTACTAACTGTATGAAATCTGCCTCTTAAAGATTTTTTATTATGGCATTGAAAACCTGGAGATGCTCAGCCTGTCAGTCTGCATCTGAGGAAGGAGAATGTTTCAGATCAGTAACCCAATATGAAGAATTGATTCATGTGATGAAGATGGAAATGTGTCTCCTGAACAGCCAAGGCAGCTGATCTGTTGCTTTGTTACACTGATGCTGGACTTGGTTTTATTACCAGACGTTGAGCTCTCCCACTATTGCAGACTTTCATTTTTTTGCCAGCAGCCTGAGCATAGCTCCAGATCTCGGTACAGAGAAGTGGTGCTTTATCCCAGACAGCCACCAGTACTCAGACTCAATGTCTAGAAGATTAAGAACTTCAATAACATTAGTGAGATAAAGCTGTATTGTGAAGCCCACTGAAGTCTGGCAATTTACGAGTTACCAGACCAGTTCACAGAGCGATTGCATGAGCAACGTCCCCTGATCCTGCTGCACATTTCTGAAAGAACATAGACCAGCACAGATCATAGAACATGTTGTGCCGACCTTTAACCCTACTCTGGGATCAACTGTGCTTCCTGCTTTCTCCCAAAGGAGATGAATTTGCCCCAACATGGATGCAGCTCCTCCATTCTGTCCTGAAAGCCGCTGGAGGCCGGAAGTTATGACAGTTTAGAGGAGCATGTTCCTCTGGTGTATTACCTCAGTACTGAATTCACCCCATAGGCTCCAACGTGCTCAAATCTACATAGATGTAATGTACGGCAGAGCTGAATCACCTCCTACCTTTAAAGATTAAAGATTAGCTGTCTTTGTCACACGTACATCAAAACATACAGTGAAATGCATCGTTTGGCATCATATCAGATCAGAAAGAATTTATCAGGGCAGGTGACAAGTGTGTCACTATGTTTCCTGCATCAACATGCACACTCACCCTAACCCGTATATCTTTGGAATTTAGGAGGAAGATCTCATAAAATTGCTGCAACTACATGACTTGCAGCTGATTCCTGTGAACCCAGAGGAAATTCTCACACTCAGAGAGAATGTTAAGGAGTTAAGGAATCCCATGAGTAAGGATTATTTATGATCACTTGAACTTACTCTTGGATCTGCAGATCATACAGAACAGAAGGCTCTTCAAAAATCAGGAATCAGATGCAAATCTTGTGTTTAGAGCCATTGTATTGGATGTTAATAACAAAAAATAATAGTAAAGCACTGCAGTTCCCTACAGAGTAACGTAGGGATCACCCTACAGTCTCGTCATTCAACTACCCTGTTAGCCTGTGTGTGTTCACTGTGGGTATTTCAAAGTTATTGCATTATGATCCACTATTTTTGATAAACAACCTGCTGTATAATAATCTGTACATAAAGATGGACTGCAAGGAAATATTCTTTACCTCATGATGTTCGTTGGATCGGAAGCACTTTGCACTCCTTACTCAGTTTGTGTGGTTCTTCTTCTGCTGCGCCTACGATGTTGTGTTGGATGTTCAACCTGACAACCCTTTATACTATCCATTACTTCATCAATGTGAATAGAAACTGGAATTCAATGTCTATAAATAACACTGAAGCAATTAAAATAATTTAGAAGTATTTCCTGCCTGCCAATATAAGCATTGATTTGTCATAGAAATAGTCTACACCTCACCAGAATGCCTGTGTAGTGTGTCACTCTGAGCACCCTTGTTCAATTATTTATAATTTTTTCTGTGTGTAATTGTAAGCAATCTGCAATCCTGGTCATTATCCTCTTTCACTTTTCCATATTTACTATTAGTTTAATGTTCCCTGCCTGTTTACTCTCATACTTCATCTTACATCTGTTAATCAATCTTTCTTCCCTCCTTGGCTGAACTCTAATCCCAATTCTCAAAACTGCTGCTTTTAATGGGTCTAATTCTGTGCTGAATTTCCTTCACAGGGTTGACCCTTCATTCCTTACGTCTTTTCGTGCCAATCAGGAATGAATCATTGTTGCAGTTCATTCTTTAAACATCATACAGTGCCCATTCATGATCAACCCATTGAATAGTTTGCCAATCCAATGGCTCCTCATAATTTCATTTGTTCAGATTCACACCCTTGATTTCATTCTGTGACTTCACCCAGCATATTAATGAAGAATTCTAATCTGTTATGGTCACTCCTTAAACAGCCCATGCAGGACAGAATTGTTAATTATTCTTTCTCATTGGCACAATACCCACTCCATGATAATCTAGTCTCAATCCTGTCTAGATCCCATCTCATCTGTAATTTGCCTTAAAAAAATTGCATCCATGTATTCCTTTTCCACAGTATTACTGCTGTATGTAACTTGTGGTTACATTTGCACTGTTCTGAAACATGGTTTCCAATTTCTCCCTGCATATCATCATTGTGTGTAAAAATGTCATGCTGTCTGCAATTTTCAAGTAGCATTGATATCCTTACAGGTAAATATTGACGAATACCCAACACAACATTCAGTCAACTGAGGATAATTTACAGTGGAACATTCACTTTGTACATTCCTGGTACAATCGTGTTGACACCACAGTCGAGAAAGCTCACTAATGCAAAGAAATCTGGCATATCCCTGTGCACTCTGACAGAATTTTATTGATGCAACATTGACATCATAGTATCGGGCCATATCACAGCCTCTTATGGCAACTGCTCTGCACGAGACCACAAGGAAATGCATTTGTGGACACAGCTCAGCATATCATGGTAACATGCCTCCATCCTGCGGAATGGTCTACACTTGTCACTACCTCAGTAAGGCAGCCAGCATAATCCCCTCCGGATGATCTTCCTTCTCTCCTCTCCCACTCGGCAGAAGACACAAACACCAGAAAGCATGTTAAACCATGCTCAACGGTAGCTCTGTCCTGCTGTTATCAGGCTCTTGAATGGATCTCTCGTACAGCAAGATCAAGCCTTGACCTCACAAAATAAGTGATTATGTTTAGCAGTAGAAGTCAACAGTGACTATCCCATTTCCCCTGTACATCAGCTATCATTGCTGTAGAGTGAAGGCACTTTGCAAATTATCTCCAGAGTGTAGATGCAGGATTGGGTCTCAGTCAGTTGTCGTAAGTGGTAATACATCCAGGCATAGTCTCCATAGGAATTAATATTTATTCTTTCCCATCCATCTATGTGGTTCTTTCTCAGAGCCCCTTTTGCTTTCTCTAAATTTTGAACAGCTTCTTCATAGTTGCTTTGCAAGTAGTTCACAAAATTAAATTGGCTGCGAGGCTGGTCTTGATTTTCCCATCAATCTTTCTTAAATCTTGTAATCTGTATTTCACATCATCTAGGTCAGCAGATTCCAAACTTTTTATGCCATGGTCCAATACCATTAAGCAAGAGTATTTACCTTTTGCGGTGTGCTTTCGCCATACCCACCAGACTGATATCTAATGTAGAAATCAGAGGCACTATTGTAAGACCCCCCTAAATAGCAGCATAGCAGTGATGGGTAAAAGTCTATGATTACTGAGTATTCCTATACTTTTTTCCTGAATCTCTTGCACTTTAAAATGTTAAATCTCTGGAGTTATTTCCTGAAGATTTGTGAAGTAGTGTCCCATTAGACTAATTAAATAGGAAATAAACTCCCAGTCTTTCCAAAAGCTGTAACTAAAACACTCCAGAGACTGATTTGGTCTGGCCTTACTGGTTGTTAGATTGAGTGAGAATGTATGAATGATACAACTTCTACCAAAAAGAGATGTTAAAATACACCTGATGAAACAGTTCTTTCAGAAAGGAAAATAACCTGGAACAGTGTTACCTCTCATTGGCAATTTGAATGAGAAAAATTGTTTTCAACCTCATAGTTGTCGCACGCATTGTTTCTATATCTCCATTTCTGCACAACAGAACACTGGACCTCCATCTCTGCACAAAATATCATTAGTACGACAGCATTACAAAGTTTGGAGTTCAATCCTGGCGTCCCTGTAAGGACTTTTAATGTCATCCCTGTGTAATGAGTCGGTTTTCTCCAGCTGCTCCAATTTCCCCCAAACATCCAAAGACACACAAGTTAGTAGGGTAATTGGTCTTTGTAAATTGTGCTGTGATTAGGCTAGTGTTAAATTGTGAGTTGCTGGACAGTGAGACTCAAAGGGCTGGAAAGGCCTATTCCATGCAGTATTCCTAAATGAAATTGTCTTGAGTCCTGCAGGTTGCCTTCCTGGGTTTTTGAGCATCTGTATTTACTCATCAATATCTTAACTAGAGTTGTTAAGCACTTGTGCTTTTGATTTAATCTTGTCAAGTTAATTGTGCCTGGAACAAGTTTCCTGCAGTCTATCTTTATTTAAAGAGGACTCTCAGTTGTGGCTTAGTGGGGACATTGTGTTGGAGAGGGTGAATTGTCTCATGGTGTTGATCAGTTGTCCCTCTGAAGCTCTGATTCAGGTCTAACCTTTTGTTTCCTTCTCCTGGGGATCCAACTGTCCCTCCACACCTGGTCTAAGGGAATGATCTTCCTGGTCAAATACAGCAATAGCAAATTTCTACTGTGCTCTCCCTGTTTCAATTGCCAGTTGACCAGATAAAATTCAGAAAATCTTAACATTGGCAGCAGCAGGAATGTGTGAATGAGATTCAGTTAAAATTTTCTGCAAGTGTTTAGTGAAAATTGGTGCACTTGTTTATGTTGATAGAAATAATCAATGTGGACATCTGGGCTCCTGTGTTCAGACAAAGTTGGATGTGCAGCAAGATGATGCTCTTGGTGGGTAACATGGTGCTGGAGAGTGGCAAAACGTGTCTGTGCAGCTCTGAAAGGAAACATGAAATATTCCCAATTGGGACTACTACAATTGGAATCTACAATCATGTCTGGTGGTATTTCCGTAAGCAACATTGTTATTAGAGGTTTGTAAAATCTGATCTTCAAAATCAGAAGACTTGTCTGCAGACCACTGGGGTAGTGAGTGCAGTTTCCCTTTAAGAAAACACTCCAGCATGGATGAGTTTCAGGTAACATGGGGCTCTGCGGTTCCAAACCCATCATCCTCCTGGCTAATGTTCACAATTTGGAAAATAAGATTGAGAACCTCAGAGCAAGTTTGGAGTACATCAGAGACTGCTGTGTACTCTGCTTCACAGAAACTGATTGTGGTGTACAGATGTGGTGGTTTTTCTCAGTCCTGTTCCCCTGCCCTAGAGCATCTGGTGGGTAAGTGTCATCAGTTCTATCTGTAGAGGGAGTCTTCCATCATCCTGGTTGCAGTAGACATTCCACCCCTGGTCAATGTCAGGCCTGTGTTGGTGGAACATGAGACAGCACCCACTGGGCAGAACCTCAGCATTCAATGCTTGTATATGTTTGAAAGACACAAATCACTGTGTTTCACGGGAGGGCTTGCAGCGAAAGGAGATTGGTCAGATAGTAGTCTGAATCCTGCTCAGGTTAAAGGGGTGGACAGACATTGCAGGCTGAGAGTTTGAAGAATCTGCCCCAATGGCATCTGTTCAGGTGTGCATAAATACTGATGTATGACATTCAAATGAAAGGCTTACATTGTAACGACCAGTAGCAATGCCTCAAGGAGAATGTCCAGGGTGGGGAGAGATACAATTGTTAGAGGAGTTCAGATTGTTTGGAGTTTGGTGGCCAAGGACAGGAAAGGATGTTAGGCTGGGAACAGGATGGGCATACTGGACTCTGGACCAAAAAGGAACATCAGAGATGGAGACTGATATTTGGGTAAAGGAGTGTCAGTAAAGGAAGTTGATGGGTGGTGGTGCGATTAATGGCAATTCACAAATGGCGTATGGTTGGTATCAATGGTTTTGAGTGACTGTCAGATCTATAATTGGAGTGGGAAGTTGGTGAAGAGTCAGGTGCACAGGACAATGATTGAATGAGGATTGTGAAGTTTTATTTCACCCACCGAGTGCAATAGGAAACCATGACATCCTGAGTGAGCAAACCATGCATTTTGGACTGTTGTCCATATTTTTTGTATTTCCCAATAGACTGAGACTGAGCTACATCCAACCATTTTCACAACCTTACACTACTCTCCATTTGATTGACCATGTTTTCAGTTCATTACCTTAAGATCATAGGGTATGGGAGATGAATTGGACTGTTCAGCCCATCCAGTCTCCTCTGATGTTTACTCATGGCTGATGTATTCTCTCTCTTGTCTCTATTCTCCTGCCTTCTTCCTGCAACCTTTAAAATCCTTACTGATCAAGAAACTATCAAACACTGCTTTAAAAATACCCAATGACTTGGGCTTCACAGCTGTGGCAATAAATTCCTCTGATTTACCACCTTTGTCTTATTATATTCCTCTTCATCTCAGTTTTGAAGGGGAATCCTTGTATTCTAGGGCTGTGCCCTCCGATCCTAGACTGTCCCACTTTTGAAAACATCCTCTCCACATTCTCTCCTATACTCCTGTCAATGTACAATAGATTTTAATGAGAAACCCCCACCCCCCGCCCCCGTACCTCATAACTGCAATGTATACAGGCCAAGCCATAAAACGCTCCTCATATGTCAACCCTTTCGTTCTCAGCTTCATTGTTACCCATTCTGTATGGAAGTATCTTCCAAGTTTATGAAAATGTGGATTATATGTCTAAAACACCACATTTTGATAGTTCCAAGCTCAGCCTTTCAATGGCATTCCATCTGTCAGGTGCTTCTCAAGACCGTATACAGCACAGGGCCATTTTGCCTGTAAGAGGGTGGCCCCATCCCTCAATATCATTGCTGGCCAGTGAAAACCCTCAAGTAGATCCTCAGTTGTGAAATTTTTCTCTCAATGTGACTGGGCGTTGATAATATTGGAGATTGAATCGACAGAGCATTGGAAAATGAATTTGAGGAATTTGGTCTGTTTTGTTCCATTTCCAGTAAGACCACCACAACTGCATTCCAGCTTGTTTCACTGCAGAATCGCTACATTTAGATCTCTACAAGGTGTTTCATGTCAACACAAGCACAATTGCAGCTGGTGCCACATCATCGATGAGGGTAACACAATGTAAACAAGCTGTCTTTAATTCCCCCAGACACTCGGTGCAAAATGATTTACCGAACTTTGCAAGAAGATATTTCTATGCACCGGTTTTATTTGACTGCCTCTTTAACTTATAACTATGTCACTACTCAGCCTGTGGAAACATCTCATCACATTCCCCCAGGATCTTGTATTTTTAAATAGGGTCTCCGCTCATTCTCCTAAGCACCAGAGAATATTTACTTCCAATTTCTGTTGCCTTTCATGATCAAGCAAACCTTGCATTGCGTGAATTAGCTTATTGAATCTCTTCTGGGCTCCCATCAAGTTTAGTCTAACTTTTCATGAAGATGCCAAGTTGAGTACCACACTCCAGGTGTGACCTCACCTCACTGAAAAGGCAAATGGAATATACATCATTATTGCACTGGCTGGTTACCCTTATTGTTTCATATAAGAAAGGAGCTAAATTCTGTCACAGCTTCTGAGAAGCCTCCCTGAAGATTGTCTTCTCTCGAAAAGGGCAAACTTGAATATCCCACAGTGTGATAGTCCTCCAACTCATCATGCAAGATAGTGACTAATTGAGGACCAAGGACTGATTCTTGGAGCTTTGCACTAGTTGGGTCTCTTCAGGCTGATAAAGAACAAATCACTCGATCTCTGCCATCTGTTCAATAACTGTCATATAATGCACATCAAGAGGTTCCCCAGTATAGTAAGATCTTAATTTGCACACTTGTTGATTAATTTTCAAAATTCAAAGTATTTTTATTGTCAGAGTATGTATATGTTGTCATGTACGACCCTGAGAGTCAATTTCTTGCAGGCATTCACAGTAACAAAAGAAATACAATAAAATCAATGAAAAGCTACACAAAGACAGGGAAAACAACCAATATGCAAAAGGGGGCAATTAGTGCAAGTGCTCAGTCATTAAATAAATACATACGTACTGAGAACATGAGTTGTAGAGTCTTTGACTTTGACTGAGTGAGTCTGTAGGTTGTGGAATCAGTTCAGAGTTGAGGTGAATGAAGTTATCCACACTGGTTCAGGAGCCTGATGGTTGAAGGGCAATAACTGTTTTTGTACCTGGTAGTGTGGGACCTAAGGCTCAAATGAAACAGTTTTCTAAATGCGGAGAAAATCCAAAAATCAGGGATGCAAAGGGATCTGGGATCCTTTGTGCAGAACACCCTTAAGGTTAACATGCAGGTTGAGTTGGTGGTGAGGAAGGCAAATGCATTACTGGCATTCATTTCATGAGATACAGAATATACGAGCAGCGATGTGAAGCAGAGGTTGGTAAAGCGTGAATGTGGCCTCACTTTGAGTATTCTGAACAGTTTTGTCTCCTTATCTAAGATAAGATGTGCTGGCATTGAAAAGGGATCGGAGGAGGTTTTCAAGGATAATTCTGGGAATGAAAGGGTTATCATATGAGGAACAGTTGATGGCTCAGAGCCTGTAATCCCTGGAATTTAGAAGGATGGGTGGTATCTGATTGAAAACTTTTGAATGTTGAAAGGCCTGAACAGAGTAGACATCGAAAGGGTGTTTCTCATGATGGGGAGTCTAGGACAAGAATGCACAGCCTCAGGATAGAGGGGCATTCATTTAAAACAGAGATGTGGAGTAAATTCTTTAGCCAGAGGGTAGTGAGTTTGTGGAAATTGTTACCACAGACAACTGTGGAGACCAGGTCGTTGGGTGGAAAAAAGTAGCAACCATAACTGAATGACGGAGCAGACTTGATGGGTCAAATGGCCTAATTCTGTTCCTATGTTTTATGGTTTTATTGTCTTATCGGCTCATCTTACAACTATATACCCCTTAGCAAAAGCAGTAAACTTTATTATATCAGTCACTGTTCACTGAATGCAACCGGCTGGGAAAAGTTAGTTCCCCACAGCGAAACTCAGAAATCATGTCATCTGTTTGGAGCACAAACTCCTTCATCTAATTCTCGCTTTCCTCACTCCCATTCAGCTCCCTATTCTTAAATGACTGAGCACCACAGGATTTGATTCCAGTTATTATCACATCCTTGGGGTATCAAACTGAGTGCTCACATACTGTGGGATCATTCCACTCCAGTGGTTTCTGATCCCAGCATCAAGCTAAAGTTCCCAGATCACAAAACTGGAATCAGATCCAAAATCCGTATGCCACATGGTCACAGTGGCCTTTTCCAGTTGTCTGAATGTCCAGAAAGAGATCACATTAAATTTAATGGATCCAGTTATCTGGGCTCACATCACTGCGATCCCTCAATCTCAAGTAAGTGAGGCTCCCTTCTCTCTGCCCTCATTCATTCACCTCTACACTCGTAATTTAAATCATCTCTCCAGCCACTGGCAAAGCTGGATCAGTTATTCACTGATAACCCTGTGTCCACAGGCATATCACATTGCTAGTATACAAAGAAACCGCTTGTGTACATCCGTGGGTGACCAGTACTGACAATGGATGCAGCCACCAGCTATTTGTCTGACCTGGATGCAGACTTCACTAACTTAATAATCTGGTCAGGCAGAGAAAGCGTTGCTGTCATTCCTGCCTGTTTTGGTGGGTGATTTTCACACTTTTCTCTGTTTTGTTGGACACATTGTCCAACTATGCCCTTGTGGGCCATAGCTGTAACATACTGTGCCATCACCTTTACCAGTCTATGTCTATTTGGGCATTCCCTTGCCAGGTGCCCTATTTGCTGGCACAGAAAGCATGTCCACTGTGTCTTCATAGCAACTACATCCTTCACAGCCACTTTATGATCTCTCTTCCTCCTCCTCTTATCGATTTCTCTGGAGGAATAGTTCGATCCCTCAACTGTCCCCAAAACTAAAATTTCCTGGTGGGTTGAGCTCAGGCCTTCATTCTGCATTTTCATGTGGACTGGATCAGCCATCCCTGGATTTTCCAACCGGAGTGTTCCTCATATGCTTGATATTTACGCTCTGCATAATCCATGGCAGGCTCATCAGCACTCTGAACCACGGGCATTATCATTCCCCAGTAACTCTCACCTCCCCCCGTCACTGCCTCACTTCAACCTTAAAGCATCAATATCTCTCCTCGTTACTGTTATTCCCACGAGTTCTCCGTGTACCATCCCGCTATCCCTGGGCTATTCTGTCCCACTGATTCCTCAGGCATTTCACTTTTATGACACCTTTTATATTTTAGGTGACCTGGTGAACCTCAATCATTTCTCAAGCTTGTGCAAGAATATTCTGAATTTCTACAAGCAATTTGAAGTGAGGTCAGTGCATACAAAATGCTCTGTTATTACCCTTGATGAAAAACTTGTGAATGATAGTAACCAGGGTCAAGGTCTGGCTCGTGTCATCTGGATTCTCAACCTGACATTGTCTGACTTCAATATGTTCCATCCCAACCTGGGTATAACCTCTCCCTCAAAAATCTCCAAACCAATTCCCATATGAATCAGAATATGTGGAATGGATAAAAATTAAACAGTACATACTTAAAATCACATGGTATGTTCTCTGCAATCTTCCACTTCTGTGCCACTGAACTTACGATGCCTGTTGTATAAAAGTGTGTTACATTAAAGATTCAAACTTAATCTTAAAGAACACAAACACATTTACAAACACTATACATTCTCTCAAACAAGTACACACGCATCCTCTTGTATCCTGAATGGTCAGTAAGCACCTTTCACTTCTGCGCTCTCCATAACACCACCGACCTTCATGTCACCTGCAGTGAAGGAATCTCATACGAAGACTCATCGTGATTTTCAGAGTTGGTTTCTTCAGACTTAAATCCACGAAACCCACTTTTGTTTCTGAATACTGGAGTGAGTAATCTTCATTGAAGCACAGGGACTGGGAATTATATTAACAAAGTTACTGTTTCAAAATCAGACATTCATAAATGGTTGCTATGGTAGTGACACAGTTTGTGTGACACTATTACAGTTCAGGCCGTTTGGAGTTCGGAGTTCAATTCTGGCAGCACCTGTAAGTAGTTTGTATATTCTCTCCGAGTTTCCTCCAGGTGCTCCAGATTTCTCCCACTGTTCAATGACACACAGTTCGTGGGTTAATTGGTCATTTTAAGTTGCTCTGTGATTTGGCCTGTTTTCAGTAAGTGTTTGTTGGGCTGTGTGGCTCATTTCCTGGAAGGGCCTGTTCTGCACGGTATCTTGAAATAAATGAAACCCTGTTTGAGTGTACTTCTCTAGAAACACGACTGGTTAGCCTCTCACTAATAAGCCAATGTATTCAGCGGTGAGAAAACCACCTCTCTCGAACTCCGCACATCCAGGACTTGGGTCCCACCAGACTGGAAGAGCCAGGATGTAGCGATCACCCACACCCCAATCTGAGAATATACTGTGTAAATACTGTCCCCATGCACTTCGCCATCGGCAATAAGTAACAGATTGAACACTGAGTATATTGTAAAGAAAGTATATTTATAAATTTCAGGTTTATTGAATATTTAGGAAAGATTTACTGGATGAATATCATCTAATTTCAAAAGATTACTGTAGATCTCCTTCACGTTGGAACACTCTCCATTTCTTACACTTATAACTGCAAAATCCAGTTGTGGTTCAATATCTGATATTGGACGGTGCTCAAATGCCTTTCCAAAGTGATATTTACATTGATTAAACAACTTTGCTTGCTGGTGAAATACATGATGGCGAGAGTTTCATTGAAGTTCTGAATGGCTTCTTTATTGTTTCCCTGCAGACAACTTATGAAAGTGATTTAGTTGTGATACGTGGCTTGATATTTCACACCGAGATTTCCAGCATCTTGCAATCTGTACATCACATCTTCCAAGTCAATGGTTTCCTTCCAAGGGCCTTACGTGAAGTGACACTGAAGCTGATCCAGCTTCTCTTTCAACAAATCTCTTTGTGTGTTGCTGCAAGTAAAGAAAATTCATGAAATTCGTCTCTTCATACCTGATCATTTTTCTTCACGTCATTACTTGTAACAAAGCCGAGAGTCCTCCAAACTTTAAACAACACATGAATAAATTTCAAGTTGTGCATATACAGAGCCCAAATGGAAGTTACTTTTATTTTATATTTACATTATTACCCTATACATCAAGTTGTACGCTTGCTCGTTAATGCAAATATCTGATCAGCCAAACACGTGGCAGCAACTCAATGATGAGCCAAAGGCCTATTTTTGTCTGTGTGGCGCTGAGATTGTCTGATGTCTGACTCTCACCAGTAGGTACTGCTAAGCATCCAAAATGGTACAGAAAGTGTTGAAGACACTGGATGTCTAAATAACAACAGAAAGTACTGGATATGCTTATTTGTCTGAAGTTGTTGAAACAAGTAACTGGGCTGTAATCTGTTTAAATGAGAAATAATTTTTTGCAATGAAAGCTTATTGGCCTGAAATAATAACTGTGCTTTACTTTCGACACAAGCAGCCTGATCTGCCTTTAATGATGTGCCTGTGAATGCACAACACCAACACTGTGCACCAGGTACAGTTATAGTAATGCATTCGCCATGCTTCCATAATCAAGTTTCCTTGCATGGTTAAAAAATAAATTTAAATACAGAAATGAATAAAAATATTTAAAAATACATTTCAATTTACGGTGTTCTGTAACACATTACGTTCTTCAGAAAGAATGTTCTTTGAATTTCTTTCACTGCTTCAGATGGACTTTTAATGCTGAGTTGATGGAGAAGGGTGCCCTATGTTCTGATTTCCTGCTCTAACAGATTATCTGCACCTTCCTAATGGTGAATCAAAACTTATCCTAGAACACGAAACCAGCTTTTTCTAAGAAATGATGCCATTGAAACAACAATGAAGGCTGATGCAGAGCTCTCAGTATCCAACAACAAAGGCAGGGTGGGATAACAACAGAAATAAGTAACTTGGCCTAGCAGAAACAACCTGATTGGCTGATCGAAGTTGAAATCTGGACTGGATGAACAAGATTGTCCTACATTAAACGGCACACAGCCCATCACCCCAGAGGTTAGTGTAGCAACCCCTAGAGGATGGTGTAGTGAAGTGACAGAGGCAGTCCATAGTACCTCAACACAGATAGATAGATAGATAGATAGATAGATAGATACTTTATTCATCCCCATGGGGAAATTCAACTTTTTTTCCAATGTCCCATACACTTGTTGTAGCAAAACTAATTACATACAATACTTAACTCAGTAAAGAATATGATATGCATCTAAATCACTATCTCAAAAAGCATTAATAATAGCTTTTAAAAAGTTCTTAAGTCCAGGCGGTAGAATTGTAAAGCCTAATGGCATTGGGGAGTATTGACCTCTTCATCCTGTCTGAGGAGCATTGCATCGATAGTAACCTGTCACTGAAACTGCTTCTCTGTCTCTGGATGGTGCTATGTAGAGGATGTTCAGAGTTATCCATAATTGACCGTAGCCTACTCAGCGCCCTTCGCTCAGCTACCGATGTTAAACTCTCCAGTACTTTGCCCACGACAGAGCCCGCCTTCCTTACCAGCTTATTAAGACGTGAGGCGTCCCTCTTCTTAATGCTTCCTCCCCAACACGCCACCACAAAGAAGAGGGCGCTCTCCACAACTGACCTATAGAACATCTTCAGCATCTCTCTACAGACATTGAATGACGCCAACCTTCTTAGGAAGTACAGTCAACTCTGTGCCTTCCTGCACAAGGCATCTGTGTTGGCAGTCCAGTCTAGCTTCTCGTCTAACTGTACTCCCAGATACTTGTAGGTCTTAACCTGCTCCACACATTCTCCATTAATGATCACTGGCTTCATATGAGGCCTAGATCTCCTAAAGTCCACCACCATCTCCTTGGTCTTGGTGATATTGAGACGCAGGTAGTTTGAGTTGCACCATATCACAAAGTCCTGTATCAGTTTCCTGTACTCCTCCTCCTGTCCATTCCTGACACACCCCACTATGGCCGTGTCATCAGCGAACTTCTGCACATGGCAGGACTCCGAGTTATATTGGAAGTCTGATGTGTACAGGGTGAACAGGACCGGAGAGAGTACGGTTCCCTGCGGCGCCCCTGTGCTGCTGACCACCGTGTCAGACCTACAGTCTCCCAACCGCACCTGACTTTGAAAAACCTTTTTCATTAGCTGTAGATGCTAGTGATGAAGCTGCGGGAGCAGTATTGATGCAAAGGAATGAGGGTGATGAGGTTGATCATCCGGTAGCATACTTTTCTAAGAAATTTAATAAGCATCAAAGAAACTATTCAACAATAGAGAAAGAATTGTTATCTCTTGTTTTGGCTTTGGAATATTTTGAGGTATATGTTGGTACAACTCAAAAACCACTTATTGTTTACACTGATCATAATCCGTTAGTTTTTCTGAGTAAGATGAAAAACAAAAACAGAATTGGAGTTTGATGTTACAAGAGTACAATATTGTGATAACTCATATTAAAGGTAAAGATAATGTGGTTGCTGATTGTCTATCTGGATGTTGAATGTACAATGTTTTTTTGGAGTGGTTTTTTTTTATTGTAACACTCCTACTGTATTGTATATTGTGTATGTTATATAATTTATACCTTTGTTTTTTTTTGGGTTTTATTTTGTAAGTAATTGTTAAAAATTTTTGTTCTTGATAGACCAAAAATGTTTTTTTTTTGGAGGGAGGTGTTACGTACCCGTGACACGTGACAGTGGTACCCTTGTCACGTGACTGGGGTTGAAGTTATACTGGACATGAGGTAATGGTTTTGTGATGGTGGAGTGATGTCATTTTCCCGCCAGTAGAGGTCATGTGACAGGTTTTTTCTACAGGGTATAAAAGGGAGACCCACCCTGTCAGGTGGGGCAGTTTGTGGCTAGATTTGCCAAGATGACTTCATGTTACTGTGTGATTTAATGTGATGACGCAGTTTAGTTAAAAATGAAGTTTTATATAATGCCTAAAGTTTAAAAGGTCGGAGCCAACGGTTTCTTTGCTAAGGGAGAGTGAAGTTTGGAAAATGGAGATCGAGGAAAATCGATTTTCGATGGATTGACTTCGACCTTGTGTGATCCTCATTCGGAAGGATTTCGTTTACTATTCTCATGATAGTCTCCGCTGGAAAAAGCGGGAGATTGAGAATATTGTGGAAGGAAGGTCAGTCACTTTAAGCTGTTATATTTAATAAAATTCGACGTGGGAGTTCGACGCTGGGAATCGAAGGACATCGACGTGGAAGAGAATTTACATCGCTTTAAAAAGTCTCTCCTTTTAAAAGTACCGTGAGCTTTTGAACTGTTGGCATATCGCTTTAAAGAACTGAGTTCTTTTTAATACCGCTTTGAAGACTGTTTGGGACTGCAACGCTATTAAGGACTGTTTGAGCAGCTGAGCTCGGATCATTGTTTGGGTTTGTTTACTTTTGAAGGGGGTTTGTTATCAGTGTTTAATAAACGTGTTATTTGTTATAAAAACCCTTCGTCTAACTCATCTATAATTATTGTTGCCTGAATACGTAACAATATAATATAAAAAAAGAAAATATATATATATATGCAAAATTGACTAACCTACTAATCTAATATCTAAGGAAAAAAAAGGAAGCAAAAAAAGAAAAAAAAAGAAAAACTAAAAAAGAGAGAGAAAAAAGGGCTGTTTATAATATCTCACAAGAATACATAAACATCAATGTCGTCAACTCCGATCCTCTCAACATAAATACGATTAAAGCTGAAAAAACCAATAAGCTTGGAACAGGGTCGTATTACATCATATGAAAATATTGAATAAATGGTCTCCATATCTTTTCAAATTTAATAGAAGTATCGAATACACCACTTCTATTTTTTTCTAAATTTAAACATAACATAGTTTGAGAAAGCCAATGAAATACAGTGGGAGGATTAATTTCCTTCCAATTCAACAAAATAGATCTTCTAGCCATCAAAGTGAGAAAAGCAATCATTCGACAGGCAGAAGGAGATAAATGAAGTGAGTCCATCATTGGTAAACCAAAAATTGCGGTAATAGGATGGGGTTGTAAATCGATGTTCAGTACCGCAGAGATAATATCAAAAATATCTTTCCAATATTTTTTCAAAAGCGGACATGACCAAAACATATGAGTTAAAGACACGATTTCCAATTGACATCTGTCACAAATAGGGTTTATATAAGAATAAAAATGAGCTAATTTATCCTTGGACATATGGGCCCTATGTACAACCTTAAATTGTATTAATGAATGTTTGGCACATATAGATGATGTATTAACTAATTGAAGAATTCTATCCCAATTCTCAATAGGAATAATAAGATTAAGCTCTCTTTCCCAATCATTTTTGGTCTTATCAAGTGGCACTGAACATATCTTCATAATTATATTATAAAGTTTTGATATAAGCCCTTTTTGAAAAGGGTTTAATTCAAACAAACGCTCCAAAATATCTGAAGACACAAAATTTGGAAACGTAGGAAGTACCATACTTAAAAAAATGCCTAACCTGTAAGTATCTAAAAAAATGAAATCTAGGCAAATTATATTTATTAGATAATTGCTCAAAAGACATAAAACAATTGTCCGAAAATAAATCAGAATAAACCCTTAGTTTTCCAAGCCAAAAAAGCTTGATCTATAATTGAGGGGTGGAAAAAACAATTAGATACAATAGGAATATTTAAGGTTATTTTCTAAATGGAGAGCAACTTCAGAAATCAGATGCAAAGGGACTTGGGAATCCTAGTTTGGATATAAAAGCAATGATGTGATGCTGAGTCCTTCTACGTCAATGATCAGAATGTATTTGGAGTATTGTGAGCAGTCTTGGACCCCATGTCTAGGAATAGATGTGCTGGCATTGGAGAGTATTCCAAGGGGATTTATGAGAATGATATAGGGAATGAGAGTGTTAATATATGATAAGTTTCTAATGGCTCTGGGCCTGTACTTGCTGAGGTTTGGATGAAGGGAGAATCACATTGAAAAGAACTGAATATTGAAAGGCCCAGAAAACGTGGACTAGGAGGGGATGTTTCCAATAGTGGGCGAGACTTGGCCCAGATGCCATTGTCACAAAATAGAAGGATGTCCCTTTAGAACAGAAATGAGGAGGTATTTCTTTAGCCAGATTCCAGTGAATCTGTGGAATTGATTCACTGGACTCACTGGAATCAATCTGTGGAATTGATCTGTGGAATCAAGTCATTGTGTGTATTTAAAGTGGAGGTTAATAGGTTTGAAATTAGTAAGGGTGTCAAATGTTTTGGGGAGAAGGCAGGGGAATGGGGTTCAGAGCGATAATGAATCGGCCATGATCGAATGTTAATTCAGGCTCAATGGGCCAAATGGCTGAATTCTACTTCAATGGCTTATCCTTTTGTTGCAACAGTGTTTTTAGTTTGCTTAGAAATCGGATCATGCCATCCACAAGGTAGGGTCAAGCCATCCAAATTTGAGACAGCTTATCTACTGATGTCTATTATAAATCTAATACCCCCCTCCCTTTCTCAATCTCACCATCTCTATCTCTGGAGACATCTTATCTACTAATCCCTAAGATAAACCCACAGACTGTCACAGCTACCTGGACTATACCTCTTCCCACCCTATTACTTGTAAAAATGCCATCCCTTCTCTCAATTTTTCCACCTTCACCACATCTGCTCTCAGGACAAGTCTTTTCATCTAGAATAAAGGAGATGTCCTCCTTTTTCAAAGAAAGGGGTTTCTCTTCCTCCACCATCAACACTGCCCTCAACCGCATCTCTTCCATTTCACACATGTTTGCTCTTACCCCATGCTCCCACCACCCTACCAAGGATAGGGTTCCTCTTGTCCTCACCTACCATCTGA
The DNA here is from genome assembly GCF_048418815.1 of Hemitrygon akajei. NCBI lineage: Eukaryota > Metazoa > Chordata > Chondrichthyes > Myliobatiformes > Dasyatidae > Hemitrygon > Hemitrygon akajei. The sequence continues at coordinate 34,957,535 of NC_133146.1, read as the reverse complement.
CCAGCCGCAGCGTCCAGCACTTAATTCTTTGGAATTTCAGCCACATTCATTGGGATCCCATCACCAAGAAAATCTTTCCCTCAACCCCACATTCTTCTTTCCCCAGGGATCGAACCCTACGCGATTCCTTGTCCATTCGTCCCTCCCCACTGATCGCTCTCCTGGCACTTATCCTTGCAAGTGGAACAACTGCTACGCCTGACCCTACACCACACCCCACACTGCCAGTCAGGGCCACAAACAGTCCTTCCAGGTGAGGCGACACTTCTCCTGCGAGTCTACTCGGTCATATATTGTGTCCAGTGCTCCCACTTTGGCCTTCTGTAAATCGCTGAGGGCCAACGTAAATTAGAAAACCTTTTTGCCAAGCACCTACATTCCGGTTGCCACAAGGGTTGGGATCTCCCAGCAGCCACCCATTTTAATTCCACTTCCCGTTCCGATATGTCAAACAATGGCCTCCCCTACAGTCGCGATGAGGCAACATTCAGGTTGGAGATACAACACCTTATATTTCATCTGGGTAGCCTCCAACATCGATTTCTTGAACTTTCAGTAGTGCCTCCAACACCCTCCCACCAACACCACCTCTGTCACCAGTCCCATCCCCTTTTCCTTCTCTCATCATATCTCTTTCCTGCCCATCAGTTCCCTCTGATACTCCTCACCCCTTTACATTCTTCTATGGCCTCCTATCCCCACATATCAGATTCCCCAGTCTCCAGCCCTGTATGTCCTTCACCAATCATCTTCCCAGCTCTTTACTTCACCCCTTCGCTTTCCGGTTTCACCTATCACCTTTTGCTTCTCTCTTCCCTCCCCCCACATTTTAAAACTATTCTGCCATTTTTATGCAGTCTTGCTGAAGGGACTCAGCCTGAAATGTCGACTGCACCTTTTCCATAGATGCTGCCTGGCCTGCTGAGTTCCTGCAGCATTTTCTGTGTGTTACTCATTTTTAGGCAATTGTCCATTATTGTTTTCATCATAATTTTACTCACTTTGAACTTCTTTCTTTTTATTTTCCCTGACTGAGATGGCACCAGGATTTGGAAATTACACTGTCCCACAGAATTTCCAGCCTTCTACGATGAGGGATTCTGAAGGTTTGCTGAAGAGCTGCAGTGACTGGTGTGTTACGGGTGGAGAGACTCACAGTTACACCGAGTGCTTTCAATTGCTGGCCATGTCTCTTTAAAAAAATTGGTCTGGTTCAATGATATGAGGCACTGCCCCCTGAGTCTCTTATGGACAAAGTACAGAACCCTTGCCAACTTTAGTGCTGTAGACATGATGTTGTGTGGTTCTTCAGACAAGTCTACCACTTCAGCTCATTGACTGAGCCTGGTCCCCTTGGGTTTGTGTCAATCTACCACATCCCCATAGCTCCTACCTTAACACACCTGCAAGGTTGTAAATTAGCTCCAGCATAACTTTCAGGAGGTGAATCAAAAAGAGATGAATGAACATGTTAGGGAGAAGGGTTAGAGGGGAATAAACTCTGATGGGAGGTCAGGCAGCATCCATGGAAATGTATAAACAGTCAACGTTTCTGGCTGAGACCCTTCTTCATGACTGGAAAGGAAAGGGGGAGAATGCCAGATCAAAAAAAGGTTTGTGGGGAGGGAGGGGGAACAGTTAAAAAGTGTTTGGTGAACATGATACCAGAAAGGTAGGAACAATGAAAAGCTATTGCGGAAGGAACCAAACAGGAGAGGAGAGTGGACCAGAGGAGAAAGGGGAGGAGGAAGGGACCCAGGAGGAAGTGATAGAGAGGTGAGAAGTGGTAAGAGGCCAGAGTAGGGAATAGAAGAAGAGTAAAGTGGGTGGGAATTTTTTTCTGCCCCGAAGGAGAAATTGATATTCATGCCATCGGGTTGGAGACTACCCAGGTGGAATGTAAGGTGTTGCTCCTCCATCCTGAGGGTGGCCTCAAGAGGAGAACATGGAATAAGATGCAACAATGGGAATGGGAATCTGAATCAAAGTGTTTCGCCACCGGGAATGGTCAACATCTGTACCTGCTAGTCAATTCTGTATAAAAATGACATTCCTCTGTTCAGATTTCAGAACTGTGTGGTGACAGGAGACACGCTCTTCTCCTTGTGCACAAGTAAATGAAGTATAATTTTATTCTATTTATCTTATTTAGATATACAGCATGGAACAGGCCCTACTGGCCCAATGAGATGCATCACCCAACAACAAACCTATATAACCCTGGTGTGATATCAGGACAGTTTACAATGACAAATCAGAATGCTAACAGGTTTGACCTTGGAATGTGGGAGGAAAAGCGGAGCATCCGAAGGAAACTCACGTATTCACAAGGAGGAATGGAAAAACTGCTTATACACGGCATCAGAATGAAACTCTGAACTCCGATGCCCCAGTTGTGCTAACCACTGTGCTTACGTGGTGACTGAGGAACAAGTGTCCAGTTAACTGGTGATGATGTTGGGAGGTTCTTCAGACAAGTCTACCACTTCAGCTCATTGACTGAGCCTGGTCCCCTTGGGTCTGTGTCAATCTACCATATCCCCATAGCTCCTACCTTAACACACCTGCAAGGTTGTTATAAATTGGCTCCAGCATAACTTATGGAAGGTGAATCAAAGAGAGATGAATGAACATGTTAGAGAGAAGGGTCAGAGTGGAATAAACTCTGATGGGAGAGTTTGGTGTCGGCTTTAATTCAATGGGGTGAATGGCCTTCTTCTTCATAAGGAGCTAAACAGAAACATGAAATATAAAACATAACATTTCTAAGTGGTGACAGGGAGAACACGGTGTGCATTATATTGAAAATGATCAAAGTACGGCTGAGCACTCAGTACTTTCCGATCAGTCCTTGTGTTGCTTGTAAACCGACAACAGCCTGCCCCTTTGTGGAAGTTGAGGCAAGGCAAGGATCGACAACATGTCCAGGCAAGGATAGATTGTAGATAGGTGCAGACAGCTTAGGCAAGAAAGGTATCTGATAATGTAGCTTCCATTTTCACTGCCGAGAACTGGAGCCATTTTGGCTGGCAGAGATGAGGTAGGAATTTAACAGAAGTATTCAAGAAGCACACACCAACTAAGGAATAATTATGTTACGAACTTTATTGTCAATTGTTCGGCAGTATTTTCTATTAATTTTAAAGTCCTGTAATTGTGAATGGTTACTGATTTTGTAAGTAAGAAATACAAACATACACAGCTTCATGAAATCAACACACATAAAATGCTGGAGGAACTCAGCAGGTCAGGCAGCTTCCATGGAAATGCATAAACAGTCAATGTTTCTCGCTGAGACCCATCTTCATGACTGGAAAGGAAATGGAGAAGAAGCCAGATCAAAAAAAAGGTTTGGGAGGGAGGGGGAACAGTTAGAAGGTGTTTGGTGTACGTGATGCCAGAAAGGTAGGAACAATAAAGGGCTGGAGCGAAAGGAATCCGATCGGTTAGGAGAGTGGACCAGAGGAGGAAGGTACCCAGGAGGAAGTGATGGAGAGGTGAGAAGAGGTAAGAGGCCAGAGTGGGTATTAGAAGAACAGGGAAAAGGGTGGGAAATTTTTCACCCCAGAAGGAGAAACTTATATTCATGCCATCAGTTTGGAGGCTGCCCAGGTGGAATGTAAGGTGTTGCTCCTCCATCCTGAGGGTGGCCTCAAGAGGAGAACATGGACTGAGATGTCAGAATGAGAATGGGAATCAGAATTAAAATGTTTCGCCACCAGGAATAGTCAACATCTGTACCTGCTAGTCTATTCTGTATAAAAATGACATTCCGCTGTTCAGACTTCAGAGCAGTGTGGTGACAGGAGACACACTCTTCACCTTGTGCAGAAGTAAATGAAGTTTAATTTTTATTTTATTTATTTTATTTTTGGCATACAGCATGGCACAGCCCCTACTGGCACAATGAGATACGCCACCCAACAACACATGTATATAACACTAGTGTGATATCAGGACAGTTTACAATGACAAATCCGCCTGCTAACAGGTTTGACTTTGGAATGAGGGAGGAAAAGCGGAGCATTCACGAGGAAACTCACGTATTCACGAGGAGGAATGGAAAAACTGCTTATACACGACATCAGAATGAAACTCTGAACTCCGATGCCCCAGCTGTGCTAACCACTATGCTACCGTGGTGACTGAGGAACAAGTGTCCAGTTAATTGGCGACGACACCTTCTCTCTTTGAAATTTCAGATGATTGATCCTGAGCTGGTGGTCATATGCTCTCTTTTCTCTTTTCTGCATCTCCCTTCTCATTCTTCACCACCCCTGCAAATTTTAGGGGACAATAGCTCACTTAAGCTATAACTATATCTGATTTCCATTGTCTAATTACAGGATTATCACCTTATCAGCAGCCAAGCCCAAATACATCACAGGAATGTCGTTTGGCTATCACTATACCAACACTATTGGTCAGGTCAAAGGCATGATCCTTGCACTATACCCTTCCATCTTGTTCCATTATGAGTCCATTGGCACACACAATCTTGTTTGGAGTTTTGCAGATACTTTGTCCTTGGCTGTTAATTATTATGAATAAAAACTCTAATCCATTTTTTTCTTAAAAATAGTATCTTTTTGAAATCCGTGAATAATTCACAGATCCCCTCTACTGCAACTTGCCAGTCATTCCCCTTCCAGGACACCCCTCCACCACATTCAGCAGGTTGGAATCATGCTGTTAAGAATTTGTTGCTTGCTTTCCTTTGATTGTGTCAACACAAGACCAACCTTTGCTTTGAAGCTTTAATTACCAGACATATCTAACGAGTATATTTTACCATGATCCTTAAGATACAATCACACATCAAAAATCATTCCAGATTTACACTAATACATCAGAATACATGTGAAAAGTAAAATAAATTCAATGGTTTATAGGTCAAACATCCAATGTGGAAAAATATTTGATTTCTCATTTAACTCCACTTGCTACAATATCTACATCCCATCTTTCCAAAGTCTAGAGAAGCACAACTGAATTCAGATTGCTCAGGGTACTTGAGGAATTAGTATTTTTATAAAAAGATACAGAATAATTGGGTACAGTTACAAATCGAACACTAATGAGTAAGAGAAGGTGCTAAGAGGATATAACTAGTAAAGCAACACCCCACCAAACCTATCCTCAGATCAGATGGAAATGCATCTTTTAAACATCCCAGTGTGCTCAGATGTGTAATTGAGAAAGAGCGCTCACATATTCCTCATTGCCAGGATCAAGCTCCAAAGCCTTCTCAAAGTATTCAGTTGCTCCACCCATGTTCCCATCCAGCTGATACAGAATTGCTTTAATACCAAGAGCCTTGCTGTCACGTGCATTGACACTAAGTTTCCTATCTATGCACTCCTCCAAATTCATGCGACATTTTCCCCGTTCTCTTGAGTTACATTCAATTTTCGCTCCTTTCAGGAAGAGGTGAACAGCATTTGTTTCGGATCTTTTCTGGTGCAGTTCAAATAACCCAGCTTCCAGACAAATGCTCTGCATATTCTCTGGACGAATGTCCACTAACTCCACCAATCTACTGTAAATCTCCTCTGCTCTGGAATGCTCCCCATTTGTTATGCAGATGCCTGCAAAGTCCAGTTTAGCTTGAATAAACAACCTTGGACGGTGCTCAAAAGCCTTTTCAAAGTGATACTTGCACAGATTGATCAACACTGGGTTCTGCTGAAATACAGGATTGCGACAATATCTGCTGTGAGTGTATTTCAGCTTACTTCTGTAGCACAACCCAAGTTGGTGGTGTAAGAAACCAGAGTGTGGAGTTAAATCTAATGCTTGTTTCAAAAGCTCAATTGCCCTCTCCACAAATCCCCTTTGTCTATAATATTTTGCAGCATAGCGAAGCACATATGGAAGATCAGAGGTCCTCTGCAAAGCTTGTTCAACTAATTTATTTGCTTCCTCATTTTGCCTTAACCTCTTCAGTTTTAGAGCCAACAGCACCATGGCCATAGCATCATCTGGATCAAGCTCCAGTACTCGTCGGAAATACTTCACTGACTGACTCTGATCACGACTCTCTGGGGTTCCAGACATTGATTCCAGCCGATACAGTGCAGTTGCATATCCCATTATCCACTCAGTGTTGTCAGGATCTTGCTCCAGAGCCTTTGCAAAGCATTCCTTTGCCTCCTCATAGTATTCACCAGCAGAACTCACCAATGACCATCCCTTCTCCCCGTACACCTCGGGTATCATTGCTGTATAGCGAGGGCCATCACTGAGTGGTTTACAGATCATCTCCAGCTTGTCGAGATAGGACTGGGCCTCGGTCAGTTGTCCCATGTGGTAATGCACCCAGGCAAAGTTTCCATAGGTGATGATGCTTCTTCTTTCAAATTCATCTTTGTGGTTCTCCCTCAGAATCTTTTCAGCTTCCTTTAAATTTTGAATTGCTTCCTCACAATTGCCCTGCAGACAATTTAAAAAAGCAAGTTGGTTGTAGGATTGTGCTTTATACTTCATATTCATATTGATAGAATCTTGCAATTTGAACATCACATCTTCCACGTCAATAGTTTCCTTCTGTGGCCTCCATGTGAAGTGACACTGCAGCTGATCGAGCTTCTCTTTCAATAAATCTCCCGGTGTGTTGCTGCAAGAGAGAAAAAACATAATCATGAATTCCATCTCAGATCACTTGGTGCGGGTCTGACCTGCAATCCCATAAACAGCAGATTTACTAACTGTATCAAAGCTGCCTTTTGATGAAGTTTTTTAAATAATTATGATATTGAAAACCTGAAATGCTCAGCCTGTCAGTCTGCATCTGAGGAAGGAGAATGTTTCAGATCAGTAATCCAATATGAAGAATTGATTCATGTGATGAAGATGGAAATGTCTCCTGAACAGCCAAGGCAGCTGATCTGTTGCTTTGTTACACTGATGGTGGACTTGGTTTTATTACCAGACGTTGAGCTCTCCCACTATTGCAGACTTTTGTTTTTTTGCCAGCAGCCTGAGCATAGCTCCAGATCTCGGTACAGAGAAGTGGTGCTTTTCCCCAGACAGCCACCAGTACTCAGACTCAATGTCTAGAAGATTGAGAACTTCAATAACATTAGTGAGATAAAGCTGTTTTGTGAAGCCCACTGAAGTCCGGCAATTTACGAGTTACCAGATCAGATCACAGAGCAATTGCATGACCAACGTCCCCCGATCCTGCTGAACATTTCTGAAAGAACATAGACCAGCATAGAACATAGAACATGTTGCGCCGACCTTTAACCCTACTCTGAGATCAACTCTGCTTCCTGCTTCCTCCCAAAGGAGTTGAATTTGCCGCACCGTGGATGCAGCTCCTCCATTCTGTCCTGAAAGCCACTAGGGGCTGGAAATTATGACAGTTTAGAGTAGCATGTTCCTCTGGTGTGTTACCTCAGTACTGAATGCACCCCATAGGCTCCAATGTGCTCAAATCTACATAGATATAGTGTATGGCAGAACTGAATCACCTCCTACGTTTAAAGATTCAAAGATTAAAGATTAGCTGTCTTTGTCACACGTACATCAAAACATACAGTGAAATGCATCATTTGGCATCATATCAGATCAGAAAGAATTTATCAGGGCAGGTGACAAGTGTGTCACTATGTTTCCTGCATCAACATGCACACTCACCCTAACCCGTATATCTTTGGAATTTAGGAGGAACATCTCATAAAATTGCTGCAACTACATGACTTGCAGCTGATACCTGTGAACCCAGAGGAAATTCTCACACACAGAGAGAATGTTAAGGAGTTAAGGAATGCCATGAGTAAGGATTATTTATGATCACTTGAACTTACTCTTGGATCTGCAGATCATACAGAACAGAAGGCTCTTCAAAAATCAGGAATCAGATGCAAATCTTGTGTTTAGAGCCATTGTATTGGATGTTAATAACAAAAAATAATAGTAAAGCACTGCAGTTCCCTGCACTGTTTACACCTCAGCAGAGTAACGTAGGGATCACCCTACAGTCTCGTCATTCAACTACCCTGTTAGCCTGTGTGTGTTCACTGTGGGTATTTCAAAGTTATTGCATTATGATCCACTATTTTTGATAAACATCCTGCTGTATAATAATCTGTACATAAAGATGGACTGCAAGGAAATATTCTTTACCTCATGATGTTAGTTGGATGGAAAGCACTTTGCACTCCTTACTCAGTTTGTGCGGTTCTTCTTCTGCTGAGTCTCCGTTGTTGTGTCTGATGTTCGACCTGACAACCCTTTATACTATCCATTACTTCCTGATTATCACTAGAAACTCAAATTCAAAGTCTATTGATAACTCTGAGGCAATTAAAAGCAATTTAGAAGTATTTCCTGCATGCCAATATAAGCATTGATTTGTCATAGAAATAGTCTACACCTCACCAGAATGCCTGTGTAGTGTGTCACTCTGAGCACCCTTGTTCAATTATTTATAATTTTTTCTGTGTGTAATTGTAAGCAATCTGCAATCCTGGTCATTATCCTCTTTCACATTTCCATATTTACTATTAGTTTAATATTCCCTGCCTGTTTACTCTCATACTTCATCTTACATCTGTTAATCAATCTTTCTTCCCTCCTTGGCTGAACTCTAATCCCAATTCTCAAAACTGCTGCTTTTATTGGGTCTAATTCTGTGCTGAATTTCCTTCACAGGGTTGACCCTTCATTCCTTACGTCTTTTCATGCCAATCAGGAATGAATCATTGTTGCAGTTCATTCTTTAAACATCATACAGTGCCCATTTGATCAACCCATTGAACAGTTCGCCAATCAAATGGGTCCACTTAATTTTATTTGTTCAGATTCACACCCTTGATTTCATTCTGTGACTTCACCCAGTATATTAATAAATAATGCTAATCTGTTATGGTCACTCCTTAAACAGCCCATGCAGGACAGAATTGTTAATTATTCTTTCTCATTGGCACAATACCCACTCCATGATAATCTAGTCTCAATCCTGTCTAGATCCCGTCTCATCTGTAATTTGCCTTAAAAAAATTGCATCCATGTATTCCTTTTCCACAGTATTACTGCTGTATGTAACTTGTGGTTACATTTGCACTGTTCTGAAACATGGTTTCCAATTTCTCCCTGCATATCATCATTGTGTGTAAAAATGTCATGCTGTCTGCAATTTTCAAGTAGCATTGATATCCTTACAGGTAAATATTGACGAATACCCAACACAACATTCAGCCAACTGAGGATAATTTACAGTGGAACATTCACTTTGTACATTCCTGGTACAATCGTGTTGACACCACAGTCGAGAAAGCTCACTAATGCAAAGAAATCTGGCATATCCCTGTGCATTCTGACAGAATTTTATTGATGCAACATTGACATCATAGTATCGGGCCATATCACAGCCTCTTATGGCAACTGCTCTGCACGAGACCACAAGGAAATGCATTTGTGGACACAGCTCAGCATATCATGGTAACATGCCTCCATCCTGCGGAATGGTCTACACTTGTCACTACCTCAGTAAGGCAGCCAGCATAATCCCCTCTGGATGATCTTCCTTCTCTCCTCTCCCACTCGGCAGAAGACACAAACACCTGAAAGCATGTTAAACCATGCTCAACGGTAGCTCTGTCCTGCTGTTATCAGGCTCTTGAATGGATCTCTCGTACAGCAAGATCAAGCCTTGACCTCACAATATAAGTGATTATGTTTAGCAGTAGAAGTCAACAATGACTATCCCATTTCCCCTGTACATCAGCTATCATTGCTGTAGAGTGAAGGCACTTTGCAAATTATCTCCAGAGTGTAGATGCAGGGTTGGGTCTCAGTCAGTTGTCGTAAGTGGCAATACATCCAGGCATAGTCTCCATAGGAATTAATATTTATTCTTTCCCATCCATCTATGTGGTTCTTTCTCAGAGCCCCTTTTGCTTTCTCTAAATTTTGAACAGCTTCTTCATAGTTGCTTTGCAAGTAGTTCACAAAATTAAATTGGCTGCGAGGCTGGTCTTGATTTTCCCATCAATCTTTCTTAAATCTTGTAATCTGTATTTCACATCATCTAGGTCAGCAGATTCCAAACTTTTTATGCCATGGTCCAATACCATTAAGCAAGAGTATTTACCTTTTGCGGTGTGCTTTCGCCATACCCACCAGACTGATATCTAATGTAGAAATCAGAGGCACTATTGTAAGACCCCCCTAAATAGCAGCATAGCAGTGATGGGTAAAAGTCTATGATTACTGAGTATTCCTATACTTTTTTCCTGAATCTCTTGCACTTTAAAATGTTAAATCTCTGGAGTTATTTCCTGAAGATTTGTGAAGTAGTGTCCCATTAGACTAATTAAATAGGAAATAAACTCCCAGTCTTTCCAAAAGCTGTAACTAAAACACTCCAGAGACTGATTTGGTCTGGCCTTACTGGTTGTTAGATTGAGTGAGAATGTATGAATGATACAACTTCTACCAAAAAGAGATGTTAAAATACACCTGATGAAACAGTTCTTTCAGAAAGGAAAATAACCTGGAACAGTGTTACCTCTCATTGGCAATTTGAATGAGAAAAATTGTTTTCAACCTCATAGTTGTCGCACGCATTGTTTCTATATCTCCATTTCTGCACAACAGAACAGTGGACCTCCATCTCTGCACAAAATATCATTAGTACGACAGCATTACAAAGTTTGGAGTTCAATCCTGGCGTCCCTGTAAGGACTTTTAACGTCATCCCTGTGTAATGAGTCGGTTTTCTCCAGCTGCTCCAATTTCCCCCAAACATCCAAAGACACACAAGTTAGTAGGGTAATTGGTCTTTGTAAATTGTGCTGTGATTAGGCTAGTGTTAAATTGTGAGTTGCTGGACAGTGAGACTCAAAGGGCTGGAAAGGCCTATTCCATGCAGTATTCCTAAATGAAATTGTCTTGAGTCCTGCAGGTTGCCTTCCTGGGTTTTTGAGCATCTGTATTTACTCATCAATATCTTAACTAGAGTTGTTAAGCACTTGTGCTTTTGATTTAATCTTGTCAAGTTAATTGTGGCTGGAACAAGTTTCCTGCAGTCTATCTTTATTTAAAGAGGACTCTCAGTTGTGGCTTAGTGGGGATATTGTGTTGGAGAGGGTGAATTGTCTCATGGTGTTGATCAGTTGTCCCTCTGAAGCTCTGATTCAGGTCTAACCTTTTGTTTCCTTCTCCTGGGGATCCAACTGTCCCTCCACACCTGGTCTAAGGGAATGATCTTCCTGGTCAAATACAGCAATAGCAAATTTCTACTGTGCTCTCCCTGTTTCAATTGCCAGTTGACCAGATAAAATTCAGAAAATCTTAACATTGGCAGCAGCAGGAAAGTGTGAATGAGATTCAGTTAAAATTTTCTGCAAGTGTTTAGTGAAAATTGGTGCACTTGTTTATGTTGATAGAAATAATCAATGTGGACATCTGGGCTCCTGTGTTCAGACAAAGTTGGATGTGCAGCAAGATGATGCTCTTGGTGGGTAACATGGTGCTGGAGAGTGGCAAAAAGTGTCTGTGCAGCTCTGAAAGGAAACATGAAATATTCCCAATTAGGACTACTACAATTGGAATCTACAATCATGTCTGGTGGTATTTCCGTAAGCAACATTGTTATTAGAGGTTTGTAAAATCTGATCTTCAAAATCAGAAGACTTGTCTGCAGACCACTGGGGTAGTGAGTGCAGTTTCCCTTTAAGAAAACACTCCAGCATGGATGAGTTTCAGGTAACATGGGGCTCTGAGGTTCCAAACCCATCATCCTCCTGGCTAATGTTCACAATTTGGAAAATAAGATTGAGAACCTCAGAGCAAGTTTGGAGTACATCAGAGACTGCTGTGTACTCTGCTTCACAGAAACTGATTGTGGTGTACAGATGTGGTGGTTTTTCTCAGTCCTGTTCCCCTGCCCTAGAGCATCTGGTGGGTAAGTGTCATCAGTTCTATCTGTAGAGGGAGTCTTCCATCATCCCGGTTGCAGTAGACATTCCACCCCTGGTCAATGTCAGGCCTGTGTTGGTGGAACATGAGACAGCACCCACTGGGCAGAACCTCAGCATTCAATGCTTGTATATGTTTGAAAGACACAAATCACTGTGTTTCACGGGAGGGCTTGCAGCGAAAGGAGATTGGTCAGATAGTAGTCTGAATCCTGCTCAGGTTAAAGGGGTGGACAGACATTGCAGGCTGTGAGTTTGAAGAATCTGCCCCAATGGTATCTGTTCAGGTGTGCATAAATACTGATGTATGACATTCAAATGAAAGGCTTACATTGTAACGACCGGTAGCAATGCCTCAAGGAGAATGTCCAGGGTGGGGAGAGATACAATTGTTAGAGGAGTTCAGATTGTTTGGAGTTGGTGGTCAAGGACAGGAAAGGATGTAAGGCTGGGAACAGGATGGGCATACTGGACTCTGGACCAAAAAGGAACATCAGAGATGGAGACTGATATTTGGGTAAAGGAGTGTCAGTAAAGGAAGTTGATGGGTGGTGGTGCGATTAATGGCAATTCACAAATGGCGTATGGTTGGTATCAATGGTTTTGAGTGACTGTCAGATCTATAATTGGAGTGGGAAGTTGGTGAAGAGTCAGGTGCGCAGGACAATGATTGAATGAGGATTGTGAAGTTTTATTTCACCCACCGAGTGCAATAGGAAACCATGACATCCTGAGTGAGCAAACCATGCATTTTGGACTGTTGTCCATATTTTTTGTATTTCCCAATAGACTGAGACTGAGCTACATCCAACCATTTTCACAACCTTACACTACTCTCCATTTGATTGACCATGTTTTCAGTTCATTACCTTAAGATCATAGGGTATGGGAGATGAATTGGACTGTTCAGCCCATCCAGTCTCCTCTGATGTTTACTCATGGCTGATGTATTCTCTCTCTTGTCTCTATTCTCCTGCCTTCTTCCTGCAACCTTTAAAATCCTTACTGATCAAGAAACTATCAAACACTGCTTTAAAAATACCCAATGACTTGGGCTTCACAGCTGTGGCATTAAATTCCTATGATTTACCACCTTTGTCTTATTATATTCCTCTTCATCTCAGTTTTGAAGGGGAATCCTTGTATTCTGGGGCTGTGCCCTCCGATCCTAGACTGTCCCACTTTTGAAAACATCCTCTCCACATTCTCTCCTATACTCCTGTCAATGTACAATAGATTTTAATGAGAAACCCCCCCCCCCCGCCCCCGTACCTCATAACTGCAATGTATACAGGCCAAGCCATAAAACGCTCCTCATATGTCAACCCTTTCGTTCTCAGCTTCATTGTTACCCATTCTGTATGGAAGTATCTTCCAAGTTTATGAAAATGTGGATTATATGTCTAAAACACCACATTTTGATAGTTCCAAGCTCAGCCTTTCAATGGCATTCCATCTGTCAGGTGCTTCTCAAGACCGTATACAGCACAGGGCCATTTTGCCTGTAAGAGGGTGGCCCCATCCCTCAATATCATTGCTGGCCAGTGGAAACTCTCAAGTAGATCCTCAGTTGTGAAATTTTTCTCTCAATGTGACTGGGCGTTGATAATATTGGAGATTGAATCGACAGAGCATTGGAAAATGAATTTGAGGAATTTGGTCTGTTTTGTTCCATTTCCAGTAAGACCACCACAACTGCATTCCAGCTTGTTTCACTGCAGAATCGCTACATTTAGATCTCTACAAGGTGTTTCATGTCAACACAAGCAAAATTGCAGCTGGTGCCACATCATCGATGAGGGTAACACAATGTAAACAAGCTGTCTTTAATTCCCCCAGAAACTCAGTGCAAAATGATTTACCGAACTTTGCAAGAAGTTATTTCTATGCACCGGTTTTATTTGACTGCCTCTTTAACTTATAACTATGTCACTACTCAGCTTGTGGAAACATCTCATCACGTTCCCCCAGGATCTTGTATTTTTAAATAGGGTCTCCGCTCATTCTCCTAAGCACCAAAGAATATTTATTTCCAATTTCTGTTGCCTTTCATGATCAAGCAAACCTTGCATTGCGTGAATTAGCTTATTGAATCTCTTCTGGGCTCCCATCAAGTTTGGTCTAACTTTTCATGAAGATGCCAAGTTGAGTACCACACTCCAGGTGTGACCTCACCTCACTGAAAAGGCAAATGGAATATACATCATTATTGCACTGGCTGGTTACCCTTATTGTTTCATATCAGAAAGGAGCTAAATTCTGTCACAGCTTCTGAGAAGCCTCCCTGAAGATTGTCTTCCCTCGAAAAGGGCAAACTTGAATATCCCACAGTGTGATAGTCCTCCAACTCATCATGCAAGATATTGACTAATTGAGGACCAAGGACTGATTCTTGGAGCTTTGCACTAGTTGGGTCTCTTCAGGCTGATAAAGAACAAATCACTCAATCTTCAATTACTGTCATATAATGCACATCAACAGGTTCCCCAGTATAGTAAGATCTTAATTTGCACACTCGTTGATTAATTTTCAAAATTCAAAGTATTTTTATTGTCAGAGTATGTATATGTTGTCATGTACTACTCTGAGAGTCATTTTCTTGCAGGCATTCACAGTAACAAAAGAAATACAATAAAATCAATGAAAAGCTACACAAAGACAGGGAAAACAACCAATATGCAAAAGGGGGCAATTAGTGCAAGTGCTCAGTCATTAAATAAATTCATGCGTACTGAGAACATGAGTTGTAGAGTCTTTGACTTTGACTGAGTGAGTCTGTAGGTTGTGGAATCAGTTCAGAGTTGAGGTGAATGATGTTATCCACACTGGTTCAGGAGCCTGATGGTTGAAGGGCAATAACTGTTTTTGAACCTGGTAGTGTGGGACCTAAGGCTCAAATGAAACAGTTTTCTAAATGAGGAGAAAATCCAAAAATCTGGGATGCAAAGGGATCTGGGATCCTTTGTGCAGAACACCCTTAAGGTTAACATGCAGGTTGAGTTGGTGGTGAGGAAGGCAAATGCATTACTGGCATTCATTTCATGAGATACAGAATATACGAGCAGCGATGTGAAGCAGAGGTTGGTAAAGCGTGAATGTGGCCTCACTTTGAGTATTCTGAACAGTTTTGTCTCCTTATCTAAGATAAGATGTGCTGGCATTGAAAAGGGATCGGAGGAGGTTTTCAAGGATAATTCTGGGAATGAAAGGGATATCATATGAGGAACAGTTGATGGCTCAGAGCCTGTAATCCCTGGAATTTAGAAGGATGGGTGGTATCTGATTGAAAACTTTTGAATGTTGAAAGGCCTGAACAGAGTAGACATCGAAAAGGTGTTTCTCATGATGGGGGAGTCTAGGACAAGAATGCACAGCCTCAGGATAGAGGGGCATTCATTTAAAACAGAGATGTGGAGTAAATTCTTTAGCCAGAGGGTAGTGAGTTTGTGGAAATTGTTACCACAGACAACTGTGGAGACCAGGTCGTTGGGTGGAAAAAGGCAGCAACCATAACTGAATGACGGAGCAGACTTGATGGGTCAAATGGCCTAATTCTGTTCCTATGTTTTATGGTCTTATCGGCTCATCTCACAATTATATACCCCTTAGCAACAGCTGTAAACTTTATTATATCAGTCACTGTTCACTGAATGCAACCGGCTGGGAAAAGTTAGTTCCCCACAGCGAAACTCAGAAATCATGTCATCTGTTTGGAGGACAAACTCCTTCATGTAATTCTCGCTTTCCTCACTCCCATTCAGCTCCCTATTCTTAAATGACTGAGCACCACAGGATTTAATTACAGTTATTATCACATCCTTGGGGTATCAAACTGAGTGCTCACATACTGTGGGATCATCCCACTCCAGTGGTCTCTGATCCCAGGATCAAGCTAAAGTTCCCAGATCACAAACCTGGGATCAGATCCAAAATCCGTATGCCACATGGTCACAGTGGCCTTTTCCAGTTGTCTGAATGTCCAGAAAGAGATCACATTAAATTTAATGGATCCAGTTATCTGGGCTCACATCACTGCGATCCCTCAATCTCAAGTAAGTGAGGCTCCCTTCTCTCTGCCCTCATTCATTCACCTCTACACTCGTAATTTAAATTATCTCTCCAGCCACTGGCCAAGCTGGATCAGTTATTCACTGGTAACCCTGTGTCCACAGGCATATCAGATTGCTAGCCTCCAAAGAAACCGCTTGTGTACATCCGTGGGTGACCAGTACTGACAATGGATGCAGCCACCAGCTATTTGTCTGACCTGGATGCAGACTTCACTAACTTAATAATCTGGTCAGGCAGAGAAAGCGTTGCTGTCATTCCTGCCTGTTTTGGTGGGTGATTTTCACACTTTTCTCTGTTTTGTTGGACACATTGTCCAACTATGCCCTTGTGGGCCATAGCTGTAACATACTGTGCCATCACCTTTACCAGTCTATGTCTATTTGGGCACTCCCTTGCCAGGTGCCCTATTTGCTGGCACAGAAAGCATGTCCACTGTGTCTTCATAGCAACTACATCCTTCACAGCCACTTTATGACCTCTCTTCCTCCTCCTCTTATCGATTTCTCTGGAGGAATAGGTCGATCCCTCAACTGTCCCCAAAACTAAAATTTCCTGGTGGGTTGAGCTCAGGCCTTCATTCTGCATTTTCATGTGGACTGGATCAGCCATCCCTGGATTTTCCAACCGGAGTGTTCCTCATATGCTTGATATTTACGCTCTGCATAATCCATGGCAGGCTCATCAGCACTCTGAACCACGGGCATTATCATTCCCCAGTAACTCTCACCTCCCCCCGTCACTGCCTCACTTCAACCTTAAAGCATCAATATCTCTCCTCGTTACTGTTATTCCCACGAGTTCTCCGTGTACCATCCCGCTCTCCCTGGGCTATTCTGTCCCACTGATTTATGACACCTTTTATATTTTAGGTGACCTGGTGAACCTCAATCATTTCTCAAGCTTGTGCAAGAATATTCTGAATCTCTACAAGCAATTTGAAGTGAGGTCAGTGCATACAAAATGCTCTGTTATTACCCTTGATGAAAAACTTGTGAATGATAGTAACCAGGGTCAAGGTCTGGCTCGTGTCATCTGGATTCTCAACCTGACATTGTCTGACTTCAATATGTTCCATCCCAACCTGGGTATAACCTCTCCCTCAAAAATCTCCAAACCAATTCCCATATGAATCAGAATATGTGGAATGGATAAAAATTAAACAGTACATACTTAAAATCACATGGTATGTTCTCTGCAATCTTCCACTTCTGTGCCACTGAACTTACGATGCCTGTTGTATAAAAGTGTGTTACATTAAAGATTCAAACTTAATCTTAAAGAACACAAACACATTTACAAACACTATACATTCTCTCAAACAAGTACACACGCATCCTCTTGTATCCTGAATGGTCAGTAAACACCTTTCACTTCTGCGCTCTCCATAACACCACCGACCTTCGAGTCACCTGCAGTGAAGGAATCTCATATGAAGACTCATCGTGATTTTCAGAGTTGGTTTCTTCAGACTTAAATCCACGAAACCCACTTTTGTTTCTGAATACTGGAGTGAGTAATCTTCAATGAAGCACAAGGACTGGGAATCATAATAACAAAGTTACTGTTTCAAAATCAGACATTCATAAATGGTTGCTATGGTAGTGACACAGTTTGTGTGACACTATTACAGTTCAGGTCGTTTGGAGTTCGGAGTTCAATTCTGGCAGCACCTGTAAGGAGTTTGTATATTCTCTCCGAGTTTCCTCCAGGTGCTCCAGATTTCTCCCACTGTTCAATGACACACAGTTCGTGGGTTAATTGGTCATTTTAAGTTGCTCTGTGATTTGGCCTGTTTTCAGTAAGTGTTTGTTGGGCTGTGTGGCTCATTTCCTGGAAGGGCCTGTTCTGCACGGTATCTTGAAATAAATGAAACCCTGTTTGAGTGTATTTCTCTAGAAACACGACTGGTTAGCCTCTCACTAATAAGCCAATGTATTCAGCGGTGAGAAAACCACCTCTCTCGAACTCCGCACATCCAGGACTTGGGTCCCACCAGACTGGGAGAGCCAGGATGTAGCGATCACCCGCACCCCAATCTGAGAGTATACTGTGTAAATACTGTCCCCATGCACTTCGCCATCGGCAATAAGTAACAGATTGTACACTGTATATATTGTAAAGAAAGTATATTTATAAATTTCAGGTTTTTTGAACATTTAGGAAAGATTTACTCAATGAATATCATCTAATTTCAAAAGATTACTGTAGATCTCCTTCATGTTGGAATAATCTCCATTTCTTACACTTATAACTGCAAAATCCAGTTGTGGTTCAATAGCTGATATTGGATGGTGCTCAAATGCCTTTCCAAAGTGATATTTTCATTGATTAAACATCTTTGCTTTCTGGCAAAATACATGATGGCGAGAGTTTCATTGAGGTTCTGAATGGCTTCTTTATTGTTTCCCTGCAGACAACTTATGAAAGTGATTTAGTTGTGATACGTGGCTTGATATTTCACATTGAGATTTTTATAGCATCTTGCAATCTGTACATCACATCTTCCAAATCAATGGTTTCCTTCCAAAGGCCTTTCGTGAAGTGACACTGAAGCTGATCGAGCTTCTCTTTCAACAAATCTCTTTGTGTGTTGCTGCAAGTGAAGAAAATTCATGAAATTCGTCACTTCATACATGATCATTTTTCTTCACATCATTTCTTTTAACAAAGCCGAGAGTCCTCCAAACTTTAAACAACATATGAATAAATTTCAAGTTGTACATATACAGGGCCCTAATGAAAGTTACTTTTATTTTATATTTACATTATTACCCTATACATCAAGTTGTACACTTGCTCGTTAATGCAAATATCCGATCGGCCAATCACGTGGCAGCAACTCAATGATGAGCCAAAGGCCTATTTTTGTCTGTGTGACGCTGAGATTGTCTGATGTCTGACTCTCACCAGTCTTGGTACTGCTAAGCATCCAAAATGGTACAGAAAGTGTTGAAGACTCCAGATGTCTAAATAACAACAGAAAGTATTGGATATTCAAACAACAACACACACAAAATGCTGGTAGAACACAGCAGGCTAGGCAGCATCTATAGGGCGTAGCGATGTCGACATTTCGGGCCGAGACCCTTCATCAGGACTAGTACTGGATATGCTTTTTTGTCTGAAGTTGTTGAAACAAGTGACTGGGCTGTGATCTGTTTAAATGAGAAATAATTTCTTGCAATTAAGACTTATTGGCCTGAAATAATAACTCTGCTTTACTTTCGACGCAAGCAGCCTGATCTGCCTTTAATGATGTGCCTATGAATGCACAACACCAACACTGTGCACCAGGTACAGTTATAGTAATGCATTCGGCATGTGTACATAATCAAGTTT
Source organism: Hemitrygon akajei (assembly GCF_048418815.1). NCBI lineage: Eukaryota > Metazoa > Chordata > Chondrichthyes > Myliobatiformes > Dasyatidae > Hemitrygon > Hemitrygon akajei. Next base: position 34,938,198 of record NC_133146.1, on the reverse strand, counting down.
CCTTGCATGGTTAAAAAATAAATTTAAATACGGAAATGAATAAAAATATTTAAAAATACATTTCAATTTACAGTGTTCTGTAACACATTACGTTCTTCAGAAAGAATGTTCTTTGAATTTCTTTCACTGTTTCAGATGGACTTTTAATGCTGAGTTGATGGAGAAGGTTGCCCTATGTTCTGCACCTTCCTGATGGTGAATCGAAACTTATCCTAGAAAACGAAACCAGCTTTTTCTAAGAAATGATGCCATTGAAACAACAATGAAGGCTGATGCAGAGCTCTCCGTATCCAACAACAAAGGCAGGGTGGGATAACAACAGTAATAAATAACTTGGCCTAGCAGACATAACCTGATTGGCTGATCTAAGTTGAAATCTGGACTGGATGAATGAGATTATTCTACATTAAACCGCACACACCCCATCACCCCAAAGGGTAGTGTAGCGACCCCTAGAGGACAGTGTAGTGCGGTGACAGAGGCAGTCCATAGTACCTCAACACAGTGCAGTAAGACCTACAGTGATCTCATGAGTGCAGTTAATGTGTGACAAACAGCAGTTCTGAGAAAACTGGCTTGCCTCTATCGTTCATATGCCTAGAAATTCCATTGCATAGCACAATATTTTTAAGGTTATGAAATAAAATTGATTTAACCTGGAATAAATCATATTTGTCCTCAAATAATTCCACTGCATGCATGCATAACGGCACTGTACAGCTGAATTTTGTTGCTTTTGGGGACCAGGGACTACAGTGTGTGCTGATGCAGCAGCTTCTGGATACAGAGATTCGTTTGTGAGTTCAGGCTGTACGTCTACACTTACCCCATTGTCCTGACACCCTACCAGAGATTCGCCACCTCCAACGTGATCCCACCACCAAGCACATCTTTCCCTCCACTCACCTTCCTCTTTCCGCAGGGATCACTCCCTAAACGAATCTCTTGTCTATTTGTCCCTCCCCACTGGTCTCCTTCCTGGCACTTATCCTTGCAAGTGTTACACCTGCACCTACACCTCCTCACTCACTACCATTCAGTGCCCTTGTCACGTACACACAACCCTGTAAAAGTATCAGCAGCAATAGAACACAGCTGGAGTCTGGTTTTGCTGTTAACAAAACACTATTTTATTAGTGACTACGTCATATAGTAACTTAAACCAGGTAAATCAAGATTTAAAGGTATTATGCATCTATAGGTGTAAAAAATAAAGTTTTCAAGCTTATTCAAGCTCAGGCGGCAAAAGTTCTAGTCTTACGATGGTATGTTAGAAAAGTTCAGTTCAGATGCACAGGTTAATTATTGCGAGATGTTTGCAATCCAAAGGCGAGTGTTGTGAGAAAGCAATTATGATATTCCACAGATTCCACGACAGCAATACTAAATAACAATTGCAGTAGGTTTTATCTCCAAAGTTGTTCCACTCCACACACAAAGTATCACCGACAGTGATGGTCAATGAAAATACTTTCAATGCCAGTGGTACCACACCCAAATTCAGCTACGGGACATCTCAAAGTGGTGGTCACAGCATACTCAAACAGAATTCACGTATGTATTATCAACAACAGTAACTTATCATAAAGGGGACCATCTTCAAGGGAGCCACCACCCAGGCAAGGGCCAACACACCAGTAAATTCCACAAGGTTACCCCAATCACACACAACGTGATAGCCACTTATCCAGTTCCATGACATACAAAGTTACTCCGTCAGTGATTTGCCACAGGGGTGTCTTTCTTCAGTGAAGTACCACACCCAGACAAAGAGTAAACACACACGTGGTATTCACAAAGGCTTTCCGCTCACCAGAGAACCCACTCCTGTGGATTAACTAAGTGACAATCACACTTCTGTAGCCGAATGGAAAGCAAATCACCCTCACGGGCTACTTGCAGAAAGTCATTTATCAATACTCAGGATTGATCTCAACTCACCCCGTTTGGGCTAGTGAAAGATTAAACCAGCGACCGACTCACTGGTGCCTTCCATTGACCGAATCCATCTTGACTCTAGCTGTGTGTGTGTCTTTGTGTCCTTGTAAAAAGTAAACAGTCTGAAGAGAAACCATAACATCGATTGTCCTTCAAATAACTCCACATCTCTCTCTCTCTCTCCCTCTGTCGAGCAGCTCAAACAGTGTCCAAAAGTCAGTCTCATTCTCCCGGCAGCTTAAAGTCACAGTCCACTGAAAATCTGAACTCTCGGGGTACATAATATCCTAAACAGGTTTACAAGGATAATTCTGGGAATGAAAGAGTTATCATATGAGGAACAGTTTGTGGCTCAGAGCCTGTAATCCCTGGAATTTAGAAGGATGGGTGGTATCTGATTGAAAACTTTTGAATGTTGAAAGGCCTGAACAGAGTAGACATCGAAAGGGTGTTTCTCATGATGGGGGAGTCTAGGACAAGCATGCACAGCCTCAGGATAGAGGGGCATTCATTTAAAACAGAGATGTGGAGTAAATTCTTTAGCCAGAGGGTAGTGAGTTTGTGGAAATTGTTACCACAGACAACTGTGGAGACCAGGTCGTTGGGTGGAAAAAAGTAGCAACCATAACTGAATGACGGAACAGACTTGATGGGTCAAATGGCCTAATTCTGTTCCTATGTTTTATGGTCTTATCGGCTCATCTCACAGTTATATACCCCTTAGCAACAGCTGTAAACTTTATTATATCAGTCACTGTTCACTGAATGCAAGCGGCTGAGAAAAGTTAATTCCCCACAGCGAAACTCAGAAATCATGTCATATGTTTGGAGGACAAACTCCTTCATGTAATTCTTGCTTTCCTCACTCCCATTCAGCTCCCTATTCTTAAATGACTGAGCACCACAGGATTTGATTCCAGTTATTATCACATCCTTGGGGTATCAAACTGAGTGCTCACATACTGTGGGATCATCCCACTCCAGTGGTCTCTGATCCCAGGATCAAGCTAAAGTTCCCAGATCACAAACCTGGGATCAGATCCAAAATCCGTATGCCACATGGTCACAGTTGCCTTTTCCAGTTGTCTGAAAGTCTGGAAACAGATCACATTAAATTTAACGGATCCAGTTATCCGTGCTCTCATCACTGTGATCCGTCAATCTCAAGTAAGTGAGGCTCCCTTCTCTCTGCCCTCATTCATTCACCTCTACACTCGTAATGTAAATCATCTCTCCAGCCACTGGCAAAGCTGGATCAGTAATTCACTGGTAACCCTGTGTCCACAGGCATATCACATTGCTAGCTTACAAAGAAAGCTCTTGAGTACATCCGTGGGTGACCAGTATTAACAATAGATGTGGCCACCAGCTACTTGTCTGACCTGGATACTAATCCGGTCAGACAGAGAAGGCACTGCTACATGTTTTGCTGGACAGATTTGATTGTCCATCAAATAACTCCATCTCTCTCTCTCTCTCTCTCTCCCTCTCTCTCCTCAAACAATGTCCAAAAGTCAGTCTCATTCTCCTGGCGGCTTAAAGTCACAGTCCACTGAAAATATGAACCCTAGGGGTACATAATATCCTAAACAGTCCATCCAGGTGAGCCAAAACTTCACCAGGTGAGTCTATTGAGGTTGTTTTCTGTGTTTGGTGCTCACAGTGCGGCCTCCTGTACATCGGTGAGACCCGACATAGATCGGGAGACGCTTCGCCGTGCACCTACGCTCCATCTGCCAGAACAAGTGGGATCTCCCAGTGGCTACTTCCCATTCCAATTCCCATATGTTCATCCATGGCCTCCTCCACTGTCGTGATAAGGCCACACGTAAGTTGGAAGAATAACACCTTATATTCCATTTTGGTACCCTCTAATCTGATGCTGTGAACATTGATTTCTCTAACTCTTTTCTCTTGACAATGCCCCCCAACAATGCCCCACCCTCACATCCTTCTCCATTTCCCATCCCCTTTTCCCTTGTTTTTAAACTTCATCTCAGCAAACAACTTTGCAGCTCTTTACTTCATCCCTCCCCTTCCAGGTTTCACCTCTCACCCGGTGGCTTTCTCTCCCCTCCCCCCACCTTTTAAATCTACTCCTCAGGGGCTGGTGCAGACAGGTTTTAATTTAGAGATGTGGAAAGTGGGATTGATCTTCATTATCTTGGGGAGCTGTACAGCACCAGGTTTACTTTCTTGAGGACGTTGAAATGTGCAGGGAACTTGGGTGCCAAATTTCTAGATTCCTACTGGAGAAGCAAGTCCTTCATGGACAGCCAGACATTTTGCCCAGGCTGCAAAGTGGGTCCCTGTCTTCTCCTTCAGTTTGCCTTGGATTCCACCTTCCGAGTTGAGACCAGCCAAATCTCTCTTGCCCTGGTCCATTTCTACTTGCAGTGTTGGATAAGATCTTTGGCCCCAGGAACCCCAACTTCAGCCTCCTGTTCTAGAAAGAGTGGCAGAGTATAACCAAACTAGCAGTTGAACAGTGATGTCCCCTGCTCTGAATGCTGTAAGGAGTTTTGGTGACCTCTGCTCACATCAAATGGTTGCACCACTTGTCAGGTTTTTCTGAGGCCAGGCATCTTTGGGTTTGTTCCTAATCTTGGTTAAACTGCTTAGTCTGTCTATTTTCCAAATGGGACTTCAGAAATCAGAAATCAGATTCAATGGGACTTGGGAATCCTAGTTTGGATATAAAAGCAATGATGTGATGCTGAGTCTTCCTAGGGCAACGGTCAGAATGGTCAGATAGACCAGAGGAGAAAGGGGAGCAGGAAGGGACCCAGGGGGAAGTGATAGAGAGGTGAGAAGAGGTAAGAGGCCAGAGTGGATAATAGAAGAAGGGGGAAGGGGGTGGGAATTTTTTCTCCCCAGAAGGAGAAATTGATATTCATGCCATCAGTTTGGAGGCTGCCCAGACGGAATGTAAGGTGTTGCTCCTCCATCCTGAGGGTGGCCTCAAGAGGAGAACATGGACTGAGATGTTAGAATGGGAATGGGAATCAGAATTAAAACGTTTCACCACCAGGAATGGTCAACATCTGTACCTGCTAGTCAATTCTGTATAAAAATGACATTCCCCTCTTCAGACTTCAGAACAGTGTGGTGACAGGAGACACACTCTTCTCCTTGTGCACAGGTAAATGAAGTATAATTATATTTTATTTTATTTAGACATACAGCATGGAACAGCCCCTACTGGCCCAATGAGACACACCACCCAACAACACACCTACATAACCCTAGTGTGATATCAGGACAGTTGACAATGACAAATCAGCCTGCTAACAGGTTTGACTTTGGAATGAGGGAGGAAAAGCGGAGCATCCAGAGGAAACTCATGTATTCACGAGGAGGAATGGAAAAACTGCTTATACACGACATCAGAATGAAACTCTGACCTCCGATGCCCAGCTGTGCTAACCACTATGCTACCGTGGCGACTGAGGAACAAATGTCCAGTTAATTGGCGATGACACATTCTCTCTTTGAAATTTCAGATGATTGATCCCGAGCTGGTGGTCATATGCTCTCTTTTCTCTTTTCTGCATCTTCCTTCTCATTCTTCCCCACCCCTGAAAATTTTATGGGACAATACCTCAATTAATCTATAACCATATCTGATTTCCATAGTCTACTTACAGGGTTATCACCTGATCAGCAGCCAAGCCCATGCACATCACAGGAATGTCTTTTAGCTATCACTATATCAGAGGCATGATCCTTGAACTATACCATTCCATTGTCACACACAATCTTGTTTGGAGTTTTGCAGTTACATTGTCCTTGGTTGATTATTATGAATGAAAAATCTAATCCTTTTTTTGTTAAAAATATTATCTTTTTGAAATTCCATGAATTATTCCCAAACCCCTCCACTGCCACTCGCCAGTCATTCCACCTTCCAAGCAATTCCTCCACCACACTCAGCAGGTTGGAATCGTGCTGTTAAGGATTTGTTGCTTGTGTTCCTTTGATTGTGTCAAGACAAGACCAACCTTGGCTTTGAAGATTTAATTAACAGACATAGCTTAAGAGTATATTTTACAATGATTCATAAGATACAATCGTGCTTGAAAAATCATTCCAGAGTTATAATTATACATCAGAATCCGTGAAAAGTAAAATACATTCAATGGTTAATAGGTCAAACAAACCAATGTGGAAAAATGTTTGATTTCTCATTTAACACCACTTGCTGCAGTATCCCAAATCCCATCTTTCCAGAGTCCAGAGAAGCACAATTAAATTCAGTTTGCTCAGGGTACTTGAGGAAATAATATTTTTAAAAGAAACACAATAATAGTAAAGCAACACCATACCAAACCTATCCTCAGATCAGATGGAAATGCATCTTTTAAACATCCCAATGGTGCTCAGATGTGTAATTGAGAAAGAGCACTCACATATTCCTCATTGCCAGGATCAAACTCCAAGGTCTTCTCAAAGTATTCAGTCGCTTTACCCTTGATCCCCTTCAGCTGATACAGAAATGCTTTGACACCAAGCGCCTTGCTGTCTTGTGCATTAACACTAAGTTTCCTATCTGCCCACTTCTCCAGTTTCATGCGACATTTTTCCCGTTCTCTTGAGTTATATTCAATTTTCACACCTTTCAGGAAGAGGAGAACAGCATTTGTTTCAGATTTTTTCTGGTACAGTTCAAATAACCCAGCTTCCAGACATATGCTCTGCATATTCTCTGGACGCATGTCCACTAACTCCACCAATCTACGGTAAGTCTCCTCTGCTCTGGAATATTCCCCACTTGTTATGCAGATGTCCGCAAAGACCAGTTGCGGTTTAATAGCTGTCTTTTGACGGTGCTCAAAAGACTTTTCTAAGTGATATTTGCACAGATTAATCAACTCAGCTCTCTGCTGAAATTCAGGATTGTGAGGATATCTGCTGTGAGTGTATTTCAGCTTACTTCTGTAGCACAATCCAAGTTGGTAGTGTAAGAAACCAGAGTGTGGAGTTAATTCTAATGCTTTTTTCAGGAGCTCAGTTGCCCTCTCCACAAATCCACTTTGTCTATAATATTTTGCAGCATAGCGAAGCACATATGGAAGATCAGAGGTCTTCAGCAATGCTTGTTCAACTAATTCATTTGCTTTCTCATTTTGCCTTAACATCTGCAGTTTTAGAGCCAACAGCACCATGGCCACAGCATCATCTGGATCAAGCTCCAGTACTCGTCGGAAATGCTTCACTGACTGACTCTGATCATGACTCTCTAGGGTTCCAGAAAGTGATTCCAGACGAGAAAGTGCAGTTGCATATCCCATTATCCACTCAGTGTTGTCAGGATCCTGCTCCAGAGCCTTTGCAAAGCATTCCTTTGCCTCCTCACAGTATTCACCAGCAGAACTCAACAATGACCATCCCTTCTCCCCGTACACCTCGTGTATCATTGCTGTATAGCGAGGGCCATCACTGAGCGGTTTACAGATCATCTCCAGCTTGTCAAGATAGGACTGGGCCTCGGTCAGTTGTCCCATGTGGTAATGCACCCAGGCAAAGTTTCCATAGGTGATGATGCTTCTTCTTTCAAATTCATCTTTGTGGATCTCCCTCTGAATTTTTTCAGCTTCCTTTAAATTTTGAATTGCTTCCTCATAATTGCCCTGCAGACAGTTTACAAAAGCAAGTTGGTTGTAGGACTGATCTTTATACTTCAAATTCATATCGATAGAATCTTGCAATCTGTACATCACATCTTCCACGTCAATAGTTTCCTTCTGTGGCCTCCATGTGAAGTGACACTGCAGCTGATCGAGCTTCTCTTTCAATAAATCTCCCGGTGTGTTGCTGCAAGAGAGAAAAAACGTAATCATGAATTCCATCTCAGATCACTTGATGCAGGTCTGACCTGCAATCCCATAAAACGCAGATTTACTAACTGTATCAAAGCTGCATTTAAAAGATGTTTGTATAATTATGGCATTGAAAACCTGGAAATGGTCAGCCTGTCAGTCTGCATCTGAGGAAGGAGAATGTTTCAGATCAATAACCCAATATGAAGAATTTGATTTTTGTTTCTTGCCAGCAGCCTGAGCATAGCTCCAGATCTCAGTACAGAGAAGTGGTGCTTTTCCCCAGACAGCCACCAGTACTCAGACTCAATATCTAGAAGATTGAGAACTTCAATAACATTAGTGAGATAAAGCTGTTTTGTGAAGCCCACTGAAGTCTGGCAATTTACGAGTTACCAGACCAGTTCACAGAACAATTACATGAGCAATGTCCCCTGTTCCTGAAGATTTCTGAAAGAACATAGACCAGCATAGATCATAGAACATGTCGTGCCAACCTTTAACCCTACTCTGAGATCAACTCTGCTTCCTGCTTTCTCCCAAAGGAGATGGATTTGCCACACCGTGGATGCAGCTCCTCCATTCTGTCCTGAAAGCTGCTAGGGGCTGGAAATTATGACAGTTTAGAGTAGCATGTTCCTCTGGTGTATTACCTCAGTACTGAATGCACCCCATAGGCTCCAACGTACTCAAACCTACATAGATATTGTGTATGGCAGAGCTGAATCACCTCCTACTTTTAAAGACTGAAGATTAAAAATTAGCTGTCTTTGTCACACGTACACTAAAACATACAGTGAAATGCATCGTTTGGCATCATATCAGATCAAAAAGATTTGTGCAGGACAGTCGGCAAGTGTGTCAGCACGTTTCTGACACCAAATACTTACTAACCCTAAGTCGTACATCTTTGTAATATAGGATGACAGTCGAGTACCCAGAGGAAATGCACACAGTCACAGAGAGATTGTCCACATTCTTTACAAATTACCGTGGAAATCAATCCGTGGTAAAGTGATTACGCTGACTGCTAAGTTTTTCAAATAATGTCATTGTTCTCAGTCGTATTCCACCGAAGACCCCTGTTTGAGGAAGACAAGTGCAGATAAACTGACTTGATCAGACTCCTACTCTCCTACGCCTCTTGCCTCTCCTGCCATGAGTAAGGATTATTTATGATCCCTTGAACTTCCTTTTGGATCTGGTGATCATACAGTACAGAAGGCTCTTCAGAAGTCCAAAATCAGATGCAGATCTTTTGATTTCAGCCATTTTATTAGATGTTAATAACAAAAACTAATAGTAAAACACTGCAGTTCCCTTTATTGTTTACACCCCAGCAGAGTAACGTAGGAATCACCCTACAGTCTTGTCATTCGACTACCGTGTTAGCCCGTGTGCTTTCACTTTGGGTATTTCAAAGTTATTTCATTATGATCCACTACTTTTGATAAACCACCTCCTCTATAATAATCTGTACGTAAAGATAAACTGCAAGGAAACGTCCTTTACCTCATGATGTTCGTTGGATGGAAAGCAATTTGTGCTCTTTCTCAGTTTGTGCGGTTCTTCTTCTGCTGAGTCTCCGTTGTTGTGTCTGATGTTCGACCTGACAACCCTTTATACTATCCATTACTTCCTTATTGTGAAAAGAAACTGGAATCCAAAGTATATTAATTACACAGAGGTAATAAATAGAATTGCTAAGCATTTCCTGCATGCCAATATAAGCATTAATTTGCCATAGAAATAGTCTACAGCTCACCAGAAGTGTGTCACTCTGAGCACCCTTGTTCAATTATTTATAATTTTCTCTGTTTGTAATTGTAAGTAATCTGCAATTCTGGTCACTATCTTATTTCAGTTCTCCATATTTACTATCAGTTTAATGTCCCCTGTCAGTTTACTCTCACACCTCATCTTACCACTGTTAATCAATATTTCTGCCCTCTTTGGCTGAACTCTGAACTGCCCCCAATCCTCAAGCTGCTCCTTATTTTGGTCTAATTCTGTGCTGAATTTCCCCCACAGGGTTCACCCTTCTTTCCTTACGTCTTTTTCTGCTAATCAGCAATGAATCATTGTTGTAGTTCATTCTTTAAACATCATACAGTGCCCATTCACATTCAAACCATTGAATAGTTTGCCAATGAATTGAGTCATCATAATTTCATTTGTTCAGGTTCACACCCTTGATTTCATTCTGTGACTTCACCCAGCATATCAATCAAGAATTCTAATCTGTTATGGTCACTCTCTGAACAGCGCATGCAGGACAAAATTGTTTAATTATTCTTTCTCACAGCCACAATACCCACTCCATGATAATTTAGTCCCAATCCAGTCTAGATCCCGTCTCATCTGTTATTTGTCTTAAAAATTGGCATCCATGTGTTCCTCTTCCACAGTATTACTGCTATACGTAAACTTGTGGTTACATTTGCATTGTTCTGAAGCACGGTTTCCAATTTCTTCCCTGCACTCCACCATTGTGTGAAAAATGTCATGCTCTCTGCAGTTTTCCAGTGGCATTGATATCCTTACAGACAATGATTGACAAATACCCAACACAACATTCAGCCGACTGAGGAAAATGTACAGTTGAACATTAACTTTGTACATTCCTGATACAATCATGTTGACACCACAGTCAAGAAAGCTCACTAATGCAAAGAAATCTGGCAGTTCCCTGTGAACTCTGAATGAATTTTATTGACGCAACATTGACATCATTGTATCTGGCCGCATCACAGCCTCTTATGGCAACTGCTCTGCACGAGACCACAAGGAAATGCATTTGTGGACACAGCTCAGCATATCATGGTAACATGCCTCCTCCCTGCGGACTTGGTCTACACTTGTCACTACCTCAGTAAAGCAGCCAGCATAATCCCCTCCGGATGATCTTCCTTCTCTCCTCTCCCACTCAGCAGAAGACACAAACACCTGAAAGCATGTTAAACCATGCTCAATGGTAGCTCTGTCCTGCTGTTATCAGGCTCTTGAATGGATCTCTCGTACAGCAAGATCGAGCCTTGACCTCACAATATAAGTGATTATGTTCAGCAGTAGAAGTCAACAATGACTATCCCATTTCCCCTGTACATCAGCTATCATTGCTGTAGAGTGAAGGCACTTTGCAAATTATCTCCAGAGCGTAGATGCAGGATTGGGTCTCAGTCAGTTGTCGTAAGTGGTAATACTTCAAGGCATAGTGTCCATAGGAATTAATATTTATTCTTTCCCTAAAATTTTGAACTGCTTCTTCATAGTTGCTTTGCAAGTGGTTCCCAAAATCAAATTGGCTGCGAGGCTGGTCTTGATTTTCCCCACCAATCTTTCCTGAATCTTGTAATCTGTATTTCATATCATCAAGGTCAGCGGATTCCAACCTTTTCATGCCATGGTCCAATGCCATTAAGCAAGGGTATTTACCATTTGCTGTGTGCCTTCACTACCCACCAGACTGATAACTAATGTAGAAATCAGAGGCACTATTGTTAGACCCGCTAAATAGTAGCATAGTAGTGATGGGTAAAAGTCTATGATTACTAAGTATTCCTATATATTTTCCTGAATCTCTTGCACTTTAAAATGTTAAATCTCTGGAGTTATTTCCTCAAGTTTTGTGAAGTAATGTCCCATTAGACTAATTAAATAGGAAATAAACTCCCAGTCTTTCCAAAAGTTGTAACTAAAAGACTCCAGAGACTGATTTGGTCTGGCCTTACTGGTTGTTAGATTGAGTGAGAATGTATGAATGATACAACTTCTACCAAAAAGAGATGTTAAAATACACCTGATGAAACAGTTCTTTCAGAAAGGAAAATAACCTGGAACACTGTTACCTCTCATTGGCAATTTGAATGAGAAAGATTGTTTTCAACCTTATAGTTGTCGCACGCATTGTTTCTATGTCTCCATCTCTGTACAACAGAACGCTGGACCTCCAGCTCTGCACAAAATATCATTAGTACGACAGCATTACAAAGTTTGGAGTTCAATCCTGGTGTCCCTGTAAGGACTTTTAACGTCATCCCTGTGTAATGAGTCGGTTTTCTCCGGCTGCTCCAATTTCCTCCAAACATCCAAAGACACACAAGTTAGTAGGGTAATTGGTCATTGTAAATTGTGCTGTGATTAGGCAAGTGTTAAATTGTGAGTTGCTGGACAGTGAGACTCAAAGGGCTGGAAAGGCCTATTCCATGCAGTATTCCTAAATGAAATTATCTTGAGTCCTGCAGGTTGCCTTCCTGGGTTTTCGAGCATCTGTATTTACTAATCAATATCTTAACTAGAGTTGTTAAGCCCTTGTGCTTTTGATTTAATCTTGTCAAGTTAATTGTGGCTGGCACAAATTTTCTGCAGTCTATCTTTATTTAAAGAGGACTCTCAGTTGTGGCTTAGTGGGGACATTGTGTTGGAGAGGGTGAATTGTCTCATGGTGTTGACCAGTTGTCCCTCTGAAGCTCTGATTCAGGTCTAACCTTTTGTTTCCTTCTCCTCCTGGGGATCCAGCTGTCCCTCCACACCTGGTCTAAGTGAATGATCTTCCTGGTCAAATAAAGCAATAGCAAATTTCTACTGTGCTCTCCCTGTTTCAATTGCCAGTTGACCAGATAAAATTCAGAAAATCTTAAAGTTGGCAGCAGCTGTTATGTGTGAAAGAGATTCAGTTAAAATTTTCTGCAAGTGTTTAGTGAAAATTAGTGCACTTGTTTATGTTGATAGAAATAATTAATGTGGACATCTGGGCTCCTGTGTTCAGACAAAGTTGGATGTGCAGCAAGATGATGCTCTTGGTGGATAACATGGTGCTGGAGAATAGCAAAATGTGTCTGTGCAGTTCTGAAAGGAAACATGAAATATTCCCAATTAGGACTACTACAGCTGGAATCTACAATCATGGCCAGTGGTATTTCAATAAGCAACATTGTTATTAGATGTTTAAGAAATCGGATCTTCAAAATCAGAAGACTTGTCTGCAGACCACTGGGATAGTGAGTGCAGTTTCCCTTTAAGAAAACACTCCAGCCTGGATGAGTTTCAGGTAACATGGGGCTCTGAGGTTCCAAATCCACCATTCTCCTGGCTAATGTTCACAATTTGGAAAATAAAATTGAGAAACTCAGAGCAAGGTTGGAGTACATCAGGGATTGCTGTGTACTGTGCTTCACAGAAACATGGCTCACCCCTGGCACTCTGGACAGTGTTTCATTCGAAGGACTTCACCTTCCACTGCATGGCCGAGACAATGGCATCAGCTAAAGGCAGAGGTGACAGTGTTTGCTTCTGATTAACTGATTGTGGTGTACAGATGTGGTGGTTTTTCTCAGTCCTGCACACATCAGAAACTATAAACTGTAAACTGTGCAAATGCAGGTATAAATAAATAGCAATAAATAATGACCATGAAACAACAATATAACAGAGTCCTTACATGAGTGTAGTTATCCCCTGTTGTTCAAGAGCCTGATGTTTGAGGAGTAGTAACTGTTGTTGAACCTGGTGTTATGAGTCCTGAGGCACTTGTACCTTCGATGTGATGGCAGCAGCAGAAACAGACGTGGCCTGGGTGTGAGGATCTTTGATGAAGGAGGCTGCTTTTCTACAGCAATGATTCATGTGGATGTACTCAATGGCTGGGTAGATTTTACCCAGGATAAACTGGGCTGAATCTACTACCTTTTGTAGCACTTGCCACTCAATGGCATTGGTGTTCCCGTAACAATCCATAATGCAGCCAGTCAGCACACTTTCCACCACACATCGATAGAAGTTTCCAAGGTCTTCAATGACACACCAGACCTCTGCAGACTCCTGTGGAAGTAGAGGTGCCGTCGTGCTTTCTTTGCAGTAATATTCATATGATGGGTCCAGGAAAGGTCTCCTGAGATAGTGACACCCAGGAATTTAAAGTTACCGGCTCTCTCCACCTCAGATCCTTCGATGATTTCTAGCTCATGGACCTCTTGTTTTTCTCTCCTGAAGTTGACAATCAATTCCTTGGTCTTATTAACTTTGAATGAGAGACAGGAGCTGATATGCTTCAACACCAGCCTCTCAAAACACTTCATCACTGTGGATGTAAGTGCCACTGGGTGATAGTCATTTAGACAGGTTAGCACACTCTTCTTGGGCGATATGATTGAAGACTGCTTGAAGCAGGTGGTACCACACACTGCTGGAGGGAAAGATTGAAGATAGTCGTGAATACACCCGCAAGTCCGATGGCACAAGTCTTCAGTACTCGGACAGGTACACCATGCAGATCAGATGTTTCTTCCTGGAGTCACTCTCTTGGGGGTGTGTGATGGTTCCTCGCTGTTCTGGTGGTGAAAGTGAGCATACAAGGCATTGAGCTCATCTGGAAGTGAAACTCTGCCTTCCCCCATGATGCAATATTTACCTTTGTTGGAAGTTGTGGCACTCAAACCCTGCCACAGCTGTTGAGCATCCCTCATTGATTCCAGTCTAATTCGGATTCCCCACTTTGCTCAAGAGATGGCTTTCCAGAGGGCTTCTGATTGGGGAAAACCCGGGACAATATTGTGGCGAGCACACTCATCCACAGCTGTTTTAATAAAGTCTGTAACAACCCTGGTGTAATCATTCAGGTCCTCAGATGAATTCTTGAACAGGGCCCAGTCCACGAATTTAAGATATCTTGGAACCATTCCTCAGCCACCCCAGACCACCACTTAGTTGTCTTGATATCTGGAGCCTTGCCCTTTAGGCTCTGCTTGTAGCAGGAAGTCGGAGTACAGCCAAATGATCCGACTTATGAAAATGCATTCTGGGAAGGAACGATAGGGATTCCTTATCGTAGTGTAGCAGTATGTATTTATCGTAGTACCCCAGTGGTCTAGTGTATTGGAACATCTGATGCAACATGTTACGTGCAGGTCATAATTAGGAAGATATTTCTTCAAACAGGCCTGGTTAAAGTCACCAACTGTAATTTGAAATGCATTGGGATGTGCCGTTTCTTGTTTACAGACAACATCATAGAAGGCTTTCAGTTTCGTGAGTGCTTGCTCATAATCGGCCACTAGTTGTATAGTGGGAAAATTTGCCAAGCATCTCTTTCCTTTAACTTGGTTTAGTTATATTCAAATCTTCCCAAATGGCTGTTCCTTTGTTGATTTTGGGATTCTGGCAAGTTGCCAAAAATAGATGTTATTCTAACTAGCACTCCTCACCTCATTATTGGAATGTACCCACAAAAATTAGATTCACTTTCAAGGACACTTCATCTCATGTTCTTCATATTTATGTATTGTTATATATTTTCTCCTTTATATTTGCCAAGTTTGTTATCTTCTACACTCTTGTTGAACGCCCTAGCTGGGTATCTTTCATTAATTATGTAATAATCGTTATTTTAAAGATTTATTGAGTATGCCCACAAGAAAATGAATCTCAGGGATGAATTTGGTGACATATATGTACTTTGATAATAAAATTCACTTAGAACTTAGAACATTGAATGGGAACTGGCCTTCTGCCAGTTCTAAACCGCAGAACGTACACAGTGAACATTAGATCACTGAGGAGCGTGGTAGAACAGAGGAATCTGGGAATACAGATCCATTGGCCATTGTAAGAGCTGTCACAGGTAGATGTGGATATAAAGAGAGGTTTTGGCACACTGGCCTTCATAAATGAAAGCACTGAATTCAGGAGTTGAGATGTTCTGTAGAAATTGTATAAGACATTGGTGAGGGCTAATTTAAAATATTATGTGCAGTTGTGATCACCTACCAACAGGAACGATATCAATAAAATTGAAAGAGGACAGAGAAAATTTCCAAGGTTTTTGCTGGGTCTTGAAGATCTGAGTTGTAGAGAAATGTTGAGTATGTTAGGTCTTTATTCCCTGGAGCATAGGAGAGTTAAGGGAGATTTGATAGAGGTCTATAACAGTATGAGGGGTATAGATAGGGTAAATGCAAGCAGGCTTTTTTCACTGATAATGGGTGAGACTTGAACAAGAGAACATGGGTTAAGGGTGAAAGTGAAATGTTTAAGGGGAACATGAGGGGCAACTTCACTTTGTCACTCAGAGGCTGGTAAGAATCCATTGCAAATAATAACCAGTTGGAGCAAATGAGAGAGTGAAGAAACATCTGTGGAGGCAGAGGGATAGTTGTCATTTCAGACTGAGGCCCTTTATCAGCACTGAGAAAGAGCCAGTATAAAGAGGGGAGTGGGAGGAGAGAGATAGCGTTTGGCAGATGGTAGGTGAAACCAGGTGAGGAAGGGGACGATGGACAGATGGAACAAAATGGGGGAGGTTTTGGGTGGAGCTGGGAGGATAGGTAGAGACAGTTTGAGAAGAGAGGTAACAAAGGGGCAATTGGAGTCCGGTAGTATGGAGTAAGGGTGGGTGTCTAGATTCCTGACTTAGTGGAGTGGGACATATGTTCACTTGGCGGTTATGAACAGTGAGTGTCTTTTTTATTTAAATAAAGAATTTGTATTTTCCTTTAAGTTTGATGTAAATCATAATATGTTTCTCGTGCAGCATTCAGAGGTACTGTGGGTGCCAGCTTGGTTCTCTCCACAGAAAGAGTGAATACTGCCTCTTTAAGGAATTTGTCAGCTTCACTTACCTGATGCTTATGTCGCGGAGGAGGCCACATTGTGACCCGCAAATTCCATGCATGAGTTATGCAGTAGTACAAGGAAATTTTAATTTCACCAGTACAAGGTGATAATTTTAAATTCAGAACTAGAAGTTGAAGTGAATGTAGTTTGAACTGCTGAATGTTATCGAGGCACGGAGAGGAGTTTTAGGAGCTTCTGTGTACCTTGTCCACACTAACCATGAAGTACGCATCCACACTGATCATTTTCACCAGCACTGTCCCTAATTTTCTGTGCCTTGGAATTTTGAGTACCCACAAAACAATAAACCCAAAAGAACCCAATTAAAGAAAAAGAAATAAAAGAGAATCATCCAGTGTTCTAGAGAATAAATAACACAAATCGTGAAAACTATTCAAGCGAACGACAACATTCCAAACCAAACTGAGTCAATAGAAAATAGACAATAGACAATAGGTGCAGAAGTAGACCATTCGGCCCTTCGAGCCTGCACCGCCATTTTGAGATCATGGCTGATCAACTACTATCAATACCCGGTTCCTGCCTTGTCCCCATATCCCTTGATTCCCCTATCCATAAGATACCTACCTAGCTCCTTCTTGAAAGCATCCAGAGAATTGGCCTCCACTACCTTCCGAGGCAGTGCATTCCAGACCCCCACAACTCTCTGGGAGAAGAAGTTTTTCCTTAACTCTGTCCTAAATGACCTACCCTTTATTCTCAAACCATGCCCTCTGGTACTGGACTCTCCCAGCATCTGGAACATATTTCCTGCCTCTATCTTGTCCAATCCCTTAATAATCTTTATATGTTTCAATCAGATCCCCTCTCAATCTCCTTAATTCCAGCGTGTACAAGCCCACTCTCTCTAACCTCTCTGCGTAAGACAGTCCAGGCATCCCAGGAATTAACCTCGTGAATCTACGCTGCACTTCCTCTACAGCCAGATGTCCTTCCTTAACCCTGGAGACCAAAACTGTACACAATACTCCAGGCGTGGTCTCACCAGGGCTCTGTACAAATGCAAGAGGATTTCCTTGCTCTTGTACTCAATTCTCTTTGTAATAAAGGCCAACATTCCATTAGCCTTCATCACTGCCTGCTGCACTTGCTCATTCACCTTCAGTGACTGATGAACAAGTCCTCAGATCCAAACCCCGGAGCAGCCTGGAGTAGGCCCAAAGCCTCGCTCAGCATATTAGCAGACATGCAGCATAGCAGCAGGGCCTGGCTTCATAGCCTCAGTGCCATGGAGAGGGGAGTGACCATCGCAGAGAGCGACTGAAATCGGCTCTCACCTTAGATCCGACACTTTGTCTTTTCAGTCTATCTGGGCCAGCATTAAAATTGACCAAACAATGGAGCAGCAAAAGGCTCTGACACCCTGGAGAGGGTGAACAGTGAGGCAAATGAACGAAATCAGCTCTCGCCTTCGATCTGAACCAGCATTTAAATTGAATATACAGTAGATTATAACTCACACTAGAAACTGGCCACAGCGAAGGGCTCGGGCCTAGACCACGCAGACCAGCGACTCACTCCAGTCCCAGATTTTCCCACCCAGTCTGAAACCGCTCTCAAGCTCTTCAAATCAGCTTGACGCCCAGAGCGATCCATCCTCGCACCGAGGCCATGAGAACTCCACTGCCCCGACTCACCTCTCCGAATGGCTCACTCCATCTACACTGATTCTGTAACACACCGTCCCAGCACAGTGAATGACATGTTGAAAGTAGGTCTTTTTGTTATTTTAATATTCATTCTCTTGTGTTACATCTTGTTAACAATGCTGATGAGGGAAGGTATATATAAAAAATGAAAGTGAATCTTTAGCTGTAAGTCTCGTGGAAAAAGCAGATGGCTTGTACCTGGAAGGAAAAGGAGAATAACCTCTCTTAAGCGTTCTTATGTTCATCGGTACGTTGGGTAAATCAGGATTTCACAGACTTTCTGCATGTGGTGGAATTTTCATATCGAATGCATTAAATGGGGACTTCCTATTGGTCGCCGATGGAGTAGCAGCTTTTTGCAATGGCTCCTATCTTACTTACTTTACTGTTTCCAACCTGTTCTGAAACCTTACTTTTAACATGATATTGTTTCACTATGACTACAAGGGGTGCCAAAGGTACTAAAAAAGAAGATCCTCCTGCATCTTTGGAATCTATTATGAAGCTGCTTCGAAAGCACAGAAAAGAATCTTCTGCTGAAATTAAACAAATAGATGCAAAATTGGATTCTATTCAAACAACCTTAACTGAACATGATAAATGAATAGAAGAGAATGAAGCAACGCTGACAATTTTAGATGCGAAAATTGATGACCTGCAAAAGCTTTGTTAAAAACAATCAAAGTCAAATGAAAAATTAAGACAGAAGATTATCAATTTAGAAAATAGAAGCAGAAGAAATAACTTATGAATTCTGGGCCTTGAAGAGTTAATGGAAAGTGATCAGCCTACGGAATTCTTTGCAAGCTTTTTGACAAAATTATTCCTAAAATTTTACTGTCCCTACCTATTATCGATCAACCTCATAGATCGCCTGTGCCTAGACCAGCTCCAGGAGCAATAATCTGTTTTCATGAATTTTGCAGCTTTTAATCCCCATCTGCTTAGCTCACTGTACCTCTCAGCGACAGGTACAGAGACTCAGAGTCAAACTCAGAGACTTTAGTCTCTCAGTCACTGTTCCTGCATTTCCCTGAATGCATCCGACTGGGAAAAGCCAGTTCCCCACTGCGGAACTTAACAATCATGTCATCTATTTGGAGGATATGCCCCTTCACGTAATGTTTGCTTTCCTCACTCCCAATCAGCTCCCTATTCTTAAATGTCTGAGCACCACAGGATTTGATTCAAATTATTATCACATCCTGGGATATCAAACTGAGTGCTCACATACTGTGGGCTCATCCCACTCCAGTGGTCTCTGATCCCAGTGTAAGGGGTTTCTTCTTTTATTTTACTGCTAAGGCTACTAAAATGGCTTCTTTGTTATGTTAACTAATGAGAGAGTGCTTTCTCTCGCAGCTTGTTTAGGTTATAATTACAGATAACCAGTTAATTTACTGATTTACTGATAATTTGTTAACCAATAGGGATAGCTGTTACTCTTTCTAGTGGGTCTGTATGCTAGTGTTGTGCGAACTTTTGAGGAGAAGGCGCGAAGGGGTTGGAGAGAGAAGACACAATGTTGTAAGCTGCTCGATGGAAAGGACCCCAAGCGGGGGTCCAAGGCATAGGGTCTTCGGCAAGAAGAGGAGACGAGGACAGATTCTTGTGGAGCGTCTGGTTGGCCACCGTGGTTGGTCCCAGGCGGTGGGCTGAGGGGGTCGGAGGGGATCGAACGGTGGCAAGAAGACTTTGTTAACTGATCTCCAATGGTTGTGCACGAAGTGGTTGGACTTTGATAAGTTTGGCGTCTATTACTTTTCATTTTATATTATATCTCTATTAAGTACATAGTTCCAGTAAGATCTATAAAGCATAATCATTTAATCGCATATGGTGTACTGTCTGTTATTTGGCATGGTGGGGACATCACATCACACATCACACAAGCTGATTGGCCAGTTTGGCGGGCCGAAGGCTGCTTTCCCCAGACGGAAGCGAGCTGAGCGAGCCTGATGCTTAGCAGGGGGCTACACCAGGATCAAGCTAAAGTTCCCAGATCACAAACCTGGGATCAGATCCAAAATCCTTATGCTGAATGACCACCAGCACCTTTTCTGGTTCCATGTCCAGAAACAGATCACATTAAATCTGACTGATCCAGATATCCATGCTAATGTCGCTGTCAAATCGCCTAGAATTTGTAAACATTCTGTAAAGTGAAGACGTGACTCTCCTCATGATGCTGTGCAGAATTCCAGCCGCACCTCAGATGACTGGTCAGCTAAGTAAATCTGCAAGGAGTTGTTCTAGTTGTTTATATAGTGTCTAGGTGGAGCTAAAATCTACCAAAATATTTGACTCATTGTGGATCACGAAAGCAAAGCTGAAGAAGCCAGATGTTTTCTCCTTGGAAATAGTATGTGTCATGAAGAAGTTTCCATGTTGAGAGTCTCAGGGGGCAGAAGTGAATCTATTTGCTATTACGAAGGAGAAGGTTCTTGGGAAGCTGGGAGGTCTGATGATAGATAAGTCACCAGAACAAGGTGGACTACACTCCAGGGCTATACGAAGCAATAGTGTGGTCTTGCTTGTGGTTTTCAAGAATCACCAGATTCTGGAATACTTCTGGAGGAGTGGAAAATTGAAAATATCATTCCACTCTTTAAGAATGAAGCGAGAGAGAAGAAAAGAAATTATAGGCCAGTTAGCCTGACCACAGTGGTTGGGAAGATGTTGGAGTCCATTATTAATGCTGATGTTTCGGTGTACTTGGAGGCACATGATGAAATAGGTCAAAGTCAGCATGGTTTCCTTAAAGGGAAAACTTGCTTGACAAGTCTGTTGGAATTCTTTGAAGGAATAACAGACAGGATAGACAAAATCAGTGGATATTGTTTACTTGGTTTTTCAGAAGTCCTTTGACAAGGTACTGCACATGAGGCAGCTTAACAAGAAAAGAAACCATGGTCTTACAGGAAAGATTCTAGCATGGAGATACATAATATTGGCTGACTGGAAAGAGGCAAACATTGGGAGTAAATCAGGCCTTTTCTGGTTGGGTGCCAATGACTAGTGGTGTTCTTTTCACATTATGTGTCAATGATTTGATGACAGAATTGATGGCTTTGTGACCATGTTTGCAGACAGACTGGAGATAGGCAGTGGGGCAGATTGTGGTAAGGAAGCAGGGAGTTTGTAGAAAGACTTCGGCAGATTGGAAGAATGGACGAAGAAGTAGCAGATGGAATATCATGTAGGGAAGTTATGGTCATGTATACTATTTTCTAAGTGGGGAGAGAATTCTAAAATCTGAGTAGTAAAGGGACTTGGGAGTCCTTGTGTAGGATTCCCTAAAGGTTAATTTGCAGGTTGAGATGGTAGTGAGGAAGGCAGATGCAATGTTAATATTCATTTCAAGGGGACTAAAATGCTAAAGCAAGTACTGTACGTAATGCTGATGCTTTTATAAAGCATTGGTCAGACCACACTTGGTGAACTGTGAGCAGTATTCTGCCTTTTATCTATGAAAAGATATTCTGGCATTGGAGAGTCTCCAAAAGAGGTTCATGAGAATAACTCAAGGAATAAAAGGTTAACGTATGTGGAGTTTTCAATGGCCCTGGGCCTCTACCTTCTGCAGTTTAGTTGATGAGGTAGTGAGAATCTCATTGAAACCTATCGAATACTTGAAGGTCTGAATGGATTGGATGTAGGGGGAAAATTTCCTATAGTAAGGGAGTCACGGACAAGAGGGCACGATTGTGACTGTGATCAAAATGACCAGAGAAACACTGAAGCTAGTGATATAAAAGTCTTTGTTCAGCACAACAAGCTGGAATCATTCTGGAGTCAATCTTGGTAGGGTCTCACAAACCCAAAGATACAGAACATTTTTATACCCTTAAGTTCAAACGTAACAGTGGTGTTTCATTACAGTTTCAACAGATACAATTACATCAGTTACTTCAATATTTTGGGTTGACAATGCTTCCTTTGAATTACATATCCACAGTGGAAAAATTCTGAATGTGCAAATATCTTTGCTAGTTGCAACTTCACTTGAACCCATTTACAATGGGAAAAATTACTTAACCCATAGTGAGTCGTGAAGTGGGGGACATGATAAAAGGTCTCGACTTGAAAAATTGACTGTTTATTCATTTCATTAGATGCTGCCTGACCTGTTAAATTCCTGCAGCACTTTGTGTGTGCTGACCTGGATTTCCAGCATGTGTAGAGCTCTCGTGTGTTTAAGCCCATAGCTGCCTGGATTGCTGCAGGCCGATTAACACAACCCCATTGTTTTAACTTCTGGCAGACGCATATGCAAATGTCTCACAGGCACCATTTTGGAAACCATGTCACTTTGTCTACGGGCAGCCTATGCTCCAGAGAGGGTACAAAGGGTGCTTTAATCATCAATTTACTGCTTTCAATTTGCAACTCACATGAAGAAATGAAGACTGGTTCTTACATGTGCTTTTTCACTGTAAATTGCATGAAGCTTTAATTCATTAGTGTGGCAGGGAAACCAATCCAAATGTGGCTTGTAGACTCTACTGCAAGTTGCAGAGACTTCACTTGGAATATTTTTGCATACATAGTAAAATTTGTTGGAATTGTATTATTGAGAGCAAATAATGTAAAAGTGTAAGAAAAGTTTATAGCAATCAATCACAAATTTAAACTGGAATATAGAACATTCCACGTAATTGGGTCATAATTGTTTGACTTGCAATCAACAGCAGGTTATATTGGACCCATGGACTGGAAACTTACAGTTGTGTTTGCATGCTAGTGCTACTGATCTAGCCATAGCATCAGATGTACCTGAATAATGTCACTTCAACTCAGGTGGAAACGAGAGAACTGATAGGAGAAGCAAATACTGTAGACTGTATGGTCACAATATTCAGCACAAAGCCTTCAGAAGATCACCAATGAGACATGAAGTAAATGTCTTTCTATTGATGTATTCCACATAATATCTGTCAACTCTAATAGTGAGAAATGGTTGAGGAAAGACTTTCCACAGTCAGTGTACCCCCAGATCTGTTTGGGCATCTGGAGCCTAAGTAGAAGGGCATAATTCAGAAAGAGCATTGAGATATTCTTCATTGCCAGGATCAAATTCCTTTTCAAAACATTCAACAGCCTCATCCTTCTCCCCAGCCAGCATCCCAAGAACACCAAAGGCTTTGCAGTTTCTTAGATTCCTCTCAACTTGTTTTCCTAAGTTCTTTCTCAAGTTACTGTCACAGAGCTTCCATTGTTAACTTACATGATGGATTTTAAGTCCGTCCAGAAAACAGATGATGGAGTTTGATTCAGATCTCTTGTGCTGCAGTTCAAATAATCCAACTTATTAAGCTAATGCCTGCTTATCATCTGGAGCAAGATCCTCCAAGCTCAGCAGACACTTGTAGATCCCCCTCTGCTCGGTCTACTTCTCCATTTTCCAAGCAGATTCCTGTAAAATCCAGTTTTGCAAGAAGAAATAATGGTTTGAGTTCAAATGCCTTTTCAAAGTGATATTTGTACTTACTAATCAACTCAGCTTTCTGTTGAAATACAGATCTGTTAGGATAGTTGATGTCTGCTTTCTTTTTCAGAGTGAATAGATTTCCCCTGTAATATATACTGATTTGGTAATGTAAGAAAAACAGGCCTGTTGTCATACTGAAAGCTCTTGTTATTCTGTAAAACTTCACAGTATAGCGAAGCACATATGGCAGATCTGGGTGATCTCAATGCTTCTTCATCTAATCCATTTGCTTTCTCTGCTTCATTGAACTCTTACAGCTTTAGGGCCAACATAACCATGGCCACTGTGTCATCTGGGTTGAACACCAGCACCTGTCGCAGATAATTCACTGGCTGACTTCGCTCCTGATTCTCTGAAATGCCGGAAATAGTTTCTAGATGATAATGAGCAGTCATATAGCCCATAATCCATTCTACATTATTGGAATCTTCCTCAGGAGTCTTCTCAAAGCATTCCTTTGCCTCCTCATAGTATTCAGCAGCAGAACCCAACAACGACCACCCCTTCTCCCCGTACAGCTTGGGTATGATTGCTGTAGAGGGAGGGCCATCACTGAGTGGTTTACAGATCATCTCCAGCTTGTTGAGGTAGGACTGGGCCTCGGTCAGATGTCCCATGTGGTAATGCACCCAGGCAAAGTTTCCATAGGTGATGATGCTTCTTCTTTCAAATTCATCTTTGTGGTTCTCCCTCAGAATCTTTTCAGTCTCCTTTAAATTTTGAATTGCTTCCTCACATTTGCCTTGCAGACAGTTTACAAAAGCAAGTTGGTTGTAGGACTGCTCTTTATACTTCAAATTCATGTGGTTAGAATCTAGCAATCCGTGCATCACATTTTCCAAGTTAATAGTTACTTCTGTGGCCTCCATGTGAAGTGACACTGCAGCTGATCGAGCTTCTCTTTCAATAAATCTCCCGGTGTGTTGCTGCAAGAGAGATAAAACGTAATCATGAATTCCATCTGAGATCACTTGATGCAGGTCTGACCTGCAATCCCATAAACAGCAGATTTACTGACTGTACAGAAGTTGCCTTTTAAAGATTTTTTTAAAAATATGGCATTGAAAACCTGGAATTGCTCAGCCTGTCAGTCAGTAAAGTGTTTTATCAGAGTACATGCAAGTCACCTTAAGCTCTGTCAGTATGCGGGAAGCAGGAGTACAGCCAAGTGATCCGACTAACCAAATTGATAGGAATTCCTTATTCCAGACCCTTCCAGAGCCTTACTATCATGTGGATCCTTGCAAAGGTTTTTGTCTGTCCTCATCTCCAATTTATCATGACACTTTCTTCTATTCATTTGAATCATATTCAACTGTCAGTGCATTACGGAACAGGCTGATGGCATTTGATTTACATCTTCTCCGGTATAATTCAAATGTCCCACATGTAGACGTACTGTATTCTGTGCAAATTTTCTGGATGAATATCATCTAATTTCAAAAGAGTACTATAGATCTTTTTGTTTTGGAACACTCTCCATTTCTTACATTTATAACTGCAAAATCCAGTTGTGTTTCAATAGCTGATATTGGACGGTGCTCAAATGCCTTTCCAAGGTGATATTTACATTGATTAAACAACTTTGCTTTCCGGCGAAATGCAGGATTGCAAGAGTTTCATAGAAGCTCTGAATGGCTTCTTTATTGTTACCCTGCAGACAATTTATGAAAGCGATTTGGTTGTGACACATCACATGGCTTGATATTTCACACCGAGATTTATAGCATCTCGCAGTCTGTACATCACATCTTCCAAGTCAATGGTTCCCTTCTGAGGGCCCCACGTGAAGTGACACTGAAGCTGATCGAGATTCTCTTTCAACAAATCTCTTTGTGTGTTGCTGCAAGTGAAGAAAATTCATGAAATTCATCACTTCATAAATGATCATTTTTCTTCACATTATTACTTGTAACAAAGCCGAGAGTTACTGTATTCTCCAAACTATAAACAGCACATGAATAAATTTCAAGTTGTACATATCCCTAGCCCAAATGGAAGTTACTTTTATTTTATATGTACATTATTACCTTATTCATCAAGTTGTACATTCTATTATGTACACCTGTACACCCGCTCATTAATGCAAATATCTGATCGGCCAATTATGAAGCAGCAACTTAATGATGGGCAAAAGGCCTATTTTTGTTGGTGTGACGCTGAGATTGTCTGATGTCTGACTCTCACCAGTCTTGGTACTGCTAAGCATCCAAAATGGTACAGAAAGTGTTGCAGATACTTAACGTCTAAATAACAACAGACAGTACTGGATATGATCATCTGTTTGAAGTTGTTGAAACAAGTGACTGGGCTGTGATCTGTTCAATTGGGAGATAATTGTTTGCAATGAAAGCTTATTGGCCTGAAATAATAACTCTGCTTTACTTTCGACACAAGCAGCCTGATCTGCCTTTAATGATGTGCCTATGAATGCACAACACCAACACTGTGCACCAGGTACAGTTATAGCAATGCATTCGGTATGTTTCTGTATCAAGCTTCTGTGCAATGGTTAAAAAATAAATTTAAATACTTAAATTAATAAAATAAATTAAAAAATAAATTTTAATTTACAGTGTTCTCTACCTCATTACGTTCTTTAGAAAGAAAATTCTTTGAAAGTCTTTCACAGCTTCAGATGGACTTTTAATATCAATGGAGCAGGGTGTCCTATGTTGTGATTTCCTGCTCTAACAGATTGTCTGCAACTCCCTGTTGCTGAATAGAAACTTATCCTAGAAAATGAAAGCAGTATTTTCCAAGAAGTGATGCCACTGAAACAACAATGCAGGCTGATGCAGAGCTGCCTGGATCCAATAACAAGGAAGGCTAGCAGAGCATAAGTAATAAATCACTTCGCCCATCAGACCCAACCTGATTGGCTGATCTTTTCTCTGCCTACTTAGCATGCCTGTCAGTCATTGCAGACAGTCTTTTAACTATTTGTGTTTCCCTGCTTTTCCCCTTCACAGAGTTCTGTTGAAGGAAGACAGAGAATTTGGTATCAGTGATGTTCTCAAAGCCAGCAAGGGCTTCTGGTTTCATGGATACAGCTTTGCAGGTCTCCAAGTTGAAATCTGGACTGAATGAAGAAGGTGGTTGTAGCTTAAACCCCACACAACCCTAAACTGTCCTTCCAGGTGAGCCGACACTTCACCTGTGAGTCTTTTAAGTTTGTTTACTGTGTTGGGTGCTCCCAGTGTGGCCACCTGTACATCGGTGAGACCCGACATAGATTGGGAGACTGATTCACTGAGTATTATGCTCTGTCTGCCAGAACATGCGGGATCTTCCAGTAGCCAGCCATTTTAATTCCACTTCCCATTCCAATTCCCATATGTCTCTACTTTCTGCGAAGGCTGAGAAAAGTCCATCTCCCACCTCCCATCCTCACCACATTCTACAGAGGATGTATCAAGAGCATCCTGAGCAGCTGCATCACTGCCTGGTTTGGGAATTGCACCGTCCTGGATCACAATACCCTGCAGCAGATAGTGAGGTCAGCTGAGAAGATCATTGGGATCTCTCTTCCTGCTATTCCAGCCATTTACACAACACGCTGCACCTTCAAAGCTAACAGTATTGTGAAGGACCCCACGCACCCTTCACACAAACTCTTCTCCATCTTGTCATCTGGCAAAAGGTACCGAAGTGTTCAGGCTCTCACGACCAGACTGTGCAACTGTTTCTTCCCCCAAGCCATCAGACTCCTCAATACTAAGAGTCTAGAATGACATCTACATCATTTATTATTATATTGTAATTTGTCCTCTACTGTGCCTATTGTCTTGTTTATTAATTATTGTACTTCCCTGCACTGTTTAGTGCACTTTATGTAGTCCTGTGGAGGTCTGTAGTCTAGTCCAGTTTTTACGTTGTTTTATGTAGTCTAGTGTCACCTTGTGCTGTCTCACATAGTCTAATGTAGTTTTGTGTTGTTTCATGTAGCACCAGGGTCCTGGAGGAACATCACTTTGTTTTTACTGTGTACTGTACCAGCAGTCTATGGTTGAAATGACAATAAGCTTGACTTGACTTGACTTGATGTCCATCCATGGCCTCCTCCGTTGTCATGATAAAGACATACTTAGATTGCAGGAATAACACCTTATATTCTGATTGGGTGGCCTCCATCGATTTCTCAATTTTCTGGTAATTCTCCCCAACATTTCCACTACTTCTCCATTTCCCATCGCCTTTTCCTTCTCTTACCTCATCTCACCAATCAGCTTCCCAGCTCTTTACTTCATCCCTCCCCTTCCAGGTTTCACCTCTCACCCGGTGGCCTTCTCTCCCCTCCCCCCACCTTTTAAATCTACCCCTCAGGGGCTGGTGTAGACAGGTTTTAATTGAGAGATGTGGAAAGTGGGATTGATCTTCATGGTCTTGGGGAGCTGTACAGCACCAGGTTTACTTTCTTGAGGACTTTGAAAGGTGCAATGAACTTGGGTGCCAAATTTCTAGACTCCTCCCGGAGAGACAAGGCCTGAGTGGACAGCCAGACATTTTGCCCAGGCTGCAAAGTGGGTCCCTGTCTTCTCCTTCAGTTTGCCTAGGATTCCACCTTCCGAGTTGAGACCAGCCAAATCTCTCTTGCCCTGGTCCATTTCTACTTGCAGTGTTGGATAAGATCTTTGGCCCCAGGAACCCCAACTTCAGCCTCCTGTTCTAGAAAGAGTGGCGGAGTATAACCAAACTAGCAGTTGAACAGTGATGTCCCCTGCCCTGAATGCTGTAAGGATTTTTGGTGACCTCTGCTCACATCAAATGGTTGCACCACTTGTCAGGTTTTTCTGAGGCCAGGCATCTTTGGGTTTGTTCCTAATCTTGGTTAAACTGCTTAGTCTGTCTATTTTCCAAATGGGACTTCAGAAATCAGAAATCGGATTCAATGGGACTTGGGAATCCTAGTTTGGATATAAAAGCAATGATGTGATGCTGAGTCTTCCTAGGGCAACGGTCAGAATGGTCAGATAGACCAGAGGAGAAAGGGGAGCAGGAAGGGACCCAGGGGGAAGTGATAGAGAGGTGAGAAGAGGTAAGAGGCCAGAGTGGATAATAGAAGAAGGGGGAAGGGGGTGGGAATTTTTTCTCCCCAGAAGGAGAAATTGATATTCATGCCATCAGTTTGGAGGCAGAAAAAGGGTGGGATGGAAAGATGTGCTTGGTAGTGGAATTCCGTGGAGGTGGCGGAGGTTACGGAGAATTATATGTTGGACCTGGAGGCTGGTGGGGTGTTAGGTGAGGACAAGGGGAACCCTATCCCGAGTGGGGTGGCGGGCAGATGGGGTGAGGGCAGATGTGCGGGAAATGGGAGAGATGCGTTTGAGAGCAGAGTTGATGGTGGAAGAAGGGAAGCCACTTTGTTTAAAAAAGGAAGACATCTCCTTCATCCTGGAATGAAAAGCCTCATCCTGAGAACAGATGTGGTAGAGATGGAGGAATTGTGAAAAGGGGATAGCATTTTTGCAAGAGACAGGGTGGGAAGAGGAATAGTCCAGGTAGCTGTGAGAGTCTGTAGGCTTATAGTAGATATCAGTAGATAAGCAGTCTCCAGAGATGGAGACAGAAAGAGCATGAAAGGGGAGGGTGGTGTCGGAAATGGACCAGGTAAATTTGAGGGCAGGGTGAAAGTTGGAGGCAAAGTTAATGAAGTCAACGAACTCAGCATGTGTGCAAGAGGCAGCGCCAATGCAGTCGTCGATGTAGCGAAGGAAATGCGGGGGGGGGATACCCCTATAGGCTTGGAAAATGGACTGTTCCACAAAGCCAACAAAAAGGCAGGCATAACTGGGACCCATGCGGGTGCCCATAGCTACACCTTTGGTTTGGAGGAAGTGGGAGGAGCCAAAGGAGAAATTATTGAGAGTAAGAACTAATTCCGCTAGACGGATGGAAGTGGTGGTAGAGGGGAATTGGTTAGGTCTGGAATCCAAAAAGAAGTGAAGAGCTTTAAAACCGTCCTGGTGGGGGATGGAGGTATATAGGGACTGGACGTCCATGGTGAAAATAAGGCGGTGGGAGCCAGGGAACTTAAAATCATTGAAAAAATTCAAAGCATGAGAAGTGTCATGAACATAGGTGGGAAGAGTTTGAACAAGGGGGGATAAAACAGTGTCAAGGTATGCAGAAATAAGTTCAGTGGGGCAGGAGCAAGCTGAGACAATATTATCTACCTGGACAGGCAGGTTTGTAGATCTTGGGTAGGAGGTAGAAACGGGAAGTGCGGGGTGTGGGAACTATGAGGTTGGTGGCAGGGGATGGGAGATTCTCAGAGCTGATAAGATTGGTGATGGTATAGGAGACAGTGGCCTGGTGCTCCTTAGTGGGGTCATGATCAAGGGGTAAATAAGAGGAGGTATCAGAGAGTTGTCGCTGTGCCTTGGCCAGGTAGAGGTCAGTACGCCAGACAACAACAGCTTCCCCCTTATCGGCGAGTTTTATAGTGAGGTTGAGATTGGTGCGGAGGGAGCGGAGAGCAGAGCGATTGGAAGGAGTGAGGTTGGAATTGGAACACGGTGTGGTGAAGTCAAGACGGTTGATGTCCCGTCAGTAATTAGCAATAAAGAGATCCATAGCAGGCAGAAGACCAGAGCGGGGTGCCCATGAAGAGGAGGAGGGTTGAAGACGGGAGAAGGGGTGTTCGGTTGGGGTAGGACAGTCCTTATCGAAGAAGTAAGCTCGGAGACGAAGTCAGCAGAAGATGAGTTCAGCGTCATTGCTGAGGTGTGGGCGAAGGGGGTCAAAGCTGAGGCCCTTACTGGGGACAGAGCGCTCTGCCTCAGAGAGTTGAAGATCAGAGGGAATGGTAAAGACCCGGCACAGATGAGAGATGGGATCAAGCGGGGAGGAGGCTGGTAGTGTCTACTGAGGACAAAGCATGAACAAATGTGTTAGAGAAGTGTCAGAGGGGTATAAATCTGATGGGAGAGTTTGGTGTCGGCATTAATTCAATGGGGTGAATGGCCTTCTTCTTAAGGAGCTAAACAGAAACATGAAATATAAAACATAACATTTCTAAGTGGTGACAGGCAGAGCACGGTGTGCATTATATTGAAAATAATCAAAGTACGGCTGAGCACTCAGTACTTTCCGATCAGTCCTTGTGTTGCTTGTAAACCGACAACAGCCTGCCCCTTTGTGGGAGTTGAGGCAAGGCAAGGATGGACAACATGTCCAGGCAAGGATAGATTGTAGATAGGTGCAGACAGCTTCGGCAAGAAAGGTAACTGATAATGTAGCTTCCATTTTCACTGCTGAGAACTGGAGCCATTTTGGCTGGCAGAGATGAGGTAGGAATTTAACAGAAGTATTCAAGGAGCACACACCAACTAAGGAATAATTGTGTTAGTAAATTCAAAGTATTGTCAATTGTTAGGTAATTTTTTTATTGACTTTCAAGCTCTGTACTGCGAATGGTTATTGATTTTGCAAGTAAGAAATATAAACACACACAGCTTCATGAAATCAACACACATAAAATGCTGGAGGACCTCAGCAGGTCAGGCAGCATCCATGGAAATGCCTAAACAGTCAACGTTTCTGGCTGAGACCCTTCTTCATGACTGGAAAGGAAAGGGGGGAAAGCCAGATCATAAAAAAGGTTTGGGAGGGAGGGGGAACAGTTAGAAGGTGTTTCATGAACGTGATACCAGAAAGGTAGGAAAGATAAAGAGCTGGAGAGGAAGGAACCCGATCAGATAGGAGAGTGGACCGGAGGAGAAAGTGGAGGAGGAAGGGACCCAGGGGGAAGTGATAGTGAGGTGAGAAGAGGTAAAAGGCCAAAGTGGGGAATAGAAGAAGAGGGAAGGGGGTGGGAATTTTTTTCTTCCCAGATGGAAAAATTGATATGCATGCCATCAGTTTGGAGACTGCCCAGACGGAATGTAAGGTGTTGCTCCTCCATCCTGAGGGTGGCCTCAAGAGGAGAACATGGACTGAGATGTCAGAATGAGAATGGGATTAAAATGTTTCGCCATCGGTAATGGTCAATATCTGTACCTGCTAGTCAATTCTATATAAAAATGACATTCCTCTGTTCAGACTTCAGAGCAGTGTGGTGACAGGAGACACACTCTTCTACTTGTGCACAAGTAAGTGAAGTTTAAGTTTTACTTTATTTATTTTATTTGGACATACAGCATGGAACAGCCCCTACTGGCACAATGAGATGCACCACCCAACAACACACCTATATAACCCTAGTGTAATATCAGGACAGTTTACAATGACAAATCAGCCTGCTGACAGGTTTGACTTTGGAATGTGGGAGGAAAAGCGGAGCATCTGAAGAAAACTCACGTATTCAAGAGGAGGAATGGAAAAACTGCTTATACACAGAATCAGAATGAAACTCTGAACTCCGATGCCCCAGCTGTGCTAACCACTATGCTACCGTGGTGACTGAGGAACAAGTGTCCAGTTAATTAGCGACCACACATTCTTTCTTTGAAATTTCAGATGTTTGATCTGAGCAGGTGGTGATATGCTCTCTTTTCTCCTTTCTGCATCTCCCTTCTCATTCTTCCCTAACTCTGCAAATTTTATGGGACAATAGCTCACTTAAGCTATAACTAATGTATTGCTCTGGGGCGTTGATTCCTAATGGGGTTTTTTTGTAGTTAATGGTTTTCTTTTCCTAGTTAGATGGGGTTCTTTTTTGTTCCTTCTTTTCCTATATATAAATTATTTTTTTCCATTTTTATATTTTAAGATCAGTTTTTTTTCTTCAGCTTTATTAATTGTATACATATTAATCTGTTAAAGTTTTGTATCACTTTATAGCTGTTGAAGACTATATATCAATACAAAGATTCTAAAATGAAATAAGCTATAACTATATCTGATCTCCATCAGCCAAGCCCATGCACATCACAGGAATGTCTTTTGGCTATCACTATACCAACACCGTTGGTCAAGTCAAAGGCATGATCCTTCCACGATACCCTTCCATCTTCTTGTTCCATTATGAGTCCATTGGCACACAAAATCTTGTTTGGAGCTTGGCAGATACTTTGTCCTTGGCTGTTAATAATTATGAGTAAAAACTTTTACTCATTGAAAAATTTTTGAAATCCATGAATAATTCACAGATCCCCTCTACTGCAACTTACCAGTCATTCCCCTTCCAGGACACCCCTCCACCACATTCAGCAGATTGGAATTATGCTTTTAAGGAATTGTTGCTTGCTTTCCTTTGATTGTGTCAACACAAGACCAACCTTTGCTTTGAAGCTTTAATTACCAGACATATCTAAAGAGTATATTTCACCATGATCCTTAAGATACAATCTCACACGAAAAATCATTCCAGATTTACACTAATACATCAGAATACATGTGAAAAGTAAAATAAATTCAATGGTTTATAGGTCAAACAAACCAATGTGGAAAAATATTTGATTTCTCATTTAACTCCACTTGCTATAATATCCACATCCCATCTTTCCAAAGTCTAGAGAAGCACAACTGAATTCAGATTGCTCAGGGTACTTGAGGAATTAGTATTTTTATAAAAGAAACAGAATAATTGGGTACAGTTACAAATCGAACACTAATGAGTAAGAGAAGGTGCTAAGAGGATATAACTAGTAAAGCAACATCACACCAAACCTATCATCAGATCAAATGGAAATACATCTCCTAAATATCCCAGTGGTGCTCAGATGTGTAATTGAGAAAGAGCACTCACATAATCCTCATTACCAGGATCAAACTCCAAAGCCTTCTCAAAGTATTCAGTTGCTCCACCCGTGTTCCCATCCAGCTGATACAGAATTGCTTTAATACCAAGAGCCTTGCTGTCACGTGCATTGACACTAAGTTTCCTATCTGCCCACTTCTCCAAATTCATGCGACATTTTTCACGTTCTCTTGAGTTATATTCAATTTTCACACCTTTCAGGAAGAGGCGAACAGCATTTGTTTCAGATCTTTTCTGGTACAGTTCAAATAACCCAGCTTCCAGACATATGCTCTGTATATTCTCTGGACGAATGTCCACTAAATCCATCAATCTACGGTAAGCCTCCTCTGCTCTGGAATACTCCCCATTTTTTATGCAGATGTCTGCAAAGTCCAGTTTAGCTTTAATAAACGACCTTGGACGGTGTTCAAAAGCCTTTTCAAAGTGATACTTGCATAGATTAATCAACTCTGGGTTCTGCTGAAATTCAGGATTGCGAGGATATCTGCCATGAGAGTATTTCAGCTTATTTCTGTAGCACAATCCAAGTTGGTGGTGTATGAAACCAGAGTGTGGTGTTAATTTTAATGCTTTTTTCAAGAGCTCGATTGCTTTCTCCACAGAACTCTTTTGTCTATAATATTTTGCAGCATAGCGAAGCACATATGGAAGATTAGAGTTCTTTTGCAAAGCTTGTTCAACTAATTCATTTGCTTCCTCATTTTGCCTTAGCCTCTGCAGGTTTAGAGCCAACAGCACCATGGCCACAGCATCATCTGGATCAAGCTCCAGTACTTGTCGGAAGTGCTTCACTGACTGACTCTGATCACGACTCTCTGGGGTTCCAGACATTGATTCCAGACGAGAAAGTGCAGTTGCATATCCCATTATGCACTCAGTGTTGTCAGGATCTTGCTCCAGAGCCTTTGCAAAGCATTCCTTTGCCTCCTCATAGTATTCAGAAGCCGAACTCAACAATGACCATCCCTTCTCCCCGTACACCTCGGGTATCATTGCTGTATAGCGAGGGCCATCACTGAGCGGTTTACAGATCATCTCCAGCTTGTCAAGATAGGACTGGGCCTCGGTCAGT
The DNA here is from genome assembly GCF_048418815.1 of Hemitrygon akajei. Taxonomy (NCBI): domain Eukaryota; kingdom Metazoa; phylum Chordata; class Chondrichthyes; order Myliobatiformes; family Dasyatidae; genus Hemitrygon; species Hemitrygon akajei. The sequence continues at coordinate 34,903,892 of NC_133146.1, read as the reverse complement.
TGTCCCATGTGGTAATGCACCCAGGCAAAGTTTCCATAGGTGATGATGCTTCTTCTTTCAAATTCATCTTTGTGGTTCTCCTTCAGAATCTTTTCAGCTTCCTTTAAATTTTGAATTGCTTCCTCACATCCACACTGCAGGCAATTTAAAAAAGCGAGTTGGTTGTATGACTGCTCTTTATACTTCAAATTCATATCAATAGAATCTTGCAATTTGAATATCACATCTTCCACGTCAATGGTTTCCTTCTGTGGCCTCCAGGTGAAGTGACACTGCAGCTGATCGAGCTTCTCTTTCAATAAATCTCCCGCTGTGTTGCTGCAAGAGAGAAAAAATGTAATCATGAATTCCATCTCAGATCACTTGATGCAGGTCTGACCTGCAATCCCATAAGTAGCAGATTTACGAACTGTATGAAAGCTGTCGTTTAAAGAATTTTTATAATTATGGCATTGAAACCCTGGAAATGCTCAGCCTGTCAGTCTGCATCTGAGGAAGGAGAATGTTTCAGATCAGTAACCCCCATATGAAGAATTGATTCATGTGATGAAGATGGAAATGTGTCTCCTGAACAGCCAAGGCAGCTGATCTGTTGCTTTGTTACACTGATGGTGGACTTGGTTTTATTACCAGACGTTGAGCTCTCCCACTATTGCAGACTTACGTTTTTTTGCCAGCAGCCTGAGCATAGCTCCAGATCTCGGTACAGAGAAGTGGTGCTTTTCCCCAGACAGCCACCAGTACTCAGACGTAATGTCTAGAAGATTGAGAACTTCAATAACATTAGTGAGATAAAACTGTTTCGTGAAACCCACTGAAGTCTGGCAATTTATGAGTTACCAGACCAGTTCACAGAACAATTGCATGAGCAACATCCCCTGATCCTGTTCAACATTTCTGAAAGAACATAGACCGGCATAGAACATAGAACATAACAGCACATTACAAGCACTTCGGCCCCTCTTTTTGAGCTGACCTTTAACCCTACTTTCACATCAACTCTGCTTCCTGCTTCCTCCCAAAGGAGATGAATTTGCCGCACTGTGGATGCAGCTCCTCCATTCTGTCCTGAAAACCGCTAGGGGCTGGAAATTATGACAGTTTAGAGTAGCATGTTCCTCTGGTGTATTACCTCAGTACTGAATGCACTCGAAGTGCTCAAATCTACAATGTAGTATATGGCAGAGCTGAATCACTTCCTATTTTGAAAGAATTGAGGATTAATGATTAGCTTTCTTATCACGTGCATGAAAATGTACAGCGAAATGCCTTGTTTGACAATATATCAGATGAAAAAGAATTGTGCAGTGCAGCCGACAAGTTTGTCACCATGTTTCCAGCATCAACGTGCACACTCACCCTAACCCGTACAATGTAGGAGGAGAGTTGAGCATCCGGTGGAAACCCACACAGTCGCATCAGACTGTTGATCCAATGGGGAAAACTTCACTCAACTTCACTTGGCCCATTATGGAAATGTACCTACAGCCATTAGACCCACTTTCAAATGCTCTTCATCTCAGATCCTCGATTTTATTTATTTATTTATTGTTATTGTTTCCTTTTTTTTATATGTGCAAAGTTTTTTGTCTTCTACACTCTGGTTGAACACCCTAGTAGGGTGGTCTTTCATTGATTATGTTATAATTTTGATTCTACTGATTTATTGAGTATGCCCACAAAAATGAATCTCGGTTGAATATAACAACATATATGTACTTTGACAATAACACTCACCTTGAACTTTGAACCTTGAATGGGAACAGGCCCTTTGCAAGTTCTAAAAAGTAGGACTGTCACATGAACGGTAGAACAGAGGGATCTGAGAATACAGATTCATAGTCCCTTGTAAGAGCTGTCACAGGTCGATAAGATTATAATGAGAGCTTTTGGCACGTTGGCCTTCATAAATGAAAGCACTGAATTCAGGAGTTGAGATGTTCTGTAGAAGTTGTATAAGACGTTGGTGAGGGCTAATTTAGAATATTATGTGCAGTTCTGATCACCTACCAACAGGAACGATATCAATAAAATTGAAAGAGTACAGAGAAAATTTCCAAGGTTTTTGCTGGGTCTTGAAGATCTGAGTTATATGTTGACTATGTTCGGACTTTATTCCCTGGAGCACTGGAGAATTAAGGAAGATCTGATAGAGTTCTATAATAATATGAGGGGTATAGATAGGGTAAATGCAAGCAGGCTTTTTTCACTGATAATGGGTGAGACTTGAACAAGAGGACATGGGTTAAGGGTGAAAGTGAAATGTTTAAGGGGAACATGAGGGGGAACTTCTTCACTTCGTCACTCAGAGGCTGGTAACAATCTATTGCAAATAATAACCAGTTGGAGCAACTGAGAGAGTGAAGAACCATCTGTGGAGGCAGAGGAATAGTTGTCATTTCAGACTGAGGCCCTTTATCAGCACTGAGAAAGAGCCAGTATAAAGAGGGGAGTGGGAGGAGTGAGATAGCGTTTGGCAGATGGTAGATGAAACCAGGTGAGGAAGGGCATGGTGGACAGATGGAATGGTATGGGAAAGGTTTCAGGTGGAGCTGGGAGGATAGGTAGAGACAGTTTGAGAAGAGAGGTAACAAAGGGGCAATTGGAGTCCGGAAGTATGGAGTAAGGGTGGGTGTCTAGATTCCTGACTTAGTGGAGTGGGACATATGTTCACTTGGCGGTTATGAACAGTGAGTGTCTTTTTTATTTAAATAAAGAATTTGTATTTTCCTTTAAGTTTGATGTAAATCATAATATGTTTCTTGTGCAGCATTCAGAGGTACTGTGGGTGCCAGCTTGGTTCTCTCCACAGAAAGAGTGAATACTGCCTCTTTAAGGAATTTGTCAGCTTCACTTACCTGATGCTTATGTCGCGGAGGAGGCCACATTGTGACCCGCAAATTCCATGCATGAGTTATGCAGTAGTACAAGGAAATTTTAATTTCACCAGTACAAGGTGATAATTTTAAATTCAGAACTAGAAGTTGAAGTGAATGTAGTTCAAACTGCTGAATGTCATCGAGGCACGGAGAGGAGTTTTAGGAGCTTCTGTGTACCTTGTCCATGCTAACCATGAAGTACGCATCCACACTGATCATTTTCACCAGCACTGTCCCTTGTTTTCTATGCCTTGGAATTTTGAATACCCACAAAGCAAGAAACCCAAAAGAAATCAATTAAAGAAAAACAATAAAAGACGAACGACCGATGTGCAAGAAAATAAAAAACTCATTATTAAATAATTCAAGCAAACGACAACATTCTAAACCAAAATGAGTCAGATCCGAACCCTGGACCAGCCTGGACTAGGCCCAAAGCTTCACTTATCAGTTCAGCACATTAGCGATCAGGGAGCATAGCAGCAGGGCCTGTCTTCATAGCCTCAGTCTGAAACATCGACCGTTTACTCTTTTCCATGGATGCTGCCTGACCTGCTGAATTCCTCCAGTATTTTGTGCGCATTCCTTTGATTTCCAGCATCCCTTCCTTCCTGAAATGGTTCCCTTCCTGTTTACATCAGGACTCCTGATGAAGGGTTTGGCCCAAAACATCAACTATAGAACCATAGAACATTACAGCACAGAAACAGGCCCTTTGGCCCTCCTTGGCTGTGCCAAACCATTGTCTGCCTAGTCCCACTGACCTGCACCTGGACCATATCCCTCCAAACCCCTCTCATCCAGATACCTGTCCAAGTTTTTCTTAAATGTCAAAAGTGAGCCCGCAATCGCCACTTCATCTGGTAGCTCATTCCACACTCCCACCACTCTCTGTGTGAAGAAGCACCCCCCCCATGTTTCCTTTAAATTTTTCCCCCTTCACCCTTAACCCATGACCTCAGGTTTTTTTCTCCCCTAGCCTCAGTGGGAAAAGCCTGCTTGCATTCATTCTATCTATGCTCATCATAATTTTATACACCTCTATCGAATCACCCCTCATTCTTCTAGGCTCCAGTGAATAAAGTCCAAACCTATTCAACCTTTCTCTGTAACTCAGTTTCTCAAGTCCCAGTAATATCCTTGTAAACCTTCTCTGCACCCTTTCAAACTTATTAATATCCTTCCTGTAATTAGGTGACCAAAACGGCACACAATACTCCAAATTCGGTCTCACCAATGCCTTATACAACCTCACCATTACATTCCAACTCTTATACTCAATACTTTGATTTATAAAGGCCAATGTACCAAAAGCTCTCTTTACAACCCTATCCACCTGTGACACCACTTTTAGGGAATTATGTATCTGTACTCCCAGATCCCTCTGTCCTACTGCACTCCTCAGTGTCCTACCATTTACCTTGTATGTTCTACCTTGGTTTGATCTTCCGAAGTGCAATACCTCACACTTGTCCGCATTAAATTCCATCTGCCATTTTTCAGTCCATTCCTCCAACTGGTCCAAATCCCTCTGCAAGCTTTGAAAATCTTCCTCACAGTCCACTACACCTCCAATCTTTGTATCATCAGCAAATTTGCTGATCCAATTTACCACATTATCATCCAGATCATTGATGTAGATGACAAATAACAATGGACCCAGCACTGATCCCAGTGGCACACCACTAGTCACAGGCCTCCACTCAGAGTAGCAATCCTCCACTACCACTCTCTGGCTTCTTCCATTGAGCCAATGTCTAATCCAATTTACTACCTCTCCATGTATACCTAGCGACTGAATCTTCCTAACTAACCTCCCATGCGGGACCTTGTCAAAGGCCTTACTAAAGTCCATGTATACAACATCCACTGCCTTCCCTCCATCCACTTTCCTGGTAACTTCCTCGAAAAACTCTAATAGATTGGTTAAACATGACCTACCACGCACAAAGCCATGCTGACTTATAAGTCCCTGTCTATCCAAATACTTGTAAATCCTATCTCTTAGTATTCCTTCCAATAATTTACCTACTACCGATATCAAACTTACCGGCCTATAATTTCCTGGCTTAATTTTTGAGCCTTTTTTAAACAACGGAACTACATGAGCTATCCTCCAATCCTCTGGCACCAGACCCGTGGATATCGACATTTTAAATATTTCTGCCAAGGCCCCTGCAATTTCAACACTAGACTCCTTCAAGGTCCAAGGGAATACCCTGTCAGGTCCTAGGGATTTATCTACTCTGGTTTCCTTCAAGGCAGCAAGCACCTCCTCCTCTTTAATCTGTATAAGTTCCATGACCTCCCTACTTGTTTGCCTTGTTTCCATAGACTCCATTCCAGTTTCCTTAGTAAATAAAGATGCAAAAAGCCCATTTAATATCTCTCCCTTTTCTTTTGGCTCCATATATAGCCGATCACTCTGATCTTCAAGAGGACCAACTGTTTCATCTCTTCATCTGCAGAGGTCCTCCAGCATTCTGTGTGTATTACCTCCAACAACTAAATTGCTGTTCCGTGAGTGCCAGTTGTTTTGACAGGAAGTGTTCAGATAAAGAATGTGCTTTCATGACACATGACATTCTGCAGAATAACACACACAAAGTGCTAGAGAAACTCAACAGGTCAGGCAGAGTGATTTCTCCGTGGACCTTATCAAATCTTTTACTGTAATCGCCAACATCTAGGTAAATATCAGCCTTTCTACATAACGTCTTCAGAATTAGTGCTTTCATGACCAGCCTCATTCAAAAGAGTCTCCAAGCTCAGAGTCTGATGTTTAAAATATCGTGCCCAGAATAAACCCGAGAATTCAACCATTGTAAATTATTGAGAGATTTAAACAGAAGTAGCACAGCAAATATAGATTCCAACATCCCTTGAGGTTAAGGCTATGTTTCTGTTTGTCACATCAGTTATTTGTCTGCTGTGTGTCATAATATCCCTGGATTTCTCTGTTCTTTCACCAGTATCCATATTTTTGAAAGCACACTCCGGTTTCCTCAGTTTTTCCCACTCACCTTTTTGCCAATGATCCTTTTCAGCATTTAATCCCCATCTTCTCAGCTCACTGTACCTCTCAGCGACAGCTGTAAACTTTAGTCTCTCAGTCACTGTTCCTGCATTTCCCTGAATGCATCCGACTGGGAAAAGTCAGTTCCCCACTGCGGAACTTAAAAATCATGCCATCTATTCGGAGGATATGCTCCTTCGTGTAATTTTCGCTTTCCTCACTCCCAATCAGCTCCCTATTCTTAAATGACTGAGCACCACAGGATTTGATTCAAACTATTATCACATCCTGGGATATCAAACTGAGTGCTCACATACTGTGGGATCATCCCACTCCAGAGGTCTCTGATCCCAGGATCAAGCTAAAGTTCCCAGATCACAAACCTGGGATCAGATCCAAAATCCTTATGCTGAATGACCACCAGCACCTTTTCTAGATGCCTCAATATCCAGAAACAGGTCACATTAAATCTACCTGATCCAGGTATCCATGCAATGTCGCTGTTAAATGTCCTAGAATTGGAAAACATTCTGTAAAGTGAAGATGTGACTCACCTCATGATGCTGTGCAGAATTCCAGCTGCACCTCAGGTGGCTGGTTAGCTGAGTAACTCTGCAAGGTGTTGTTCTAGTTGTTTATATACTTTCTAGGTGGAGCTAAAATTACCAAAATATTTGTCTCATTGTGGATCACGAAAGCAAAGCTGAAGAAGTCAAATGTTTTCTCCATGGAAGTTGTTTGTGTCATGAAGAAGTTTCCATGTTGAGAGTCTCAGGGGGCAGAAGTGAGTCTATTTGCTATTACTAAGGAGAAGGTTCTTGGGAAGCTGGAAGGTCTGGAGATAGATAGTCACCCGGACAAGGTGGACTATGCTCCAGGGCTCTTAGAGAACTAGACGAAGCAATAGTGCAGGCCTTAGTTCTGATCTTTCAAGAATCACTAGATTCTTGATTAGTTCTGGAGGACTGGAAAATTAAAAATGTCATTGCACTCTTTAAGAATGAAGGATGGCAAAAGCACAGAAATTATAGGCCAGTTAGCCTGACCTCAGTGGTTGGGAAGATGTTGGAGTCCATTATTAATGCTGATGTTTCGGTGTACTTGGAGGCACATGATGAAATAGGTCAAAGTCAGCATGGTTTCCTTCAGGGGAAAACTTACTTCACAAGTCTGTTGGAATTCTTTGAAGAAATAACAGGCAGGATAGACAAAATCAGTGGATATTGTTTACTTAGTTTTTCAGAAGTCCTTTGACAAGGTACTGCACATGAGGCAGCTAAACAAGAAAAGAAACCATGGTCTTACAGGAAAGATTCTAGCATGGAGATACATAATATTGGCTGACTGGAAAAAGGCAAAGATTGGGAATAAATCAGGCCTTTTCTGGTTGGGTGCCAAAGACTAGTGGTGTTCTTTTCACATTATGTGTCAATGATTTGATGACAGAATTGATGGCTTTGTGGCCATGTTTGCAGACAGTCTGGAGATAGGCAGTGGGGCAGATTGTGGTAAGGAAGCAGGGAGCTTGTAGAAGGACTTAGGCAGATTGGAAGAATGGATGAAGAAGTAGCAGATGGAATGTTGTGTAGGGAAGTTATGGTCATGTATACTATTTTCTAAGTGGGGAGAAAATTCTAAAATCTGAGTAGTAAAGGGACTTGGGAGCCCTTGTGTAGGATTCCCTAAAGGTTAACTTGCAGGTTGAGACGGTGATGAGGAAGGCAGATGCATCCGACTGGGAAAAGTCAGTTCCCCACTGCGGAACTTAAAAATCATGCCATCTATTCGGAGGATATGCTCCTTCATGTAATTTTCGCTTTCCTCACTCCCAATCAGTTCCCTGTCCTTAAGATCACAAACCTGGGATCAGATCCAAAATCCTTATGCTGAATGACCACCAGCACCTTTTCTAGATGCCTCAATATCCAGAAACAGGTCACATTAAATCTACCTGATCCAGGTATCCATGCAAATGTCGCTGTTAAATGTCCTAGAATTTGTAAACATTCTGTAAAGTGAAGATGTGACTCACCTCATGATGCTGTGCAGAATTCCAGCCGCACCTCAGGTGGCTGGTTAGCTGAGTAACTCTGCAAGGTGTTGTTCTATTTGTTTATATACTTTCTAGGTGGAGCTAAAATCCACCAAAATATTTGTCTCATTGTGGATCAAGAAAGCAAAGCTGAAGAAGCCAGATGTTTTCTCCTTGGAAATTGTTTGTGTTGTGAAGAAGTTTCCATGTTGAGAGTCTCAGGGGGCAGAAATGAGTCTATTTGCTATTAGTGAGGAGAAGGTTCTTCGGAAGATGGAAGGTCTGAAGATAGATAGTCACCTGGACAAGGTGGACTACACTCCAGGGCTATACGAAGCAATAGTGTGGACTTGGTTGTGGTCTTTCAAGAATGACTGGATTCTGGAATACTTCTAGAGGATTGGAAAATTGAAAATATCATTCCACTCTTTAAGAATGAAGCGAGGCAGAAGAAAAGAAATTTTAGGCCAGTTAGCCTGACCTCAGTGGTTGGGTTTCATTAAGGGGAAAACTTGCTTGACAAGTCTGTTGGAATTCTTTGAAGGAATAACAGACAGGATAGACAAAATCAGTGGATATTGTTTACTTGGTTTTTCAGAAGTCCTTTGACAAGGTACTGCACATGAGGCAGCTTAACAAGAAAAGAAACCATGGTCTTACAGGAAAGATTCTAGCATGGAGATACATAAGATTGGCTGACTGGAAAGAGGCAAAGATTGGGAATAAATCAGGCCTTTTCTGGTTGGGTGCCAATGACTAGTGGTGTTCTTTTCACATTATGTGTCAATGATTTGATGACAGAATTGATGGCTTTGTGGCCATGTTTGCAGACAGTCTGGAGATAGGCAGTGGGGCAGATTGTGGTAAGGAAGCAGGGAGTTTGTAGAAGGACTTAGGCAGATTGGAAGAATGGACGAAGAAGTAGCAGATGGAATATTGTGTAAGGAAGTTATGGTCATGTATACTATTTTCTAAGTGGGGAGAAAATTCTAAAATCTGAGTAGTAAAGGGACTTGGGAGTCCTTGTTTAGGATTCCCTAAAGGTTAACTTGCAGGTTGAGACGGTGGTGAGGAAGGCAGATGCAATGTTAATATTCATTTCAAGGGGACTAAAATGTTAAAGCAAGTACTGTACGTAATGCTGATGCTTTTATAAAGCATTGGTCAGACGACACTTGGGGAACTGTGAACAGTATTCTGCCTTTTATCTATGAAAAGATATTCTGGCATTGGAGAGTCTCCAAAGGAGGTTCATGAGAATAACTCAAGGAATAAAAGGTTAACATATGTGGAGCTTTTGATGGCCCTGGGCCTCTACCCTCTGCAGTTTAGTTGATGAGGTAGGGAGAATCTCATTGAAACCTATCGAATACTGAAAGGTCTGAATGGATTGGATGTAGGGGGAAAGTTTCCTATAGTAGGGGAGTCACGGACAAGAGGGCATGATTGTGACTGTGATCAAAGTGACCAGAGAAACACTAAATCTGGTGATAAAAAAGTCTTTGTTCAGAACAACAAGCTGGAATCATTCTGGAGTCAATCTCGGTAGGGGCTCACAAACCCAAAGATACAGAACATTTTTATACCCTTAAGCTCAAACGTAACAGTGGTGTTTGATTACAGTTTCAACAGATACAATTATATCAGTTACTTCAATATTTTGGGTTGACAATGCTTCCTTTGAATTACATATCCACAGTGGAAAAATTCTGAATGTGCAAATATCTTTGCTAGTTGCAACTTTACTTGAACCCATTTACAATGGGAAAAATTACTTAACCCATAGTGAGTCGTGAAGTGGGGAGCATGATAAAATGTCTCGACTTGAGAAATTGACTGTTTATTCATTTCATTAGATGCTGCCTGACCTGTTAAATTCCTGCAGCACTTTGTGTGTGCTGACCTGGATTTCCAGCATGTGTAGAGCTCTCGTGTGTTTAAGCCCATAGCTGCCTGGATTGCTGCAGGCCGATTAACACAACCCCATTGTTTTAACTTCTGGCTGACGCATATGCAAATGTCTCACAGGCACCATTTTGGAAACCATGTCACTTCGTCTATGGGCAGCCTATGCTCCACAGAGGGTACAAAGGGTGCTTAAATCATCAATTTACTGCTTTCAATTTGCAACTCACATGAAGAAATGAAGACTGGTTCTTACATGTGCTTTTTCACTGTAAATTGCATGAAGCTTTAATTCATTAGTGTGGCAGAATGAATTGGATTGTTTTGGAATCTTACAGTTGTGTTTGCATGCTAGTGCTACTGATCTAGCCATAGCACCAGATGTACCTGAAATAGTGTCACTTCATCTCAGGTGGAAATGAGAGAACTGATGGGAGGAGGAAATACTGTAGACTGTATGGTCACAATATTCATCACAAAGCCTTCAGAAGATCACCAAGGAGACATGAAGTAAATGTCTTTCTATTGATGTATTGCACAAAATATCAGTCAACTCTAATAGTGAGAAATTATTGAGGAAAGACTTTCCACAGTCAGTGTACCCTCAGATCTGTTTGGGCATCTGGAGCCTAAGTAGAAGGGCATAATTCAGAAAGAGCATTGAGATATTCTTCATTGCCAGGATCAAATTCCAAGGCCTTTTCAAAACATTCAACAGCCTCATCCTTCTCCCCAGCCAGCTGGTGCACTAATCGAATAATTCATAAGTCTTCGTTGATTTGATTCCTCAGAATTTGTTTTCCTAAGAACTTTCTCAAGTTACTATCACAGTGCTTCCATGATGGATTTTAAGTCCATGCAGAAAACAGATGATGGTGTTTGAAGCAGATCTTTTGTGCTGCAGTTCAAATAATCCAACTTGTAAAGCTAGTTCCTGCTTATTATCTGGAGCAAGATCTTCCAAGCTCAGCAGACTGTTGTAGATCTCCTCTGCTCGGTCTACTTCTCCATTTTCTAAGCAGATTCCTGTAAAATCCAGTTTTGCAGGAAAAAATGATGGTTTGAGTTCAACTGCTTTTTTAAAGTGATATTTGCACTTACTAATCACCTCAGCTTTCCGTTGAAATGCAGCTCTGTCAGGATTGTTGCTACCTGTTTTCTTTTTCAGAGTGAATAGGTTTCCCCTGTAACATACACCAATTTGGTAGTGTAAGAAAAAAAGGCCAATTGCGATATTGAAATCTCATGTTATTCTGTAAAACTTCACAGTATAGCGAAGCACATATGGCAGATCTGGGTCTTCCTCAATGCTTCTTCATCTAATCCATTTTCTTTCTCTGCTTCACTGAAGTTCTGCAGCTTTAGGGCCAACATAACAATGGTCACTGTGTCATCTGGGTCGAACTCCAGCACCCGTCGTGGATACTTCACTGGCTGACTTCGCTCCCGATTCTCTGAAACACCAGAAATAGTTTCCAGATGATAATGAGCAGTCATATAGCCCATAATCCATTCTACATTATCGGAATCTTCCTCCGGAGCCCTCTCAAATCATTCTTTTGCCTTCTCGTAGTATTCAGCAGCAGAACTCAACAATGACCATCCCTTTTCCCGTACACCTCGGGTATCATTGCTGTATAGTGAGGGCCATCACAGAGCAGTTTACAGATCATCTCCAGCTTGTCGAGATAGGACTGGGCCTCGGTCAGTTGTCCCATGTGGTAATGCACCCAGGCAAAGTTTCCATAGGTGATGATGCTTCTTCTTTCAAATTCATCTTTGTGGTTCTCCCTCAGAATCTTTTCAGTTTCCTTTAGATTTTGAATTGCTTCCTCACAATTGCATTGTAGACAATGTACAAAAGCGAGTTGGTTGTAGGACTACTCTTTATACTTCAAATTCATATGGTTAGAATCTTGCAATCTGTAAATCACATCTTCCAAGTCAATGGTTTCCTTCTGTGGTCTCCATGTGAAGTGACACTGCAGCTGATCGAGCTTCTCTTTCAATAAATCTCCCGGTGTGTTGCTGCAAGAGAGAAAAAACATAATCATGAATTCCATCTCAGATCACTTGATGCAGGTCTCACCAGCAATCCCATAAACAGCAGATATACTGACTGTACAAAATTTGCCTTTTAAAGATTTTTTTAAAAATATGGCATTGAAAACCTGGAAATGCTCAGCCTGTCCATCAGTAAAATGTTTTATCAGAGTACATGCAAGTCACCTTAAGCTCTGTCAGTATGCAGGAAGCAGGAGTACAGCCAAGTGATCCGACTAACCAAAATGATAGGCATTCCTTATTGTAGTGCAACAGTACTCTAGTGTTTGGGACTTATGGTGTGACTGGTTATATGCTGGGGAAAATTGGGCAGGGTTTCCTTCAGTCAGACCTGGATAAAGTCACCAACTGTAATTTGAAATGCATTTGGATGGACTGTTTCTTGTCAACATACAGGATCGTGCAGTTTCGTGAGTGTCTGCTCATAATCGGCCACTGGTTGTATGGTGGACAAATTTGCTAAACATATATTCCCTTTTGACTTGACATAGCCGCTTATCATTATCTCAGACCCAACCATACTGAAAGCAGAACAGACTGCTCTTAGAGTATGGCTGAAATGAAACACCTACAGCATAGCAGTGAAAATCTTAACCAGAGCGTTACATAAAATTTTAAACATAAATAACTATCTCAGTGAAGAACATGCTGCAAGAATATACTACGTGAGACTAGTGAGACAAACTTATCCTCAGATCAAGCAGAAGCAAAGATCATTCAAGTGTCGTTATGTTCCTCAATGGAAAGACAGAGTTCACAATGAATCCTCAGACATTCGTTCTCATGATCAAACTCCAAGGCCTTCTCAAACTATTCCATAGCTTTAGTCTTGTTGCCATTCAGCTGGTATAGTCACCCTTTCATACCAAGAGCCTTATTATTATGTGGATCCTTGCAAAGACTTTTGTCTGTCCTCATCTCCAATTTATCATGACACTTTTTTCTATTCATTTGACTCATATTCAACTTTCAGTCCTTTAAGGAATAGACTGATGGCATTTGATTCACACCTTCTCTGGTATAGTTTAAATGTCCCAGCATGTAGACATACTGTATTCTCTGCAAATTTTCTGGATGAATATCATCTAATTTCAAAAGATTACTGTATATCTCCTTTGCTTTGGTATACTCTCCATTTCTAACATTTATAACTGCAAAATCCAGTTGTGTTTCAATAGCTGATATTGGACGGTGATCAAATGCCTTTCTAAAGTGATACTTGTATTGATTAAACAACTTTGCTTTCTAGCAAAATGCAGGATGGCGAGAGTTTCATTGAAGTTCTGAATGGATTCTTTATTATTTCACTGCAGACAATTTACGAAAATGAGTTGGGATGTGACGCGTGGTTTGATATTTCACGCCGAGATTTCTAGCATCTCGCAATCTGTACATCACATCTTCTAAGTCAATGGTTCCCTTCTGAGGGCCCCACGTGAAGTGACACTGAAGCTGATCGAGCTTCTCTTTCAACAAATCTCTTTGTGTGTTGCTGCAAGTGAAGAAAATTCATGAAATTCATCACTTCATACATGATCATTTTTCTTCACATCATTTCTTGTAACAAAGCCAAGAGTTACTGTGTTCCCCTAACTTTAAACAACAGAGGAATAAATTTCAAGTTGTTACTATACCTAGCCTTAATGGAAGTTATTTTTATTTTATATTTACATTATTACCCTATACATCAAGTTGTACAATCTATTATGTACACCTGTACACCTGCTCATTAATGCAAATATCCAATTGGCCAATCATGAAGCAGCAACTTAATGATGGGCCAAAGGCCTATTTTTGTCTGTGTGACACTGAGATTGTCTGACATCTCCCTCTCACCAGTCGTGGAGCTGCTGAGCATCCAAAATGGTACAGAAAGTGTTACAGACACTCGATGTCTCAATAACAACAGACAGTACTGGATATGCTTTTTTGTCTGAAGTTGTTGAAACAAGTGACTGGGCTGTGATCTGTTTAACTGGGAGATAATTTTTTGCAATGAAAGCTTATTGGCCTGAAATAATAACTCTGCTTTACTTTCGACACAAGCAGCCTGATCTGCCTTTAATGATGTGCCTATGAATGCACAACACCAACACTGTGCTCCAGGTACAGTTATAGCAATGCATTCGGCATACTTCCATAATCAAGCTTCCGTGCAATGGTTAAAAAATAAATTTAAACACTTCAATTAATACAATATATTAAAAAATAAATTTTAATTTACAGTGTTCTGTACCTCATTACGTTCTTTAGAAAGAACATTCTTTGAATTTCTTTCACAGCTTCAGATGGACTTTTAATGTTGAGTGAATGGAGAAGTGTGTCCTGTGTTCTGATTTCCTGCTCTAACAGATTGTTGGCAACTCCCTGATGTTGAATAGAAATTTATTCTAGAAAATGAAAGCAGTATTTTCCAAGAAGTGATGCCACTGAAACAACAATGCAGGCTGATGCAGAGCTGCCTGGATCCAATAACAAGGAAGGCTAGCAGAGCATAAGTAATAAATCACTTTGCCCAACAGACCCAACCTGATTGGCTGATCTTCTATCTGTCCACTCTTCATACCTGGCAGCATCTCAGACAGTCTTTTAACTATTTGTGTTTCCCTGCTTTTCCCCTTCCCAGAGTTCTGTGGAAGGAAGACAGAGACACTGGTAGCAGTGATGTTCTCAGAGCCAGCAAGGGCTTCTGGTTTCATGGATACAGCTTTGCAGGTCTCTAAGCTGAAATCTAGAATGAATCAACAAGATTGTTGTAGCTGAAACCCCACACACCCCATCACTCCTAAACCGTCCTTCCAGGTGAGCCAACACTTCACCTGTGAGTCTTTTAAGTTTGTTTACTGTGTTGGGTGCTCTCAGTGTGGCCACCTGTACATCGGTGAGACCCGACACAGATTGGGAGGCTGATTCGCCGAGCACTTACGCTCTGTCTGCCAGAACATGAGGGATCTTCCAGTGGCCAGCCATTTTAATTCCAATGCCCATTCCAATTCTCATATGTCTCTACTTTCTGCGGTCCATCTCCCACCCCCCCCCCCACCCCCCCCGCCCACCATCCTCACCACATTCTACAGAGAATGTATTGAGAGCATCCTGAGCAGCTGCATCAGTGCCTGGTTCGGAAATTGCACCATCTCCGATCGCAAGAGCCTGCAGCGGATAGTGAGGTCAGCTGAGAAGATCATCAGGGTTTCTCTTCCCGCCATGACAGATATTTACACCTCATGCTGCACACACAAAGCTAACAGTGTGAAGTACCCCATGCACCCCTCACACAAACTCTTCTCCCTCCTGCCATCTGGCAAAAGGTACCGAAGCGTTCGGGCTCTCACGACCTGACTGTGCAACTGTTTCTTCCCCTAAGCCATCAGACTCCTCAATATCAAGAGACTAGACTGACATCTACATAATTTATTATTATATTGTAATTTGTCCTCTACTGTGCCTATTGTCTTGTTTATTAATTATTGTACTGCCCTGCACTGTTTTGTGTACTTTATGTAGTCCTGTGCAGGTCTGTAGTCTAGTGCAGTTTTTATGTTGTTTTATGTAGTCTAGTGTCACCTTATGCTGTCTCACATAGTCTAATGTAGTTTTGTGTTGTTTCATGTAGCACCAGGGTCCTGGAGGAACATCACTTTGTTTTTACTGTGTACTGTACCAGCAGTCTATGGTTGAAATGACAATAAGCTTGACTTGACTTGACTTGATGTCCATCCATGGCCTCCTCCGTTGTCATGATATAGACACACTTAGATTGCAGGAATAATACCTTATATTCTGATTGGGTGGCCTCCATCGATTTCTCAATTTTCTGGTAATGCTCCCCAACATTTCCCCCACTTCTCCATTTCCCATCGCCTTTTCCTTCTCTTACCTCATCTCACCAAACAGCTTCCCAGCTCTTTACTTCATCCCTCCCCTTCCAGGTTTCACCTCTCACCCGGTGGCCTTCTCTCCCCTCCCCCACCTTTTAAATCTACCCCTCCAGGGCTGGTGTAGACAGGTTTTAATTTAGAGATGTGGATTGATCTTCATTATCTTGGGGAGCTGTACAGCACCAGGTTTACTTTCTTGAGGACTTTGAAAGGTGCAATGTACTTGGGTGCCAAATTTCTAGACTCCTCCCGGAGAGACAAGGCCTGAGTGGACAGCCAGACATTTTGCCCAGGCTGAAAAGTGGGTCCCTGTCTTCTCCTTCAGTTTGTCTTGGATTCCACCTTCCGGGTAGAGACCAGCCAAATCTCTCTTGCCCTGCTCCATTTCTGATTGTAGTGTTGGATGAAATCTTTGGCTCGAGGAACCTCAACTTTGGCCTCCTGTTCTAGAAAGGGTGGCAGAGTATAATCAAACTAGCAAACATTCCATGCCCTGAATGCTGTAAGGTGCTTGGGTGACCTCTGCCCACACCAAATGTTTGCACCACTCGCCAGGTTTTTCTGAGGCCAGGCATCTTAGGGTTCATTCAAAATCCATGCTCTGAATGCTGTAATTTGCTGAGTGACCTGCCCACACTAAACGGGGAGCAACTTCAGAAATCAGAGATGCAAAGGGACTTGGGAATCCTAGTTTGGATATAAAAGCAATGATGTGATGCTGAGTCCTTCTAGGACAATGGTCAGAATGTATCTGGAGTATTGTGAGCAGCTTTGAACCCCATGTCTAGGAATAGATGTACTGGCATTGGAGAGTGTTCAGAGGGGATTTATTTACACCAGGAATGAAAGGGTTAATATATGAGAAGTTTCTAATGGATCTGGGCCTGTACTTGCTGGAGTTTGGATGCAGGGAGAATCTCACTGAAAGCAATTGAGTATTGAAAGGCCCGGAAAACGTGGACCAGGAGGGGACGTTTCCAAGAGTGGGAGAGCCCTGGACCAGATGCCATTATTGCAGAAGAGGAGGATCCAAATTTGAGACAGCTAATCGACTGATGTCTATTATAAATCTGCTGCCTCCCTCCCCTTTCTCAATCTCACCATCTCTATCTCTGGAGACGGATTATCTACGATAAACCTATGGACTCTCACAGTTACCTAGACTAACACTCTCGTCACCCTATAACTTGTCAAAACACCATCCCTTTACTCAACTCCTCCATCTCCATTGCATCTGCTCTCAGGCTGAGGCTTTTCATTCTATAACAAAGGAGATGTCCTCCTTTTTCAATGAAAGTGGCTTCACTTCCTCCATCATCAACGTGGTCCTCAACCATATCTCTTCCATTTCCCACGTATCTGCTCTTATCCCATCCTCCTGCCACCCTACCAGGGTTAGGGTTCCTTTTGTCCTCAGCTACTATCCAACCAGCCTCTGCGTTCAGCACATAATTCTATGGAATTTCAACCATCTCTATCGAGATCCCACCACCAGTCAAATCTTTCCCTCAACCCCACTTTCTGCTTTCCACAGTGTACAAAGCCTACTTGACTACTTGTCTATTCATCCCTCCCCACTAATCTCCCTCATATCACTTATCCTTTCAAGCAGAACAATGCCACACCTGCCCCTGCCCCTCCTCCCTCACTACCATTCAGGGCCCCAAACAGTCCTTACAGGTCAGGCGATACTTCATCTGTGAGTCTGCTGGGGTCATTCTGGTGTCCAGTGCTCCCACTGTGGCCTCGTTTATATCACTGAGGCCTGATGTAAATCGAGAGATCTTTTCACCAAGCACCTACGCTCCAACCGCCAGAAGAAGTGGGAACTCCCAGCATCCACCTATTTTAATGCCGCTTCCCATTCCCATTCCGATATGTCAGTCAATGACCTCCGCTACTGTGATGATGGGGCCACAGTCTGGTTGGAGGAACAACGCCTTATATTCCGTCTGGGTAGCCTCCAACTTGATGGCATGAGCATCAATTTCTTGAACTTCTGGTAATGATCTCCCCTACAACCCTCTCTGTCACCAGTCCCATCCCCTTTTCCTTCTCTCATCGTACCTCCCTGCCCGTCAGTTCCCTCTGATACTCCTCACCCCTTTACATTCTTCTATGGCCTCCTATCCCCACATATCAGATTTCCCAATCTCCAGCCCTGTATCACTTTCACCAGTCAACTTCCCAGCACATTACTTTGCCCCTCCTCTTCCCAGTTTCACCTCTCACCTTGTGTTTCTCTTGTCCCTCCTCCACATTTTAAATCTTCTCCTCATTTTTTTATCCAGTGCTGCTGAAGGGACTCAGCCTGGAACGTTGACTGTACTTTTTTCCATAGCTGTTGTCTGACCTGCTGAGTTCTTCTAGCATTTTCTGTGTGTTACTCAAATTTTAGACAATTGTCCATTATTCTTTTCAACATATTTTTACTCACTTTGAACTTCTTCCTTTTTATTTCCCCTGACTGAGATGGCACCAGTATGTGGAAATTACACTGTCCCACAGAATTTCCGGCATTATTTGATGCGAGATTCTGAAGGTTTGCTGAAGACTTGCAGTGCCTGGTGTGTTATGGGCAGAGAGACGCACAGTTATGCTGAGTGCTTTCAATTGCTGGTCATGTCTCTTTAAAAATTTGGTTTGATCCAATGATATGAGGCCCTGCCCCCTGAGTCTCTTATGGACAAAATACAGAACCCTTGCCAACTTTAGTGCTGTAGGCATGATGTTGTGTGGTTCTTCAGACAAGTCTACCACTTCAGCTCATTGACTGAGCCTGGTCCCCTTGGGTTTGTGTCAATCTACCACATCCCCATAGCTCCTACCTACCTGCAAGGAGTGTTAAGGGCTGGCATTGCAGCAGTGTGGATGTGTGCTCCAGTTTCCTTCAACGGATTGTTTATTTGTTTGTTGTAAATTGTCTCCAGCATAACTTTTGGAAGGTGAATCAAAGAGAGATGAATGAACATGTCAGGGAGAAGGGTCAGAGGGGAATAAACTCTGATGGGACAGTTTGGTGTCGGCATTAATTCAATGGGGTGAATGGCCTTCTTCTTCATAAGGAGCTAAACAGAAACATGAAATATAAAACATAACATTTCTAAGTGGTGACAGGCAGAACACGGTGTGCATTATATTGAAAATGATCAAAGTACGGCTGAGCACTCAGTACTTTCCGATCAGTCCTTGTGTTGCTTGTAAACCGACAACAGCCTGCCCCTTTGTGGGAGTTGAGGCAAGGCAAGGATCGACAACATGTCCAGGCAAGGATAGATTGTAGATAGGTGCAGACAGCTTCGGCAAGAAAGGTCACTGATAATGTAGCTTCCTTTTTCGCTGTTGAGAAATGGAGCCATTTTGGCTGGCAGACATAAGGTAAGAATTTAACAGAAGTGTTCAAGGAGCACACACCAACGAAGAAATATAATGTTACTAAATTTGAAATATTATCAATTGTTAGATGGTATTTTCTATTGACGTTAAACACCTGTATTGTGAATGGTTACTGATTTTGCAAGTAAGAAATTCAAACATACACAGCTTCAAGAAATCAACGCACATAAGATGCTGGAGGAACTCAACAGATCAGACAGCATCCATGGAAAGGAATAAAGAGACAGTGTTTCAGGCCAAGACCATTCTTCAGGACTGGAAAGGAAGGTGGAAGACACCAGATTAAAAAAATATGTTGGTAGAGTGTGAGGGGGAATAGTTAGAAGGTGATCAGTGAATCCAGGAAGGTGGGAATGATAAAGGGCTGTTGCAGAAGGAACCAAACAGGAGAGGAAAGTGGTCCAGAGGAGAAAGGGGAGGAGGAAGGGACTCAGGGGGAAGTGATAGTGAGGTGAGAAGAGGCAAGAGGCCAGACTGGGTAACAGAAGAAGAGGGAAGTTGCTGGGAATATTTTTCTCCCAGAAGGAGAAATTGATATGCATGCAATCAGATTGGAGGCTGCCCAGACGGAATGCAATGTGTTGCTCCTCCACCCTGAGGGTGGCCTCAAGAGGAGAACATGGACTGAGATGTCAGAATGAGAATGGAAATCAGAATTAAAACATTTTACCACCAGGAATAATCAACATCTGTACCTGCTAGTCAATTCTGTATAACAATGACATTCCCCTCTACAGACTTCAGAACAGTGTGGTGACAGGAGACACACTCTTCTCCTTGTGTACAAGTAAATGAAGTATAATTATATTTTATTTAGACATACAGCATGGAACAGCCCCTACTGGCCCAATGAGACTCACCACCCAACAACACACCTATATAACCATAGCATGATATCAGGACAGTTTACAATGACAAATCAGCCTGCTAACAGGTTTGACTTTGGAATGTGGGAGGAAAAGTGGAGCATCCGGAGGAAACTCATGTACTCACGAGGAGGAATGGAAAAACTGCTTATACACGGCATCAGAATGAAACTCTGAACTCCGATGCCCCAGCTGTGCTAACCACTATGCTACCGTGGTGACTGAGGAACAAGTGTCCAGCTAATTGGCGACGACACTTTCTTTCAGAAATTTAAGATGATTGATCCTGAGCTGGTGGTCATATGCTCTCTTTTCTCTTTTCTGCATCTCCCTTCTCATTCTTCCCCACCCCTGCAAATTTTACAGGACAATAACTCACTTAAGCTATAACCATATCTGATTTCCGTTGTCTAATTACAGGGTTATCTCCTTATCAGCAGCCAAGCACATGCACATCACAGGAATGTCGTTTGGCTATCACTATACCAACACCATTGGTCAGGTCAAAGGCATGATCCTTGCACTATACCCTTCCATCTTGTTCCATTATGAGTCCATTGGCAAACACAATCTTGTTTGGAATTTTGCAGCTACATTGTACTTGGTTATTAATTATAGTGAATGCAAACTCTAAAACTTTTTTTTCTTAAAAATTTTATCTTGTTGTGTTACGTACCCATGGGTATCTCGTGCCTATCACATGACCATAATGTAACTGAGGATATGCTGGGAATGATGTTATGGTTTTGTGATGGTGGAGTGATGTAATTTTCCCACCAGTGAGAGGTTATGTGATAGTTTTTTTTCACTGTGACGGGGGGCAGTTCGTGGTTGAATTTGCCAGTGACTCCGTTTTGCTGAGTATTCGATAATATGACGCAGTTTTCTTTTAAAGTGGAATTTTACATTCTGCCTTAAGTTTCAAAGATTACTGCTGGCAGTTTTGTTACAATACTGCCAGTTCAGTTCAGTCAGAGAGTGAAGATTAATTGAAGTTCGGGAAGCTGGAGACTTTCAAGGAAAGTTAATGTCGACAGTTAAACAGATTTGACTTTTATTTAATCTTCGTATGAGGAATTAGTAACTTGTGTCCATGATAACTCCTGCTTTGCCAAAAGAGCAGAGAGTTGGATGCAGAGTTACGCCAATGAAAAGGTCAATGCCTTTAAGCCGTTTTATTTCCTTCAATCGTAAATCCCTTGGCAAAGCATACTTCGGCTGGGATCAGCAGTAATGTCGCGAAAGGGGATTTTTATTACTTCAAGGTAAGACTCTCCTAACTGACTATAAATTATCTTGGACTCTTCTTGCAATACTACTTTAAAGAACTGAGTTAGCATTTCTCGCTTTAAGAACAGTTCGAGCTGCCGTATTGCAGCCGACTTCCGGTTAAGTTAGTCCTTTGTTTACTTTTGGGTTTTTTTTAGCAGTGATTAATAAATGTTTTATTTGTTTAAAAAAAACCTGTCTCAGTTATATATTCGTTGTTGCTGGATCGTAACAATTGGGGGCACGTGGAATGAACCATTTTTGAGTTTAAATGCTTGTGTAATTTTTGATCGGTGTTTTGAAAAAGGGGAATACCCGATTCTTTTGCTTGGTTGGCTTGTGAGTGGTATTCGGCAACAATGAATATTGATGACTTCCTGGCTTCGCCAGGTTCGGGATTATTAGCAAAGGCAAAAAAAAATGCAGGTTGGAACTTAGAGGTATTTAAAAAAATACAACAAAGCCTGTAATTCAGAGAAAAATCGTGGAACACTATATAGAGTCGGGTGTGTTCGATGTATCGAAATTAGATAAGTTCCCTGTGAGTAAAGCAGCGATCCAGTTACACTTGGAACAAGTAGCGTTAGAAAAGCTTAAAATAGAAGCTGAATTAAAACAGAAGGAATTGTAAGCTAACTTGGAATTACGTCGGTTAGAAGCTGAGAATAAACAGAGTGAATTTGAACTTGTGATGGCGGAATTAAAGTCTGAGAGTCAGTCTTCTGGTTCTAGAAAATCATTTGTTATTAGTCAGGAGATTAGATTGGTCCCTCCATTTAGTGAAACAGAAGTAGAGAAATATTTTCAACATTTTGAAACTATTGCTCTGATTTCAGAGTGGCCAAAAGAGAAATGGTCAGTGTTGTTACAGAGTGTAATTAAGGGCAGAGCACAACAGGTTTATACAGCTTTAACTGCTGAGCAAGCACTTGATTATGATACTGTGAAATTGCACATATTGAAGGTGTATGAGTTAGTCCCGGAGGCATATAGAGAAAGATTCAGAAATTTGAAAAAATCTGTGGGAAAAAGCTTATGTGGAATTTGCCTACAATAAAGCTGTGTGTTTTTGAGATGGGTTTTCTCTAAAAATGTAAAGGGGGACTATAATAAGTTGAAAGAGCTGATTTTAATGGAGGAATTTAAAAGGAGCATCCTTGTTGAAGTAAGGACATACTTAAATGAGAGAGACACTGCTATATTGCAGGACTCTGCTAAATTAGCTGATGAGTATGCTTTAATCCATAAGAATAAATTTCCTCAGGGCAGAATTTTTAAAAGGAAAAATAACACAGAGAATCAAGGTAAACCAGAAATTAAATCAGAAGTTAGTGAGAAAGGTAAGGAGGAAGGAAAACCTGTGAAGGAAAGACAGTTTGGTCCCATTTGTAATTATTGTAAGAAACCTGGTCACGTAATAGCTAACTGTTTCCGATTGAAAAAGAAGGAGAAGGAAGCAGTCCCAGATGCCTGTGTGCAACATACTGAAATACCTGTAAATCCACAGGGTTTGATAAACACAAATGAAGCTTTGTTAGAGTCTGACCAAGTTAGGAAGGGATATGATCATTTTATAACTGAAGAATTTGTATCCTTGAAAGAAGGATCTACTCCGGTGCCAATAAAAATCCTTAGGGATACTGGAGCTTCTCAATCACTGATGGTAGACAGTGTGCTAAAGTTTAATGATGTGTTTGATACTGGTGAGGTAAATTATATATGAGGTGTCGGGAGTGCCCTTATGCCTGTACATTTGCATGAAGTAAATTTAAAGTCAGGGTTAGTTACAGGACTTGTTAAAGTAGGACTACAACCTAGCTTACCTGTGAATGATATTTCTTTATTGTTAGGAAATGATTTGTCAGGTGGACAAGTTTTTCCTGAAGTGCATTTGACAATAGAGTCAGAGGAGCCATGGATGGATTCTAAAACAGATTCTTCCTGTGTTGTAACTTGAGCTATGGCTATAAAGATTAATGTGCAGAATGAGGTTGTTACCCATGATTGTTCTACTCAGGGATTCAAGTTTTGAGGATGTGTCAGAAACTTTCTTACCTTCATTGTTTGAACAAGATTCTTGGAGTAAGTCTGACCATGAAGATTTGTCTCTGTCTCGGAAGGAGATGATAGCAGAGCAGAGTAGCGATCCTGAGATTATCAAATTAAAAGAACAAGCTCTTCTGGATAGTGAAATTGATAAGGTGCCAGTAGGATATTATTTTGAGAAAGGAGTGTTGATGAGGAAGTGGAGACCGCTTACAATTCCTGCAAGTGATGAATGGAATATTGTTCACCAGGTAGTTGTTCCTAAAGTTTATCGAAATGAGATTTTAACTTTAGCCCATAGTTTGGCCTTGGGTGGACATCAAGGGGTAAGGAAAACTGTGGACAAGATTTTAAAACATTTTTATTGGCCTTGTTTAATAAAAGATATGGTGATGTTTTGCAGAACGTGTCATACTTGTCAAATTGTGGGTAAACCAAATCAAGTTACGCCAGTGGCCGCACTACAACCTATTTCAGCATTCCGTGAACCGTTTTTTAAAATTATTATAGATTGTGTAGGTCCATTACCGAAAACAAAAACTGGTTATCAGCACTTGCTGAATATCATGTGCACTGCATCTAGGTTTCCAGAGGCAGTACCACTTAGGAATATAACAACTAAAACTGTAATAAAGGCTCTTATAAAATTATTTACTTATTTTGGGTTGCCGAAGGTAGCACAATCTGATCAAAGCAGTAATTTTATGACTGGATTGTTTCAACAGATAGTTGATAAATTGGGAGCTAAGCAAATCATTCGTCTGCATACCATCCAGAATCGCAAGGCGCCTTGGAGAGGCTCCATTCTACCCTCAAGACTATGATTAGGATGTATTGTGTGGAAATGAAAATGATTGGGATGAGAGTATATACTTACTTCTATTTGTAGTAAGGGAGTTGGTCCAGGAATCATTAGGTTTCAGTCTATTTGAATTTGTATTTGGGCATAGAGTTACAGGACCTTTAGCTTTATTAAAAGAATAATGGATTAATAAAGAAGTACACACTAATTTGTTGGACTATGTTTTTTTTAAAATTTCAGGACAGATTACATAAAGCTTGTAGCTTAGCTAGGGAATTTTAAAATTGGCTCAGGAGAAAATGAAAACCTTGTACAATAAAGAAGCTAGAATGAGGATGTTTAAGCCTGGAGATAAGGTGCTGGTTCTTTTCCCAGTGCAAATGAATGCTTTACAAGCTAAATTTCATGTCCCTTATGAAATTGTGTCTAAAATTAATGATGTGGAATATGTGATAAAAACTCCAGATCGTAGAAAGCCAACACAACTTTGTGATATAATTATGATAAAACCATATTATGAGAAACAATCTGCTACGGCCATAGTGGGGTGTGTCAGGAATGGACAGGAGGAGGAGTATAGGAAACTGATACAGGACTTTGTGATATGGTGCAACTCAGACTACCTGCGTCTCAATATCACCAAGACCAAGGAGATGGTGGTGGACTTTAGGAGATCTAGGCCTCATATGGAGCCAGTGATCATTAATGGAGAATGTGTGGAGCAGGTTAAGACCTACAAGTATCTGGGAGTACAGTTAGACGAGAAGCTAGACTGGACTGCCAACACAGATGCCTTGTGCAGGAAGGCACAGAGTCGACTGTACTTCCTTAGAAGGTTGGCGTCATTCAATGTCTGTAGTGAG
This sequence comes from Hemitrygon akajei, assembly GCF_048418815.1. Classification (NCBI taxonomy): domain Eukaryota; kingdom Metazoa; phylum Chordata; class Chondrichthyes; order Myliobatiformes; family Dasyatidae; genus Hemitrygon; species Hemitrygon akajei. The sequence goes on along the minus strand of NC_133146.1, from coordinate 34,878,873 downwards.
ATGCTGAAGATGTTCTATAGGTCAGTTGTGGAGAGCGCCCTCTTCTTTGTGGTGGCGTGTTGGGGAGGAAGCATTAAGAAGAGGGACGCCTCACGTCTTAATAAGCTGGTAAGGAAGGCGGGCTCTGTCGTGGGCAAAGTACTGGAGAGTTTAACATCGGTAGCTGAGCGAAGGGCGCTGAGTAGGCTACGGTCAATTATGGAAAACTCTGAACATCCTCTACATAGCACCATCCAGAGACAGAGAAGCAGTTTCAGCGACAGGTTACTATCGATGCAATGCTCCTCAGACAGGATGAAGAGGTCAATACTCCCCAATGCCATTAGGCTTTACAATTCTACCGCCAGGACTTAAGAACTTTTTAAAAGCTATTATTAATGCTTTTTGAGATAGTGATTTAGATGCATATCATATTTTTTTACTGAGTTAAGTATTGTATGTAATTAGTTTTGCTACAACAAGTGTATGGGACATTGGAAAAAAAGTTGAATTTCCCCATGGGGATGAATAAAGTATCTATCTATCTATCTATCTATCTATCTATCTATCTACTGTGACTGTTGTGGTCAATAATAATGAGTCTGATCTCACTAGGAACATAATAGATGATTCATCTGAATCTCATTCTAAACCCAACGTTGTTTCTGTCAGATTACCAAACTCAACCATTCTGGAAAATATTGGTGAAAAGTTAGCACATTTACAGCAAGAGCAGAAATAGCAGATGAAGCAATTAATTTTTTAATATAAGGATTTGTTTCCAGAAGTTCCTAGAAGAACCACTGTAGCTTCACATGATGTAGATGTTGGAGATGCCAAACCCATTAAACAGCATCCATATAGAATGAACATGGAAAAATGTGAACTTGCTGAGAAAGAAATTAAATGTATGCTAGAGAATAATATTATTCAATCTTCTAACTCAAATTGGAGTTCACCTTGTGTTATGGTGCCTAAGTCAGACGGTAGTATCCGGTTTTGTACGGACTACAGGAAGGTGAATGCTGTGACGAAAACAGATGTATATCCAATGCCTAGAGTAGATGATTGTGTAGATAAAGTTGGAAAAGCAAAATTCCTTACAAAGATTGATTTATTGAAAGGGTATTGGTGTGTTCCATTAACGGATAGAGGCAGATAGATTTCTGCATTTGTAACTCCATCTGGGTTATATGAATATAATGTTCTTCCATATGGAATGAAGAATACCCCAGGTACTTTACAGTGGATGATTAACTTTGTGATTCAGGGATTAAAGGATACAGATGCTTATATTGACAATTTAGTAACAGGAAATGATACTTGGGAAGTATCATTACTGCGGTGGAGAAATTATTTGAAAGGCTTTCAAAAGCTAACTTAACTATTAACTTAGCTAAAAGTGAATTTGGAATTGCCATTGTGACTTACATTAGTTCTGTTGTAAGTCCAGGCTTGGTTAAAGAAAATGGTTAAAGAAATACATCAAGCTTCAATTTACTAACGAAAGGTATAATGTTACAGGAGTACAATATTTTGATAACTCATATTAAAGGCAAAGATAATGTCATTGCCGATTGTCTATCTCGATGTTGAACATACAATGTAATTTTTTTTATGGAGTGATATTTTAACATTTGTAACACTCCTGTGTAATAATTTGTAAGGTGCTGTATGACAATACTATGTATACTGAGTATATTGTAAATTTAATATATTTGTATTTCTTCTCTTGTAAGTAATTAATTGTTAAAATTTTGTTCATGACAGACCAAATTTTTTTTTGGAGGAAGGTGTTACGTTCCCGTGGGTACCTCGTTCCTGTCACATGACCATGATGTAATTGAGGCTATACTGAGAATGATGTAATGGTCTTGTGATGGTGGAGTGACGTAGTTTTCCCACCAGTGAGAGGTCATGTGATAGTTTTTTTCAATAGGGTATAAAAGCAGAACCCCTCCCTGTGACGGGGGGCAGTTCGTGGTTGAATTCGCCAGTGACTCTGTTTTGCTGCATACTCGATGTTATGACGCAGTTTTGTTTTAAAGTGGAGTTTTACTTTCTGCCTTAAGTTTCAAAGGTTTTTGCCGGCAATTTTGCTACAATACTGCCAGTTCAGTTCAGTCCGAGAGTGAAGATTAATTGAAGTTCAGGAAGCTGGATGAATCAAGGAAAGTTAATGTCGACGGTGAAACAGATTCGACTCCTATTTAATCTTCATACGAGGAATTAGTAACTTGTGTCCATGATAACTCAGGCTTTGCTAAAAGAGCAGAGAGTTGGATGCAGAGTTACGCCAAGGAAAAGGTCAGTGCCTTTAAGCTGTTTTATTTCCTTCAATTGTAAATCCCTTGGCAAAGCATACTTCGGCTGGGATCAGCAGTAATGTCGCGAAAGAGGATTTTTATTACTTCAAGGAAAGACTCTCCTAACTGACTGTAAATTATTTTGGACTCTTTTTGCAATACTACTTTAAAGAACTGAGTTCGCATTTCCCGCTTTAAGAACTGTTCGAGCTGCCATATCGCAGCTGACTTCTGGTTAAGTTAGTGTTTTGTTTACTATTGTTTTTTTTTTTAGCAGTGTTTAATAAATGTTTTATTTGTTATAAAAAACCTGTCTCAATTATATATTCATTGTTGCTGGATTGTAACAGTTGAAATTCCATGAATTATTCCCAAAACCCCTCCACTGCCACTCGCCAGTCATTCCCCTTCTCGGACACTCCTCCAATACACTCAGCAGATTGGAATCATGCTGTTGACGATTTATTGCTCGCATTCCTTTGATTGTGTCAAGACAAGACCAACCTCGGCTTTGAAGCTTTAATTACCAGACATACCTTTCGAGGATATTTTACAATGTTCTTTAAGATACAATGACACGTGAAAAATCATTCCAGAGTTAAACATACATCAAAATACAGATGATATGTAAACTATATTCAATGGTTAATAGGTCAAACAAGCCACTGTTGAAAAATGTTTGATTTCTCATTTAACTCCACTTGCTGCAGTATCCCAAATCCCATCTTTCCAGTGTCCAGAGAAGCAAAACTAAATTTAATTTGCTCAGGGTGATAGAGGAATTCATATGTTTGGAAGAAACACGATAATTGGGTATAGTTACAACAAGACCATCTTTGCAAATCAAACACCAATGAGTGAGTGAAGGTGCTAAGAGGATATAACTAGTAAAACAACACCCCACCAAACCTATCATCAGATCAAATGGAAATACATCTCCTAAATATCCCAGTGGTGCTCAGATGTGTAATTGAGAAAGAGCACTCACATATTCCTCATTGCCAGGATCAAACTCCAAAGCCTTCTCAAAGTATTCAGTTGCTCTACCCATGTTCCCATCCAGCTGATACAGAAACGCTTTGACACCAAGAGCCTCACTGTCTTGTGCATTAAAACTAAGTTTTCTATCTGCCCACTTCTCCAAATTCATGCGACATTTTTCCCGTTCTTTTGAGTTATATTCAATTTTCACTCCTTTCAGGAAGAGGCTGACAGCATTTGTTTTGGATCTTTTCTGGTACAGTTCAAATAACCCAGCTTCCAGACATATGCTCTGCATATTCTCTGGACGAATGTCCACTAACTCCACCAATCTACTGTAAATCTCCTCTGCTCTGGAATATTCCCCACTTGTTATGCAGATGTCTGCAAAGTCCAGTTGTGCTCTAATAAATGACCTTGGACGGTGATCAAAAGCCTTTTTAAAATGATACTTGCATAGATTGATCAACACTGGGTTCTGTTCAAATTCAGGATTGCGATGTCTGCTGTGAGTGTATTTCAGCTTACTTCTGTAGCACAATCCAAGTTGGTGGTGTAAGAAACCAGAGTGTGGAGTTAATTCTAATGCTTGTTTCAAGAGCTTGATTGCTTTCTCCACAGATCCGCTTTGTCTATAATATTTTGCAGCATAGCGAAGCACATATGGAAGATCAGAGGTCTTCTGCAAAGCTTGTTCAACTAATTTGTTTCCTTCCTCATTTTGCCCTAAACTCTGCAGTTTTAGAGCCAAATGCACCATGGCCATAGCATCATCTGGATCAAGCTTCAGTACTCGTTGGAAATGCTTCACTGACTGACTCTGATCACGACTCTCTGGGGTTCCAGAAAATGTTTCCAGCCGAAATAGTGCAGTCGCATATCCCATTATCCACTCAGTGTTGTCAGGATCTTGCTCCAGAGCCTTTGCAAAGCATTCCTTTGCCTCCTCATAGTATTCAGCAGCAGAACTCATCAATGACCATCCCTTCTCCCCGTACACCTCGTGTATCATTGCTGTATAGCGAGGGCCATCACTGAGCGGTTTACAGATAATCTCCAGCTTGTCGAGATAGGACTGGGCCTCGGTCAGATGTCCCATGTGGTAATGCACCCAGGCAAAGTTTCCATAGGTGATAATGCTTCTTCTTTCTAATTCATCTTTGTGGTTCTCCCTCTGAATCTTTTCAGCTTCCTTTAAATTTTGAATTGCTTCTTGACATCCGCCCAGCAGACAGTTTACAAAAGCAAGATGATTGTAGGACTGATCTTTATATTTCATATTCATGTCGATAGAATCTTGCAATCTGTACATCAGATCTTCTAAGTCAATAGTTTCCTTCTGTGGTCTCCATGTGAAGTGACACTGCAGCTGATCGAGCTTCTCTTTCAATAAATCTCCCGGTGTGTTGCTGCAAGAGAGAAAAAGATAATTTTTCTGGACATTGAGCTCTCCCACTATTGCAGACTTTCATTTTTTTGCCAGCAGCCTGAGCATAGCTCCAGATCTCGGTACAGAGAAGTGGTGTTTTTCCCCAGACAGCCACCAGTACTCAGACTCAATGTCTAGAAGATTGAGAACTTCAACAACATTAGTGAGATAAAGCTGTTTTGTGAAGCCCACTGAAGTCTGGCAATTTACGAGCTACCAGACCAGTTCACAGAACAATTGCATGAGCAACATCCCCTGATCATGCTGCACATTTCTGAAAGATCATAAACCAGCATAGAACATAGAATATGTTGTGCCAACCTTTAACCCTACTCTAAGATGAACTCTGCTTCCTGCTTCCTCCCAAAGGAGATGAATTTGCCTCACCATGGATGCAGCTCCTCCATTCTGTCTTGAAAGCTGCTAGGGGCTGGAAATTATGACAGTTTAGAGTAGCATGTTCCTCTGGAGTATTACCTCAGTACTGAATGCACCCCGTAGGCTCCAACGTGCTCAAATCTAAGCGGCTGTAGTGTATGGCAGAGTTGAGTCAACTCCTATTTCTAAAAATTTTGAAGATTAAAGTTTAGCTTTCTTTGTCACATGTACATCAAAACATACAGTGACATGCTCACTAACCCTAACTCATACATCTTTGGAATGTAAGAGGAACATCTCATAAAATAGCTGTAACCACACAACTGGTGCTGATTCCTGTGAACCCAGAGGAAATCCTCATACACACAGAGAATGTACACACTTCTTTCAAATACCAGTGGAAATCAATCCATGATGAAGCGATTGCGCTGACTGCACAGTTTTTCTCTGACTCTCATTGTTTGCGGTCGTGTTTTAACGAAAGCCCCTGTTTGAGGAAGACAAGTGCAGATAAGCTGACTTGATCAGACTCCTACTCTCCTACTCCTCTTGCCTCTCCTTCTAAGCAAGGATTATTTATGATCCCTTGAACTTGCTGTTGGATTTGGAGATCGTACAGAACAGTAGGCTCTTCAGAAGTCAGGATTCAGATGCAAATCTTGTGTTTACAGCCTTTTTATTAGATGTTAGTAACAAAAAATACTAGTAAAGCACTGCAGTTCCCCGCACTGTTTCCACCCCAGCAGAGTAACGTAGGGATCACCCTACAGATTTTTCATTCAACTATTGTGTTAGCCAGTGTGTGTCCACTCTGGGTTTTTCAAAGTTATTGCACTGTGATCCACTAATTTTGGTAAACCACCAAATCTATAATAATCTGTACATAAAGATAAACTGCAAGGAAAAGTCCTTTACCTCATGATGTTCGTTGGCTGGAAAGCAATTTGTGCTCTTTCTCAGTTTGTGCGGTTCTTCTTCTGCTGAGTCTCAGCTGCTATGTCAGCTGTTATACCTGGTAACCTTTTGTACTATCAACTAGTTCCGTATTGTGAATAGAAATTGAAATTCAAAGCCTATCAATAACCCTGAGGCCATTGAAAGCAATTTAGAAGCATTTCCTGCAAGCCAATACAAGCATTGATTTGCATAGAAATAGTCTGCACCTCACCAGAATGCCTGTGTAGTGTGTCACTCTGAGCACCCTTGTTCAATTATTTATAATTTTCTCTGTTTGTAATTGTGAGTAATCTGCAATTCTGGTCACTATCTTATTTCAGTTCTCCATATTTACTATCAGTTTAATGTTCCCTGCCAGTTTACTCTCACACCTCATCTTACCACTGTTAATCAATATTTCTGCCCTCTTTGGCTGAACTCTGAACTGCCCCCAATCCTCAAGCTGCTGCTTTTTTTGGTCTAATTCTGTGCTGAATTTCCCCCACAGGGTTGACCCTTCTTTCCTTACGTCTTTTTCTGCTAATCAGCAATGAATCATTGTTGTAGTTCATTCTTTAAACATCATACAGTGCCCATTCACAATCAAACCATTGAATAGTTTGCCAATGAAATGAGTCATCATAATTTCATTTGTTCAGATTCACACCCTTGATTTCATTCTGTGATTTCACCCAGCATATTAATGAAGAATTCTAATCTGTTATGGTCACTCCCCATACAGCCCACGCAGGACAAAATTGTTAATTATTCTTTCTCATTGTCACAATGCCCACTCCACGATAATCCAGTCTCAATCCTGTCTAGATTCCGTCTCATCTTTACTTGTCTTAAAAAATTGGCATCCATGTGTTCCTCGTCCACAGTATTACTGCTATATGTAACTTGTGATTAAATTTACATTGTTCTGAAATATGGTTTCCAATTTCTTTCCTGCAAGTCATCATTCTATGTAAGAATGTCATGCTCTCTGTAATTTTAAAGTGGCATTGAGCCAACTTTGGAAAATGTACAGTGGAACATTCACATTGTACATACCTGGTACAATCGTGTTGACACCACAGTCAAGAAAGCTCACTAATGCAAAAGAAATCTGGCAGTTCCCTGTGCACTCTGACAGAATTTTATTGATGCACCATTGACATCATTGTATCTGACCGCATCACAGCCTCTTATGACAACTGCTCTGCACGAGACCACAAGGAAATGCATTTGTGGAAACAGCTCAGCATATCATGGTAAAATGTCTCCTCCCTGCGGAATGGTCTACACTTGTCACTACCTCAGTAAAGCAGCCAGCATAATCCCCTCCGGATGATCTTCCTTCTCTCCTCTCCAACTCAGCAGAAGATACAATCACCTGAAAGCATGTCAAACCATGCTCAACGGGAGCTCTGTCCTGCTGTTATCAGGCTCTTGAATGGATCTCTCATACAGTAAGATGGGGTCTTGACCTCAGAATATAAGTGATTATATTCAGCAGTAGAAGTCAACAGTGACTATCCCTTCTCCCCATACACATCAGCTATCATTGCTGTATAGAGAAGGCCATCACTGGGTATTTTGCAAATCATCTCCAGATTGTAGATGTAGGATTGGGCCTCAGTCAGTTGTCCTACGTAACATATCCAGGCATAGTTTCCATAGGAATTAATATTCATTCTTTCCCATCCATCCATGTGCTTCTTTCTCAGTGTCATGGTCCCTTCTGGAACCTGGAATTGGGCCTTAATGACCTCGTTTAGTTCCCAATCATTCCCTGATTCCAATAACTACAAACACCTGCATTCCATCAACCAATGCAGGAGAAGAATCCTGTGACCACAACTAGAAAGTGCCAGTTTGTTGGTCGACATGTGTATGAGTAATCTCATTCCATGGTTCTTTGGACTATCAGTTCTAAGTCTACCCTTGTTCCTGAATTACCTACCAAAACCAAGACTCCAGGTAAAGACCACCTTGGAACCTTTCCCACGCTCACTATGACAACAAAGCCTCTGGACTCAGCCTCCTTGCCTGTGTTCAGCACTTGGGTTTGTTCCACTGCCATGTCTGTGCAACACTCAGAGCCCCTTCTGCTTTCTCGAAATTTTGAACTGCTTCTTCATAGTTGCTTTGCAAGTGGTTCACAAAATAAAATTGGTTGCGAGGCTGGTGTTGATTTTCCCACCAATCTTCCTTGAATCTTGTAATCTGTGTTTCACATCATCTAGGTCAGCGGATTCCAACCTTTTTATGCCATGGTCCAATGCCATTAAAGAAGAGTATTTACCTTTTGCTGTGTGCCTTCACCACACCCACCAGACTGATATCTAATGTAAAAATCAGAGGCACTATTGTTTGACCTGCTAAATATTGCAGTGATGGGCAAGAATCTATGATTACAAAGTAGTTATATTTTTTCCTGAATCACTTGCACTTTAAAATGTTGAACCTCTGGAGCTATTTCCTCAAGTTTTATGAAATAGTGCCCCATTAGATTAATTAAGTAGGAGACGAACTCCCAGTCTTTCCAAAAGTTGTAACTATAGGACTCCAGAGACTGATTTGGTCTGGCCTTACTGATTGTTAGATTGATTAATGTATGTATGAATGATACAACTTCTGCCAAAAGGAGATGTTAAAATACACCTGATCAAACAGCTTTTTCAGAAAGGAAAATGACCTGGAACAAAGTCACCTCTCATTGGCAATTTGAATAAGAAAGATTGTTTACAACCTCAAAGGTTGGCACTTGCTTTGTTTCTGTGTCTCCAGATTACGGTGTGGATATTCCCAGGATAACAGAACATTGGACCTCGGTCTCGGCACAACAGAACACTGGACCTCCTGTGGTGAACTCCATATATCTGTCTGGACATGCCCACCCCCTCCCCCCCCCCCCCCCGCCCCGCTGACTGCTCCTGTGGCTCCTCCCACAGACCCCTGTATAAAGGCAGTTGGAGGCACTGCTCCTCACTCGGTCTCCAGGATGTTGTGTGATCGTTTCTTGCAGCTAATAAAAGCCTGTCATTTGCCTCGCATCTCCAAGATTAATTAAATTTGCATTTATGTTTTAATTAAAACACCATGGGGTGCCACAGTAGCACAGCATTTAGGACAACACTATTACAGCTCGGGCTTCAGAGTTTGGAATTCAATCTGGGTGTTTGTGTAAGGACTTTTAACATCATCCCCGTGAAATGTGTTGATTTTCTCCGGCTGCTCTAATTTCCTCCAAACATCCAAAGACGTACAAGTTAGTAGATAATTGGTCATTGTAGTGTTAGTGTCCGCTGTAGGCTAGTGTTAAAGTATGAGCTGCTAGATGGCACGACTCAAAGGGCTGGAAAGGCGGTATTCCTAAATGAAATTATCTTGAGCCCTGCAGCTTGCTTGCCTTGGGTATTTGAGCACCTGTATTTACTAATCAATATCTTAACTAGAGTGGTTAAGCCCTTGTGTTTTTGATGTAATCTTGTCAATTTAATTGTGGTTGGCACAAGTTTCCTGCAGTCTGTCTTTATTTAAAGAGGACTCTCAGTTGTGGCTTAGTGGGGATATTGTGTTGGAGAGGGTGAATTGTTTCATGGTGTTGCTCAGTTGTCCCTCTGAAGCTCTGATTTATGTCTAACCTTTTGTTTCCTTCTCCTCCTGGGGATCCAGCTGTCCCTCCACACCTGGTCTAAGTGAATGATCTGTCTGGTCTAATACAGCAATAGAAAATTTGTACTGTGCTCTCCCTGTTTCAATTGCCAGTTGACAAGATAAAGTTCAGAAAATCTTAAAGTTGACAACAGCTTTAAGTTAGTTGAAAATTGATGCATTTGTTTATGTTGATAGGCATAATCAATGTGGACATCTGGGCTCCTATGTTCAGACCATGATGGATGTCCAGCCAGATGTTAATTTTGCTGGGAAATGCAGTGTTGGAGAGTGGCATGACCTATGTCTGGTTTAGGAATGATGAAATATTCCCAATTAGGACTACTACAGCTGGAATCTACAATCATGTCCAGTGGTATTTCAGTAAGCATCTTTGTTATTACATCTGATCTTCAAAATCAGAAGACTTGTCTGCAAACCACTGGGGTAGTGAGTGCAGTTTCCCTTTAAGAAAACACTCCAGCCTGGATGAGTTTCAGGTAACATGGGGCTCTGAGGTTCCAAATCCATCATCCTCCTGGCTAATGTTCGCAATTTGGAAAATAAGATTGAAAACCTCAGAGCAAGTTTGGAGTACATCAGGGACTGCTGAGTACTCTGCTTCACAGAAACTGATTGTGGTGTACAGATGTGGTTTTTCTCAGTCCTGTTCCCCTGCCCTAGAGCATCTGGTGGGTAAGTGTCATCAGTTCTATCTGTAGAGGGAGTCTTCCATCATCATCCTGGTTGCAGTAGACATTCCACCCCTGGCCAATGTCAGGCCTGTGTTGGTGGAACATGAGACAGCACACACTGGGCAGAACCTCAGCATTCAATGCTCATAGATGTTTGAAAGACACAAATCACTGAGTTTCACGGGAGGGCTTGCAGCGAAAGGAGATTGGTCAGATAGTAGTCTGAATCCTGCTCAGGTTAAAGGGGTGGACAGACATTGCAGGCTGTGAGTTTGAAGAATCTGCCCCAGTGGTATCTGTTCAGGTGTGCATAAATACTGATGTATGACATTCAAATGAAAGGCTTACATTGTAACGACCGGTAGCAATGCCTCAAGGAGAATGTCCAGGGTGGGGAGAGATACAATTGTTAGAGGAGTTCAGATTGTTTGGAGGCTGGTGGCCAAGGACAGGAAAGGGTGTTAGGCTGGGAATAGGATATGTGTACTCGGCTCTGGACCTAAAAGGAACATCTTTCTATTCTGAGGCTGTGCCCTCTGGTCCTAGACTATCCCATTTTTGAAAACATCCTCTCCAAGTTCACTCTATATAGTCCTGTCAATATTCGATAGATTTTAATGAGATTCCACCCCTCCCCCCCCACAAAACCTCACAACTTCAGTGTGTCCAGGCTGAGCCATCAAACACTCCTCATTTGGTAACCCTTTCATTCCCAGCTTCATTGTTGCCCATTCCAAATGGAAGCATCTTCCAAGTTTATGAAAATGTGGATTATATGCAAAAAACACCACATTTTCTATTTTTGTTTCAGAACGGCACACAGCACAGGGTCTTTTCACCTGTAAGAGGGTGGCCCCGTCCCTCAATAACACTGCTGGCCAGTGAAACCCTTCAGCCAGATCCTCATAAATAAAGTTACCAAGTTGAGTACCACACTTCAGTTGTGACCTCACCTCACTTAAAAGGCAAATGGTATATACATCTTCATTGCACTGGCTGATTACCTTTATTGTTTCATACAAGAAAGGAGCTAAATTCTGTCACAGCTTCTGAGGAGCCTCCCTGCAGCTCATCTTCCCTCAAAAAGTGCAAACTTGAATATCCCGCAGTGTGATAGTCCTCCAACTCATCATGCAAGATAGTGACTAATTGAGGACCAAGGACTGATTCTTGGAGCATTGCACTAGTTGGGTCTCTTCAGACTGATAAAGGCCAAATCATTTGAACTCTCTGCCCTCTGTTCAATTACTGTCATATAATGCTCATCAACAGCTTCCCCAGTATTGTGAGATCTTAATTTGCACACTCATTTATTAATTATCAAAATTCAAAATAAGTTTATTTTCAAAGTCCAGGTACGTTGTCATGTACTACCATGAGATTTCTTGCAGGCATTCAGTAGCGAATGAAATACAATAAAATCAATGAAAAGCTACACAAAGACAGGGAAAACAACCAATATGCCAAAGGAGGCAATCTGTGCAAGTGCTCAGTCATTAAATAAATACATACATACTGCAAACAAGAGTTGTAGAGACTTTGACTTTGACTGCGTGAGTCCATAGGTTGTGGAATCAGTTCAGAGTTGAGGTGAATGAAGTTAGCCCCACTGGTTCAGGAGCCTGATGGTTGAAGGGCAATAACTGTTTTTGAACCTGGTAGTGTGGGACCTAAGGCTCCTGTACCCCCTTCCCAATGGCAGCAGTGAGAAGAGTGCATAGACTGGATGGTGGTGGACCTTGATGGGGGACGCTACTTTCTTATGGCATTGGTTACTGTGGATAAGCTCAGTGGTGGGGAGGTCTTTTCCTGTGATGAACTGAGGAGTATCCATCACAGTACAGTAAATACACAGTATAGTGTGACACCACTTTGAATACCTAAAATTCATTGTCAGTGTCCATGCAAGTCACTTTAGGCTCTCTCGGTATGCAGGAAGGAGTACAGTCAAATAATCTGACTTAACCAAAACGTGGTTTTAGCAAGGAATGATGGGCATTCCTTGTTGTATGTAGCAGTGGACTAGTGGTTTTGACTTCTGGTGCAACAAGTTACTTGCTGGAGAAACTGGGCAGGGTTTTTTTCAAACGGGCCTGGGTAAAGTCACTGACTGTAATTTGAAATGCATCGGGATGGGCTGTTTCTTGTTAATAGACAGCATCGTGCAGTTTCGTGATTGCTTGTTCATAATCAGCCGTTGGTTGTACGGTGGGCAAATTTGCCGAACATATATTCCCTTTTGACTTGGTTTAACTCCATTAAAAGCTTTCCCAAATGGCTGTTTCTTCTGTGATTTTGGAATTCTGACATGTTGCCAAAAGCAGATGGTCATCTAATTAGCCTTTGTTTCCCAGTTTCTCTTTTGAGAAAACAGTAAGTTTGCAGGACTCAGACAGATTGAAGCATGGGCAAGAAAGTGGTAAATGAATATGATATTGGATAATACAGGGTCATGCAATTTGGTAGAAGAAATAAAAGTGCAGACTATTTCTTAACTGGGGAGAAAATCAAAAAAATCTGGGATGCAAAGGGACTTGGGAGCCCTCGTGCAGAACGCTCTAAAAGTTAGCGTGCAGGTTGAGTTGGTGGTGAGGAAGGCAAATGGAAAGTTTGCATCCATTTCATGAGATGTAGAATATAAGAGCAGGAATGTGAAGCTGAGGCTTTATAAGGCATGGCTGTGGCCTCACCTTGACTATTGTGAACAATTTTGTCTCCTTGTTTAAGATGTACTGGCATTGGAGAGGGTTCAGAGGAGGTTTATAAAGCTGACTGCAGGAGTGAAAGTAGGTCCATGTTTGGCACAGCATTGTGGCCTATATTGTGCTGTAGATTTTCTATGTTTCTCTGAAAGTGTTATTGTATGAGTTACAGCTGATGGCTCTGGAAGTACTTGCTGGAATTTAGAAGGATGGGTGATATCTCTTTGAAAACTTTTGAATGTTGAAAGGCCTGAACAGAGTAGATGTGGAAAGGATGTTTCTCGTAGTCGGGGAGTCAAGGACAAGACTGCACAGCCTCAGGGTAGAGAGGTATTCATTTAAAACATTTTCTTTTGCCAGATGGTAGTGAGATTGTGGAATTTGTTACCAAAGGCAGCTGTGGAGACCAGGTCATTGAGTGTATTTAAGGCAGAGATTTTTAGTTCTTGATTGGCCACAGTACCAAATGTTATTGAGAGAAGGCCAGGGAGAAGGCCGGCGAATGAGGCTGAGGAGGGGAGAAAGGATCAACCATAATCGAATGGTGGAGCAGATTCGATGGGTCAAATGGCCTAATTCTATTATGTTTTAAGGTCTTATGGTCTTATCGGCTCATCGACAACTGTAAACTTTATTACATCTGTCACTGTTCACTAAATGCAACCGACTGGGAAAAGTCAGTTCCTCACTGGAGAACTCAGAAATCATATCATCTGTTCAGAGGTCAAACTCCTTCATGTAATTCTCGCTTCCCTCACTTCCAATCAGCTCCCTATTCTTAAATGACTGAGCACCACAGGATTTGATTCAAACTATTATCACATCCAGGGATACCAGACTGAGTGCTCATATACTGTGGGCTCATCCCACTCCAGTGGTCTCTGATCCCAGGATCAAGCTAAAGTTCCCAGATCACAAACCTGGGATCAGATCCAAAATCCGTATGCCGAATGGTCACAGTTGCCTTTTCCAGTTGTCTGAATTTCAGAAAACAGATCGCATTAAATTTAATGGATCCAGTTATCGGTGCTCGCATCACTGCGATCCCTCAATCTCAAGTGAGGCTCCCTTCTCTCTGCCCTCATTCATTCACCTCCACACTCCTAATGTAAATCATCTCTCCAGCCACTGGCAAAGCTGGATCAGTTATTCACTGATAACCCTGTGTCCACAGGCATATCATATTGCTAGTATACAAAGAAACCTCTTGTGTACATCCGTGGGTGACCAGTATTAACAATGGATGCAGCCACTAGCTATTTGTCTGACCTGGATGCAGACTTCACTAACTTAATAATCTAGTCAGACAGAGAAAACGCTGCTATCATGTCTGCCTGTTTTGATGGGTGATTTTCACACTTTTCTCTGTTTTGTCAGACACATTGTCCAACTATGCCCTGGTAGGCCATAGCTGTAACATACTGTGCCATCACCTTTACCAATCTATGTCTATTTGGGCACTCCCTTGCCAGGTGCCCTATTTGCTGGCACAGAAAACATGTCCACTGTGTCTTCATAGCAGCTAGTTCCACTACAGCCACTTTATGACCGCTCTTCCTCCTCCTCTGATTTATCTCTCGGGTGGAATATGTCAATTTCACAACTGTCCTCAAATCTAAAACGTCCTGGTGGGTTGAGCTCAGGCCTTCATTCTGCATTTTCATGTGGACTGGATCAGCCATCCCTGGATTTTCCAACCGGAATGTTCCTCATATGCTTGATATTTATGCTCTGCATAATCCATGGCAGGCTCATCAGCTCTCTGAACTACGGGCATGAACATTCCCCAGTTACTCTCACCTCCCCCCTGTCACTGCCTCACTTCAACCTTAAAGCATCAATATCTCTCCTCGTTACAGTTATTCCCATGAGTTGTCCATGTAGCATCCCACTCTCCCCTGGTCTATTCTGTCCCACAGATTCCTCGTGCATTTCACTTTTACCACACCGAAATATCATTTGAATGACCTGGTGAACCTGAATCATTTTGCAAGCTTGTGTGAGAATATTCTGAATTTCCAGAAGCAATCTTAACTGAGGTCAGTGCATACAAAATGCTCTGTTATTCCCCGTGATGAAAGACTTGTGAATGATAGTAACCAGGGTCAAGGTCTGGCTCGTGTCATCAGGATTCTCAACCTGACTTTGTCTGATTTCAATATGTGCCATCCCAACCTGGGTATAACCTCTCCCTCAAAAATCTCCAAACTAATTCAAGATATGAGGAATGGATAAAAATGAAACAGTACATACTTAAAATCACATGGTATGTACTCTGCAATCTTCCACTTCTGTGCCACTGAACTTACGATGACTGTTGTATAAAAGTGTGTTCGGTCAAAGTTTCAAACTTAATCTTAAAGAACATAAACACACTTACAAACACTATACATTCTCTCAAACAAGTACACACGCATCCTCTTGTATCCTGAATGGTCAGTATGCGCCTTTCACTTCTGCACTCTCCATAACACTACCGACCTTCGTGTCACCTGCAGTGAAGGAATCTCATACGAAGACTCATCGTGATTTTCAGAGTTGGTTTCTTTAGACTTAAATCCCCGAAACACACTTTTGTTTCTGAATACTGGAGTGAGTAATCTTCAATGAAGCACAAGGACTGGGAATGATAATAACAAAGTTACTATTTGAAAATCACACTTTCAAACATGGTTGCTACTGTAGTGATATTATTACAGTTCAGGCTGTTCGGAGTTCAAATCTGGCACCACCTGTAAGGAATGTTTGTATATTCTCTCCCTGAGTTTCCTCCTGGTGCTCCAGTTTTCTCCCACTGTCCAATGATGTACAGTTCGTGTGTTGATTGGTCATTTTAAATTGCTCTGTGATTCGGCCTGTTCTGGGCAGTGTGGCTCATTTCCTGGAAGGACCTTTTCCACACTGTATCTCAGAATAAATGAAATGCTGTTTGAGCAGACATCTCTAGAAACAGGGCTGGTTAGCCTCTCACTAACCAGCCAATGTATTTTGCGGAGAGAAAACCTCCTGTCTCGAACTCCGTACGGCTAAGATCAATGAGTTGGGTCCCACCAGACCTGCAGAGCCAGGATGTTTCGACCAACCGTCCCCAAATCTGAGCGAGAAGTGTGTTAATACTACCCCATGCATTTTGCCATCAGCAAGAAATAGCAGATCATACACTGCGTATATTGTAAAGAATATAGACGGTGGCTGTGATGGAGGTGGCAACGATAGGATCTTTTAAGAGACTCCTGGATGGCTACATGGAGCTTAGGAAAATAGAGGGCTATGGGTAAAGCCTAGTTAATTCTAAGGTAGGGGCATGTTCGACACAGATTTGTGGGCTGAAGGAACTGTATTATGCTAATAGTTTTCTATGTTCAATGTTCTACAACTATCTGCTTTATTGAACAATTAATTGGAAAAAGAAAAGGACAAATATAAAAAGGGCTCATTACAGTCAACCCAGTTGAAATGTGCACTTACACTGGAGCACATCTTGAAGTTATCTTTAATTCATGCCTTGGACCCATGGTCTGCATGAAAGCACACAGCCCCTTCAGAATGCCGCTCGAAATTCATATCAAACAAGTGGTCTCCCTCACAGAATTTTTGATTCTTCATCCATGAAGCCATTCATCTGCACAAAGCACCTTGTGGAATAGGAATGTCGTCCTCAGACATCTTCCCACCTGTCTTCTCCTAGCTCCCGCCAAAAAAGACTTCAACCCACACCAGAGTCTGGCACAAAGACTTCTCCTCTCGGTGTAGTCTGGGACCTTGTCCCATTTCCACCTCCAACCTGATTGGCTGACGCAATATTCATAAGTTGAATAACATAGCCCCTTGTCTTTAAGCAGATTGGACTGTTCTTACAGAACAGCTAAAATGAAACACCTATAGAATAGCAATGAAAATCTTAACCAGAGCGTTACATAAAATTTAAAACATAAATAAATATATCAGTGAAGAACGTGCTGCAAGAATACACATGTGAGAGTAGTGAGACAAACTGCTTCTCAGATCAAGCAGAAGCAAAAATCTTTCAAGTGTCATTATGTTTCTCAATGGAAAGACAGAGTTCACAATGAATCCTCAGACATTCGTTCTCATGATCAAACTCCATGGCCTTCTCAAACTATCCCATAGCTTTAGTCTTGTTGCCATTCAGATGGTCCAGTGACACTTTCATAACAAATGCCTTACTATCATGTGGAACCTTACAATGTTTTTGATCTGTCCACCTCTCCAATTTATCATGACACTTGTTTTTATTCATTTGAGTCATATTCAACCTTCAGTCCTTAAAGGAATAGACTGATGGCATTTGATTCACACCTTCACTGGTATGGTTCAAATGTCCCAGCATGTAGACATACTGTATTCTCTGCAAGTTTACTGGATGAATATCATCTAATTTCAAAAGATTACTGTAGGTCTCCTTCACTTTGGAATACTTTCCATTTCTTACACTTATAACTGCAAAATCCAGTTGTGTTTCTATAGCTGATATTGGACGGTTCTCAAATGCCTTTCCAAAGTGATACTTGCATTAATTGAACAACTTTGCTTTCTGGCAAAATGCAGGATGGCGAGAGTTTCATTGAAGTTCTGAATGGCTTCTTTATTGTTTCCCTGCAGACAATTTACGAAAGTGAGTTGGGTTGTGACACGTGGTTTCACACCGAGATTTCTAGCATCTGGCAATCTGTACATCACATCTTCCAAGTCAATGGTTCCCTTCTGAGGGCCCCACGTGAAGCGACACTGAAGCTGATCGAGCTTCTCTTTCAACAAATCTCTGTGTGTTGCTGCAAGTGAAGAAAATTCATGAAATTCATCACTTCATAAATGATCATTTTTCTTCACATTATTACATGTAACAAAGTCAAGAGTTATTGTGACCTCCAAACTTTAAACAACACATGAATAAATTTCAAGTTGTACATATACAGAGCCCAAATGGATGTTTCCTTTATTTTATATTTACATTATTACCCTATACATCCAGATGTACACTATATTATGTACACCTGAACACCTGCTCGTTAATGCAAACATCCAATCAGCCAATCACGTGGCAGCAACTTCAGTGATGGGCCAAAGGCCTATTTTTGTCTGTGTGATGCTGAGATTGTCTGATTTCTTACTCTCATCAGTCTTGGTACTGCTGAGCATCCAAAATGTTACAGAAAGTGTTGCAGATACAAGACGTGTAAATAACAACAGAAAGTAGTGGATATGTTTATTTGTCTGGTGGTGTTGAAGTAATTGACTGGGCTGTAATCTGTTTAACTGGGAGATGATTATTGCAATGAAAGCTTATTGACCTGTAATAATAACTGTGCTTTACTTTCGACACAAGCAGCCTGATCTGCCTTTAATGATGTGCCTATGAATGCACAACACCAACACTGTGCTCCAGGTACAGTTACAGCAATGCATTCGGCATACTTCCAAAATCAAGCTACTATGCAATGGTTAAAAAATAAATGTAAATACAGGAGAATTTACAGAGTTCTGCAACTCATTATGTTCCTTTGAAATAACGTTCTTTGAATTTCTTTCACAGCTTCAGATGGACTTTTAATGTTGAGTCGTTGGAGAAGTGAGTCCTATGTTCTGATTCCCTGCTCTAACAGATTGACAACAATTTCCTGAATTGAAACTTATCCTAGAAAACGAAACCAGTTCTTTCCAAGAAATGATGCCACTGAAACAACATTGCAGGTTGACGCAGAGCTGCCTGGATCCAGTTGCAAGCCAGGATCGGTTAGCACCAGTAAGATATCACTTCGCCCATCAGACCCAACCTGATTGGCTGATCTTTAATCTGCCTACTTTGCATACCTGTCAGTCATTGCAGACAGTCTTTTAACTATTTGTGTTTCCCTGTTTTGCCCCTTCACAGAGTTCTATGGAAGGAAGGCTGAGGCTTTTGTAACAGTGAGGTTCCCAGAGCTAGCAAGGGCCTTGTTTTCTTGGATACAGCTTGGCAGGCCTCCAAGTTGAAATCTAGACAGGAAAAACAAGATTGTTGTACATTAGAACCCACCCACTCCATCACCAAACAGCAGTTCTGAAAAAATAATGCCTAGCTTCTATCATTTATATGCATTCCATTCAATGCATATTCCTATGAAATTCCATTGCATAGCACAATATTTTTCAAGGTATTGAAACTAAATTAATTTAACCTGGAATAATTCATATTTGTCCTGAAATAACTCTACTCATAACATTCCACTGCATGCATGCTGAACACAGTGCAGCTGAATCTTCTTGCCTTGGTGGACCAGGGACTACAGTCTATGCTTCTGGATCCAGAGATTTGATTGTGAGGTGAATGTTGCCATTCCCTGTGCAAAATTTCTTTGACATGGGCAATGCTGCATTTACTTGGTTTTTAACAGCTTTGTGGTGACCACACAACAGGAACCTGCTCCCCTGCTGCCATCTCCTGACAGTCCTGGCTGCTTGAAGAGGTGCTGATGGTAGTCGTGATGAGAACTGGATTCAAAATGTCTTTTTCAGGCACCCAGCACCTTTCCTTGAGTCCAAATTCCTCCCAGTCCATGACGTATTGCCAAACACCCGGCACAGTCCTTGAGTCCAAATTTTTTCTTACCGTGAAGACCTGCTCCTCAGTGTTAAACCTGGGTGGCGACAGGGCTGATGGTAGTGGGGCTAAGGGGCTGGTGCAGACAGGTTTTAACTTCGAGATGTGGAAAGTAGGATTGATCTTCATGGTTGTGGGGAGCTGCAAGGTGTATGGCACCAGGTTTACTTTCTTGAGGAATTTGAATGGTGCAAAGAACTTTCCAGGCTCCGCCCAGAGAGGCAAATCCTGATTGGACAGCCAGACCTGTTGCCCAGTCTGGAAGGTGATTCCATGCCTTCTCAACATTGAAGCACAGAAAACCTTCAGCACAATACAAGCTCTTAAGCCGAAAATGCTATGCTGAACATGTACTTTAGAAATTACCTAGGATTATCCATAGCTCTCTATTTTTCTAAGCTCCATGTACCTATCCAAGAGTCTCTTAAAAGACCCTATTGTATCCACCTCCAACACTGTAACCGGCAGCCCATTCCATGCACTCACTCCTCTGCATAAAATAACTTATGCCTGACATCTCCTCTGTACCTACTTCCAAAAACCTAAAAACTGTGCCTTCTCATGCTGGCTATTTCAGCCCTGGGAAAAAGCCTCTGACTATCTACATGATCAATGCCTCTCATCTTACACACCTCTATCAGGTCACCTCTCATCCTCCATCGCTCCAAAGAGAAAAGGCCAAGTTCACTCAACCTATTCTCATTAGGCATGCTCCCCAATCCAGTCAATATCCTTGTAAATCTGCTGTGCACCCTTTCTATAGTTTCCTTCCTGTAGTGAGGTGACCAGAACTGAGCACAGTACTCCAAGTGGGTTCTGACCAGGGTCCTATATAGCTGCAACATTACCTCTCAGCTCTTGAACTCAATCCCACAGTTGATGAAGGCCAATGCACTGTGTGACTTCTTAACCACACAGTCAACCTGCGCAGCAGCTTTGAGTGTCCTATGGCCTCGCAACCCAAGATCCCTCTGATCATCCACACTGCCAAGTGTCTTACAATGAATACTATATTCTGCCGTTATATTTGACTTACCAAAATGAGCCACCTCAACTTATCTGGCTCGAACCTCATCTGACGCTTCTTAGCCCAGTTTTGCATTCTAAAGATGTCCGGCTGTACACTCTGACAGCCCTCCACACTATCCACAACACTCCCAACCTTTGTGTCATCAGCAAATTTACTAACCCATCCCGCCACTTCTTCGTCCAGGTTATTTATAAAAAAAGACCAGGGATCCCATAATAGATCCCTAAAGCACACCACTGGTCATTGACCCCAAACAGAGAGCAGTGCAGTGGGCTAAGCACACACCCCTGAGGTGCGCCAGTCTTGATCTTCAGTGAGGAGGATATGTTATCACCAATCCGTACAGACTGTGGTCTTCCCTACATGATTTCTCCTTTTCTGCAGCTGTGACACTAGCCCTGACCACCCCCACCTGTTTTGCCTCTCTCCTTTTCCTTTCTGAAACATCTCAAGCCTGACACTCGAAGTAGCCATTCCTGCCCCTCAGCCATCCAAGTCTCTGTAATGGCCACAACTTCATAGCTCCAAGTGCTGATCCATGCTCTGAGCACATCCCTTCTCTATCACCTGCCTATCCTCTTTCTCACATAGGCCACAAGCTTTCTCCATTTGTGAGACAGCCACCCCTTCCACCTCCCAGCAATTTAGCTTAAAATCTTCCCAATAGCCCTAACAAACCTACCTGCCAGGATATAGGGCCCCCTCAGGTTCGAGTGCAACCTATCCTTTTTGTACAGATCACACCTGCCCCAAAATGGACCCGATGATCCAGAAATCTAAATCCTTGCCACCTGCTCCAATCTCTCAGCCACACATTTAT
This sequence comes from Hemitrygon akajei, assembly GCF_048418815.1. Classification (NCBI taxonomy): domain Eukaryota; kingdom Metazoa; phylum Chordata; class Chondrichthyes; order Myliobatiformes; family Dasyatidae; genus Hemitrygon; species Hemitrygon akajei. Next base: position 34,857,374 of record NC_133146.1, on the reverse strand, counting down.
CCTCCACCTCACTCTATTCCTATCCTCACTGTTGCGTGGCACAGGCAGTAATCCCGAGATTACTGCCCTTGTGGTCCTGCATCTCAGCTTCTTTCCTAACTCCCTGTAGTCTGTTTCCAGGACCTCTTCCCTTTTCCTACCTATGTCATTGGTACCAATATGTACCATGACCTCTGGCTGTTCACCTTCCCACTTTAGTATATCGTGGACACAATCAGAAACATCCTGGACCCTGGCACCTGGGAGGCAAACTACCATCTGTGTTTCTTTCCTGCATCAACAGAATTGCCTGTCAGACCCTCTAACTATAGAGTCCCGTATTTCTGCTGCCATCCTCTTCCTTTCCCTATCCTTCTGAGCCACTGTGTCAGACTCTGTGCCAGAGGTGCAGCCACTGTTGCTTCCTCCAGGTAGGCCGTTTCCCCCAACAGTACTCAAATAGGAGTACTTATTGTTAAGGGGGACAATCACAGGGGTACTCTCTAGTAACTGACTTTTGCCATTCCCTCTCCTGACTGTTACCCACTTATCTGTCTCCCGAGGCCCCGGTGTGACTATTTTCCTATAGCTCTTCTCTATCACCTCCGCACTTTCCCTGACCAGACGAAGGTCATTGAACTGCATCTCCAGTTCCCTAACCCAGTCCCTAAGGAGCTGCAGCTCAATGCACCTGGCACAGGTGTGGCCATCCGGGAGGCTGGGAGTCTCCCAAACATCCTACATCTGACACCTAGTACAGAACACCGGCCTCACAGACATACTTCCTGTATCTATTCTACACAAGGAGCTTACCTCGCCTGGACCCGTTATCGCCTAAGCCCTCCTACTCTGATACCCTCGACTGAAGTGCTCACTCCATGAAGCTGTCTTCTTTTTAAATCCTTCCCTCTGGTCTAACTTGCTGATGTCCACGCGTGTGCTCAGTCGTGCCTTGATCAAACCGCTGAAGAAAAAAATGCTCTCCTTTTAAATTCTTCCTGCCTTTCTAACTCGGTGATGTCCGCACACCTGCTCAGTTGGGCCGTTATCAAACCGATCCTTCAGTTAGGCTTGGTTTTCGCCTTCCGGGTAGACTTCAGCAAAGTATCTCTTCCCTGTTCCATTTCTGCTTGCAGTGTCGGATGAGATCTTTGCTCCTGGAACCCCAACATCGTCCTCCTGTTCGAAAACAAAGAGGGTGATGACACCTAACGGTGACTCCTTTGCTTGCATCCTCAGAAACAGCTCTATTTCTATCTTTGATACCTCCTTTTTTCCCTTTCAAGGTTCTTTTGAAGACCCTGAGCTGGAGTTACATGTTGACTTTGGTTCTTTGTGGAAATGGGATCGGTTCTCAGGGCGACATGACTGGCCACTTTTCAATATGCCAAGGAAGCGGCCTGGAAGACCAGTGCACTGTCAGGGCGCCGGATTTTCGTGGCTCTGGAGGCAGATGGATTCAAGGCCAGTGTGCTGCCACCTGATCCATCGTGGGAGACGGAAGATTGTAAGCAGCGAGCTGGCTGTGTGCCCAGAGACCTAAGTTCTTTAGGCACAGAGCTTATTAGAAGCATCACAACAGACTTTTAATACTGTAAATTAGCAAGGTGCTTTGTTATATCGCTCCTCCAACTGCGAAATGGGGTCACGTCTTTTTCCGTTATTAGAGAGAGAAAGAGAGAGAGAGAGAGAGAGAGAGAGAGAGAGAGAGAGAGAGAGAGAGAGAGAGAGAGAGAGGTATGCTGAATTACCGGATTTACAAGAAGCCTTTGGACTACCGAAAGTCTGTGTCTTTATTGATGCTTTGCTGCACGCCTGAGTGCTCGGTGTGGGGGGGTGGGGGGGGGGCGTTCATTTTTTTTCTGATGGGGGGGTCGTTGCTTTGCTGCTGCTTATGCATGGGAGGGGTGATTTGAGGCTCTGTCATTCTTTCTTTGGGGCTCTCCTCTGTTTACGTCGATGTTTGTGAAGAAAAAGAATTTCAGGATGTTTATTGTATACATTTCTCGGACAATAAATGTACCTGTTGAACCGATTGAACAGTAACATACCCTGCCCTGAAAGCTGTAAGCTGTTTGGGTGTCCTCTGCCCACATTAAATGGTCGCACCATGCCTCAGGCTTGCTGAGGGTTCTTAGATAGCCAGGGTGGTGCAGCCGATATCTGAGTCTCTTGCCGAGGTCCACGAGGCTCCATCGCATCCTCGGGCGACAACAACAAAGTGCTTCAAAAAGTCCTTGCGCTCTCTGGAAATGCTCTGAGTGGTCTTTCCTCTCCTTGGCACCAGGCAGCTGGATCCTTTAGGCTTAGCTGCAGGAGATCCAGATTAGTTGGACTGGAGATTCCCTCTCTCTAGTTACCGTGCGGCCTCAACTAGGCCGGGCCAGGACACACGTACTCCCATTGGTCAGAACCAACTTGTCTATCCTTGAAGGCAGAACTAGGTCTACAGAAGACTCGAGGTTACTTCACACTGAAGATCCCCCTTGTTTATCGTTGGTCTTGGCAGAGTCTAGGTGTTGGAACACCACTCTGCAAACATACCCTCTTACGTCGACTGGGCCAATCAATGAGTCTCCCTCTCCTTCAGTTCATGGATGGATTCTGCTAGGAAAGCCAAGGGTATCCGAGGATCAGGGGTATGTGGTGAGTCAGTAATATAGAAATTAATGTGCTACGTATGCCCCTACACCTCTTCCCTCACTACCATTCTGGGCCCAACTGTCCTTCCAGCTGAGGCGACACTTCACCTGTGAGTCTGTGGGGGTCATTAGTTGCGTCTGGTATTCCCACTGTGGCTTCCTCTACATCAGTGAGACCCGATGTAGTTCGGGAGACCATTGCGCCGGGCGCCTAAGGTCTGTTCACCAGAAGAAGAGAGATCTCCCAGTGGCCACCTATTTCAATTCCACTTCCCATTCCCATTCTGATATGTTAATCCATTGGCTCCTCTACTGTCACAGAGGCCACACTCAGGTTGGAGGAAAACACCTTGTATTCCATCTGTGTAGCCTCCAAACTGATGGCATGAACATTGATTACTCAAGATTCTGTCAATGGTCCTCTCCCCATCCATTCCTTCACCAGTCCCCATCCTCTTTTCCTTTCTTCACCTTATCTCCTTGCCAGCCCATCACCTCCCCCGTTACTTCTTCCCCTTTTTATTTCTTCCATCGCCTTCTACACCCACCTGTCAAACACCCTTCTTCAGCCCCGTATCTGTTTCACCAATCAACTTACCAGCTCTTTATTTCACCCCTGTGACTCCTGGCTTCACTTATTACCTCACATTTCTCTCTTCCCTCTTCCCACCTTTCAATGTACTACTCGTCTTTTTTTCCTACAGTCCTGTCGAAGGGATTCGGCCCAAAACGTCGACTGTACTCTTTTCAATGGATGCTGCCTGGCCTGCTGAGTTCCTCCAGCATTTTCTGTGTGTCCCTCAAATTTTCAGCAATTGTCCATTATTCTTTTGAACATATTTTTACTCACTTTGAACTTCTTTCTTTTTATTTTCCCCTGGCTGAGATAGCACCAGGATTTGGAAATTACACTGTCCCACAAAATTTCCAGCCTTCTACGATGAGGGATTCTGAAGGTTCGCTGAAGAGCTGCAGTGACTGGTGTGTTATGGATGGAGAGACTCACAGTTACACCGAGTGCTTTCAAGTGCTGGTCAAGTCTCTTTTTAAAAAAAAATAAAAATGATTGGTTTGGTCCAATGATATGAGGCCCTGACCCCTGAGTCTCTGATGGACAAAATATAGAACCCTTGCCAACTTTAGTGCCGTAAGAATGATGTAGGGTGGTTCTTCAGACAGGTCTACCACTTCAGCTCATTGACTGAGCGTGGTCCCCTTCGGTCTGTGTCAATCTACCACATCCGCATACCTCCCACCTACCTGCAAGGAGTGATAAGGGGAATCTTTATAGCATTGTCATTGGCATAACACTAATATAGCGGCAGTGATCTGAGTTCAATTCCCACCACTGTCTGTAAGGATTTTATTGGTTCTGCCTGTGACCACATAGGTTTCATCCAGGTACACCGGTTTCCATCCACATGCCAAAGTCGTTTGCTTTCATTGATTATTTGGTCACATGGATGTAATTGTGCTGAAACTGGGCCGGTAGGGCACGTTGTTTAGGGCCCTAGCGCTATACTGATGGTTGAACACTCAAGCCTCTACACCAATCAACAATTCAATCTCTACCTGGAATTAAACTCAGTCTTTATCATTGATTCCCAATGACAGGATACCCCATGGAGTGATTGTGTACCCAGAAAAACATTCAAATTGTGATTTTTGACAAAAAATGATCAAAAGTGCTACTTTATGATTTGTGTTTATTTTTTCACATCCAAGGCATTTAAGATCAAACTTTTATACAATATGCCGATTTATTTTGGAGTAATCTATGAATTCTCTGTTGGAGTATTTGTGGTACTCAAACTGCTGTAAGGTGGGGAAACACTGAATTCACAAACAACTTAAGTGGTTCTATCTGATTAATTCAATTAACTCGTATGGTTTGGGAATGGCAATCATCCCTTTCACTTTACAAAATGATTCATAACGTTATCAATAAGTGTATATTTCTTTTAGCCAAACCCTGACCGGAGATATCATATTTTTTGTTAATATCTGATTGGAATTCCATTCATTATCCCCGAAACCCCTCCACTACCACTCGCCGGTCATTCCTCCTTCCGAGCCATTCCTCCACCACACTCAGCAGGTTTGGATACATGCTGTTAGGATTTATTGCTTGTGTTCTTTTGATTTTGTCAAGACAAGACCAACCTCTGCTTTGAAGCTTTAATTACCAGACATATCTAAAGAGGATATTTTACAATGATTCTCAAGATAAAATTGCTCTCGAAAAATCATCCCACCTTTACACTTCTACGTCAAAATCCTCGTGAAAAGTAAAATACATTCAATGGTTAATAGGTCAAACAAACCAATGTGGAAAAATGTTTGATTTCTCATTTAACTCCACTTGCTGCATTATCCCCAATCCCATTTTTCCAGAGTCCAGAGAAGCAAGATTTGAAAAAGGGTACTTGAGGAATGAAGATTTCTTAAAGAAATGCAATAATTGGGTATAGTTGCAGAGAGACCATTTTTGCAAATTGGACACTAACGAGAAAGAGAAGATGCTAAGAGAATATAACTAGTAAAGCAACACCCCACCAAACCTATCCTCAGATCAGATGGAAATGCATCTTTTAAACATCCCAATGGTGCTCAGATGTGTAATTGAGAAAGAGCACTCACATATTCCTCATTGCCAGGATCAAACTTCAAGGCCTTCTCAAAGTATTCAGTCGCTTTACCCTTGATCCCCTTCAGCTGATACAGAATTGCTTTAATACCAAGAGCCTTGCTGTCATGTGCAGTTACACTAAGTTTTCTATCTGCCCACTCCTCCAAATCCATGCGACATCTTTCCCGTTCTCTTGAGTTATATTCAATTTTCACTCCTTTCAGGAAGAGGCTGACAGCATTTGTTTCGGATCTTTTCTGGTGCATTTCAAATAACCCAGCTTCCAGACATATGCTCTGCATTTTCTCTGGACGAATGTCCACTAACTCAACCAATCTACGGTAAGTCTCCTCTGCTCTGGTATATTCTCCACTTGTTATGCAGATGTCTGCAAAGTCCAGTTGTGCTTTAATAAATGACCTTGGACGGTGATCAAAAGCCTTTTCAAAATGATACTTGCATAGATTGATCAACTCAGCTTTCTGATGAAATACAGGATTGCGAGGATATCTGCCACGAGAGTATTTCAGCTTATTTCTGTAGCACAATCCAAGTTGGTGGTGTAAGAAACAAGAGTGTGGAGTTAAATCTAATGCTTGTTTCAAGAGCTCAATTGCTTTCTCCACAGATCCCCTTTGTCTATAATATTTTGCAGCATAGCGAAGAACATATGGCAGATCTGGGGTCTTTGTCAAAGCTTTTTCAACTAATTCATTTGCTTCCTCATTTTGCCTTAACCTCTGCAGTTTTACAGCCAACAGCACCATGGCCATAGCGTCATCTGGATCAAGCTCCAGTACTCGTCGGAAATGCTTCACTGACTGACTCTGATCACGACTCTCTGGGGTTCCTGAAAATGCTTCCAGCCGAAACAGTGCAGTTGCATATCCCATTATCCACTCAGTGTTGTCAGGATCTTGCTCCAGAGCTTTTGCAAAGCATTCATTTGCCTCCTCATAGTATTCAGCAGCAGAACTCACCAATGACCATCCCTTCTCCCCATACACCTCGGGTATCATTGCTGTATAGCGAGGGCCATCACTGAGTGGTTTACAGATCATCTCCAGCTTGTCGAGATAGGACTGGGCCTCGGTCAGATGTCCCATGTGGTAATGCACCCAGGCAAAGTTTCCATAGGTGATGATGCTTCTTCTTTCAAATTCATCTTGGTGTTTCTCCCTCAGAATCTTTTCAGCTTCCTTTAAATTTTGAATGGCTTCTTCAAAATGACCCTGCAGACAGTTTACAAAAGCAAGTTGGTTGTACGATGCAGCTTGATATTTTTTACCCAATGTCAGAGAATCTTGCAATCTTAACATCATATCGTCCAAGTCAATAGTTTCTTTCTGTGGTCTCCACGTGAAGTGACACTGCAGCTGATTGAGCTTCTCTTTCAATAAATCTCCCAGTGTGTTGCTGCAAGAGAGAAAAAACATAATCATGAATTACATCTCAGATCACTTGATGCAGGTCTGACCTGCAATCCCATAAACAGCAGATTTACTAACTGTGTGAAAGCTCCCTTTTAATGAAGTTTTCTATAATTATGGCATTGAAAACCTGGAAATGCTCAGCCTGTCGGTCTGCACCTGAGGAAGGAGAATGCTTCAGATCAGTAACCCAATATGAAGAATTGATTCATGTGATGAAGATGGAAATGTGTCTCCTGAACAGCCAAGGCAGCTGATCTGTTGCTTTGTTACACTGATGGTGGACTTGGTTTTATTACCAGACGTCGAGCTCTCCCACTATTGCAGACTTTTGTTTTTTTGCCAGCAGCCTGAGCATAGCTCCAGATCTCGGTACAGAGAAGTGGTGCTTTTCCCCAGACAGCCACCAGTACTCAGACTCAATGTCTAGAAGATTGAGAACTTCAATAACATTAGTGAGATAAAGCTGTTTTGTGAAGCCCACTGAAGTCTGGCAATTTACGAGTTGACAGACCAGTTCACAGAACAATTGCATGAGCATCGTCCCCTGATCCTGCTGCACATTTATGAAAGAACATAGACCAGCATAGAACATAGAACATGTTGTGCCGACCTTTAACCCTACTCTAAGATCAACCCTGCTTCCTGCTTTCTCCCAAAGGAGATGAATTTGCCGCACCGTGGATGCAGCTCCTCCATTCTGTCCTGAAAGCCGTTAAGGGCTGGAAATTATGACAGTTTAGAGCAGCATGTTCCTCTGGTGTATTACCTCAGTACTGAATGCACCCCACAGGCTCCAACATGCTTAAATCTACATAGATGTAGTGTATGGCAGAGCTGGATCAACTCCTACTTTTAAAAATTTGAAGATTAAAGATTAGCTTTTCACATGTCATATGTATATCAAAGGATAAGTGAAATGCATTGTTTGACATTATATCAGATCAAAAAGAATTGCATAGGGCAGCCAACAAGTGTGTCACCACGATTCCAGCACTAGCTACTTGCTAACCCTAACCCACACATCTTTGGAATGTTCGATCATAGTCGAGTACCCAAAGGAAACACACACAGTCACAGAGAGAATGTCCACATTCCTTACAAATTACTGTGGAAATCAATCCGTGATAAAGTGATTGCGCTCACTGCTAAGCTTTTCAAATAATGTCATTGTTCTCAGTCGTATTCCACCGAAGACCCCAGTCTGAGGAAGTCAAATGCAGATAAACCGACTTCATCAGACTCCTACTCTCCTACACCTCTTGCCTCTCCTGCCGTGAGTAAGGATTATTTCTGATCCCTTGAAATTGCTCTTGGATCTGGAGATCATACAGTACAAAAGGCTCTTCAGAAGTCAGGAATCAGATGCAAATCTTGTGATTACAGTCACTGTATTAGCTGTTAACAACAAAAAATAATACTAAGACACTGCAGTTCCCTGCACTGTTTTCACCCCAGCAGAGTAATGTAGGGATCCCCCTACAGTCTTGTCATTCAGCTACCGTGTTAGCCAGTGTGTGTCCACTCTGGGTATTTCATAGTTAGTGCACTGTGATCCACTAACTTTGGTAAACCACCTCCTCTATAATAATCTGTACATAAAGATAAACTGCAAGGAAACGTCCTTTACCTCATGATGTTCGTTGGATGGAAAGCAATTTGTGCTCTTTCTCAGTTTGTGCGGTTCTTCTTCTGCTGAGTCTCCGTTGCTATGTCAGCTTTTATACCTGGTAACCTTTTCTACTATCAACTAGTTCCGTATTGTGAATAGAAATTGAAATTCAAAGCCTATCAATAACCCTGAGGCCATTGAAAGCAATTTAGAAGCATTTCCTGTATGCCAATATAACCATTGATTTGCATAGAAATAGTCTACATCTCACCAGAATGCCCGTGTAGTGTGTCACTCTGAGCACCCTTGTTCAATTATTTATAATTTTCTCTGTTTGTAATTGTAAGTAATCTGCAATTCTGGTCACTATCTTATTTCAGTTTCCATATTTACTATCAGTTTAATGTTCCCTGCCAGTTTACTCTCACACCTCATCTTCCCACTGTTAATCGATATTTCTGCCCTCTTTGGCTGAACTCTGACCTGTTTCCAATCCTCAAGCTGCTGCTTTTTTTGGTCTAATTCTGTGCTGAATTTCCCCCACAGGGTTGACCCTTCTTTCCTTACGTCTTTTTATGCCAATCAGGAATGGACCATTGTTGTAGTTCATTCTTTAAACATTATACAGTGCCCATTCACAATCAAACTATTGAATAGTGTGCCAACGAAATGGGTCCCCATAATTTCATTTCTTCAGGTTCACACCCTTGATTTCATTCTGTGACTTCACCCAGCATATTAATGAAGAATTCTAATATGCTCTGGTCACTCCCCATACAGCCCACGCAGGAGAAAATTGTTAATTATTCTTTCTCGTTGTCACAATGCCCACTCCATGATAATCCAGTCTCAATCCTGTCTAGATCCCGTCTCATCTGTTACTTAAAAAAAATTGGCATCCATGTGTTCCTCGTCCACAGTATTACTGCTATATGTAACTTGTGATTAAATGCAGGAAATGCAGTTGTGGACACAGCTCAGCATATCATGGTAACATACCTCCTCCCTGCGGACTCCTCAGTAAAGCAGCCAGCATAATCCCCTCCGGATGATCTTCCTTCTCTCCTCTCCCACTCAGCAGAAGATACAAACACCTGAAAGCATGTTAAACCATGCTCAGTGGTAGCTCTGTCCTGCTGTTATAAGGCTCTTGAATGGATCTCTCATACAGTAAGATGGGGTCTTGACCTCAGAATATAAGTGATTATATTCAGCAGTAGAAGTCAACAGTGACTATCCCTTCTCCCCATACACATCAGCTATCATTGCTGTATAGAGAAGGCCATCACTGGGTATTTTGCAAATCATCTCCAGATTGTAGATGTAGGATTGGGCCTCAGTCAGTTGTCCTACATAACATATCCAGGCATAGTTTCCATAGGAATTAATATTTATTCTTTCCCATCCATCCACGTGCTTCTTTCTCAGTGTCATGGTCCCTTCTGGAACCTGGAATTGGGCCTTAATGACCTCGTTTAGTTCCCAATCATTCCCTGATTCCAATAACTACAAACACCTGCATTCCATCAACCAATGCAGTATAAGAATCCTGTGACCACAACTAGAAGGTGCCAGTTTGTTGGTCGACTTGTGTATGAGTAATCTCATTCCATGGTTCTTTGGACTATCAGTTCTAAGTCTAACCTCATTCCTGAATTACCTACCAAAACTCTCTTGGAACCTTTCCCACACTCACTACAACAACAAAGCCTCTGGACTCGGTCTCCTTGCCTGTGTTCAGCACTTGAGTTTGTTCCACTGCCATGTCTGTGCAACACTCAGAGCCCCTTCTGCTTTCTCGAAATTTTGAACTGCTTCTTCATAGTTGCTTTGCAAGTGGTTCACAAAATCAAATTGGTTGCGAGGCTGGTGTTGATTTTCCCCACCAATCTTCCTTGAATCTTGTAATCTGTGTTTCACATCATCTAGGTCAGTGGATTCCAACCTTTTTATGCCATGGTCCAATACCATTAAGCAAGAGTATTTACCTTTTGCTGTGTGCCTTCACCACACCCACCAGACTGATATCTAATGTAAAAATCAGAGGCACTATTGTTAGACCTGCTAAATATTGCAGTGATGGGCAAGAATATATGATTACAAAGTAGTTATTTTTTCCTGAATCACTTGCACTTTAAAATGTTGAACCTTTGGAGCTATTTCCTCAAGTTTTATGAAATAGTGCCTCATTAGATTAAGTAGGAGATGAACTCCCAGTCTTTCCAAAAGTTGTAACTAAAGGACTCCAGAGACTGATGTGGTCTGGCCTTACTGATTGTTAGATTGATTAAGAATGTATGAATGATACAACTTCTGCCAAAAGGAGATGTTAAAATACACCTGATCAAACAGCTTTTTCAGAAAGGAAAATGACCTGGAACAAAGTCACCTCTCATTGGCAATTTGAATAAGAAAGATTGTTTTCAACATCACAGGTTGGCACTTGCTTTGTTTCTGTATCTCCAGATTACAGTGTTGATATTCCCAGGATAACAGAACATTGGACCTCGGTCTTGGCACAACAGAACACTGGATCTCCATCCTGCAAGACAGAACACTGGACCTCCTGTGGTGAACTACATATACCTGTCTGGACACGCCCCCCCACTGACTGCTCCTGTGGCTCCTCCCACAGACCCCTGTATAAAGGCAGTTGGAGGCACTGCTCCCCCCCTCAGTCACCAGGACGTTGTGTGTTCGTTTCTTGCAGCTAATAAAAGCCTATCATTTGCCTCACATCTCCAAGAGTTATTGATGGTGCATCACCTCCATCCTACACAACAGAACACATAGCTGGAGTATCCAGCATGGTCTAAAGTATATGAATGAGGTAGCTGACTTTCACTCATAAAGTAAATGTCACCTTTTTTGTTGATTTTTTAAAATGTCACTTTTTAGTTATAGATATTTGTAGTTAGTAGATATTTGGTCATTGTAGTGCAGGTGTCCACTGTAGGCTAGTGTTAAATTGCGAGTTGCTAGATGGCACGACTCAAAGGGCTGGAAAGGCCTATTCCATGCGGTATTCCTAAATGAAATTATCTTGAGTCCTGCAGCTTGCCTTCTTGGGTTTTTGAGCACCTGTATTTACTAATCAATATCTTAACTAGAGTTGTTAAGCCCTTATGTTTTTGATGTAATCTTGTCAAGTTAATTGTGGTTGGCACAAGTTTCCTGCAGTCTGTCTTTATTTAAAGAGGACTCTCAGCTGTGGCTTAGTGGGGACATTGTGTTGGAGAGGGTGAATTGTTTCATGGTGTTGCTCAGTTGTCCCTCTGAAGCTCTGATTTATGTCTAACCTTTTGTTTCCTTCTCCTCCTGGGGATCCAGCTGTCCCTCCACACCTGGTCTAAGTGAATGATCTGTCTGGTCTAATACAGCAATAGAAAATTTGTACTGTGCTCTCCCTGTTTCAATTGCCAGTTTACAAGATAAAGTCCAGAAAATCTTAAAGTTGACAAAAGCTTTAAGTTAGTTGAAAATTGATGCATTTGTTTATGTTGATAGGCATAATCAATGTGGACATCTGGGCTCCTATGTTCAGACCATGATGGATGTCCAGCCAGATGTTAATTTTGCTGGGAAATGCAGTGTTGGAGAGTGGCATGCCCGATGTCTGGTTTAGGAATGATGAAATATTCCCAATTAGGACTACAGCTGGAATCTACAATCATGTCCAGTGGTATTTCAGTAAGCATCTTTGTTATTAGATCTGATCCTCAAAATCAGAAGACTTGTCCGCAGACCACTGGGGTAGTGAGTGCAGTTTCCCTTTAAGAAAACACTCCAGCCTGGATGAGTTTCAGGTAACATGGGGCTCTGAGGTTCTAATCCTACCATCCTCCTGGCTAATGTTCACAATTTGAAAAATAAGATTGAGAAACTCAGAGCAAGTTTGGAGTACATCAGGGATTGCTGTGTACTGTGCTTCACAGAAACTGATTGTGGTGTACAGATGTGGTTTTTCTCAGTCCTGTTCCCCTGCCCTAGAGCATCTGGTGGGTAATTGTTATCACTTCTATCTGTAGAGGGAGTCTTCCATCATCATCCTGGTTGCAGTAATCATTCCACCCCCGGCCAATGTCAGGCCTGTGTTGGTGGAGCATGAGACAGCACACACTGGGCAGAACCTCAGCAATCAATGCTCGTATATGTTTGAAAGACACAAATCACTGAGTTTCACGGGAGGGCTTGCAGCGAAAGGAGATTGGTCAGATAGTAGTCTGAATCCTGCTCAGGTTAAAGGGGTGGACAGACATTGCAGGCTGAGAGTTTGAAGAATCTGCCCCAATGGCATCTGTTCAGGTGTGCATAAATACTGATGTATGACATTCAAATGAAAGGCTTACATTGTAATGACCGGTAGCAATGCCTCAAGGAGAATGTCCAGGGTGGGGAGAGATACAATTGTTAGAGGAGTTCAGATTGTTTGGAGGCTGGTGGTCAAGGACAGGAAAGGGTGTTAGGCTGGGAATAGGATAGGTGTACTCGGCTCTGGACCTAAAAGGAACATCTTTCTATTCTGAGGCTGTGCCCTCTGGTCCTAGACTATCCCACTGTTGAAAACATCCTCTCCAAGTTCACTCTATATAGTCCTGTCAATATTCGATAGATTTCAATGAGATTCCACCCCTCTTCTCTCCCCCCCCCCCACGAAACCTCACAACTTCAGTGTATCCAGGCTGAGCCATCAAACACTCCTCATATTGTAACCCTTTCATTCCCAGCTTCATTGTTGCCCATTCCAAATGGAAGCATCTTCAAAGTTTATGAAAATGTGGATTATATGCAAAAAAAACACCACATTTTCTATTTTTGTTTCAGATTTCCTGCTTCTGATTTCTTTTAAATGTTTGTTTGTTTTGAGAATTTGGACCAAGGGAGTGCTCAGAGTATCAAAGATTTCACTGAGGAAGAGGAGGAGAACAAAACACCAGACTAATAATACTGCATCACAAGGTCACTCCACAAAGACTATTATCCCTCCAACTCCCCACAGGCAGAAGATGACTTGCCTGGTCTTGTCTAACAAGTTCAGTGAGTCAAAACATTCAATGGCCAGCCAGCTGCCAAAGCTCAGCACATTTTGATTGTTCCAAGCTCAGCCATTGAAGGCAGGCCATCTCTCAGGTGCTCCTCAAAACGGTACACAGCACAGGGTCTTTTCACCTGTAAGAGGGTGGCCCCGTCCCTCAATAACACTGCTGGCCAGTGAAACCCTTCAGCCAGATCCTCATATATAAAGTTACCAAGTTGAGTACCACACTTCAGTTGTGACCTCACCTCACTTAAAAGGCAAATGGTATATACATCTTCATTGCACTGGCTGATTACCTTTATTGTTTCATACAAGAAAGGAGCTAAATTCTGTCACAGCTTCTGAGGAGCCTCCCTGCAGCTCATCTTCCCTCAAAAAGGGCAAACTTGAATATCCCGCAGTGTGATAGTCCTCCAACTCATCATGCAAGATAGTGACTAATTGAGGACCAAGGACTGATTCTTGGAGCATTGCACTAGTTGGGTCTCTTCAGACTGATGAAGGACAAATCATTCGAACTCTCTGCCCTCTGTTCAATTACTGTCATATAATGCTCATCAACAGCTTCCCCAGTATTGTAAGATCTTAATTTGCACACTCATTTATTAATTATCAAAATTCAAAATATGTTTATTTTCAAAGTCCAGGTACGTTGTCATGTACTACCATGAGATTTCTTGCAGGCATTCAGTAGCGAATGAAATACAATAAAATCAATGAAAAGCTACACAAAGACAGGGAAAACAACCAATATGCCAAAGGAGGCAATCTGTGCAAGTGCTCAGTCATTAAATAAATACATACATACTGCGAACAAGAGTTGTAGAGTCTTTGACTTTGACTGCGTGAGTCCGTAGGTTGTGGAATCAGTTCAGAGTTGAGGTGAATGAAGTTATCCCCACTGGTTCAGGAGCCTGATGGTTGAAGGGCAATAACTGTTTTTGCACCTGGTAGTGTGGGACCTAAGGCTCCTGTACCCCCTTCCCAATGGCAGCAGTGAGAAGAGTGCATAGACTGGATGGTGGTGGACCTTGATGGGGGACGCTACTTTCTTATGGCATTGGTTACTGTGGATAAGCTCAGTGGTGGGGAGGTCTTTTCCTGTGATGAACTGAGGAGTATCCATCACAGTACAGTAAATACACAGTATAGTGTGACACCACTTTGAATACCTAAAATTCATTGTCAGGGTCCATGCAAGTCACTTTAGGCTCTCTCGGTATGCAGGAAGGAGTACAGTCAAATAATCTGACTTAACCAAAACGTGGTTTTAGCAAGGAATGATGGGCATTCCTTGTTGTATGTAGCAGTGGACTAGTGGTTTTGACTTCTGGTGCAACAAGTTACTTGCTGGAGAAACTGGGCAGGGTTTTTTTCAAACGGGCCTGGGTAAAGTCACTGACTGTAATTTGAAATGCATCGGGATGGGCTGTTTCTTGTTAATAGACAGCATCGTGCAGTTTCGTGATTGCTTGTTCATAATCAGCCGTTGGTTGTACGGTGGGCAAATTTGCCGAACATATATTCCCTTTTGACTTGGTTTAACTCCATTAAAAGCTTTCCCAAATGGCTGTTTCTTCTGTGATTTTGGAATTCTGACATGTTGCCAAAAGCAGATGGTCATCTAATTAGCCTTTGTTTCCCAGTTTCTCTTTTGAGAAAACAGTAAGTTTGCAGGACTCAGACAGATTGGAGCATGGGCAAGAAAGTGGTAAATGAATATGATATTGGATAATACAGGGTCATGCAATTTGGTAGAAGAAATAAAAGTGCAGACTATTTCTTAACTGGGGAGAAAATCAAAAAAATCTGGGATGCAAAGGGACTTGGGAGCCCTCGTGCAGAACGCTCTAAAAGTTAGCGTGCAGGTTGAGTTGGTGGTGAGGAAGGCAAATGGAAAGTTGACATCCATTTCATGAGACTTAGAATATGAGAGCAGGGATGTGAAGCTGAGGCTTTATAAGGCATGGCTGTGGCCTCACCTTGACTATTGTGAACAATTTTGTCTCCTTGTTTAAGATGTGCTGGCATTGGAGAGGGTTCAGAGGAGGTTTATAAAGCTGACTGCAGGAGTGAAAGTAGGTCCATGTTTGGCACAGCATTGTGGCCTATATTGTGCTGTAGATCTTCTATGTTTCTCTGAAAGTGTTATTGTATGAGTTACAGCTGATGGCTCTGGAAGTACTTGCTGGAATTTAGAAGGATGGGTGATATCTCTTTGAAAACTTTTGAATGTTGAAAGGCCTGAACAGAGTAGATGTGGAAAGGATGTTTCTCGTAGTCGGGGAGTCAAGGACAAGACTGCACAGCCTCAGGGTAGAGAGGTATTCATTTAAAACATTTTCTTTTGCCAGATGGTAGTGAGATTGTGGAATTTGTTACCAAAGGCAGCTGTGGAGACCAGGTCATTGAGTGTATTTAAGGCAGAGATTTTTAGTTCTTGATTGGCCACAGAACCAAATGTTATTGAGAGAAGGCCAGGGAGAAGGCCGGCAAATGAGGCTGAGGAGGGGAGAAAGGATCAACCATAATCAAATGGTGGAGCAGATTCAATGGGTCAAATGGCCTAATTCTATTATGTTTTAAGGTCTTATGGTCTTATCGGCTCATCGACAGCTGTAAACTTTATTACATCTGTCACTGTTCACTAAATGCAACCGACTGGAAAAAGTCAGTTCCTCACTGGAGAACTCAGAAATCATATCATCTGTTCAGAGGTCAAACTCCTTCATGTAATTCTCGCTTCCCTCACTCCCAATCAGCTCCCTATTCTTAAATGACTGAGCACCACAGGATTTGATTCAAACTATTATCACATCCAGGGATACCAGACTGAGTGCTCACATACTGTGGGCTCATCCCACTCCAGTGGTCTCTGATCCCAGGATCAAGCTAAAGTTCCCAGATCACAAACCTGGGATCAGATCCAAAATCCGTATGCCGAATGGTCACAGTTGCCTTTTCCAGTTGTCTGAATTTCAGAAAACAGATCGCATTAAATTTAACAGATCCAGTTATCGGTGCTCGCATCACTGTGATCCCTCAATCTCAAGTGAGGCTCCCTTCTCTCTGCCCTCATTCATTCACCTCCACACTCCTAATGTAAATCATCTCTCCAGCCACTGGCAAAGCTGGATCAGTTATTCACTGATAACCCTGTGTCCACAGGCATATCATATTGCTAGTATACAAAGAAACCTCTTGCGTACATCCGTGGGTGACCAGTATTAACAATGGATGCAGCCACCAGCTATTTGTCTGACCTGGATGCAGACTTCACTAACTTAATAATCTAGTCAGACAGAGAAAACGCTGCTATCATGTCTGCCTGTTTTGATGGGTGATTTTCACACTTTTCTCTGTTTTGTCGGACACATTGTCCAACTATGCCCTGGTAGGCCATAGCTGTAACATACTGTGCCATCACCTTTACCAATCTATGTCTATTTGGGCACTCCCTTGCCAGGTGCCCTATTTGCTGGCACAGAAAACATGTCCACTGTGTCTTCATAGCAGCTACATCCACTACAGCCACTTTATGACCGCTCTTCCTCCTCCTCCTCCTCCTCTGATTTATCTCTCAGGTGGAATATGTCAATTTCACAACTGTCCTCAAATCTAAAACGTCCTGGTGGGTTGAGCTCAGGCCTTCATTCTGCATTTTCATGTGGACTGGATCAGCCATCCCTGGATTTTCCAACCGGAATGTTCCTCATATGCTTGATATTTATGCTCTGCATAATCCATGGCAGGCTCATCAGCTCTCTGAACTACGGGCATGAACATTCCCCAGTTACTCTCACCTCCCCCCTGTCACTGCCTCACTTCAACCTTAAAGCATCAATATCTCTCCTCGTTACTGTTATTCCCACGAGTTGTCCATGTAGCATCCCACTCTCCCCTGGTCTATTCTGTCCCACAGATTCCTCGTGCATTTCACTTTTACCACACCGAAATATCTTTTGAATGACCTGGTGAACCTGAATCATTTTGCAAGCTTGTGTGAGAATATTCTGAATTTCCAGAAGCAATCTTAACTGAGGTCAGTGCATACAAAATGCTCTGTTATTCCCCGTGATGAAAGACTTGTGAATGATAATAACCAGGGTCAAGGTCTGGTTCGTGTCATCAGGATTCTCAACCTGACTTTGTCTGATTTCAATATGTGCCATCCCAACCTGGGTATAACCTCTCCCTCAAAAATCTCCAAACTAATTCAAGATATGAGGAATGGATAAAAATGAAACAGTACATACTTAAAATCACATGGTATGTACTCTGCAATCTTCCACTTCTGTGCCACTGAACTTACGATGACTGTTGTATAAAAGTGTGTTCGGTCAAAGTTTCAAACTTAATCTTAAAGAACATAAACACACTTACAAACACTATACATTCTCTCAAACAAGTACACGCATCCTCTTGTATCCTGAATGGTCAGTAAGCGCCTTTCACTTCTGCGTTCTCCATAACACCACCGACCTTCGTGTCACCTGCAGTGAAGGAATCTCATACGAAGATTCATCGTGATTTTCAGAGTTGGTTTCTTTAGACTTAAATCCCCGAAACCCACTTTTGTTTCTGAATACTGGAGTGAGTAATCTTCAATGAAGCACAAGGACTGGGAATGATAATAACAAAGTTTCTATTTCATAATCACGCTTTCAAACATGGTTGCTACTGTAGTGATACTATTACAGTTCGGGCTGTTCGGAGTTCAAATCTGGCACCACCTGTAAGGAATGTTTGTATATTCTCTCCCTGAGTTTCCTCCTGGTGCTCCAGTTTTCTCCCACTGTCCAATGATGTACAGTTCGTGTGTTGATTGGTCATTTTAAATTGCTCTGTGATTCGGCCTGTTCTGGGCAGTGTGGCTCATTTCCTGGAAGGACCTGTTCCACACTGTATCTCAGAATAAATGAAATGCTGTTTGAGCAGACATCTCTAGAAACAGGGCTGGTTAGCCTCTCACTAACCAGCCAATGTATTTTGCGGAGAGAAAACCTCCTGTCTCGAACTCCGTACGGCTAAGATCAATGAGTTGGGTCCCACCAGACCTGCAGAGCCAGGATGTTTCGACCAACCGTCCCCAAATCTGAGCGAGAAGTGTGTTAATACTACCCCATGCATTTTGCCATCAGCAAGAAATAGCAGATCATACACTGCGTATATTGTAAAGAATATAGACGGTGGCTGTGGTGGAGGTGGCAACGATAGGATCTTTTAAGAGACTCCTGGATGGCTACATGGAGCTTAGGAAAATAGAGGGCTATGGGTAAAGCCTAGTTAATTCTAAGGTAGGGGCATGTTCGACACAGATTTGTGGGCTGAAGGAACTGTATTATGCTAATGGTTTTCTATGTTCAATGTTCTACAACTATCTGCTTTATTGAACAATTAATTGGAAAAAGAAAAGGAAAAATATAAAAAGGGCTCATTACAGTCAACCCAGTTGAAATGTGCACTTACACTGGAGCACATCTTGAAGTTATCTTTAATTCATGCCTTGGACCCATGGTCTGCATGAAAGCACACAGCCCCTTCAGAATGCCGCTCGAAATTCATATCAAACAAGTGGTCTCCCTCACAGAATTTTTGATTCTTCATCCATGAAGCCATTCATCTGCACAAAGCACCTTGTGGAATAGGAATGTCGTCCTCAGACATCTTCCCACCTGTCTTCTCCTAGCTCCCGCCAAAAAAGACTTCAACCCACACCAGAGTCTGGCACAAAGACTTCTCCTCTCGGTGTAGTCTGGGACCTTGTCCCATTTCCACCTCCAACCTGATTGGCTGACGCAATATTCATAAGTTGAATAACATAGCCCCTTGTCTTTAAGCAGATTGGACTGTTCTTACAGAACAGCTAAAATGAAACACCTATAGAATAGCAATGAAAATCTTAACCAGAGCGTTACATAAAATTTAAAACATAAATAAATATATCAGTGAAGAACGTGCTGCAAGAATACACATGTGAGAGTAGTGAGACAAACTGCTTCTCAGATCAAGCAGAAGCAAAAATCTTTCAAGTGTCATTATGTTTCTCAATGGAAAGACAGAGTTCACAATGAATCCTCAGACATTCGTTCTCATGATCAAACTCCATGGCCTTCTCAAACTATCCCATAGCTTTAGTCTTGTTGCCATTCAGATGGTCCAGTGACACTTTCATAACAAATGCCTTACTATCATGTGGAACCTTACAATGTTTTTGATCTGTCCACCTCTCCAATTTATCATGACACTTGTTTTTATTCATTTGAGTCATATTCAACCTTCAGTCCTTAAAGGAATAGACTGATGGCATTTGATTCACACCTTCACTGGTATGGTTCAAATGTCCCAGCATGTAGACATACTGTATTCTCTGCAAGTTTACTGGATGAATATCATCTAATTTCAAAAGATTACTGTAGGTCTCCTTCACTTTGGAATACTTTCCATTTCTTACACTTATAACTGCAAAATCCAGTTGTGTTTCTATAGCTGATATTGGACGGTTCTCAAATGCCTTTCCAAAGTGATACTTGCATTAATTGAACAACTTTGCTTTCTAGCAAAATGCAGGATGGCAAGAGTTTCATTGAAGTTCTGAATGGCTTCTTTATTGTTTCCCTGCAGACAATTCACGAAAGTGAGTTGGGTTGTGACACGTGCCTTGATATTTCACACCGAGATTTCTAGCATCTGGCAATCTGTACATCACATCTTCCAAGTCAATGGTTCCCTTCTGAGGGCCCCACGTGAAGCGACACTGAAGCTGATCGAGCTTCTCTTTCAACAAATCTCTGTGTGTTGCTGCAAGTGAAGAAAATTCATGAAATTCATCACTTCATAAATGATCATTTTTCTTCACATTATTACATGTAACAAAGTCAAGAGTTATTGTGACCTCCAAACTTTAAACAACACATGAATAAATTTCAAGTTGTACATATACAGAGCCCAAATGGATGTTTCCTTTATTTTATATTTACATTACTACCCTATACATCCAGATGTACACTATATTATGTACACCTGAACACCTGCTCGTTAATGCAAACATCCAATCAGCCAATCACGTGGCAGCAACTTCAGTGATGGGCCAAAGGCCTATTTTTGTCTGTGTGATGCTGAGATTGTCTGATTTCTTACTCTCACCAGTCTTGGTACTGCTGAGCATCCAAAATGTTACAGAAAGTGTTGCAGATACAAGACGTGTAAATAACAACAGAAAGTAGTGGATATGTTTATTTGTCTGGTGGTGTTGAAGTAATTGACTGGGCTGTAATCTGTTTAACTGGGAGATGATTATTGCAATGAAAGCTTATTGACCTGTAATAATAACTGTGCTGTACTTTCGACACAAGCAGCCTGATCTGCCTTTAATGATGTGCCTATGAATGCACAACACCAACACTGTGCTCCAGGTACAGTTACAGCAATGCATTTGGCATACTTCCAAAATCAAGCTGCTATGCAATGGTTAAAAAATAAATGTAAATACAGGAGAATTTACAGAGTTCTGCAACTCATTATGTTCCTTTGAAATAACGTTCTTTGAATTTCTTTCACAGCTTCAGATGGACTTTTAATGTTGAGTCGTTGGAGAAGTGAGTCCTATGTTCTGATTCCCTGCACTAACAGATTGACAACAATTTCCTGATGGTGAATAGAAACTTATCCTAGAAAACAAAACCAGTTCTTTCCAAGAAATGATGCCACTGAAACAACATTGCAGGTTGACGCAGAGCTGCCTGGATCCAGTTGCAAGCCAGGTTCAGTTAGCACCAGTAAGATATCACTTCGCCCATCAGACCCAACCTGATTGGCTGATCTTTAATCTGCCTACTTTGCATACCTGTCAGTCATTGCAGACAGTCTTTTAACTATTTGTGTTTCCCTGTTTTGCCCCTTCACAGAGTTCTATGGAAGGAAGGCTGAGGCTTTTGTAACAGTGAGGTTCCCAGAGCTAGCAAGGGCCTTGTTTTCTTGGATACAGCTTGGCAGGCCTCCAAGTTGAAATCTAGACAGGAAAAACAAGATTGTTGTACATTAGAACCCACCCACTCCATCACCAAACAGCAGTTCTGAAAAAATAATGCCTAGCTTCTATCATTTATATGCATTCCATTCAATGCATATTCCTATGAAATTCCATTGCATAGCACAATATTTTTCAAGGTATTGAAACTAAATTAATTTAACCTGGAATAATTCATATTTGTCCTGAAATAACTCTACTCATAACATTCCACTGCATGCATGCTGAACACAGTGCAGCTGAATCTTCTTGCCTTGGTGGACCAGGGACTACAGTCTATGCTTCTGGATCCAGAGATTTGATCGTGAGGTGAATGTTGCCATTCCCTGTGCAAAATTTCTTTGACATGAGCAATGCTGCATTTACTTGGTTTTTAACAGCTTTGTGGTGACCACACAACAGGAACCTGCTCCCCTGCTGCCAACTGCTGACAGTCCTGGCTGCTTGAAGAGGTGCTGATGGTAGTCGTGATGAGAACTGGATTCAAAATGTCTTTTTCAGGCACCCAGCACCTTTCCTTGAGTCCAAATTCCTCCCAGTCCATGACGTATTGCCAAACACCCGGCACAGTCCTAGAGTCCAAATTTTTTCTTACCGTGAAGACCTGCTCCTCAGTGTTAAACCTGGGTGGCGACAGGGCTGATGGTAGTGGGGCTAAGGGGCTGGTGCAGACAGGTTTTAACTTCGAGATGTGGAAAGTAGGATTGATCTTCATGGTTGTGGGGAGCTGCAAGGTGTATGGCACCAGGTTTACTTTCTTGAGGAATTTGAATGGTGCAAAGAACTTTC
Organism: Hemitrygon akajei; assembly: GCF_048418815.1. Taxonomy (NCBI): domain Eukaryota; kingdom Metazoa; phylum Chordata; class Chondrichthyes; order Myliobatiformes; family Dasyatidae; genus Hemitrygon; species Hemitrygon akajei. Next base: position 34,835,226 of record NC_133146.1, on the reverse strand, counting down.
CAGACTCCGCCCAGAGAGGCAAATCCTGATTGGACAGCCAGACCTGTTGCCCAGTCTGGAAGGTGATTCCATGCCTTCTCAACATTGAAGCACAGAAAACCTTCAGCACAATACAAGCTCTTAAGCCCAAAATGCTATGCTGAACATGTACTTTAGAAATTACCTAGGATTATCCATAGCTCTCTATTTTTCTAAGCTCCATGTACCTATCCAAGAGTCTCTTAAAAGACCCTATTGTATCCACCTCCAACACTGTCACCGGCAGCCCATTCCATGCACTCACTCCTCTGCATAAAATAACTTATGCCTGACATCTCCTCTGTACCTACTTCCAAAAACCTAAAAACTGTGCCTTCTCATGCTGGCTATTTCAGCCCTGGGAAAAAGCCTCTGACTATCTACATGATCAATGCCTCTCATCTTATACACCTCTATCAGGTCACCTCTCATCCTCCATCGCTCCAAAGAGAAAAGGCCAAGTTCACTCAACCTATTCTCATAAGGCATGCTCCCCAATCCAGTCAATATCCTTGTAAATCTGCTGTGCACCCTTTCTATAGTTTCCTTCCTGTAGTGAGGTGACCAGAACTGAGCACAGTACTCCAAGTGGGTTCTGACCAGGGTCCTATATAGCTGCAACATTACCTCTCAGCTCTTGAACTCAATCCCACAGTTGATGAAGGCCAATGCACTGTGTGACTTCTTAACCACACAGTCAACCTGCGCAGCAGCTTTGAGTGTCCTATGGCCTCGCAACCCAAGATCCCTCTGATCATCCACACTGCCAAGTGTCTTACAATGAATACTATATTCTGCCGTTATATTTGACTTACCAAAATGAGCCACCTCAACTTATCTGGCTCGAACCTCATCTGCCGCTTCTTAGCCCAGTTTTGCATTCTAAAGATGTCCGGCTGTACACTCTGACAGCCCTCCACACTATCCACAACACTCCCAACCTTTGTGTCATCAGCAAATTTACTAACCCATCCCGCCACTTCTTCGTCCAGGTTATTTATAAATAAAGACCAGGGATCCCATAATAGATCCCTAAAGCACACCACTGGTCATTGACCCCAAACAGAGAGCAGTGCACTGGGCTAAGCACACACCCCTGAGGTGCGCCAGTCTTGATCTTCAGTGAGGAGGATATGTTATCACCAATCCGTACAGACTGTGGTCTTCCCTACATGATTTCTCCTTTTCTGCAGCTGTGACACTAGCCCTGACCACCCCCACCTGTTTTGCCTCTCTCCCTTTCCTTTCTGAAACATCTCAAGCCTGACACTCGAAGTAGCCATTCCTGCCCCTCAGCCATCCAAGTCTCTGTAATGGCCACAACTTCATAGCTCCAAGTGCTGATCCACGCTCTGAGCACATCCCTTCTCTATCACCTGCCTATCCTCTTTCTCACATAGCCCACAAGCTTTCTCCATTTGTGAGACAGCCACCCCTTCCACCTCCCAGCAATTTAGCTTAAAATCTTCCCAATAGCCTTAACAAACCTACCTGCCAGGATATAGGGCCCCCTCAGGTTCGAGTGCAACCTATCCTTTTTGTACAGATCACACCTGCCCCAAAATGGACCCGATGATCCAGAAATCTAAATCCTTGCCACCTGCTCCAATCTCTCAGCCACACATTTATCCTCCACCTCACTCTATTCCTATCCTCACTGTTGCGTGGCACAGGCAGTAATCCCGAGATTACTGCCCTTGTGGTCCTGCGTCTCAGCTTCTTTCCTAACTCCCTGTAGTCTGTTTTCAGGACCTCTTCCCTTTTCCTACCTATGTCATTGGTACCAATATGTACCACGACCTCTGGCTGTTCTCCCTCCCACTTTAGTGTATTGTGGACACAATCAGAAACATCCTGGACCCTGGCACCTGGGAGGCAAACTACCATCTGTGTTTATTTCCTGCATCCACAGAATTGCCTGTCAGACCCTCTAACTATAGAGTCCCGTATTACTGCTGCTATCCTCTTCCTTTCCCTATCCTTCTGAGCCACTGGGTCAGACTCTGTGCCAGAGGTGCAGCCACTGTTGCTTCCTCCAGGTAGGCCGTTTCCCCCAACAGTACTCAAATAGGAGTACTTATTGTTAAGGGGGACAATCACAGGGGTACTCTCTAGTAACTGACTTTTGCCATTCCCTCTCCTGACTGTTACCCACTTATCTGTCTCCCGAGGCCCCGGTGTGACTATTTTCCTATAGCTCTTCTCTATCACCTCCTCACTTTCCCTGACCAGACGAAGGTCATTGAACTGCATCTCCAGTTCCCTGACCCAGTCCCTAAGGAGCTGCAGCTCAATGCACCTGGCACAGGTGTGGCCATCCGGGAGGCTGGGAGTCTCCCAAACATCCTACATCTGACACCCAGTACAGAACACCGGCCTCACAGACATACTTCCTGTATCTATTCTACACAAGGAGCTTACCTCGCCTGGACCCGTTATCGCCTAAGCCCTCCTACTCTGATACCCTCGATTGAAGTGCTCACTCCATGAAGCTGTCTTCTTTTTAAATCCTTCCCTCTGGTCTAACTTGCTGATGTCCACGCGTGTGCTCAGTCATGCCTTGATCAAACCGCTGAAGAAAAAAATGCTCTCCTTTTAAATTCTTCCTGCCTTTCTAACTCGGTGATGTCCGCACACCTGCTCAGTTGGGCCTCTATCAAACTGATCCTTCAGTTAGGCTTGGTTTTCACCTTCCAGGTAGACTTCAGCAAAGTATCTCTTGCCCTGTTCCATTTCTGATTGCAGTGTCGGATGAGATCTTTGCTCCTGGAACCCCAACATCGTCCTCCTGTTCGAAAACAAAGAGGGTGATGATACCTAACAGTGACTCCTTTGCTTGCATCCTTGGAAACAGCTCTATTTCTATCTTTGATACCTCCTTTTTTCCCTTTCAAGGTTCTTTTGAAGACCCTGAGTTACATGCTGAATTTGGTTCTTTGTGGAAATGGGATCGGTTCTCAGGGCGACATGACTGGCCACTTTTCAATATGCCAAGGAAGCGGCCTGGAAGACCAGTGCACTGTCAGGGCGCCGGATTTTCGTGGCTCTGGAGGCAGATGGATTCAAGGCCAGTGTGCTGCCACCTGATCCATCGTGGGAGACGGAAGATTGTAAGCAGCGAGCTGGCTGTGTGCCCAGAGACCTAAGTTCTTTAGGCACAGAGCTTATTAGAAGCATCACAACAGACTTTTAATACTGTAAATTAGCAAGGTGCTTTGTTATATCGCTCCTCCAACTGCGAAACGGGGTCACGTCTTTTTCCGTTATTAGAGAGAGAGAGAGGTATGCTGAATTACCAGATTTACAAGAAGTCTTTGGACTACCGAAAGTCTGTGTCTTTATTGATGCTTTGCTGCACGCCTGAGTGCTCGGTGTGGGGGGGTGGGGGGTGCCGTTCATTTTTTTTCTGATGGGGGGGGGTCGTTGCTTTGCTGCTGCTTATGCATGGGAGGGGTGATTTGAGGCTCTGTCATTTTTTCTTTGGGGCACTCCTCTGTTTACGTGGATGGTTGTGAAGAAAAAGAATTTCATGATGTTTATTGTATACATTTCTCGGACAATAAATGTACCTGTTGAACCGATTGAACAGTAACATACCCTGCCCTGAAAGCTGTAAGCTGTTTGGGTGTCCTCTGCCCACATTAAATGGTCGCACCACGCCTCAGGCTTGCTGAGGGTTCTTAGATGGCCAGGGTGGTGCAGCTGATATCTGAGTCTCTTGCCGAGGTCCACGAGGCTCCATCGCATCCTCGGGCGACGACAACAAAGTGCTTCAAAAAGTCCTTGCGCTCTCTGGAAATGCTCTGAGTGGTCTTTCCTCTCCTTGGCACCAGGCAGCTGGATCCTTTAGGCTTAGCTGCAGGAGATCCAGATTAGTTGGACTGGAGATTCCCTCTCTCTAGTTACCGTGCGGCCTCAACTAGGCCGGGCCAGGACACACGTACTCCCATTGGTCAGAACCAACTTGTCTATCCTTGAAGGCAGAACTAGGTCTACAGAAGACTCGAGGTTACTTCACACTGAAGATCCCCCTTGTTTATCGTTGGTCTTGGCAGAGTCTAGGTGTTGGAACACCACTCTGCAAACATACCCTCTTACGACGACTGGGCCATTCAATGACTCTCCCTCTCCTTCAGTTCATGGATGGATTCTGCTAGGAAAGCCAAGGGGATCCGAGGATCAGGGGTATGAGTGGTGAGTCAGTAATATAGAAATTAATGTGCTATGTATGCCCCTACACCTCCTCCCTCACTACCATTCTGGGCCCAACTGTCCTTCCAGCTGAGGCGACACTTCACCTGTGAGTCTGTGGGGGTCATTAGTTGCGTCTGGTATTCCCACTGTGGCTTCCTCTACATCAGTGAGACCCGATGTAGTTCGGGAGACCATTGCGCCGGGCGCCTAAGGTCTGTTCACCAGAAGAAGAGAGATCTCCCAGTGGACACCTATTTCAATTCCACTTCCCATTCCCATTCTGATATGTTAATCCATTGGCTCCTCTACTGTCACAGAGGCCACACTCAGGTTGGAGGAAAACACCTTGTATTCCATCTGTGTAGCCTCCAAACTGATGGCATGAACATTGATTCCTCAAGATTCTGTCAATGGTCCTCTCCCCACCCATTCCTTCACCAGTCCCCATCCTCTTTTCCTTTCTTTTCCTTTCTTCGCCAGCCCATCGCCTCCCCCGGTACTTCTTCCCCTTTTTATTTCTTCCATCGCCTTCTACACCCACCTGTCAAACACCCTTCTTCAGCCCCGTATCTGTTTCACCAACCAACTTACCAGCTCTTTATTTCACCCCTGTGACTCCTGGCTTCACTTATTACCTCACATTTCTCTCTTCCCTCCTCCCACCTTTCAATGTACTACTCGTCTTTTTTTCCTACAGTCCTGTCGAAGGGACTCGGCCCAAAACGTCGACTGTACTCTTTTCAATGGATGCTGCCTGGCCTGCTGAGTTCCTCCAGCATTTTCTGTGTGTCCCTCAAATTTTCAGCAATTGTCCATTATTCTTTTGAACATATTTTTACTCACTTTGAACTTCTTTCTTTTTATTTTCCCCTGGCTGAGATAGCACCAGGATTTGGAAATTACACTGTCCCACAAAATTTCCAGCCTTCTACGATGAGGGATTCTGAAGGTTCGCTGAAGAGCTGCAGTGACTGGTGTGTTATGGATGGAGAGACTCACAGTTACACCGAGTGCTTTCAAGTGCTGGTCAAGTCTCTTTTTTTAAAAAAATGATTGGTTTGGTCCAATGATATGAGGCCCTGACCCCTGAGTCTCTGATGGACAAAATATAGAACCCTTGCCAACTTTAGTGCCGTAAGAATGATGTAGGGTGGTTCTTCAGCCAGGTCTACCACTTCAGCTCATTGACTGAGCGTGGTCCCCTTCGGTCTCTGTCAATCTACCACATCCGCATACCTCCCACCTACCTGCAAGGAGTGATAAGGGGAATCTTTATAGCATTGTCATTGGCATAACACTAATACAGCGGCAGTGATCTGAGTTCAATTCCCACCACTGTCTGTAAGGATTTTATTGGTTCTGCCTGTGACCACATAGGTTTCATCCAGGTACACCGGTTTCCATCCACATGACAAAGCTGTTTGCTTTCATTGGTTATTTGGTCACATGGATGTAATTGTGCTGAAACTGGGCTGGTAGGGCATGTTGTTTAGGGCCCTAGCGCTATACTAATGGTTGAACACTCAAGCCTCTACACCAATCAACAATTCAATCTCTACCTGGAATTAAACTCAGTCTTTATCATCGATTCCCAATGACAGGATACCCCATGGAGTGATTGTGTACCCAGAAAAACATTCAAATTGTGATTTTTGACAAAAAATGATCAAAAGTGCTACTTTATGATTTGTGTTTATTTTTTCACATCCAAGGCATTTAAGATCAAAATTTATACAATATGCCGATTTATTTTGGAGTAATCTATGAATTCTCTGTTGGAGTATTTGTGGTACTCAAACTGCTGTAAGGTGGGGAAACACTGAATTCACAAACAACTTAAGTGGTTCTATCTGATTAATTCAATTAACTCGTATGGTTTGGGAATGGCAATCATCCCTTTCACTTTACAAAATGATTCATAACGTTATCAATAAGTGTATATTTCTTTTAGCCAAAACCTGACCAGAGATATCATATTTTTTGTTAATATCTGATTGGAATTCCATTCATTATCCCCGAAACCCCTCCACTACCACTCGCCAGTCATTCCTCCTTCCGAGCCATTCCTCCACCACACTCAGCAGGTTTGGATACATGCTGTTAGGATTTATTGCTTGTGTTCTTTTGATTTTGTCAAGACAAGACCAACCTCTGCTTTGAAGCTTTAATTACCAGACATATCTAAAGAGGATATTTTACAATGATTCTCAAGATAAAATTGCTCTCGAAAAATCATCCCACCATTACACTTCTACGTCAAAATCCTCGTGAAAAGTTAAATACATTCAATGGTTAATAGGTCAAACAAACCAATGTGGAAAAATGTTTGATTTCTCATTTAACTCCACTTGCTGCATTATCCCCAATCCCATTTTTCCAGAGTCCAGAGAAGCAAGATTTGAAAAAGGGTACTTGAGGAATGAAGATTTCTTAAAGAAAAGCAATGATTGGGTATAGTTGTAGAGAGACCATTTTTGCAAATTGGACACTAACGAGAAAGAGAAGATGCTAAGAGAATATAACTAGTAAAGCAACACCCCACCAAACCTATCCTCAGATCAGATGGAAATGCATCTTTTAAACATCCCAATGGTGCTCAGATGTGTAATTGAGAAAGAGCACTCACATATTCCTCATTGCCAGGATCAAACTCCAAGGTCTTCTCAAAGTATTCAGTCGCTTTACCCTTGATCCCCTTCAGCTGATACAGAAATGCTTTGACACCAAGAGCCTCGCTGTCTTGTGCATTAACACTAAGTTTCCTATCGGCCCACTTCTCCAAATTCATGCGACATTTTCCCCGTTCTCTTGAGTTATATTCAATTTTCACACCTTTCAGGAAGAGGCTGACAGCATTTGTTTCAGATCTTTTCTGGTACAGTTCAAATAACCCAGCTTCTAGACATATGCTCTGCATATTCTCTGGACGAATGTCCACTAACTCCACCAATCTACGGTAAATCTCCTCTGCTCTGGAATATTCCCCACTTGTTATGCAGATGTCTGCAAAGTCCAGTTGTGCTCTAATAAATGACCTTGGACGGTGATCAAAAGCCTTTTCAAAATGATACTTGCATAGATTGATCAACACTGGGTTCTGCTGAAATTCAGGATTGCGACGTCTGCTGTGAGTGTATTTCAGCTTACTTCTGTAGCACAACCCAATTTGGTGGTGTAAGAACCCAGAGTGTGGAGTTAACTCTAATGCTTTTTTCAAGAGCTCGATTGCTTTCTCCACAGATTTGCTTTGTCTATAATATTTTGCAGCGTAGCGAAGCACATATGGAAGATCAGAGTTCTTCTTCAAAGCTTGCTCAACTAATTCATTTGCTTCCTCATTTTGCCCTAACCTCTGCAGTTTTAGAGCCAACTGCACCATGGCCATAGCATCATCTGGATCAAGCTCCAGTACTCGTCGGAAATACTTCACTGACTGATTCTGATCACGACTCTCTGCGGTTCCAGAAAATGATTCCAGCCGAAATAGTGCAGTCGCATATCCCATTATCCACTCAGTGTTGTCAGGATCTTGCTCCAGAGCCTTTGCAAAGCATTCATTTGCCTCCTCATAGTATTCAGCAGCAGAACTCACCAATGACCATCCCTTCTCCCCGTACACCTCGGGTATCATTGCTGTATAGCGAGGGCCATCACTGAGCGGTTTACAGATCATCTCCAGCTTGTCGAGATAGGACTGGGCCTCAGTCAGTTGTCCCATGTGGTAATGCACCCAGGCAAAGTTTCCATAGGTGATGATGCTTCTTCTTTCAAATTCATCTTGGTGGTTCTCCCTCAGAATCTTTTCAGCTTCCTTTAAATTTTGAATGGCTTCTTCAAAATGACCCTGCAGACAGTTTACAAAAGCAAGTTGGTTGTACGATGCAGCTTGATATTTTTTACCCAATGTCAGAGAATCTTGCAATCTTAACATCATATCGTCCAAGTCAATAGTTTCTTTCTGTGGTCTCCACGTGAAGTGACACTGCAGCTGATTGAGCTTCTCTTTCAATAAATCTCCCAGTGTGTTGCTGCAAGAGAGAAAAAACATAATCATGAATTCCATCTCAGATCACTTGATGCAGGTCTGACCTGCAATCCCATAAACAGCAGATTTACTAACTGTGTGAAAGCTGCCTTTTAATGAAGTTTTCTATAATTATGGCATTTAAAACCTGGAAATGCTCCGCATATCAGTCTGCACCTGAGGAAGGAGAATGTTTCAGATCAGTAACCCAATATGAAGAATTGATTCATGTGATGAAGATGGAAATGTGTTTCCTGAACAGCCAAGGCAGCTGATCTGTTGCTTTGTTACACTGATGCTGGACTTGGTTTTATTACCAGACGTTGAGCTCTCCCACTATTGCAGACTTTCATTTTTTTGCCAGCAGCCTGAGCATAGCTCCAGATCTCGGTACAGAGAAGTGGAGCTTTTCCCCAGACAGCCACCAGTACTCAGACTCAATGTCTAGAAGATTGAGAACTTCAATAACATCAGTGAGATAAAGCTGTTTTGTGAAGCCCACTGAAGTCTGGCAATTTACGAGTTACCAGACCAGTTCACAGAACAATTGCATGAGCAACGTCCCCTGATCCTGCTGCACATTTATGAAAGAACATAGACCAGCATAGAACATAGAACATGTTGTGCCGACCTTTAACCCTACTCTAAGATCAACCCTGCTTCCTGCTTTCTCCCAAAGGAGATGAATTTGCCGCACTGTGGATGCAGCTCCTCCATTCTGTCCTGAAAGCCGTTAAGGGCTGGAAATTATGACAGTTTAGAGTAGCATGTTCCTCTGGTGTATTACCTCAGTACTGAATGCACCCCATAGGCTCCAACATGCTTAAATCTACATAGATGTAGTGTATGGCAGAGCTGGATCAACTCCTACTTTTAAAAATTTGAAGATTAAAGATTAGCTTTTCACATGTCACATGTATATCAAAGGATAAGTGAAATGCATTGTTTGACATTATATCAGATCAAAAAGAATTGCATAGGGCAGCCAACAAGTGTGTCACCAAGATTCCAGCACTAGCTACTTGCTAACCCTAACCCACACATCTTTGGAATGTTCAATCATAGTCGAGTACCCAAAGGAAACACACACAGTCACAGAGAGAATGTCCACATTCCTTACAAATTACTGTGGAAATCAATCCGTGATAAAGTGATTGCGCTCACTGCTAAGCTTTTCAAATAATGTCATTGTTCTCAGTCGTATTCCACCGAAGACCCCAGTCTGAGGAAGTCAAATGCAGATAAACCGACTTCATCAGACTCCTACTCTCCTACTCCTCTTGCCTCTCCTGCCGTGAGTAAGGATTATTTCTGATCCCTTGAAATTGCTCTTGGATCTGGAGATCATACAGTACAAAAGGCTCTTCAGAAGTCAGGAATCAGATGCAAATCTTGTGATTACAGTCACTGTATTAGCTGTTAACAACAAAAAATAATACTAAAGCACTGCAGTTCCCTGCACTGTTTTCACCCCAGCAGAGTAATGTAGGGATCCCCCTCCAGTCTTGTCATTCAGCTACCGTGTTAGCCAGTGTGTGTCCACTCTGGGTATTTCATAGTTAGTGCACTGTGATCCACTAACTTTGGTAAACCACCTCCTCTATAATAATCTGTACATAAAGATAAACTGCAAGGAAACGTCCTTTACCTCATGATGTTCATTGGATGGAAAGCAATTTGTGCTCTTTCTCAGTTTGTGCGGTTCTTCTTCTGCTGAGTCTCCGTTGCTATGTCAGCTTTTATACCTGGTAACCTTTTCTACTATCAACTAGTTCCGTATTGTGAATAGAAATTGAAATTCAAAGCCTATCAATAACCCTGAGGCCATTGAAAGCAATTTAGAAGCATTTCCTGTATGCCAATATAACCATTGATTTGCATAGAAATAGTCTACATCTCACCAGAATGCCCGTGTAGTGTGTCACTCTGAGCACCCTTGTTCAATTATTTATAATTTTCTCTGTTTGTAATTGTAAGTAATCTGCAATTCTGGTCACTATCTTATTTCAGTTTCCATATTTACTATCAGTTTAATGTTCCCTGCCAGTTTACTCTCACACCTCATCTTCCCACTGTTAATCAATATTTCTGCCCTCTTTGGCTGAACTCTGACCTGTTTCCAATCCTCAAGCTGCTGCTTTTTTTGGTCTAATTCTGTGCTGAATTTCCCCCACAGGGTTGACCCTTCTTTCCTTACGTCTTTTTATGCCAATCAGGAATGGACCATTGTTGTAGTTCATTCTTTAAACATTATACAGTGCCCATTCACAATCAAACCATTGAATAGTGTGCCAACGAAATGGGTCCCCATAATTTCATTTCTTCAGGTTCACACCCTTGATTTCATTCTGTGACTTCACCCAGCATATTAATGAAGAATTCTAATATGCTCTGGTCACTCCCCATACAGCCCACGCAGGAGAAAATTGTTAATTATTCTTTCTCGTTGTCACAATGCCCACTCCATGATAATCCAGTCTCAATCCTGTCTAGATCCCGTCTCATCTGTTACTTAAAAAAAATTGGCATCCATGTGTTCCTCGTCCACAGTATTACTGCTATATGTAACTTGTGATTAAATGCAGGAAATGCAGTTGTGGACACAGCTCAGCATATCATGGTAACATACCTCCTCCCTGCGGACTCCTCAGTAAAGCAGCCAGCATAATCCCCTCCGGATGATCTTCCTTCTCTCCTCTCCCACTCAGCAGAAGATACAAACACCTGAAAGCATGTTAAACCATGCTCAGTGGTAGCTCTGTCCTGCTGTTATCAGGCTCTTGAATGGATCTCTCATACAGTAAGATGGGGTCTTGACCTCAGAATATAAGTGATTATATTCAGCAGTAGAAGTCAACAGTGACTATCCCTTCTCCCCATACACATCAGCTATCATTGCTGTATAGAGAAGGCCATCACTGGGTATTTTGCAAATCATCTCCAGATTGTAGATGTAGGATTGGGCCTCAGTCAGTTGTCCTACATAACATATCAAGGCATAGTTTCCATAGGAATTAATATTTATTCTTTCCCATCCATCCACGTGCTTCTTTCTCAGTGTCATGGTCCCTTCTGGAACCTGGAATTGGGCCTTAATGACCTCGTTTAGTTCCCAATCATTCCCTGATTCCAATAACTACAAACACCTGCATTCCATCAACCAATGCAGTATAAGAATCCTGTGACCACAACTAGAAGGTGCCAGTTTGTTGGTCGACTTGTGTATGAGTAATCTCATTCCATGGTTCTTTGGACTATCAGTTCTAAGTCTAACCTCATTCCTGAATTACCTACCAAAGCCAAGACTCTCTTGGAACCTTTCCCACACTCACTACGACAACAAAGCCTCTGGACTCGGCCTCCTTGCCTGTGTTCAGCACTTGGGTTTGTTCCACTGCCATGTCTGTGCAACACTCAGAGCCCCTTCTGCTTTCTCGAAATTTTGAACTGCTTCTTCATAGTTGCTTTGCAAGTGGTTCACAAAATCAAATTGGTTGCGAGGCTGGTGTTGATTTTCCCCACCAATCTTCCTTGAATCTTGTAATCTGTGTTTCACATCATCTAGGTCAGTGGATTCCAACCTTTTTATGCCATGGTCCAATACCATTAAGCAAGAGTATTTACCTTTTGCTGTGTGCCTTCACCACACCCACCAGACTGATATCTAATGTAAAAATCAGAGGCACTATTGTTAGACCTGCTAAATATTGCAGTGATGGGCAAGAATCTATGATTACAAAGTAGTTATTTTTTCCTGAATCACTTGCACTTTAAAATGTTGAACCTTTGGAGCTATTTCCTCAAGTTTTATGAAATAGTGCCTCATTAGATTAAGTAGGAGATGAACTCCCAGTCTTTCCAAAAGTTGTAACTAAAGGACTCCAGAGACTGATGTGGTCTGGCCTTACTGATTGTTAGATTGATTAAGAATGTATGAATGATACAACTTCTGCCAAAAGGAGATGTTAAAATACACCTGATCAAACAGCTTTTTCAGAAAGGAAAATGACCTGGAACAAAGTCACCTCTCGTTGGCAATTTGAATAAGAAAGATTGTTTTCAACCTCACAGGTTGGCACTTGCTTTGTTTCTGTATCTCCAGATTACAGTGTTGATATTCCCAGGATAACAGAACATTGGACCTCGGTCTTGGCACAACAGAACACTGGATCTCCATCCTGCAAGACAGAACACTGGACCTCCTGTGGTGAACTACATATACATGTCTGGACACGCCCCCCCCCCCCACTGACTGCTCCTGTGGCTCCTCCCACAGACCCCTGTATAAAGGCGGTTGGAGGCACTGCTCCCCCCTCAGTCACCAGGACGTTGTGTGTTCGTTTCTTGCAGCTAATAAAAGCCTATCATTTGCCTCACATCTCCAAGAGTTATTGATGGTGCATCACCTCCATCCTACACAACAGAACATATAGCTGGAGTATCCAGCATGGTCTAAAGTATATGAATGAGGTAGCTGACTTTCACTCATAAAGTAAATGTCACCTTTTTTGTTGATTTTTTAAAATTTCACTTTGTAGTTATATTTTTAAACTATAATATTTTAAAGATTAATTAAATTTGCATTTATGTTTTAATTATTTAAAACACCATGGGGTGCCACAGTAGCACAGCATTTAGCACAACACCATTACAGCTCGGGCTTCAGAGTTTGGAATTCAATCTGGGTGTTTGTGTAAGGACTTTTAACATCATCCCCGTGAAATGTGTTGATTTTCTCCGGCTGCTCTAATTTCCTTCAAACATCCAAAGACGTACAAATTTGGTCATTGTAGTGTAGGTGTCCACTGTAGGCTAGTGTTAAATTGCGAGTTGCTAGATGGCACGACTCAAAGGGCTGGAAAGGCCTATTCCATGCGGTATTCCTAAATGAAATTATCTTGAGTCCTGCAGCTTGCCTTCTTGGGTTTTTGAGCACCTGTATTTACTAATCAATATCTTAACTAGAGTTGTTAAGCCCTTATGTTTTTGATGTAATCTTGTCAAGTTAATTGTGGTTGGCACAAGTTTCCTGCAGTCTGTCTTTATTTAAAGAGAACTCTCAGCTGTGGCTTAGTGGGGACATTGTGTTGGAGAGGGTGAATTGTTTCATGGTGTTGCTCAGTTGTCCCTCTGAAGCTCTGATTTATGTCTAACCTTTTGTTTCCTTCTCCTCCTGGGGATCCAGCTGTCCCTCCACACCTGGTCTAAGTGAATGATCTGTCTGGTCTAATATAGCAATAGAAAATTTGTACTGTGCTCTCCCTGTTTCAATTGCCAGTTTACAAGATAAAGTCCAGAAAATCTTAAAGTTGACAAAAGCTTTAAGTTAGTTGAAAATTGATGCATTTGTTTATGTTGATAGGCATAATCAATGTGGACATCTGGGCTCCTATGTTCAGACCATGATGGATGTCCAGCCAGATGTTAATTTTGCTGGGAAATGCAGTGTTGGAGAGTGGCATGCCCGATGTCTGGTTTAGGAATGATGAAATATTCCCAATTAGGACTACAGCTGGAATCTACAATCATGTCCAGTGGTATTTCAGTAAGCATCTTTGTTATTAGATCTGATCCTCAAAATCAGAAGACTTGTCCGCAGACCACTGGGGTAGTGAGTGCAGTTTCCCTTTAAGAAAACACTCCAGCCTGGATGAGTTTCAGGTAACATGGGGCTCTGAGGTTCTAATCCTACCATCCTCCTGGCTAATGTTCACAATTTGAAAAATAAGATTGAGAAACTCAGAGCAAGTTTGGAGTACATCAGGGATTGCTGTGTACTGTGCTTCACAGAAACTGATTGTGGTGTACAGATGTGGTTTTTCTCAGTCCTGTTCCCCTGCCCTAGAGCATCTGGTGGGTAATTGTTATCACTTCTATCTGTAGAGGGAGTCTTCCATCATCATCCTGGTTGCAGTAATCATTCCACCCCCGGCCAATGTCAGGCCTGTGTTGGTGGAGCATGAGACAGCACACACTGGGCAGAACCTCAGCAATCAATGCTCGTATATGTTTGAAAGACACAAATCACTGAGTTTCACGGGAGGGCTTGCAGCGAAAGGAGATTGGTCAGATAGTAGTCTGAATCCTGCTCAGGTTAAAGGGGTGGACAGACATTGCAGGCTGAGAGTTTGAAGAATCTGCCCCAATGGCATCTGTTCAGGTGTGCATAAATACTGATGTATGACATTCAAATGAAAGGCTTACATTGTAATGACCGGTAGCAATGCCTCAAGGAGAATGTCCAGGGTGGGGAGAGATACAATTGTTAGAGGAGTTCAGATTGTTTGGAGGCTGGTGGTCAAGGACAGGAAAGGGTGTTAGGCTGGGAATAGGATAGGTGTACTCGGCTCTGGACCTAAAAGGAACATCTTTCTATTCTGAGGCTGTGCCCTCTGGTCCTAGACTATCCCACTGTTGAAAACATCCTCTCCAAGTTCACTCTATATAGTCCTGTCAATATTCGATAGATTTCAATGAGATTCCACCCCTCTTCTCTCCCCCCCCCCCACGAAACCTCACAACTTCAGTGTATCCAGGCTGAGCCATCAAACACTCCTCATATTGTAACCCTTTCATTCCCAGCTTCATTGTTGCCCATTCCAAATGGAAGCATCTTCAAAGTTTATGAAAATGTGGATTATATGCAAAAAAAACACCACATTTTCTATTTTTGTTTCAGATTTCCTGCTTCTGATTTCTTTTAAATGTTTGTTTGTTTTGAGAATTTGGACCAAGGGAGTGCTCAGAGTATCAAAGATTTCACTGAGGAAGAGGAGGAGAACAAAACACCAGACTAATAATACTGCATCACAAGGTCACTCCACAAAGACTATTATCCCTCCAACTCCCCACAGGCAGAAGATGACTTGCCTGGTCTTGTCTAACAAGTTCAGTGAGTCAAAACATTCAATGGCCAGCCAGCTGCCAAAGCTCAGCACATTTTGATTGTTCCAAGCTCAGCCATTGAAGGCAGGCCATCTCTCAGGTGCTCCTCAAAACGGTACACAGCACAGGGTCTTTTCACCTGTAAGAGGGTGGCCCCGTCCCTCAATAACACTGCTGGCCAGTGAAACCCTTCAGCCAGATCCTCATATATAAAGTTACCAAGTTGAGTACCACACTTCAGTTGTGACCTCACCTCACTTAAAAGGCAAATGGTATATACATCTTCATTGCACTGGCTGATTACCTTTATTGTTTCATACAAGAAAGGAGCTAAATTCTGTCACAGCTTCTGAGGAGCCTCCCTGCAGCTCATCTTCCCTCAAAAAGGGCAAACTTGAATATCCCGCAGTGTGATAGTCCTCCAACTCATCATGCAAGATAGTGACTAATTGAGGACCAAGGACTGATTCTTGGAGCATTGCACTAGTTGGGTCTCTTCAGACTGATGAAGGACAAATCATTCGAACTCTCTGCCCTCTGTTCAATTACTGTCATATAATGCTCATCAACAGCTTCCCCAGTATTGTAAGATCTTAATTTGCACACTCATTTATTAATTATCAAAATTCAAAATATGTTTATTTTCAAAGTCCAGGTACGTTGTCATGTACTACCATGAGATTTCTTGCAGGCATTCAGTAGCGAATGAAATACAATAAAATCAATGAAAAGCTACACAAAGACAGGGAAAACAACCAATATGCCAAAGGAGGCAATCTGTGCAAGTGCTCAGTCATTAAATAAATACATACATACTGCGAACAAGAGTTGTAGAGTCTTTGACTTTGACTGCGTGAGTCCGTAGGTTGTGGAATCAGTTCAGAGTTGAGGTGAATGAAGTTATCCCCACTGGTTCAGGAGCCTGATGGTTGAAGGGCAATAACTGTTTTTGCACCTGGTAGTGTGGGACCTAAGGCTCCTGTACCCCCTTCCCAATGGCAGCAGTGAGAAGAGTGCATAGACTGGATGGTGGTGGACCTTGATGGGGGACGCTACTTTCTTATGGCATTGGTTACTGTGGATAAGCTCAGTGGTGGGGAGGTCTTTTCCTGTGATGAACTGAGGAGTATCCATCACAGTACAGTAAATACACAGTATAGTGTGACACCACTTTGAATACCTAAAATTCATTGTCAGGGTCCATGCAAGTCACTTTAGGCTCTCTCGGTATGCAGGAAGGAGTACAGTCAAATAATCTGACTTAACCAAAACGTGGTTTTAGCAAGGAATGATGGGCATTCCTTGTTGTATGTAGCAGTGGACTAGTGGTTTTGACTTCTGGTGCAACAAGTTACTTGCTGGAGAAACTGGGCAGGGTTTTTTTCAAACGGGCCTGGGTAAAGTCACTGACTGTAATTTGAAATGCATCGGGATGGGCTGTTTCTTGTTAATAGACAGCATCGTGCAGTTTCGTGATTGCTTGTTCATAATCAGCCGTTGGTTGTACGGTGGGCAAATTTGCCGAACATATATTCCCTTTTGACTTGGTTTAACTCCATTAAAAGCTTTCCCAAATGGCTGTTTCTTCTGTGATTTTGGAATTCTGACATGTTGCCAAAAGCAGATGGTCATCTAATTAGCCTTTGTTTCCCAGTTTCTCTTTTGAGAAAACAGTAAGTTTGCAGGACTCAGACAGATTGGAGCATGGGCAAGAAAGTGGTAAATGAATATGATATTGGATAATACAGGGTCATGCAATTTGGTAGAAGAAATAAAAGTGCAGACTATTTCTTAACTGGGGAGAAAATCAAAAAAATCTGGGATGCAAAGGGACTTGGGAGCCCTCGTGCAGAACGCTCTAAAAGTTAGCGTGCAGGTTGAGTTGGTGGTGAGGAAGGCAAATGGAAAGTTGACATCCATTTCATGAGACTTAGAATATGAGAGCAGGGATGTGAAGCTGAGGCTTTATAAGGCATGGCTGTGGCCTCACCTTGACTATTGTGAACAATTTTGTCTCCTTGTTTAAGATGTGCTGGCATTGGAGAGGGTTCAGAGGAGGTTTATAAAGCTGACTGCAGGAGTGAAAGTAGGTCCATGTTTGGCACAGCATTGTGGCCTATATTGTGCTGTAGATCTTCTATGTTTCTCTGAAAGTGTTATTGTATGAGTTACAGCTGATGGCTCTGGAAGTACTTGCTGGAATTTAGAAGGATGGGTGATATCTCTTTGAAAACTTTTGAATGTTGAAAGGCCTGAACAGAGTAGATGTGGAAAGGATGTTTCTCGTAGTCGGGGAGTCAAGGACAAGACTGCACAGCCTCAGGGTAGAGAGGTATTCATTTAAAACATTTTCTTTTGCCAGATGGTAGTGAGATTGTGGAATTTGTTACCAAAGGCAGCTGTGGAGACCAGGTCATTGAGTGTATTTAAGGCAGAGATTTTTAGTTCTTGATTGGCCACAGAACCAAATGTTATTGAGAGAAGGCCAGGGAGAAGGCCGGCAAATGAGGCTGAGGAGGGGAGAAAGGATCAACCATAATCAAATGGTGGAGCAGATTCAATGGGTCAAATGGCCTAATTCTATTATGTTTTAAGGTCTTATGGTCTTATCGGCTCATCGACAGCTGTAAACTTTATTACATCTGTCACTGTTCACTAAATGCAACCGACTGGAAAAAGTCAGTTCCTCACTGGAGAACTCAGAAATCATATCATCTGTTCAGAGGTCAAACTCCTTCATGTAATTCTCGCTTCCCTCACTCCCAATCAGCTCCCTATTCTTAAATGACTGAGCACCACAGGATTTGATTCAAACTATTATCACATCCAGGGATACCAGACTGAGTGCTCACATACTGTGGGCTCATCCCACTCCAGTGGTCTCTGATCCCAGGATCAAGCTAAAGTTCCCAGATCACAAACCTGGGATCAGATCCAAAATCCGTATGCCGAATGGTCACAGTTGCCTTTTCCAGTTGTCTGAATTTCAGAAAACAGATCGCATTAAATTTAACAGATCCAGTTATCGGTGCTCGCATCACTGTGATCCCTCAATCTCAAGTGAGGCTCCCTTCTCTCTGCCCTCATTCATTCACCTCCACACTCCTAATGTAAATCATTTCTCCAGCCACTGGCAAAGCTGGATCAGTTATTCACTGGTAACCCTGTGTCCACAGGCATATCATATTGCTAGTATACAAAGAAACCTCTTGCGTACATCCGTGGGTGACCAGTATTAACAATGGATGCAGCCACCAGCTATTTGTCTGACCTGGATGCAGACTTCACTAACTTAATAATCTAGTCAGACAGAGAAAACGCTGCTATCATGTCTGCCTGTTTTGATGGGTGATTTTCACACTTTTCTCTGTTTTGTCGGACACATTGTCCAACTATGCCCTGGTAGGCCATAGCTGTAACATACTGTGCCATCACCTTTACCAATCTATGTCTATTTGGGCACTCCCTTGCCAGGTGCCCTATTTGCTGGCACAGAAAACATGTCCACTGTGTCTTCATAGCAGCTACATCCACTACAGCCACTTTATGACCGCTCTTCCTCCTCCTCCTCCTCCTCTGATTTATCTCTCAGGTGGAATATGTCAATTTCACAACTGTCCTCAAATCTAAAACGTCCTGGTGGGTTGAGCTCAGGCCTTCATTCTGCATTTTCATGTGGACTGGATCAGCCATCCCTGGATTTTCCAACCGGAATGTTCCTCATATGCTTGATATTTATGCTCTGCATAATCCATGGCAGGCTCATCAGCTCTCTGAACTACGGGCATGAACATTCCCCAGTTACTCTCACCTCCCCCCTGTCACTGCCTCACTTCAACCTTAAAGCATCAATATCTCTCCTCGTTACTGTTATTCCCACGAGTTGTCCATGTAGCATCCCACTCTCCCCTGGTCTATTCTGTCCCACAGATTCCTCGTGCATTTCACTTTTACCACACCGAAATATCTTTTGAATGACCTGGTGAACCTGAATCATTTTGCAAGCTTGTGTGAGAATATTCTGAATTTCCAGAAGCAATCTTAACTGAGGTCAGTGCATACAAAATGCTCTGTTATTCCCCGTGATGAAAGACTTGTGAATGATAATAACCAGGGTCAAGGTCTGGTTCGTGTCATCAGGATTCTCAACCTGACTTTGTCTGATTTCAATATGTGCCATCCCAACCTGGGTATAACCTCTCCCTCAAAAATCTCCAAACTAATTCAAGATATGAGGAATGGATAAAAATGAAACAGTACATACTTAAAATCACATGGTATGTACTCTGCAATCTTCCACTTCTGTGCCACTGAACTTACGATGACTGTTGTATAAAAGTGTGTTCGGTCAAAGTTTCAAACTTAATCTTAAAGAACATAAACACACTTACAAACACTATACATTCTCTCAAACAAGTACACACGCATCCTCTTGTATCCTGAATGGTCAGTAAGCGCCTTTCACTTCTGCGCTCTCCATAACACCACCGACCTTCGTGTCACCTGCAGTGAAGGAATCTCATACGAAGACTCATCGTGATTTTCAGAGTTGGTTTCTTTAGACTTAAATCCCCGAAACCCACTTTTGTTTCTGAATACTGGAGTGAGTAATCTTCAATGAAGCACAAGGAATGGGAATCATAATAACAAAGTTACTATTTGAAAATCACACTTTCAAACATGGTTGCTACTGTAGTGATATTATTACAGTTCGGGCTGTTCGGAGTTCAAATCTGGCACCACCTGTAAGGAATGTTTGTATATTCTCTCCCTGAGTTTCCTCCTGGTGCTCCAGTTTTCTCCCACTGTCCAATGATGTACAGTTCGTGTGTTGATTGGTCATTTTAAATTGCTCTGTGATTCGGCCTGTTCTAGGCAGTGTGGCTCATTTCCTGGAAGGACCTGTTCCACACTGTATCTCAGAATAAATGAAATGCTGTTTGAGCAGACATCTCTAGAAACAGGGCTGGTTAGCCTCTCACTAACCAGCCAATGTATTTTGCGGAGAGAAAACCTCCTGTCTCGAACTCCGTACGGCTAAGATCAATGAGTTGGGTCCCACCAGACCTGCAGAGCCAGGATGTTTCGACCAACCGTCCCCAAATCTGAGCGAGAAGTGTGTTAATACTACCCCATGCATTTTGCCATCAGCAAGAAATAGCAGATCATACACTGCGTATATTGTAAAGAATATAGACGGTGGCTGTGGTGGAGGTGGCAACGATAGGATCTTTTAAGAGACTCCTGGATGGCTACATGGAGCTTAGGAAAATAGAGGGCTATGGGTAAAGCCTAGTTAATTCTAAGGTAGGGGCATGTTCGACACAGATTTGTGGGCTGAAGGAACTGTATTATGCTAATGGTTTTCTATGTTCAATGTTCTACAACTATCTGCTTTATTGAACAATTAATTGGAAAAAGAAAAGGAAAAATATAAAAAGGGCTCATTACAGTCAACCCAGTTGAAATGTGCACTTACACTGGAGCACATCTTGAAGTTATCTTTAATTCATGCCTTGGACCCATGGTCTGCATGAAAGCACACAGCCCCTTCAGAATGCCGCTCGAAATTCATATCAAACAAGTGGTCTCCCTCACAGAATTTTTGATTCTTCATCCATGAAGCCATTCATCTGCACAAAGCACCTTGTGGAATAGGAATGTCGTCCTCAGACATCTTCCCACCTGTCTTCTCCTAGCTCCCGCCAAAAAAGACTTCAACCCACACCAGAGTCTGGCACAAAGACTTCTCCTCTCGGTGTAGTCTGGGACCTTGTCCCATTTCCACCTCCAACCTGATTGGCTGACGCAATATTCATAAGTTGAATAACATAGCCCCTTGTCTTTAAGCAGATTGGACTGTTCTTACAGAACAGCTAAAATGAAACACCTATAGAATAGCAATGAAAATCTTAACCAGAGCGTTACATAAAATTTAAAACATAAATAAATATATCAGTGAAGAACGTGCTGCAAGAATACACATGTGAGAGTAGTGAGACAAACTGCTTCTCAGATCAAGCAGAAGCAAAAATCTTTCAAGTGTCATTATGTTTCTCAATGGAAAGACAGAGTTCACAATGAATCCTCAGACATTCGTTCTCATGATCAAACTCCATGGCCTTCTCAAACTATCCCATAGCTTTAGTCTTGTTGCCATTCAGATGGTCCAGTGACACTTTCATAACAAATGCCTTACTATCATGTGGAACCTTACAATGTTTTTGATCTGTCCACCTCTCCAATTTATCATGACACTTGTTTTTATTCATTTGAGTCATATTCAACCTTCAGTCCTTAAAGGAATAGACTGATGGCATTTGATTCACACCTTCACTGGTATGGTTCAAATGTCCCAGCATGTAGACATACTGTATTCTCTGCAAGTTTACTGGATGAATATCATCTAATTTCAAAAGATTACTGTAGGTCTCCTTCACTTTGGAATACTTTCCATTTCTTACACTTATAACTGCAAAATCCAGTTGTGTTTCTATAGCTGATATTGGACGGTTCTCAAATGCCTTTCCAAAGTGATACTTGCATTAATTGAACAACTTTGCTTTCTAGCAAAATGCAGGATGGCAAGAGTTTCATTGAAGTTCTGAATGGCTTCTTTATTGTTTCCCTGCAGACAATTTATGAAAGTGAGTTGGGTTGTGACACGTGGCTTGATATTTCACACCGAGATTTCTAGCATCTGGCAATCTGTACATCACATCTTCCAAGTCAATGGTTCCCTTCTGAGGGCCCCACGTGAAGCGACACTGAAGCTGATCGAGCTTCTCTTTCAACAAATCTCTGTGTGTTGCTGCAAGTGAAGAAAATTCATGAAACTCATCACTTCATAAATGATCATTTTTCTTCACATTATTACATGTAACAAAGTCAAGAGTTATTGTGACCTCCAAACTTTAAACAACACATGAATAAATTTCAAGTTGTACATATACAGAGCCCAAATGGATGTTTCCTTTATTTTATATTTACATTATTACCCTATACATCCAGATGTACACTATATTATGTACACCTGAACACCTGCTCGTTAATGTAAACATCCAATCAGCCAATCACGTGGCAGCAACTTCAGTGATGGGCCAAAGGCCTATTTTTGTCTGTGTGATGCTGAGATTGTCTGATTTCTTACTCTCATCAGTCTTGGTACTGCTGAGCATCCAAAATGTTACAGAAAGTGTTGCAGATACAAGACGTGTAAATAACAACAGAAAGTAGTGGATATGTTTATTTGTCTGGTGGTGTTGAAGTAATTGACTGGGCTGTAATCTGTTTAACTGGGAGATGATTATTGCAATGAAAGCTTATTGACCTGTAATAATAACTGTGCTTTACTTTCGACACAAGCAGCCTGATCTGCCTTTAATGATGTGCCTATGAATGCACAACACCAACACTGTGCTCCAGGTACAGTTACAGCAATGCATTTGGCATACTTCCAAAATCAAGCTACTGTGCAATGGTTAAAAAATAAATGTAAATACAGGAGAATTTACAGAGTTCTGCAACTCATTATGTTCCTTTGAAATAACGTTCTTTGAATTTCTTTCACAGCTTCAGATGGACTTTTAATGTTGAGTCGTTGGAGAAGTGAGTCCTATGTTCTGATTCCCTGCTCTAACAGATTGACAACAATTTCCTGAATTGAAACTTATCCTAGAAAACGAAACCAGTTCTTTCCAAGAAATGATGCCACTGAAACAACATTGCAGGTTGACGCAGAGCTGCCTGGATCCAGTTGCAAGCCAGGATCGGTTAGCACCAGTAAGATATCACTTCGCCCATCAGACCCAACCTGATTGGCTGATCTTTAATCTGCCTACTTTGCATACCTGTCAGTCATTGCAGACAGTCTTTTAACTATTTGTGTTTCCCTGTTTTGCCCCTTCACAGAGTTCTATGGAAGGAAGGCTGAGGCTTTTGTAACAGTGAGGTTCCCAGAGCTAGCAAGGGCCTTGTTTTCTTGGATACAGCTTGGCAGGCCTCCAAGTTGAAATCTAGACAGGAAAAACAAGATTGTTGTACATTAGAACCCACCCACTCCATCACCAAACAGCAGTTCTGAAAAAATAATGCCTAGCTTCTATCATTTATATGCATTCCATTCAATGCATATTCCTATGAAATTCCATTGCATAGCACAATATTTTTCAAGGTATTGAAACTAAATTAATTTAACCTGGAATAATTCATATTTGTCCTGAAATAACTCTACTCATAACATTCCACTGCATGCATGCTGAACACAGTGCAGCTGAATCTTCTTGCCTTGGTGGACCAGGGACTACAGTCTATGCTTCTGGATCCAGAGATTTGATTGTGAGGTGAATGTTGCCATTCCCTGTGCAAAATTTCTTTGACATGGGCAATGCTGCATTTACTTGGTTTTTAACAGCTTTGTGGTGACCACACAACAGGAACCTGCTCCCCTGCTGCCATCTCCTGACAGTCCTGGCTGCTTGAAGAGGTGCTGATGGTAGTCGTGATGAGAACTGGATTCAAAATGTCTTTTTCAGGCACCCAGCACCTTTCCTTGAGTCCAAATTCCTCCCAGTCCATGACGTATTGCCAAACACCCGGCACAGTCCTTGAGTCCAAATTTTTTCTTACCGTGAAGACCTGCTCCTCAGTGTTAAACCTGGGTGGCGACAGGGCTGATGGTAGTGGGGCTAAGGGGCTGGTGCAGACAGGTTTTAACTTCGAGATGTGGAAAGTAGGATTGATCTTCATGGTTGTGGGGAGCTGCAAGGTGTATGGCACCAGGTTTACTTTCTTGAGGAATTTGAATGGTGCAAAGAACTTTCCAGACTCCGCCCAGAGAGGCAAATCCTGATTGGACAGCCAGACCTGTTGCCCAGTCTGGAAGGTGATTCCATGCCTTCTCAACATTGAAGCACAGAAAACCTTCAGCACAATACAAGCTCTTAAGCCGAAAATGCTATGCTGAACATGTACTTTAGAAATTACCTAGGATTATCCATAGCTCTCTAATTTTCTAAGCTCCATGTACCTATCCAAGAGTCTCTTAAAAGACCCTATTGTATCCACCTCCAACACTGTCACCGGCAGCCCATTCCATGCACTCACCCCTCTGCATAAAATAACTTATGCCTGACATCTCCTCTGTACCTACTTCCAAAAACCTAAAAACTGTGCCTTCTCATGCTGGCTATTTCAGCCCTGGGAAAAAGCCTCTGACTATCTACATGATCAATGCCTCTCATCTTACACACCTCTATCAGGTCACCTCTCATCCTCCATCGCTCCAAAGAGAAAAGGCCAAGTTCACTCAACCTATTCTCATTAGGCATGCTCCCCAATCCAGTCAATATCCTTGTAAATCTGCTGTGCACCCTTTCTATAGTTTCCTTCCTGTAGTGAGGTGACCAGAACTGAGCACAGTACTCCAAGTGGGTTCTGACCAGGGTCCTATATAGCTGCAACATTACCTCTCAGCTCTTGAACTCAATCCCACAGTTGATGAAGGCCAATGCACTGTGTGACTTCTTAACCACACAGTCAACCTGCGCAGCAGCTTTGACTGTCCTATGGCCTCGCAACCCAAGATCCCTCTGATCATCCACACTGCCAAGTGTCTTACAATGAATACTATATTCTGCCGTTATATTTGACTTACCAAAATGAGCCACCTCAACTTATCTGGCTCGAACCTCATCTGCCGCTTCTTAGCCCAGTTCTGCATTCTAAAGATGTCCGGCTGTACACTCTGACAGCCCTCCACACTATCCACAACACTCCCAACCTTTGTGTCATCAGCAAATTTACTAACCCATCCCGCCACTTCTTCGTCCAGGTTATTTATAAAAAAAGACCAGGGATCCCATAATAGATCCCTAAAGCACACCACTGGTCATTGACCCCAAACAGAGAGCAGTGCAGTGGGCTAAGCACACACCCCTGAGGTGCGCCAGTCTTGATCTTCAGTGAGGAGGATATGTTATCACCAATCCGTACAGACTGTGGTCTTCCCTACATGATTTCTCCTTTTCTGCAGCTGTGACACTAGCCCTGACCACCCCCACCTGTTTTGCCTCTCTCCCTTTCCTTTCTGAAACATCTCAAGCCTGACACTCGAAGTAGCCATTCCTGCCCCTCAGCCATCCAAGTCTCTGTAATGGCCACAACTTCATAGCTCCAAGTGCTGATCCACGCTCTGAGCACATCCCTTCTCTATCACCTGCCTATCCTCTTTCTCACATAGCCCACAAGCTTTCTCCATTTGTGAGACAGCCACCCCTTCCACCTCCCAGCAATTTAGCTTAAAATCTTCCCAATAGCCTTAACAAACCTACCTGCCAGGATATAGGGCCCCCTCAGGTTCGAGTGCAACCTATCCTTTTTGTACAGATCACACCTGCCCCAAAATGGACCCGATGATCCAGAAATCTAAATCCTTGCCACCTGCTCCAATCTCTCAGCCACACATTTATCCTCCACCTCACTCTATTCCTATCCTCACTGTTGCGTGGCACAGGCAGTAATCCCGAGATTACTGCCCTTGTGGTCCTGCGTCTCAGCTTCTTTCCTAACTCCCTGTAGTCTGTTTTCAGGACCTCTTCCCTTTTCCTACCTATGTCATTGGTATCAATATGTACCACGACCTCTGGCTGTTCACCTTCCCACTTTAGTATATCGTGGACACAATCAGAAACATCCTGGACCCTGGCACCTGGGAGGCAAACTACCATCTGTGTTTATTTCCTGCATCCACAGAATTGCCTGTCAGACCCTCTAACTATAGAGTCCCGTATTACTGCTGCTATCCTCTTCCTTTCCCTATCCTTCTGAGCCACTGGGTCAGACTCTGTGCCAGAGGTGCAGCCACTGTTGCTTCCTCCAGGTAGGCCGTTTCCCCCAACAGTACTCAAATAGGAGTACTTATTGTTAAGGGGGACAATCACAGGGGTACTCTCTAGTAACTGACTTTTGCCATTCCCTCTCCTGACTGTTACCCACTTATCTGTCTCCCGAGGCCCCGGTGTGACTATTTTCCTATAGCTCTTCTCTATCACCTCCTCACTTTCCCTGACCAGACGAAGGTCATTGAACTGCATCTCCAGTTCCCTGACCCAGTCCCTAAGGAGCTGCAGCTCAATGCACCTGGCACAGGTGTGGCCATCCGGGAGGCTGGGAGTCTCCCAAACATCCTACATCTGACACCTAGTACAGAACACCGGCCTCACAGACATACTTCCTGTATCTATTCTACACAAGGAGCTTACCTCGCCTGGACCCGTTATCGCCTAAGCCCTCCTACTCTGATACCCTCGACTGAAGTGCTCACTCCATGAAGCTGTCTTCTTTTTAAATCCTTCCCTCTGGTCTAACTTGCTGATGTCCACGCGTGTGCTCAGTCATGCCTTGATCAAACCGCTGAAGAAAAAAATGCTCTCCTTTTAAATTCTTCCTGCCTTTCTAACTCGGTGATGTCCGCACACCTGCTCAGTTGGGCCTCTATCAAACTGATCCTTCAGTTAGGCTTGGTTTTCACCTTCCAGGTAGACTTCAGCAAAGTATCTCTTGCCCTGTTCCATTTCTGATTGCAGTGTCGGATGAGATCTTTGCTCCTGGAACCCCAACATCGTCCTCCTGTTCGAAAACAAAGAGGGTGATGATACCTAACGGTGACTCCTTTGCTTGCATCCTCAGAAACAGCTCTATTTCTATCTTTGATACCTCCTTTTTTCCCTTTCAAGGTTCTTTTGAAGACCCTGAGTTACATGCTGAATTTGGTTCTTTGTGGAAATGGGATCGGTTCTCAGGGCGACATGACTGGCCACTTTTCAATATGCCAAGGAAGCGGCCTGGAAGACCAGTGCACTGTCAGGGCGCCGGATTTTCGTGGCTCTGGAGGCAGATGGATTCAAGGCCAGTGTGCTGCCACCTGATCCATCGTGGGAGACGGAAGATTGTAAGCAGCGAGCTGGCTGTGTGCCCAGAGACCTAAGTTCTTTAGGCACAGAGCTTATTAGAAGCATCACAACAGACTTTTAATACTGTAAATTAGCAAGGTGCTTTGTTATATCGCTCCTCCAACTGCGAAACGGGGTCACGTCTTTTTCCGTTATTAGAGAGAGAGAGAGGTATGCTGAAGTACCGGATTTACAAGAAGTCTTTGGACTACCGAAAGTCTGTGTCTTTATTGATGCTTTGCTGCATGCCTGAGTGCTCGGTGTGGGGGGGGGGGGGGGGTGCCGTTCATTTTTTTTCTGATGGGGGGGTCGTTGCTTTGCTGCTGCTTATGCATGGGAGGGGTGATTTGAGGCTCTGTCATTTTTTCTTAGGGGCACTCCTCTGTTTACGTGGATGGTTGTGAAGAAAAAGAATTTCATGATGTTTATTGTATACATTTCTCGGACAATAAATGTACCTGTTGAACCGATTGAACAGTAACATACCCTGCCCTGAAAGCTGTAAGCTGTTTGGGTGTCCTCTGCCCACATTAAATGGTCGCACCACGCCTCAGGCTTGCTGAGGGTTTTTAGATGGCCAGGGTGGTGCAGCTGATATCTGAGTCTCTTGCCGAGGTCCACGAGGCTCCATCGCATCCTCGGGCGATGACAACAAAGTGCTTCAAAAAGTCCTTGCGCTCTCTGGAAATGCTCTGAGTGGTCTTTCCTCTCCTTGGCACCTGGCAGCTGGATACTTTCCCTCTCTCTAGTTACCGTGCGGCCTCAACTAGGCCGGGCCAGGACACACGTACTCCCATTGGTCAGAACCAACTTGTCTATCCTTGAAGGCAGAACTAGGTCTACAGAAGACTCGAGGTTACTTCACACTGAAGATCCCCCTTGTTTATCGTTGGTCTTGGCAGAGTCTAGGTGTTGGAACACCACTCTGCAAACATACCCTCTTACGACGACTGGGCCAATCAATGACTCTCCCTCTCCTTCAGTTCATGGATGGATTCTGCTAGGAAAGCCAAGGGGATCCGAGGATCAGGGGTATGAGTGGTGAGTCAGTAATATAGAAATTAATGTGCTATGTATGCCCCTACACCTCCTCCCTCACTACCATTCTGGGCCCAACTGTCCTTCCAGCTGAGGCGACACTTCACCTGTGAGTCTGTGGGGGTCATTAGTTGCGTCTGGTATTCCCACTGTGGCTTCCTCTACATCAGTGAGACCCGATGTAGTTCGGGAGACCATTGCGCCGGGCGCCTAAGGTCTGTTCACCAGAAGAAGAGAGACCTCCCAGTGGCCACCTATTTCAATTCCACTTCCCATTCCCATTCTGATATGTTAATCCGTTGGCTCCTCTACTGTCACAGAGGCCACACTCAGGTTGGAGGAAAACACCTTGTATTCCATCTGTGTAGCCTCCAAACTGATGGCATGAACATTGATTACTCAAGCTTCTGTCAATGGTCCTCTCCCCACCCATTCCTTCACCAGTCCCCATCCTCTTTTCCTTTCTTCACCTTATCTCCTTGCCAGCCCATAGCCTCCCCCGGTACTTCTTCCCCTTTTTATTTCTTCCATCGCCTTCTACACCCACCTGTCAAACACCCTTCTTCAGCCCCGTATCTGTTACACCAACCAACTTACCAGCTCTTTATTTCACCCCTGTGACTCCTGGCTTCACTTATTACCTCACGTTTCTCTCTTCCCTCCTCCCACCTTTCAATGTACTACTCGTCTTTTTTTCCTACAGTCCTGTCGAAGGGTCTCGGCCCAAAATGTCGACTGTACTCTTTTCAATGGATGCTGCCTGGCCTGCTGAGTTCCTCCAGCATTTTCTGTGTGTCCCTCAAATTTTCAGCAATTGTCCATTATTCTTTTGAACATATTTTTACTCACTTTGAACTTCTTTCTTTTTATTTTCCCCTGGCTGAGATAGCACCAGGATTTGGAAATTACACTGTCCCACAGAATTTCCAGCCTTCTACGATGAGGGATTCTGAAGGTTTGCTGAAGAGCTGCAGTGACTGGTGTGTTATGGATGGAGAGACTCACAGTTACACTGAGTGCTTTCAAGTGCTGGTCAAATCTCTTTTAAAAAAAATAAAATTTGGTTTGGTCCAATGATATGAGGCCCTGACCCCCGAGTCTCTGATGGACAAAATATAGAACCCTTGCCAACTTTAGTGCCGTAAGAATGATGTAGGGTGGTTCTTCAGACAGGTCTACCACTTCAGCTCATTGACTAAGCCTGGTCCCCTTCGGTCTGTGTAAATCTACCACATCCGCATACCTCCCACCTACCTGCAAGGAGTGATAAGGGGAACCTTTATAGCATTGTCATTGGCATAACACTAATACAGCGGCAGTGATCTGAGTTCAATTCCCACCACTGTCTGTAAGGATTTTATTTGTTCTGCCTGTGACCACATAGGTTTCATCCAGGTACACCGGTTTCCATCCACATGCCAAAGTCGTTTGCTTTCGTTGGTTATTTGGTCACATGGATGTAATTGTACTGAAACTGGGCCGGTAGGGCACGTTGTTTAGGGCCCTAGCGCTATACTAATGGCTGAACACTCAAGCCTCTACACCAATCAACAATTCAATCTCTACCTGGAATTAAACTCTGTCTTTACTGTTGATTCCCAATGACAGGATACCCCATGGAGTGATTGTGTACCCAGCAAAACATTCAAATTGTGATTTTTGACAAAAAAATGATCAAAAGTGCTACTTTATGATTTGTGTTTATTTTTTCACATCCAAGGCATGTAAGATCAAACTTTTATACAATATGCCGATTTATTTTAGAGTAATCTATGAATTCTCTGATGGAGTATTTGTGGTACTCAAACTGCTGTAAGGTGGGGAAACACTGAATTCACAAACAACTTAAGTGGTTCTATCTGATTAATTCAATTAACTCGTATGGTTTGGGAATGGCAATCATCCCTTTCACTTTACAAAATGATTCATAACATTATCAATAAGTGTATATTTCTTTTAGTGAAAACCTGACCAGAGATATCATATTTTTTGTTAATATCTGATTGGAATTCCATTCATTATCCCCGAAACCCCTCCACTGTCACTCGCCAGTCATTCCTCCTTCCGAGCCATTCCTCCACCACACTCAGCAAGTTGGATTCATGCTGTTAGGATTTGTTGCTTGTGTTCTTTTGATTTCGTCAAGACAAGACCAACCTCTGCTTTGAAGCTTTAATTACCAGACATATCTAAAGAGGATATTTTACAATGATTCTTAAGATAAAATTGCTCTCGAAAAATCATCCCACCTTTACACTTCTACATCAAAATCCTCGTGAAAAGTAAAAAGTAAAATGGTTAATAGGTCAAACAAATCAATGTGGAAAATTGTTTGATTTCTCATTTAACTCCACTTGCTGCATTATCCCGAATCCCATTTTTCCAGAGTCCAGAGAAGCAAAACTTGAAAAAGGGTACTTGAGGAATGAAGATTTCTTAAAGAAATGCAATAATTGAGTATAGTTGCAGAGACCATTTTTGCAAATTAGACACTAATGAGTAAGAGAAGCTGCTAAGAGGATATAACTAGTAAAGCAACACCCCACCAAACCAAACCGCAGATCAGATGGAAATGCAACTTTTCAACATCCCAGTGGTGCTCAGATGTGTAATTGAGAAAGAGCACTCACATATTCCTCATTGCCAGGATCAAACTTCAAGGCCTTCTCAAAGTATTCAGTCGCTTTACCCTTGATCCCCTTCAGCTGATACAGAATTGCTTTAATACCAAGAGCCTTGCTGTCATGTGCAGTTACACTAAGTTTTCTATCTGCCCACTCCTCCAAATTCATGCGACATCTTTCCCGTTCTCTTGAGTTATATTCAATTTTCACTCCTTTCAGGAAGAGGCTGACAGCATTTCTTTCGGACCTTTTCTGGCGCAGTTCAAATAACCCAGCTTCCATACAAATGCTCTGCATATTCTCTGGACGAATGTCCACTAACTCCACCAATCTACGGTAAGTCTCCTCTGCTCTGGAATATTCCCCACTTGTTATGCAGATGTCTGCAAAGTCCAGTTGTGCTCTAATAAATGACCTTCGACGGTGATCAAAAGCCTTTTCAAAATGATACTTGCATAGATTGATCAACTCAGCTTTCTGATGAAATACAGGATTGCGAGGATATCTGCCACGAGAGTATTTCAGCTTACTTCTGTAGCACAATCCAAGTTGGTGGTGTAAGAAGCAAGAGTGTGGAGTTAATTCTAATGCTTGTTTCAAGAGCTCAATAGCTTTCTCCACAGATCCGCTTTGTCTATAATATTTTGCAGCATAGCGAAGAACATATGGCAGATCTGGGGTCTTTGTCAATGCTTTTTCAACTAATTTATTTGCTTCCTCATTTTGCCTTAACCTCTGCAGTTTTAGAGCCAACAGCACCATGGCCATAGCGTCATCTGGATCAAGCTCCAGTAGTCGTCGGAAATACTTCACTGACTGACTCTGATCACGACTCTCTGGGGTTCCAGAAAATGCTTCCAGCCGAAACAGTGCAGTCGCATATCCCATTATCCACTCCGTGTTGTCAGGATCTTGCTCCAGAGCCTTTGCAAAGCATTCATTTGCCTCCTCATAGTATTCTGCAGCAGAACTCATCAATGACCATCCCTTCTCCCCGGACACCTCGGGTATCATTGCTGTATAGCGAAGGCCATCACTGAGTGGTTTACAGATCATCTCCAGCTTGTCGAGATAGGACTGGGCCTCGGTCAGTTGTTCCATGTGGTAATGCACCCAGGCAAAGTTTCCATAGGTGATGATGCTTCTTCTTTCAAATTCATCTTGGTGGTTCTCCTTCAGAATCTTTTCAGCTTCCTTTAAATTTTGAATGGCTTCTTCAAAATTACCCTGCAGACAGTTTACAAAAGCAAGATGGTTGTACGATGCAGCTTGATATTTTTTACCCAATGTCAGAGAATCTTGCAATCTTAACATCATATCGTCCAAGTCAATAGTTTCTTTCTGTGGTCTCCATGTGAAGTGACACTGCAGCTGATCGAGCTTCTCTTTCAATAAATCTCCCGGTGTGTTGCTGCAAGAGAGAAAAAACATAATCATGAATTCCATCTCAGATCACTTGATGCAGGTCTGACCTGCAATCCCATAAACAGCAGATTTACTAACTGTGTGAAAGCTGCCTTTTAATGAAGTTTTCTATAATTATGGCATTTAAAACCTGGAAATGCTCCACCTGTCGGTCTGCATCTGAGGAAGGAGAATGTTTCAGATCAGTAACCCAATATGAAGAATTGATTCATGTGATGAAGATGGAAATGTGTCTCCTGAACAGCCAAGGCAGCTGATCTGTTGCTTTGTTACACTGATGCTGGACTTGGTTTTATTACCAGACGTCGAGCTCTCCCACTATTGCAGACTTTTGTTTTTTTGCCAGCAGCCTGAGCATAGCTCCAGATCTCGGTACAGAGAAGTGGTGCTTTTCCCCAGACAGCCACCAGTACTCAGACTCAATGTCTAGAAGATTGAGAACTTCAATAACATTAGTGAGATAAAGCTGTATTGTGAAGCCCACTGAAGTCTGGCAATTTACAAGTTACCAGACCAGTTCACAGAACAATTGCATGAGCAACGTCCCCTGATCGTGCTCCACATTTCTGAAAGAACATAGACCAGCATAGAACATAGAACATGTTGTGCCGACCTTTAACCCTACTCTGAGATCAACTCTGCTTCCTGCTTCCTCCCAAAGGAGATGAATTTGCCGCACCGTGGATGCAGCTCCTCCATTCTATCCTGAAAGCTGCTAGGGGCTGGAAATTATGACAGTTTAGAGTAGCATGTTCCTCTGGTGTATTACCTCAGTACTGAATGCACCCCATAGGCTCCAACGTGCTCAAATCTAGGCGGCTATAGTGTATGGCAGAGTTCAGTCAACTCCTACTTCTAAAAATTTGAAGATTAAAGATTAGCTTTTCACATGTCACATGTATATCAAAGCATAAGTGAAATGCATTGTTTGACATTATATCAGATCAAAAAGAATTTCATGGGGCCGCCAACAAGTGTGTCACCACGATTCCAGCACTAGCTACTTGCTAACCCTAACCCACACATCTTTGGAATGTTCGATCATAGTCAAGTACCCAAAGGAAATGCACAGTCACAGAGAGAATGTCCACATTCCTTACAAATTACCGTGGAAATCAATCCGTGATAAAGTGATTACGCTGACTGCTAAGCTTTTCAAATAATGTCATTGTTCACAGTCGCATTCCACCGAAGACCCCTGTTTGAGGAAGACAAGTGCAGATAAACTGACTTGATCAGGCTCCTACTCTCCTACTCCTCTTGCCTCTCCTGCCCTGAGTAAGGATTATTTATGATCCCTTCAACTTGCTCTTGGATCTGGTGATCAGACAGAACAGAAGGCTCTTCAGAAGTCAGGAATCAGATGCAAATCTTGTGATTACAGTCACTGTATTAGCTGTTAACAACAAAAAATAATACTAAGACACTGCAGTTCCCTGCACTGTTTTCACCCCAGCAGAGTAACGTTGGGATCCCCCTACAGTCTTGTCATTCAACTACTGTGTTAACCTGTGTGTGTCCACTCTGGGTATTTCATAGTTAGTGCACTATGATCCACTATTTTTCGTATGCTGCCACCTCTATAATAATCTGTACATAAAGATAAACTGCAAGGAAACATCCTTTACCTCATGATGTTCGTTGGATGGAAAGCAATTTGTGCTCTTTCTCAGTTTGTGCAGTTCTTCTTCTGCTGAGTCTCCGTTGTTGCGTCTGATGTTCGATCTTCGCACTATCAGCTATTTCCTTATCACTAGAAATTCATATTAATAGTTAACTTATAACACTGAGGTAATTAAAAGCAATTTGGAAGCATTTTCTATATAAGCATTGCTTATTCACAGAAATAATCTACGTGTCAGAAAATGCCAGTGTAATGGGTTGTTCTGACCATTCCTTTTCAACTGCAGTCGTCCCTCCTTATGCGGGGATGCAACCAACCGCGGAGCGGGAAAACCCACAAGTTCTCTCTCCAGCATTCGTTGTTTGAGCTTATACAAACTTTTTTTTTGTCATTTTTCCCTAAACAATACAGTATAACAACTATTTGCACAGAATTTACATTGTATTAGGTATTATAAGTAATCTAGAGATTATTTAAAAGTACAGGCAGTCCCTGGGTTATGAAGGAGTTCCGTTCCTGTGACTGTCTTTAAGTCGGATTGAAGTCGGAACATGTTCATCCGGTATTATTTCGCGTCAGTTAGTCAAACGTTTTTCTTAAGTATATAGTATATATTTTACCTTTCTCTGCATATAAAACACTAAAGAAACATACGTATTTCAATAATTAAACCACTGTGTTGCTTAGTAATAATTGTAGCTTTCATCGGGTAACCTGTGTAGCCTTTCACATCCTTCATTAAAATTGTTTCGATCGTTGACCGACTGTAGCCTAACGCTTTTCCAATTACCGTTAGCGTGTCACCTCTTTCTGGTCGCTTTATGACTTCCACTTTATTTTCAATCGTGATCGTAATTATTTGTGTAAACGGAAACATTGCCGATTCAGAGCTGCACCAGGTCCTAATGCACACCGCACTAATACAAGTTAATTAAACTCCGGGGTTCCGCTGCGTCCTAAAGACCACCGCATTCAGACCGGTTAAATAAGGGACTTCAGCATCTGAGATTTTTGGTATCCGCGGGGGGTCCATATTCCATATCCCGGAACCCCCGCGGATATGGAGGGCCGACTGTAATCATAATTCTCCCTGTTTCTGATTGTAAACAATCTACAATTCTGATCACCATCTTTTTTCACTTCTCCATATATCCCATCAGTTTTATGTCCCCTGCCAGTTTACTCTCATGCTTCATTATACCCCTCTGAATCAATCTTTCTGGACTCTTTGGCTGAACTCTGAACTGCTTCCAATCCACAGTCTGCTGATTTTGGGGGGGACTAATTCTATGCCTAATTCCCCTCATAGTGTTGAACCATCTTTCCTGAATTTTCTTTTCGTACCAATCAGGAATGAATCATTGTTGTAGTTCATTCTTCAAACATCATACAATGCCCATTCACGATCAACCCATTGAATAGTTTGACAATCAAATGGGACCTCATAATTTCATTTGCTCATATTCACACCCTTGATTTCATTCTGTGACTTCACCCAGCATATTCATAAAGAATTCTAATCTATTATGGTCGCTCTCTAAACAGCCCATGCAGGACAAAATTGTTAATTATTCATTCTCATAGCCACATGACCAGCCTAGGATAATCTATTCTCAGTCCAGTCTAGATCCCGTCTCATCTGTTATTTGTCTTAAAAAATTGGCATCCTTGTGTTCCTCTTCCACTGTATTACTATTTACACACCGTCTTCTTGTCTGCAGATAACATTATGCAGTTTTGTGAGTGCTTGCTTATCATCAGCCACGGGTTGTATGCTGGGCAAATTTACAAACATTATCTTCCCTTTAACTTGGTTTAATTCCATTAAAATCTTTCCCAAATGGCCATTTCTTCTTTGATGTTGGGATTCTGGTATGTTGCCAAAAAACAGATGTTAATCTAACTATCCTTTGTTTCCCAGGTTTTCTTTTGAGAAAACAGGAAGGTTGCAGGACTTAGACAGATTAGGAGAACGGGCAAGAAAGTAGCAAATGAAATACAATGTTGGAAAATACAGGGTCATGCACTTTAGCAGAAGAAATAAAAGTGCAGACAATTTTCCAAATGCGGAGAAAAGCCAGAAAATCTGGGATGCAAAGGGACTTGGACGCCCTTCTGCAGAATACCCTAAAGTTAACATGCAGGTTGAGTTGGTGGTGAGGAAGGCAAATGCAATGTTTGCATCCATTTCAGGAGATCTAGAATATAAGAACAGGGATGTGATGCTGAGGCTTTATAAGGCACGAGTGTGGCATCACCTTGAGTATTGTGAACAGCTTTGTCTCCTTATCTAAGATAATATGGGATGGCATTGGAGAGGTTTCAGAGGAAGTTTACAAGGATGATTCTGGGAATGAAAGGGTTATCATATGAGGAACAGTTGATGGCTCTGGGCCTGTACACTGGGATTTAGAAGGATGGGTGGTACGTCATTGAAACGTTTTGAATTGTGAAAGGCTCAGACAGACTCTATGTGGAAAGGATGTTTCTCACGGTAGGGGAGTCTCGGACAAGAGTGCACAGCCTCAGGATAGAGGGGCATTCATTTAAAACAGAGATGCAGAGAAATTTCTTTCACCAGAGGGTGGTGAGTTTGTGAAATTTGTAACCATAGGTAATTGTGCAGACTGGATCATTGGGTGTACACAAGGTAGAGATTGATTTGTTCTTGATTGGCCGTGGCATCCAAGGTTACGAGGAGAGAGCCGGGGTTGAGGAGTGGAAAAAGGATCAACCATGATTGAATGGTGGATCAGACTCGCTGGATCAAATGGTCTAATTCTGTTCCTATGTTTTATGGTCTTACGGTCTTATCGGCTCAACTCACGAGACCCCTCAGCAACAGCTGTAAACTTTATTAATATCAGTCACTGTTCACGGACTGCAAATGACTGGGAAAAGTCAGTTCCCCACAGCGGAACTCAGAAATCATGTCATCCGTTCGGAGGACAAACTCCTTCATGTAATTCTTGCTTTCCTCACTCCCAATCAGCTCCCTATTCTTAAATGCCTGAGCACCACAGGATTTGATTCAAACTATTATCACATCCAGGGATACCAAACTGAGTGCTCACATACTGTGGGCTCATCCCACTCCAGTGGTCTCTGATCCCAGGATCAAGCTAAAGTTCCCAGATCACAAACCTGGGATCAGATCCAAAATCCGTATGCCGAATGGTCACACTTGCCTTTTCCAGTTGTCTGAAAGTCTGGAAACAGATCACATTAAATTTAACGGATCCAGTTATCCGTGCTCACATCACTGTGATTCCTCAATCTCAAGTAAGTGAGGCTCCCTTCTCTCTGCCCTCATTCATTCACCTCTACACTCGTAATGTAAATAATCTCTCCAGCCACTGGCAAAGCTGGATCAGTTATTCACTGGTAACCCTGTGTCCACAGGCATATCACATTGCTAGTATACAAAGAAACGACTTGCGTACATCCGTGGGTGACCAGTATTGACAATGGATGCTACCACCAGCTATTTGTCTGACCTGGATGTTGACTTCACCAACTTAATAATCTGGTCAGGCAGAGAAAGCGCTGCTGTCATTCCTGCCTGTTTTGGTGGGTGACTTTCGCACCTTTCACTGTTTTGTCAGACACGTTGTCCAACTATGCCTGGTAGGCCTTAGCTGTAACATACTGTGCCATCACCTTTACCAATCTATGTCTATTTGGGCACTCCCTTGCCAGGTGCCCTATTTGTTGGCACAGAAAGCATGTCCACTGTGTCTTCATAGCAGCTACATCCACTACAGCCACTTTATGACCGCTCTTCCTCCTCCTCTGATTTATCTCTCGGGTGGAATAGGTCGATCCCACAACAGTTGCCAAAAGTAAAGTTTTCTGCTAGGTTGAGCTCAGGCCTTCATTCTGCATTTTCATGTAGACTGGATCATCCAAAAATCTCCAAACTAATTCAAAATATGAGGGATGGATAAAAATTAAACAGTACATACTTAAAATCACATGGTATGTTCTCTGCAATCTTCCACTTCTGTGCCACTGAACTTATGATCCCTGTTGTATAAAATTGTGTTCCATCAAAGTTTCAAACTTAATCTTAAAGAACATAAACACACTTACAAACACTACACATTCTCTCAAACAAGTACACACGCATCCTCTTGTATCCTGAATGGTCAGTAAGCACCTTTCACTTCTGCGCTCTCCATAACACCACCGACCTTCGTGTCACCTGCAGTGAAGGAATCTCATACGAAGACTCATCGTGATTTTCAGAGTTGGTTCCTTTAGACTTAAATCCCCGAAACCCACTTTTCTTTCTGAATACTGGAGTGAGTAATCTTCAATGAAGCACAGGAACTGGGAATGATAATTACAAAATTACTATTTCAAAATCACACTTTCATAAATGGTTGCCATCGTAGCAACCCGGTTTGTGTGACACTATTACAGCTCGGGCCATTCGGAGTTCGGAGTTCAATTCTGGCAGCACCTGTAAGGAGTTTCTATATTCTCTCCGAGTTTCCTCCTGGTGCTCCAGTTTTATCCCACTGTCCAAAGGCGCACAGTTCATGGGTTAATTGGTCATTTTAAAATGCCCTGTGAATTGGCCTGTGTTAAATGAGTGTTCGTTGGGCAGTGTGGCTCATTTCCTGGAAGGACCCATTCTACACTGTATCTTGAAATAAATGAAACCCTGTTTGAGAGTACTTCTCTAGAACCACAACTGGTTAGCCCCCACCTAACAAGCCAATGTATTCAGCGGTGAGAAAACCACCTCTCCCGAACTCCGTAATCCAGGACTGGGGTCCCACCAAACTGGGAGAGCCAGGATGTAGCGATCACCCACAACCCAATCTGAGGGAATACTATGTAAATACTGTCAGCATGCATTTCGCTATTGGCAAGAAATAACAGATCATACACTGTGTGTAATGTAAAGAAAGCATATTTGCAAATTTCAGCTTTATTGAACAGTTAGTAGGAAAAAAATAAAAAGTTAACCAGTTAACCCAGTCAAAATGTGCACATAAGATGGACCTCATCTTGAGGTTGTCTTTTACTCACACATTGAACCCACGGTCTACATGAAAGCAAACAGCACCTTGGGAAAGTTGTTCAAAAATCCATCCCAAACAACCGGGCTCCCTCACGGGAGTATCGGCGCTTCAGCCGTAAAGGCATTCATCTGTGGAAAGCAACTTGTGGAACAGGGATGCATAGTCAGACATTTTCCATCCTGTCTTCCCCCAGCTTCCACCAAAAAAGACTTCGACCCACACTAGAGTCCATCACAGAAACCTCTCCTCCCAGCGTCCTCTGGAACATTGTCCCATTTCCACCACCATCCTGAATGGCTGACATAACATTCACATATTGAACAACATAGCCCTTTATATTTATCTCAAGCCCAAATATCCTAACAGCAGAACAGACTGTTCTTAAAGAACGGTTAAAATGAAAAACCTACAGTATAGTAGTAACCAGAGTGTTACATAAAATCTAAAACATAAATAAAAATCTGAGTAAAAAATGTGCTGGAAGCATATGCTACGTGAGACTAGTGAGACAAACTTATACTCAGATCAAGCAGAAGCAAAGATCTTTTAAGTGTCATTATTTTCCATAATGGAAAGACTAATTGATGAAGAGCTCTCAGATAATCCTTATTATCATGATCAAACTCCAAGTCCTTCTCGAGGTATTCAATAGCTTTACCCTTGTTCTCATTCGGCTGATACAGTGACACTTTCTTACCAAGATCCTTACTATCACGTGGAACCTTGCAAATTATTTTGTTTGGTCACCTCTCCAAATTATCATGACACTTGTTTTAATTCATTTGAGTCATTTTCAATCTTCAGTCCTTTAAGGAATAGGCTGATGGCATTTGATTCCCACCTTCTTTATTATCACTGGCATGTGACGTGAAATTTGTTAACTTAGCAGAGGCAGTTCAATGCAATACATAATCTAGCAGACAGAAAAAAAAAATAAAAATAATAATAACAATAAATAAACAAGTAAGTCAATTATGTATACTGAATAGATTAAAATAAGTGCAAAAACAGAAATACTGTATATTAAACATAGTGAGGTAGTGTCCAGCGATTCAATGTCCATTTACCAATCGGATGGCAGAGGGAATTATGCTGTTCCTAAATCGATGAGTGTATGTCTTCAGGCTTCTGTACCTCCTACCTGATGGTAACATTGAGAAAAGGGCATGCCTTAATAATGGCTTCTTTATTGTTTCCCAGCAGACAATTTATGAAAGAGAGTTGGTTGTGACACGTGACCTTATATTTCACATCGAGATTTATAGCATCTCGCAGTCTGTACGTCACATCTTTCAAGTCAATGGTTCCCTTCTGAGGACCTCACGTGAAGTGACACTGAAGCTGATCGAGCTTCTCTTTCGACAGATCTCTCAGTGTGTTGCTGCAAGTGAAGAAAATTCATGAAATTCATCACTTCATACAGGATCATTTTTCTTCACATCATTTCTTGTAACAATGCCGAGAGTCCTCCAAACTTTAAACAACACATGAATAAATTTGAAGTTGTACATATACCTAGCTCAAATGGAAGATACTTTTATTTTATATTTACATTATTACCTATTGTTGTGATGGAAATGAGAAAGATTCTTTGGGTCTCAAAGGCAAGAGCTCTGGACACACAGTTTTAATAATAATGAGTTTATTTACAAGGGGAGAAAAGCTTGGGAACAACACAAGCGGCTATAATACAAATGTGCTTGGGAACATGGGAAAAGTCGGGTAGGCAGTACAATACACAGGAAAACGGTGTGGGGACAGAGTACAGGCAAGGGAAAAGTACCTACAACACCTGCCACCCCTCGACTAGGGCAGGCACAGCTCTCTGCTAAAGGGACAACAATAAACCCTCCCACAACCTATTCAATGCACACCTTACCACGTGTCTCCTGCGCTGTTCTGCAGTCTTCAGCCTGGACTGAAGCAGGGTCGTCCCTCGTGGATGGCAAAAAGAGAGCGAGCCAAGCACATGTAGCACCCTTCATAGGTCAGGGGGCTGGAGGGTCCAGCCCAGGTGATTCACCGGGGGCCAACGGCTTGGTGCTAGACAGGTAAATCCAATTAAGGTGCCACTGGTTAAGAGTGCATTGATCAGTTGGGAGGGGCGAAATGTTGACTGGCAGGTGGTATGACTTCTGACCAGGTGAGAGCAGTGCTGTCACGTGACAGACACAGCTCTCTGGATACACCTATAGATCCAGTTGTACACTTTATTATGTACACCTTTACACCAGCTTGTTAATGCAAATATCTGATTGGCCAATCATGTGGCAGCAACTCAATGATGAGCCAAAGGCCTATTTTTGTCTGTGTGACGCTGAGATTGTCTGATGTCTGACTCTCACCAGTAGGTACTGCTGAGCATCCAAAATGGGACAGAAAGGGTTGCAGATACTAGACGTCTAAATAACAAAAAAAAGTACTGGATATGTTTATTTGTCTGGTGTTGTTGAAGTAAGTGACTGGGCTGTAAACACTTTAACTGAGAGCTGATTTATTGTGATGAAAGCTCATTGGCTTGAAATAATAACTCTGCTTTTCTTTCGACACAAGGAGCCTGATCTGCCTTTCATGATGTGCCTATGAATGCACAACACCAACACTGTGCTCCAGGTACAGTTACAGCAATGCATTCGGCATACTTCCATAATCAAGCTTCTGTGCAGTGTTTAAAAAATAAATTTAAATACAGAAATTAGTACAATAATTCAAAAAATAAATTTTACTTTACAGTGTCCTGTACCTCATTATGTTCATTAGAAAAAAACATTCTTTGAATTTCTTTCACAGCTTCAGATAGACTTTTAATGTTGAGTTGATGGAGAAGGATCTCCTATGTTCTGATTTCCTGCTATAACAGATTGCCTGCAACTTCCTGATGGTGAATAGAAACTTATCCTAGAAAACGAAACCAGCTTTTTTGAAGAAATGATGCCACTGAAACAACAATGCAGACAATCTCAGATTGTCTTTTAACTATTTGTGTTTCCCTGCTTTTTCTCTTCCCGGAGTTCTGTGGAAGGAAGACAGAGACACTGGTAGCAGTGATGTTCTCAGAGCCAGCAAGGGCCCCTGGTTTCTTCGATACAGCTTTGCAGGTCTCTAATTTGAAATCTGGACTGGATGAACAAGATTGATCTACACTAAACGGCACACACCCCATCACCACAGAGGGTAGGGTAGCGACCCCTAGAGGACGGTGTAGTGCGGTGACAGAGGCAGTCCATAGTACCTCAACACAGTGCAGTAAGACCTACAGTGATCTCATGGGTGTAGTTAATGTGCGACAAACAGCAGTTCTGAAAAAAATGGCTTGCCTCTATTGTTCATATACCTAGAAATTGCATTGCATAGCACAATAGTTTTCAAGGTTATGAAACAATATTGATTTAACCTGGAATAAATCATATTTATCCTAAAATAAGTCTACTCATAACACTCCACTCCATGCACAATGGTACAGTGCAGGTGAATTCTGTTGCCTTTGGAGAACAGGGACTACAGTGTGTGCTGATGCAGAACCTTCTGGATCCAGAAACTTGTTTGTGAGGTCAAGCAGCACATCTACTCTTACCCCATCAACCCGCCATCCTACCAGAGATTCGCCACCTCCAATGTGATCCCACCACCTAGCACATCTTTCCCTCCACCCACCTTCCTCTTTCCGCAGGAATCACTCCCTACGCGACTCCCTTGTCTATTCATCCCTCCCCACTGATCTCCCTCTTGGCACTTATCCTTGCAAGTGGACAAGTGTTACACCTGTCCCAACACCTCCTCACTCATTACCATTCAGGGCCCTAAACAGTCCCTCCAGTTGAGCTGACACTTCACCTGTGAGTCTGTTGAGGTCGTTTACTGTGTTTGGTGCTCAAAGTGCAGCCTCCTGTACATCAGTGAGACCCGACATAGATTGGGAGATCCTTTCGCCGAGCACCTACACTCTGTCTGACAGAACATGCAGGATCTCCCAGTGGCCAGCCCCTTCCATTCCACTTCCCATTCCAATTCCCATATGTCCATCTATGACCTCCTTCACTATTGAGATAAGGCCATACCTAGG
Source organism: Hemitrygon akajei (assembly GCF_048418815.1). Classification (NCBI taxonomy): domain Eukaryota; kingdom Metazoa; phylum Chordata; class Chondrichthyes; order Myliobatiformes; family Dasyatidae; genus Hemitrygon; species Hemitrygon akajei. Next base: position 34,792,347 of record NC_133146.1, on the reverse strand, counting down.
ATGGAGGAATATCACCTTGTATTCCGTTTGGGTAGTCTCCAATCTATGACGTGAACATCGATTTCTCAAACTCTTTTCTCTTGGCAATGCCCCCCAACAACCCCCCACCCCCACCTCCTTCTCCATTTCCCATCCCCTTTTCCCTCTCTTACCTCTTCTCACCAAACAACTTCCCAGCTCTTTACATCCTCCCTCCCCTTCAAGATTTCACCTATCACCTTCTCTCCTAGTTCAGATATAAAAGCAATGATGTGATGCTGAGTCCTTCTAGGGCAATGGTCAGAATGCTTTTGGTGTACTGTGAGCAGTTTTGGACCGCATTGCTAAGAATAGATGGCAATGGAGAATGTTCCAGGGTGGATTTGTGAGAATAACATAGGGAATGAGAGGGATAATACATGAGCAGTTTTTGATGGCTCTGGGCCTGTACTCACTGGAGTTTGAATGAAGGGAGAATCTCACTGAAAACAACTGAATATTGAAAGTCCCAGAAAACGTGGACCTGGAGGAGATGTTTCCAACAGTGGGAGAGTCTTGGACCAGATGCCATTGTCACAGAAAAGAAGGATGCCCCCTTAGAACAGAAATGAGCAGGCATTTCTTCAGCCAGAGTCCAGTGAATCTGTGGAATTGATTGCCACAGATGGCCATGGAGACAAAGTCATTGTATGTATTTAAAGCAGAGGTTAATAGGTTCGAAATTAGTAAGGGTGTCAAATGTTACGGAGAGGAGGCAGGAGAAGGGGGTTGCGAGGGATAATGAATCAAGCATGATCAAAAGGTGATGCATGCGCAATGAGCCAAAAGGCCTAATTCTACTGCTGTGTCTTATCCGTTGATTGCAACAATTTTTTTATGGTTTGCTTAGAAATTGGATAATGCAGTCCACAATGTAGGGTCAAACCATCCAAATTTGACACAGCTAATCGACTGATGTCTATTATAAATCTACTACCGCCCTCCCCTTTCTCACTCTCACCATCTCTATCTCTGGAGACAGCTTATCTACTGATTTCTATGAAAAACCCACGGTCTCTCTCGGCTACCTGGACTACACCTCTTCCCGCCCTATTACTTGTAAAAATACCATCTCTTCTCTCATTTCCTCCATCTCCATTGCATTTGGTCTCGGGTTAAGGCTTTTCATTCTAGAACGAAGGAGATGCCCTCCTTTTTCAAAGAAAGTGGCTTCCCTTCCTCCACCATCAATATGACCGTCAACTGCAACTCTTCCATTTCACACCTGTCTGCTGTTGCCCCATCCTCCCACCACCCCACCAGGGATAGGGTTCCTCTTGTCCTCTAATCCGACCTCCCATTCCCTTTCCAATATGTCAATCAATAGTCTCTCCCTATTGTCGTGATGAGGCCACACTCAGATTGGAGGAACAACTCCTTATATTCTGTCTGGGTCACCTCCAACCTGATGGCAAGAACATCGATTTCTCGAACTTCTGGTAATGCCTCCCATTTCCTCCCCCCCCCACCCCACTATAACCCTCTCTGTCACCAGACCCCATCCCCTTTTCCTTCTGTCATCGTAACTCCTTGTGTTGCCCTTAAGGCATTTATTTAGCTTTATTACATTCTCGCTTTGAATAATTCAATTGTAATTATTTTCTGGTTAAAGTTAAGGTTGATAACTACGTTGCAGTTGCTGAAGGTAAATTCATTATCTGTGATGTATCGCGGCACGTGATGATGTCACACCAGAATTTGCTGCGTCTTGTGGTTAAATACCAGTTCAGAGAAACGGGAAGGCTGGGGCTTGTGTGTGCAGGATCAGCGCGAGAAAAGTTCCATTTCTACGCACTAAGAAACATATAGAAGCAACGCGGTAAGTTCATAAGACAGTCGATATGTTGAAGTAAAAATGTTAATGCTGATTCTGTTAAAAGTAATGACGGTTGATAAAGTTTATTTTCTTGTACTATTGAAAGTGTTGCTGGAAGGTTTGTGTTGAAGTGTATTTAAAGTTGTTGATGGTATAGGTAGATTCTGAATGTATGTTGTACTTTAATGAGACTTTAATGTAATATGTTTGTTGTAGTTTTACTTTTACAAGTATTCATGATGTAAATGTGATGCCAAGAAGGAAACAAATACTGTATATATTTTGTATTGTTTTATCAACAGTTTTCACCATATGTTAATGTGGAAGAGTGAACAGTAAACAGTTAATCTTACTGTGATCCTGTCTTCATTGACTTTGGTTTAACTTGGTGTTAGTTCAGAGTTTCTACACCCTGCACGAGAACCCTACACTCCTTGCCTGCACATCACCTCCCTCTAATACTCCTCACCCCTTTACACTCTTCTCTGGCCTTCTATCCGCACATATCAGATTCCCCTATCTCCAGCCGTGTATCTCTTTCACCAATCAACTTCCCAGTTCTTTACATCACCCCTTCCCATTCCGGTTTCACCTCTCACCATGTGTTTCTCTCGTCCATCCCCCACATATTAAATCTTTTCCTCATTTTTTTATCCAGTGGTGTGGAAGGGACTTGGCCTGGAACGTCGACTGTACTTTTTTCCATAGCTGATGTGTTCCTCCAGAATTTTCTGAGTGTTACTCAAATTTTAGGCAATTGTCCATTATTCTTTTCATCATAATTTTACTCACTTTGAACTTCTTTCTTTTTATTTCCCCTGACTGAGATGGCACCAGGATTTGGAAATTACACTGTCCCACAAAATTTCCAGTCTTCTACGATGACGGATTCTGAAGGTTTGCTGAAGAGCTGCAGTGATTGGTGTGTTATGGATGGAGAGACTCACAGTTACGCTGAGTGCTTTCAATTACTGGTCATGTCTCCTTAAAAAATTGGTTTGGTCCAATGATATGAGGCCCTGCCCCCTGAGTCTCTTATGGACAAAATACAGAACCCTTGCCAACTTTAGTGCTGTAGACATGATGTTGGGAGGTTCTTCAGACAAGTCTACCACTTCAGCTCATTGACTGAGCCTGGTCCCCTTGGGTTTGTGTCAATCTACCACATCCCCATAGCTCCTACCTACCTGCAAGGAGTGTTAAGGGCTGGCATTGCAGCAGTGTGGTTGTGTGCTCCAGTTTCCTTCAACTGATCATTTATTTGTTTGTTGTAAATTGTCTCCAGCATAACTTTTGGAAGGTGAATCAAAGAGAGATGAATGAACATGTTAGGGAGAAGGGTCGGAGGAGAATAAACTCTGATGGGAGAGTTTGGTGTTGACATTAATTCAATGGGGTGAATGGCCTTCTTCTTCATAAGGAGCTAAACAGAAACATGGAATATGAAACATAACATTTCTAAGTGGTTACAGGCAGAACACGGTGTGCATTATATTGAAAATGATCAAAGTACGGCTGAGCACTCAGTACTTTCCGATCAGTCCTTGTGTTGCTTGTAAAGCTACAACAGCCTGCCCCTTTGTGGGAGTTGAGGCAAGGCAAGGATGGACAACATGTCCAGGAAAGGATAGATTGTAGATAGGCGCAGACAGCTTCGGCAAGAAAGGTATCTGATAATGTAGCTTCCTTTTTCGCTGCTGAGAACTGGAACCATTTTGGCTGGCAGAGATGAGGTAAGAATTTAACAGAAGTATTCAAGGAGTACACAGCAACTAAGGAATAATTACTAAATTCAAAGTATTATCAATTGTTAGATGGTATTTTCTATGGACTTTAAACAGCTGTATGATGAATGGTTATTGATTTTGCAAGGAAGAAATACAAACATACACAGCTTCAAGAAATCAACACACATATAATACTGGAGGAACTCAGCAGATCAGTCAGCATCCATGGAAATGCATAAACAGCAATGTTTCTGGCTGAGACCCTTCTTCATGACTGGAAAGAAAAGGGGGAAGGTGTTAGTTTAAAAAAGAAGTGAGGAAGAGGGGAACATTTAGAAGGTGATCAGTGAACATGAATCCAGAAAGGTAGGAAAGATAAAGGGCAGGAGAGTAAGGAACCCGATCGGATAGGAGAGTGAACCATAGGAGAAAGGGGAGGAGGAAGGGACTCAGGCAGAAGTGATAGGCAGGTGAGAAGAGTGGGGAATGGAAGAAAATGGAAGGGGAAGGGAATTTTTTCTCCCCGGAGGGAAAAACTGATGTTCATGCCATCAGGTTGGAGGCTGCACAGACAGAATGTAAGATGTTCCTCCTCCATCCTGAGGGTGGCCTCAAGAGGAGAACATGGACTGAGATGTCGCAATGGGAATGGCAATCAGAATTAAAATGTTTCTCCACCGGAAATGGGCAACATCTATACCTGCTAGTCAATTCTATATAAAAATGGCATTCCTCTGTTCAGAAATCAGAACAGTGTGGTGACAGGAGACACACTCTTCGCCCTGTGCACAAGTAAAATGAGGAAACTCGTGCATTCATTTGGAGGAACAGACAGCAGTGGAATGGAACTCTGAACTCCGAGGCCCCAGCTGTGCTAACCACTATGCTACCGTGGTGACCGAGGAACAAGTGTCCAGTTAATTGGCAACGACACCTTCTCTCTTTGAAATTTCAGATGATTGATCCCCAGCTGGTGATCATATGCTCTCTTTTCTCCTTTCTGCATCTCTCTTCTCATTCTTCCCCAACCCTGAAAATTTTATGGGACAATTAACATATAACCGTATCTGATTTCCATTGTTTAATTACAGGGTTATCTCCTTATCAGCAGCCAAGCCCATGTACATCACAGGAAAGTCTTTTGGCTATCACTATACCAACACCATTAGTCAGGTCAAAGGCATGATCCTTCCACGATACCCTTCCATCTTCTTGTTCTGTTTTGAATCCATTGGCACACACATTCTTGTTTGGAGTTTTGCAGATACATTTTCCTGGATTGTTATTTATAATGAATGAAAACGTTCATCCTTTTTTGTTATGCATTATCTTTTTGAAACCCCAAGAATTATTCCCAAAACCACTCCAATGCCACTCGCCAGACATTCCCCCTTCCAAACCATTCCTCCACCACTCTGAGCAGGTTGGAATCATGCAGTTAAGGATTTGTTGCTCATGCCCTTTTGATTGTGTCAGGACAAGACCAACCTCTGGTTTGAGGCTTTAATTACCTGACGTATCTAAAGAGGATATTTTACAATGATCCTTAATATACAATCGCACACAAAAATTCATTCCAGAGTTATACTTATACATCAAAATACACATGAAAAGTAAAATACTATACATTCAATGGTTGATAGGTCAAACAAACCAATGGGGAAAAATGCTTGATTTCTTATTTAACACCACTTGCTGCAGTATCTCAAATCCCATCTTTCCAGAGTCCAGAGAAGCGAAACTTGAAAAAGGGTACTTGAGGAATTAATATTTCTTAAAGAAATACAATAATTGGGTATAGTTACAGCAAGACCATTTTTACAGATTAGACAATAATGAGCAGGAGAAGGTGCTAAGAGATATAACTAGTACAGCAACACCCCACAAAACCTATCCTCAGATCAGATGGAAATGCATCTTTTAAACATCGCAGTGGTGCTCAAATACGTAATTGAGAAAGAGCACTCACGTATTCCTCATTGCCAGGATCAAACTTCAGGGCCTTCTCAAAGTATTTAATTGCTCTACCCTTGATCCCATCCAGTTGATACAGAAATGCTTTGACACCAAGAGCCTTGCTGTCATGTGCATTTACAAGAAGCTTCCTCTCTACCCACTCCTCCAAATTCGTTCGACATTTTTGCCGTTCTATTGAGTTATATTCAATCTTCACTCCTTTCAGGAAGTGGCGAACAGCATTTGTTTCAGATCTTTTCTGGTGCAGTTCAAATAACCCAGCTTCCAGACAAATGCTCTGCATATTCTCTGGTCGAATGTCCACTAACTCCATCAATCTACGGTAAGTCTCCTCTGCTCTGGAATACTCCCCACTTATTATGCAGATTTCTGCAAAGACCAGTTGCGGTTTAATAGCTGTCTTTTGACGGTGCTCAAAAGACTTTTCCAAGTGATATTTGCAGAGATTAATAAACTCAGCTTTCTGCTGAAATTCAGGATTGCGAGGATATCTGCTGTGAGAGTATTTCAGCTTACTTCTGTAGCACAATCCAAGTTGGTAGTGTAAGAAACCAGAGTGTGGAGTTAATTCTAATGCTTTTTTTAGGAGCTCAATTGCCCTCTCCACAAATCCCCTTTGTCTATAATATTTTGCAGCATAGCGAAGCACATATGGAAGATCAGAGGTCTTCTGCAACGCTTGTTCAATTAATTCATTTGCTTTCTCATTTTGCCTTAACATCTGCAGTTTTAGACCCAACAGCACCATGGCCACAGCATCATCTGGATCAAGCTCCAGTACTCGTCGGAAATGCTTCACTGACTGACTCTGATCACGACTCTCTGGGGTTCCAGAAAGTGATTCCAGACGAGAAAGTGCAGTTGCATATCCCATTATCCACTCAGTGTTGTCAGGATCTTGCTCCAGAGCCTTTGCAAAGCATTCCTTTGCCTCCTCACAGTATTCACCAGCAGAATTCAACAATGACCATCCCTTCTCCCCGTACACCTCATGTATCATTGCTGTATAGCGAGGGCCATCACTGAGTGGTTTACAGATCATCTCCAGCTTGTCGAGATAGGACTGGGCCTCGGTCAGTTGTCCCATGTGGTAATGCACCCAGGCAAAGTTTCCATAGGTGATGATGCTTCTTCTTTCAAATTCATCTTTGTACTCCTCCCTCAGAATCTTTTCAGCTTCCTTTAAATTTTGAATTGCTTCCTCACAATTGCCCTGCAGACAATTTAAAAAAGCGAGTTGGTTGTAGGACTGCTCTTTATACTTCAAATTCATATCGATAGAATCATGCAATCTGAATATCACATCTTCCACGTCAATAGTTTCCTTCTGTGGTCTCCATGTGAAGTGACACTGCAGCTGATCGAGCTTCTCTTTCAATAAATCTCCCGGTGTGTTGCTGCAAGAGAGAAAAAACATAATCATGAATTCCATCTCAGATCATTTGATGCAGGTCTGACCTGCAACCCCATAAAACACAGATTTACTGACTGTATGAAAGCTGCCGTTTAATGAATTTTTCTATAATTATGGCATTTAAAACCTGGAAATGCTCAGCCTGTCAGTCTGCATCTGAGGAAGGAGAATGTTTCAGATCAGTAACCCAATATGAAGAATTGATTCATGTGATGAAGATGGAAATGTGTCTCCTGAACAGCCAAGGCAGCTGATCTGTTGCTTTGTTACACTGATGGTGGACTTGGTTTTATTACCAGACGTTGAGCTCTCCCACTATTGCAGACTTTCGTTTTTTTGCCAGCAGCCTGAGCATAGCTCCAGATCTCGGTACAGAGAAGTGGTGCTTTTCCCCAGACAGCCACCAGTACTCAGACTCAATGTCTAGAAGATTGAGAACTTCAATAACATTAATGACATAAAGCTGTTTTGTGAAGTCCACTGAAGTCTGGCAATTTACGAGTTACCAGACCAGTTCACCAAACAATTGCATGAGCAACGTCCCCTGATCATGCTGCACATATCTGAAAGACCATAGACCAGCATAGAACATAGAACATGTTGTGCCAACCTTTAACCCTACTCTGGGATCAACTCTGCTTCCTGCTTCCTCCCAAAGGAGATGAATTTGCCACACCATGGATGCAGCTCCTCCATTCTGTCCTGAAAGCCGCTAGGGGCTGGAAATGATGACAGTTTAGAGTAGCATGTTCCTCTGGTGTATTACCTCAGTACTGAATGCACCCCATAGGCTCCAACGTGCTCAAATCTACGCGGCTGTAGTGTTTGGCAGAGTTGAGTCACCTCCTATGTTTAAAGATTGAAGATTAAAGATTGGCTGTCCTTGTCACATATACATCAAAACATACATTGAATTGTATCGTTTGGCATCAAATCAGATCAGAAGGAATTATGCAGGGCAGCCGACAAGTGTGTCAGCATTTTTCCGGCACCAACATGAAGTACGCGTCCACACTGATCATTTTCACAAGCACTGTCCCTATTTTTCTCTGCCTTGTAATTTCAAGTACCCACAAAATAACAAACCAAAAAGAGCCCAATTAAAGAAAAACAATAAAGAAAAACACCCGATGTACAAGGGAATAAAAAAAACACAAATTGTGCGATAATTCAAGCTAATGACAAAATTCCAAACCAAAATGAGTCCTCAGATCCGAACCCTGGAGCAGCCTGGACTAGGCCCAAAGCCTCACTTATCAGTTTAGCACATTAACGAGCAGGGAGCATAGCAGCAGGGCCTGTCTTCATAGCCTCAGTCTGAAACATCGACTGTTTACTCTTTTCCATAGATGCTGCCTGACCTGCTGAGTTCCTCCAGTATTTTGTGCGCATTCCTTTGATTTCCAGCATCCCTTCCTTCCTGAAATGGCTTCCTTCCTGTTTACATCAGGACTCCTGATGAAGGGTTATTGCCGTCAACTGTTACATCTCTTCATCTGCAGAGATCCTCCAGCATTCTGTGTGTATTACCTCCAACAACTAAATTGCTGTCCCATGAGTGCCAGTTGTTTTGACAGGAAGTGTTCAGATAAAGAATGTGCTTTCATGACACATGACATTCTGCAGAATAACACACACAAAGTGCTAGAGAAACTCAACAGGTCAGACAGAGTGATTTCTCTGTGGACCTTATCAAATCTTTTATTGTAATCGCCAACATCTAGGTAAGTATCAGCCTTTCTACACAACCTGTCTTCAGAATTAGTGCTTTCAGGACCAGCCTCATTCGAAAGAGTCTCCAAGCTCAGAGTCTGATGTTTAAAATATCGTGCCCAGAATAAACCCGAGAACTCAACCATTGTAAATTATTGAGAGATTTAAACAGAAGTAGCACAACAAGTATAGATTCCAACATCCCTTGAGGTTAAGGCTATGTTTCTGTTTGTCACGTCAGTTATTTGTCTGCTGTGTGTCATAATTTCCCTGGATTTCTCTGCTCTTTCACCAGTATCCATATTTTTCACAGCACACTCCGGTTTCCTCAGTTTTTCCTATTCACCTTTTTGCCAATGATCCTTTTCAGCATTTAATCCCCATCTGCTCAGCTCACTGTACCTCTCAGCAACAGCTGTAAACTTTAGTCTCTCAGTCACTGTTCCTGCATTTCCCTGAATGCATCCGACTGGGAAAAGTCAGTTCCCCACTGCGGAACTTAAAAATCATGCCATCTATTTGGAGGATATGCCCCTTCACGTAATGTTTGCTTTCCTCACTCCCAATCAGCTCCCTATCCTTAAGTGACTTAGCACCACAGACCTTGTTTCAAATTATTATCACATCCTGGGATATCAAACTGAGTGCTCACATACTGTGGGCTCATCCCACTCCAGTGGTCTCTGATCCCAGGATCAAGCTAAAGTTCCCAGATCACAAACCTGGGATCAGATCCAAAATCCTTATGCTGAATGACCACCAGCACCTTTTCTGGCCTCCATGTCCAGAAACAGATCACATTAAATCTGACTGATCCAGATATCCATGCTAATGTTGCTGTCAAATGTCCTAGAATTTGTAAACATTCTGTAAAGTGAAGATGTGACTCACCTCATGATGCTGTGCAGAATTCCAGCTGCACCTCAGATGGCTGATTAGCTGAGTAACTCTGCAAGGTGTCATTCTAGTTGTTTATATACTTTCTAGGTGGAGCTAAAATCTACCAAAATATTTGTCTCATTGTGGATCACGAAAGCAAAGCTGAAGAAGTCAAATGTTTTCTTCCTGGAAGTTGTTTGTGTCATGAAGAAGTTTCCATGTTCAGAGTGTCAGGGGGCAGAAGTGAGTCTATTTGCTATTACTAAGGAGAAGGTTCTTGGGAAGCTGGAAGGTCTGGAGATAGATAGTCACCCGGACAAGGTGGACTACGCTCCAGGGCTCTTAGAGAACTAGACGAAGCAATAGTGCAGGCCTTAGTTCTGATCTTTCAAGAATCACTAGATTCTGGAATAGTTCTGGAGGACTGGAAAATTGAAAACATCATTCCACTCTTTAAGAATGAAGGGAGGCAGAAGAAAAGAAATTATAGGCCAGATAGCCTGATCTCACTATTATTGATGATGTTTCAGTGTACTTGGAGGCTTAGGATGAAATAGGTCAAAGTCAGCATGGAACACATACCACAGGCCAGACAGCATCAATAGGAAGAAGCACTGTTGACGTTTCGGACTGAGACCCTTTGTCAGGACTAACTGGGAGACCGTTTCGCTGAACACCTACACTCTGTCTGCCAGAGAAAGCAGGATCTCCCAGTGGCCACATATCTTAATTCCACGTCCCGTTCCCATTCTGATATGTCTGTCCATGGCCTCCTCTATTGTCAAGATGAAGCTACACTCAGGTTGGAGGAACAACACCATATACCGTCTGGGTAGCCTCCAACCTAATGGCATGAACATTGACTTTTCTAACTTCCGTTAATGCCTCTCCCCTTCTTACCCCATCCCTGATATATTTAGTTTTCTTTCCCCCCACTCTTTTTTTCCCTCTCTCTGCCCATCACTCTGCCTGTTCTCCATCTCCTTCTGGTGCTCCCCTCCCCCTTTCTTTCTCTGTAGGCCTCCCGTCCCATGATCCTTTCCCTTCTCCAGCTCTGTATCACTTTTGCCAATCACCTTTCTAGCTCTCAGCTTCACCCCATCCACTCCGGCCTTCTCCTATCATTTTGCATTTCCCCTTCCCCCTCCTACTTTCAAATCTCTTACTATCTTTCCTTTCAGTTAGTCCTGATGAAGAGTCTCGGCCCGAAACGTCAACAGTGCTTCATCCTATAGATGCTGCCTGGTCTGCTGGGTTCCACCAGTATTTTGTGTGTGTTGTTGTTTGAATTTCCAGCATCTGCAGATTTCCTCGTGTTTGCAAAGTCAGCATGGTTTCCTTAAGGGGAAAACTTGCTTGACAAGTCTGTTGGAATTCTTTGAAGAAATAACAGGCAGGATAGACAAAATCAGTGGATATTGTGTACTTGATTTTTCAGAAGTCCTTTGACAAGGTACTGCACATGAGGCAGCTTAAAAAGTTAAGAAACCATGGTCTTACAGGAAAGATCCTAGCATGGATATACATAAGATTGGCTGACTGGAAAGAGGCAAAGATTGGGAATACATCAGGCCTTTTCTGGTTGGGTGCCAGACTAGTGGTGTTCTTTTCACATTATGTGTCAATGATTTGATGACAGAATTGATGGCTTTGTGGCCATGTTTGCTGATGATCTGGACATAGGTAGAGGGGCAGATTGTGGTAAAGAAGCAGGGTGTTTGTAGAATGACAAGTAACAGATGGAATATCGTGTAGGGAAGTTATGGTCTTGAATACTATTTTCTAAGTGGGGAGAAAATTCTAAAATCTGAGTAGTAAAGGGACTTGGGAGTCCTTGTGTAGGATTCCCTAAAGGTTAACTTGCAGGTTGAGACGGTGGTGAGGAAGGCAGATGCAATGTTAATATTCATTTCAAGGGGACTAAAATGTTAAAGCAAGTACTGTATGTAATGCTGATACTTTTATAAAGCATTGGTCAGACCACACTTGGTGAATGGTGAGCAGTATTCTGCCTTTTATCTATGAAAAGATATTCTGGCATTGGAGAGTCTCCAATGGAGGTTCATGAGAATAACTCAAGGAATAAAAGGTTAATGTATGTGGAGCTTTTGATGGCCCTGGGCCTCTACCTTCTGCAGTTTAGTTGATGAGGTAGGGGAATCTCATTGAAACCTATCGAATACTGAAAGGTCTGGATGGATCGGATGTAGGGGGAAAGTTTCCTATAGCAGGGGAGTCACGGACAAGAGGGCATGATTGTGACTGTGATCAAAGTGACCAGAGAAACACTAAATCTGGTGATAAAAAAGTCTTTGTTCAGAACAACAAGCTGGAATCATTCTGGAGTCAACCTCGGTAGGGGCTCACAAACCCAAAGATACAGAACATTTTTATACCCTTAAAATCAAACGTAACAGTGGTGTTTCATTACAGTTTCAACAGATACAATTATATCAGTTACTTCAATATTTTGGGTTGACAATGCTTCCTTTGAATTACATATCTACAGTGAGAGAATTCTGAATGTGCAAATATCTTTGCTAATTGCAACCTTACTTGAAACTATTTACAATGGGGCAAATTACTTAACCCATAGTGAGTCCTGAAGTTGGAGGGGGGGGGGGGGTGTCCCATGAGGAAAGAGAAGGTCTCCACCTGAAAACACGGCTGTCTGACCTGTTAAATTCTTCCAGCACTTTGTGTGTGCTGACCTGGATTTCCAGCATGAGTAGGCCTCTCTTGTGTTTAAGCCCATAGTTGCCTGGATTGCTGCAGGCCAATAAACACAACCCCATTGTTTTAACTTTTGGCTGACGCATATGCAAATGTCTCACAGTCACCATTTTGGAAACCATCTCACTTCGTCTACGGGCAGCCTATGCTCCACAGAGGGTACAAAGGGCGATTTTAATGTCAATTTACTGCTTTCAATTTGCAACTCACATGAAGAAATGAAGACTGGTTCTTATTTGTGCTTTTTGCATTAATTGCATGATTGCATGAAATAAATTGCATGAAGCTTTAGTTCATTAGTGTGGCAGGTAAACCAATACTAAAATTGCTTGGAATGGAATTATTGAGAGCAAATAATGTAAAAGTGGAAGGAATATTTATAGTAAACAATCACAAGTGTAAACTGCAATATAGAACATTCCACATAATTGTGTCATAATTGTTGGACTTGCAATCAACAGCAGGTTAAATTAGACCCATGGTCTGGAAACGTGCAGTTGTGTTTACAAGCTAGTGCTACTGATCTAGCCATGGCATCAGACGTACCTGAAATAATGTCATTTCAACTCAGGTGGAAATTGGAGAACTGATGGGAGAAGGAAATACTGTAGACTGTATGGTCACAATATTCATCACAAAGCCTTCAGAAGATCACCAATGAAACATGAAGTAAATGTGTTTCTATTGATGTACTGCACAATACTATACACTGTACTGTATCAGTCAACTCTAATAGTGAAAAATGGTCGTGGAAAGACTTTCCACAGTCAGTGTATCCCCAGATTTCTTTGGGCATCTGGAGCCCAAGTAGAAGGGCATAATTCAGAAAGAGCATTGAGATATTCTTCATTTCCAGGATCAAATTCCAAGGCATTTTCAAAGCATTCAACAGCCTCTTACTTCTCCACAGCCAGGTGGTGCACCATCCCAAGAATTCCAAAGTCTTTGCTGTTTCTTGGATTCCTCTGAATTTGTTTTCCTAAGATCTTTCTCAAGTTTCTGTTACAGAGCTTCCATTGTTTACTTCAATGATGGATCTTAAGTCTGTCCAGAAAATAGTTTTGGTGTTGTAAGAAAAACAGGCCGATTGCAATACTGAAAGCTCTTGTTATTCGGTAAAACTTCACAGTATAGCGAAGCACATCTGGCAGATCTGGGTCTTCCTCAATGCTTCTTCATCTAATCCATTTGTTTTCTCTGCTTCATTGAAGTTCTGCAGCTTTAGGGCCAACATAACTATGGTCACTGTGTCATCTGGGTCGAACTTCAGCACCTGTCGCAGATACTTCACTGGCTGACTCCGCTCCTGATTCTCTGAGACACCAGAAATAGTTTCCAGACAATAATGAGCAGTCATGTAGCCCATAGTCTATTCTACATTATCAGATTCTTCCTCCAGAGCTTTCTCAAAGTATTCTTTTGCCTTCTCATAGTATTTAGCAGCAGAACTCAACAATGACCATCCCTTCTCCCCGTACACCTCGGGTATCATTGCTGTATAGTGAGGGCCATCACTGAGCGGTTTACAGATCATCTCCAGCTTGTCAAGATAGGTCTGGGCCTCGGTCAGATGTCCCATGTGGTAATGCACCCAGGCAAAGTTTCCATAGGTGATGATGCTTCTTATTTCTAATTCCTCTGTTTGGTTCTCTCTCCAAATCTATATAGCTTCCTTTAAATTTTGAATTGCTTCTGACATTTGCCTTACAGACAGTTTACAAAAGCAAGTTGGTTGCAGAACTGCTCTTTATACTTCAAATTCATATGGTTAGAATCTTGCAATCTGTACATCACATCTTCCACGTCAATGGTTTCCTTCTGTGGCCTCCATGTGAAGTGACACTGCAGCTGATCAAGTTTCTCTTTCAATAAATCTCCCGGTGTGTTGCTGCAAGAGAGAAAAAACATAATCATGAATTCCATCTCAGATCACTTGATGCAGGTCTGACCTGCAATCCCATGAATAGCAGACTTACTAACTGTGCGGAATTGCCTTTCAAAGATTTTTTTTTAATTATGGCATTTAGAAGCTGGAAATGCTCAGCCTGTTCATCAGTAAAATGTTTTATCATAGTACATGCAAGTCACCTTAAGCTCTGTCAGTATGCAGGAAGCAGGAGTACAGCCAAATGATCTGACTAACCAAAATGATAGGCATTCCTTATTGTAGTGCAACAGTACTCTAGTGTTTGGGACTTATGGTGCAACTGGTTATATGCTGGGGAAAATTGGGCAGGGTTTCCTTCAGTCAGACCTGGATAAATTCACCAACTGTAATTTGAAATGCATTGGGATGGCCATTTCTTGTTAACAGACAGCATCGTGCAGTTTCGTGAGTGTCTGCTCATAATTGGCCACTGGTTGTATGGTGGACAAATTTGCCAAACATATATTCCCTTTTGACTTGGTTTAGTTGCATTAATAGCTTTCCCAAATGGCCGTTTCCTCTTTGATTTTTGGATTCTGGCATGTTGCCAAAAACAGGTGGCAGTCTAACTAGCCTTTGTTTTCCAATTTCCCTTTTGAGAAAACAGGAAGGTTGCAGGACCTAGACAGATTAGGAGAACGGGCAAGGAAGTGGTAAATGAAATACAATGTTGGAAAATGCTGTGTCATGCAGTTTGGTTGAATAAAAAGACAGTGCAGACTATTTTATAAATGGGGAGGAACTCAGAATATCTGGGATGCAGAGCAACTTGAGAGTCCTTGTGCAGAATACAGTGAAGGTTAACATGCAGGCTGAGTTGTTGGTTGTGAAGGCAAATGCAAGGTTAGCATTCATTTCAAGAGGTCTAGAATATAAGAGCAGGGATGTGATGCTGAGTCTTTACAAGGCCCTGGAGAGGCCTCACCTTGAGCATTGTGAACAATTTTGTCTCCTTGTCTAAGAAAGGATGTGCTGGCACTGGAGAGGATTCAGCGGAGGTTTATAAGTATGATTTGGGGAATGAAATGGTTATCATATGAGGAACGGTTGATGGTTTTGTCCCATTTCCACCAGCATCCCGATTGGTTGACACAATATTCATAAGCTGAACAACATAGCCCCTTTTCATTAGCTCAGACCCAATCATGCAAAAAGCAGAACAGACTGCTCTTAGAGTATGGCTGAAATGAAACACCTACAGCATAGCAGTGACATTCTTATCCAGAGCGTTACATAAAATTTAAAACATAAATAACTATCTCAGTGAAGAACGTGCTGCAAAAATATACTACGTGAGACTAGTGAGACAAACTTATCCTCAGATCAAGCAGAAGCGAAAATCTTTCAAGTGTATTTCTGTTCCTCAATGGAAAGACATTCTCATGATCAAATTCCAAGGCCTTCTCAAACTATTCCATAGCTTTAGTCTTGTTGCCATTCAGCTGGTATAGTCACCCTTTCATACCAAGAGCCTTATTATCATGTGGATCCTTGCAAAGACTTTTGTCTGTCCTCATCTCCAATTTATCATGACACTTGTTTTTATTCATTTGAGTCATATTCAACCTTCAGTCCTTAAAGGAATAGACTGATGGCATTTGATTCACACCTTCACTGGTATGGTTCAAATGTCCCAGCATGTAGACATACTGTATTCTCTGCAAATTTACTGGATGAATGTCATCTAATTTCAAAAGATTACCGTAGATCTCCTTCATGTTGGAATAATCTCCATTTCTTACACTTATAACTGCAAAATCCAGTTGTGGTTCAATATCTGATATTGCATGGTGCTCAAATGCCTTTCCAAAGTGATATTTGCATTGATTGAACAACTTTGCTTTCTGGCGAAATGCAGGATGGCGAGATTTTCATTGAAGTTCTGCATGGCTTCTTTATTGTTTCCCTGCAGACAATTTACAAAAACAAGTTGGGTTGTGACACGTGGCTTGATATTTCACAGCAAGATTTATAGCATCTTGCAATCTGCACATCACATCTTCCAAGTCAATGATTCCCTTCTGAGGGCCCCACGTGAAGTGACACTGAAGCTGATCCAGCTTCTCTTTCAACAAATCTCTGTGTGTGTTGCTGCAAGTGAAGAAAATTCATGAAATTCATCACTTCATACGTGATCATTTTTCTTCACATCATTACTTGTAACAAAGCCAAGAGTCCTCCAAACTTTAAACAACACATGAATAAATTTCAAGTTGTACATATATTGAGCTGAAATGGAAGTTACTTTTATTTTATATTTACATTATTACCTATACATCAAGTTGTACACTCCATTATGTACACACGTACGTCTGCTCATTAATGCAAATATCCAATCGGCCAATCATGTGGTGGCAACTCAGTGATGGGCCAAGGGCCTATTTTTGTCTGTGTGACACTGAGATTGTCTAATGTCTGACTCTCACCAGTCTTGGTTCTGCTGAGCATCTAAAATGGTACAGAAAGTGTTGCAGATACTTAACGTCTAAGTAACAGCAGAAAGTACTAGATATGCTTATTTGTTTGAAGTTGTTGAAACAAGTGACTGGGCTGTGATCTGTTTAACTGGGAGATAATTTTTTGCAATGAAAGCTTATTGGCCTGAAATAATAACTCTGCTTTACTTTCGACACAAGCAGCCTGATCTGCCTTTCATGATGTGCCTATGAATGCACAACACCAACATTGTGCTCCAGGTACAGTTATAGCAATGCATTCAGCACACTTATGTAATCAAGCTTCTGTGCAATGGTTAAAAAATAAATTTAAATACTTAAATTAATACAGTAAATTAAAAAATAATTTTTAATTTACAGTGTTCTGTACCTCATTATGTTCTTTAGAAAGAACATTCTTTGAATTTCTTTCACAGCTTCAGATGGATTTTTAATGTTGAGTCGATGGAGAAGTGTGTCCTATGTTCTGATTTCCTGCTCTAACAGATTGTCGGCAACTCCCTGATGCTGAATAGAAACTTATCCTAGAAAATGAAAGCAGTATTTTCCAAGAAGTGATGCCACTGAAACAACAATGCAGTGTTACGTATCCCATAACTGGATCACTTACCAGCAAAGATAGAGAGGTCCGTTGAAGTCTGATGGTACCACTTTCAAAAGTTTTTATTTATAAAGGGGCACAAAAGTAAGGTTAATACAAACATTCAGATAACATACGTCATCAATATTCAATCTAAAGCGCAGGTATAGTAATAATCAATCAGAAATAAGCTCTATCGTTGTCTAGGGGATTATATATTGTCCATTTGGAAATATAAAAGTCATTCAGAAGTCTGCAGGCTTCAGCCTTTTGGGAACCGCTGGGTTTCCCATGTTGGAGAGAGAGAGAGAGAGATTGGTGAGAAAAGGAACACTTGCCCGGGTCTTTACGAAGCAAAGCCGTGGAATCAGGGGAGCAGGCTTCCCTGTTGTTAGTTAAAAGCGATTGTCCGTGATTCCAGCCACAGACTCCAGATTCGGAATCTAACGCATGTGGCTTCCTTCAGAATGGCTTCCCGCTACGACGGGATCGCTATCGTGTCTCCTTGGTGCGTCTGAGGGGTCCCCCCCCCCCCCCTCAGACTTTATACTTCCTCACGGGATCGCAGGTGTCAATCAGGTTGCAGGTGTCAATCTCTCTCTCAACCAGCCCACTTTGCCCGAGGGCTTTACACGTGGTCTTCATGAGACAATAGTCAAGGTCGCCTTATTCTGCATCCCGGTGGAACGCGGTATTCAGCACGTCTCTCTCTCTCCCATTTCCTGTGTCTATTCAGCACGTCTCTCTCTTCTCTCGGGTCATTGACCCCCCCCCCCCCTCACTAGGGCTCTTGCGATTCTCACAAAGGAGGGGGCTGGTATCATAACAGCAGGCTGATGCAGAGCTGCCTGGATCCAATAACAAGGAAGGCTAGCAGAGCATAAGTAATAAATCACTTTGCCCAACAGACCCAACCTGATTGGCTGATCTTTTCTCTGCCTACTTAGCATGCCTGTCAGTCATTGCAGACAGTCTTTTAACTATTTGTGTTTCCCTGCTTTTCCCCTTCCCAGAGTTCTGTGGAAGGAAGACAGAGACACTGGTAGCAGTGATGTTCTCAGAGCCAGCAAGGGCTTCTGGTTTCTTGGATACAGCTTTGCAGGTCTCTAAGCTGAAATCTAGACTGAATCAACAGGATTGTTGTAGCTGAAACCCCACACACCCCATCACTCCTAAACCATCCTTCCAGGTGAGCCGACACTTCACCTGTGAGTCTTTTGAGTTTGTTTACTGTGTTGGGTGCTCCCAGTGTGGCCACTTGTACATCGGTGAGACCCGACACAGATTGGGAGGCTGATTCGCCGAGCACTTACGCTCTGTCTGCCAGAACATGCGGGATCTTCCAGTGGCCAGCCATTTTAATTCCACTACCCATTCCAATTCTCATATGTCCATCCATGGCCTCCTCCACTGTCTTGACAAGGCCACACTGAGGTTGCCAGAATACCACCTTATATTCCATCTGGGTAGCCTCCATCGATTTCTCAAACTTCTAAGAATGCCCCCCAGCATCTCACCCTCTTCTCCATTTTCCATCCCCTTTCCCCTTTTTTTTTTAACCTCATCTCAGCAAACAACTTCCCAGCTCTTTACTTCATCCCTCCCCTTCCAGGTTTCACCTCTCACCCGGTGGCTTTCTCTCCCCTCCCCCCACCTTTTAAATCTACCCCTCAGGGGCTGGTTCAGACAGGTTTTAATTGAGAGATGTGGAAAGTCGGATTGATCTTCATGGTCTTGGGGAGCTGTATAGCACCAGGTTTACTTTCTTGAGGACTTTGAAAGGTGCAATGAACTTGGGTGCCAAATTTCTAGACTCCTCCCAGAGAGACAAGGCCTAAGTGGACAGCCAGACATTTTGCCCAGGCTGAAAAGTGGGTCCCTGTCTTCTCCTTCAGTTTGCCTTGGATTCCACCTTCTGGGTAGAGACCAGCCAAATCTCTCTTGCCCTGGTCCATTTCTGATTGTAGTGTTGGATCAGATCTTTGGCCACAGGAACTCCAACTTCAGCCACCTGTTCTAGAAAGGGTGGCGGAGTATAACCAAACTAACAGTCGAACAGTGACGTCCCCTGCCCTGAATGCTGTAAGGAGTTTTGGTGACCTCTGCCCACACCAAATGTTCGGACCACCTGTCAGGTTTTTCTGAGGCCAGGCATCCTAGGTTTCATTCAAAATCCATGCCCTGAATGCTGTAATTTGCTGAGTTACTTGGGAATCTTAGTTTGGTAAAAGAGCAATGATGTGATGCTGAGTCTTCCTACGGCAATGGTCAGAATGCACATGGGGTATTGTGAGGAGTTTTGGACCCCATGTCTAAGAATAGATGTGCTGGCATTGGAGAGTGTTCAGAGGGGATTTATGAGAATGATACTGGGAACGAAAGGGTTAATATATGAGAAGTTTCTAATGGCTCTGGGCCTGTACTTGCTGGAGTTTAAATAAAGGGAGAATTTCATTGAAAACAACTGAGTATTGAAAGGCCCAGAAAACATGGACCAGGAGGGGATGTTTCCAAGAGTGGGAGAGCCCTGGACCAGATGCCATTATTGCAGAAGAGGAGGATCCAAATTTGAGACAGCTAATCAATTGTCTATTATAAATCCGATACCTCCCTCCCCTTTCTCAATCTCACCATCTCTATCTCTGGAGATGGCTTATCTATGATAAACCTATGGACTCTCACAGTTACCTGGACTAACACTCTTGCCACCCTATAACTTGTCAAAACACCATCCCTTCACTCAATTCCTCCATCTCCACTGCATCTGCTCTCAGGCTGAGGCTTTTCATTCTGTAACGAAGGAGATGTCCTCCTTTATCAAAGAAAGTGGCTTCACTTCCTCCACCATCAACGTAGCCCTCAACCTCGTCTCTTCCATTTCCCGCATATCTGCTGATACCCCATCCTCCTGCCACCCTACCAGGGTTAGGGTTCCTCTTGTCCTCACCTACTATCCAACCAGCCTCTGCGTCCAGCACATAATTCTATGGAATTTCAACTGTCTCTGTCGGGATCCCACCACCAGTCAAATCTTTCCCTCAACCCCACTTTCTGCTTTCCACAGTGTACAAACCCAGCTTGACTCCTTGTCCATTCGACTCTCCCCACTGATCTCCCTCCTATCACTTATCCATGCAAGTGGAACAAGTGCTACACCTCCACCTGCACCTCCTCCCTCACTACCATTCAGGGCCCCAAACAGTCCTTCCAGGTGAGGCGATACTTCATCTGTGAGTCTGCTGGGGTCATTCTGGTGTCCAGTGCTCCCACTGTGGCCTCGTTTATATCACTGAGGCCCGACGTAAATCAAGAGACCTTTTCACCAAGCACCTACGCTCCGACCGCCAGAAGAAGTGGGATCTCCCAGCATCCACCTATTTTAATGCCGCTTCCCATTCCCATTCCGATATGTCAGTCAATGACCTCCGCTACTGTGATGATGGGGCCACAGTCTGGTTGGAGGAACAACGCCTTATATTCCGTCTGGGTAGCCTCCAACTTGATGGCATGAGCATCAATTTCTTGAACTTCTGGTAATGATCTCCCCTACAACCCTCTCCATCACCAGTCCCATCCCCTTTTCCTTCTCTCATCGTACCTCCCTGCCCGTCAGTTCCCTCTGATACTCCTCACCCCTTTACTTTCTTCTATGGCCTCCTATCCCCACATATCAGAGCCCCCTGTATCACTTTCACCAGTCAACTTCCCAGCTCTTTACTTTGCCCCTCCACTTCTCAGTTTCACCTCTCACCTTGCGTTTCCCTTGTCCGTCCCCCACACTTTTTAATTTTTTTTTATCCAGTGCTGCCAAAGAGACTTGGCCTGGAACGTCGACTGTACTTTTTTCCATAGCTGCTGTCTGACCTGCTGAGTTCTTCCAGCATTTTCTGTGTGTTACTCAAATTTTAGGCAATTGTCCATTATTCTTTTCATCATATTCTTACTCACTTTGAACTTCTTCCTTTTTTTTCCTCTGACTGAGATGGCACCAGTGTTTGGAAATAGCACTGTCCCACAAAATTGGACAGACTCACAGTTACACTGAGTGCTTTCAATTGCTGATCCTGTCTCTTTAAAAAAAAATTGGTTTGGTCCAATGATACGAAACCCTGCACCTGAGTCTCTGATGGACAAACTGTCAATATGGACAAAATACATAACCCTTGCAGACTTTAGTGCTGTAGGCATGATGTTGGGAGGTTCTTCAGACAAGTCTACCACTTCAGCTCATTGACAGAGCCTGGTCCCCTTGGGTCTGTGTCAGTCTACCACATCCCCATAGCTCCTACCTACCTGCAAGGAGTGTTAAGGGCTGGCATTGCAGCAGTGTGGTTGTGTGCTCCAGTTTCCTTCAACTGATCGTTTATTTGTTTGTTGTAAATTGCCTCCAGCATAACTTTTGGAAGGAGAATCAAAGAGAGATGAATGAACATGTCAGGGAGAAGGGTCAGAGGGGAATAAAGTCTGATGGGAGAGTTTGGTGTCAGCATTAATTCAATGGGGTGAATGGCCTTCTACTTCATAAAGAGCCGAACAGAAACGTGAAATATAAAACATAACATTTCTAAGTGGTTACAGGCAGAACACGGTGTGCATTATATTGAAAATGATCAAAGTACAGCTGAGCACTCAGTACTTTCCAATCAGTCCTTGTGTTGCTTGTAAACCGACAACAGCCTGCCCCTTTGTGGAAGTTGAGGCAAGGCAAGGATTGACAACATGTCCAGGCAAAGACAGATTGTCAATAGATGCAGACAACTTAGGCAAGAAAGGTATCTGATAATGTAGCTTCCATTTTCACTGCTGTGATCTCAAGCTATTTTGGCTGACAGAGATAAGGTAAGAATTTAATAGAAGTGTTCAAGGAGCACACACCAACGAAGAAATAATTATGTTACTAAATTTAAAGTATTATCAATTGTTAGATGGTATTTTCTATTGACGTTAAACACCTGTATTGTGAATGGTTACTGATTTTGCAAGTAAGAAATTCAAACATACACAGCTTCAACAAATCAACGCACATAAGATGCTGCAGGAACTCAACAGATCAGACAGCATCCATGGAAAGGAATAAAGAGACAGTGTTTCAGGCCGAGACCATTCTTCAGGACTGGAAAGGAAGGGGGAAGACACCAGATTAAAAAAATATGTTGGTGGAGTGGGAGGGGGAACAGTTAGAAGGTGATCAGTGAATCCAGGAAGGTGGGAATGATAAAGGGCTGTTGCAGAAGGAACCGAACAGGAGAGGAGAGTGGTCCAGAGGAGAAAGGGGAGGAGGAAGGGACCCAGGGGGAAGTGATAGTGAGGTGAGAAGAGGCAAGAGGCCAGAGTGCGGAATAGAAGAAGAGGGAAGGGGGTGGGAATTTTTTCTCCCCAGAAAGAGAAATTAATATTCATACCATCCGGTTGGAGGCTGCCCAGATGGAATGTAATGTGTTGCTCCTCCATCCTGAGGGTGGCCTCAAGAGGAGAACATGGACTGAGATGTCAGAATGAGAATGGGATTAAAATGTTTTGCCACCAGGAAGGGTCAACATCTATACCTGCTAGTCAATTCTGTTTAAAAATGACATTCCTCTCTTCAGACTTCAGAGCAGTGTGGTGACAGGAGACACACTCTTCTCCTTGTGCACAAGTAAATGAAGTATAATTATATTTTATTTAGACATACAGCATGGAACAGCCCCCACTGGCCCAATGAGACACACCACCCAACAACACACCTATATAACCCTAGTGTAATATCAGGACAGTTTACAATGACAAATCAGCCTGCTGACAGGTTTGACTTTGGAATGAGGGAGGAAAAGCGGAGCATCCGGAGGAAACTCACGTATTCACGAGGAAGAATGGAAAAACTGCTTATACACGGCATCAGAATGAAACTCTGAACTCCGATGCCCCAGCTGTGCTAACCACTATGCTACTGTGGTGACTGAGGAACAAGTGTCCAGTTAGTTGGCGATGACACCTTCTCTCTTTGAAATTTCAGATGATTGATCCCCAGCTGATGGTCATATGCTCTCTTTTCTCTTTTCTGCATCTCTCTACTCATTCTTCCCCACCCCTAAAAATTTTATGGGACAATAGCTCACTTAACATATAACCGTATCTGATTTCCATTGTTTAATTACAGGGTTATCTCCTTATCAGCAGCCAAGCCCATGTACATCACAGGAATGTCTTTTGGCTATCACTATACCAACACCGTTGGTCAGGACAAAGTCATGATCCTTCCACGATACCCTTCCATCTTCTTGTTCCATTATGAGTCCATTGGCACACAAAATCTTGTTTGCTGTGTTGCAGATATATTGTCCTTGGTTGTTAATTACAAAGAATGAAAACTCTCATCCATTTTTTGTTAAAAATATTACCTTGCTGAAATTCCATGAATTATTCCCAAAACTCCTCCACTGCCACTCACCAGTCATTCGCCTTCTCAGACACTCCTCCAATACACTCAGACGGTTGGAATTATGTTGTGTCAAGACAAGACCAACCTCAGCTTTGAAGTTTTAATTACTAGACATACCCTTAGAGGATATATTACAATGATCTTTAAGATACAATCACACTCAAAAAATCTTTCCAGTGTTAAATTTATACATCAGAATACAGGTGAAAAGTAAGATACATTCAATGATTAATAGGTCAAACAAATTAATGTAGAAAAATGTTTGATTTCTCATTTAGACAATATACAATAGGTGCAGGAGTAGGCCATTCGGCCCTTTGAGATAGCACCACCATTCGCTCTGATCATCCACAATCAGTACCCCGTTCCTGCCTTCTCCCCATATCCCTTGGCTCTGCTATCTTTAAGTGCTCTATCTAACTCTTTCTTGAAAGCATCCAGAGAATTGGCCTCCACTGCCTTCTGAGGCAGAGCATTCCACAGATCCACAACACTCTGGGTGAAAAAGTTTTTCCTCAACTCCGTTCTAAATGGCCTACTCCTTATTCTTAAACTGTGGCCTCTGGTTCTGGACTCCCCCGATATCGGGTACACGTTTCCTGCCTCTAGCGTGTCCAATCCCTTAATAATCTTATATGTTTCAATCAGATCCCCTCTCATCCTTCTAAATTCCAGTGTATACAAGCCCAGTTGTTCCAATTTTTCAACATATGACAGTCCCGCCATCCTGGGAAATAACCTTGTGAACCTACACTGCACTCCCTCAATAGCGAGAATGTCCTTCCTCAAATTTGGAGACCAAAACTGAACACAATACTCCAGGTGTGGTCTCACCAGGGCCCTGTACAATTGCAGAAGGATCTCTTTGCTCCTATACTCAACACCCCTTGGTATGAAGGCCAACATGCCATTAGCTTTCTTCATTGCCTGCTGTACCTGCATGCTCACTTTCAGTGAAAAAGGACACCTAGATCTCATTGTATTTCCCTGTTTCCTAACTTGACACCATCCAGATTATAATCTGCCTTCCTGTTCTTGCCACCAAAGTGGATGACCTCACATTTATCCACATTAAACTGCATCTGCCAGGCATCTGCCCATTCACCCAACCTGTCCAAGTCATCCTGCATTCTCATAACATCCTCCTCACATTTCACACTGCCACCCAGCTTTATTTAACTCCACTTACTGCAGTATCCCAAATCACATCTTTCCAGAGTCCAGAGAAGCACAACTAAATTCAGTTTGCTCAGAGTACTGAGGAATTAATATGTTTAAAAGAAACACAATAATTGGGTATAATTACAGAAGACAATTTTTGCAAATTGAACACTAATGAGTAAGAAAAGGCGCTAAGAGAATATAACTAGTAAAGCAGCACCACACCAAACCTATCCTCAGATCAGATGGAAATGCATCTTTTAAACATCGCAGTGGTGCTCAAATACGTAACTGAGAAAGAGCACTCACATATTCCTCATTGCCAGGATCAAACTTCAAGGCCTTCTCAAAGTATTCAGTTGCTCTACCCATGTTCCCATCCAGCTGATACAGAAATGCTTTGACACCAAGAGCCTTGCTGTCTTGTGCATTAACTCTAAGCTTCCTATCTGCCCACTTCTTCAAATTCATGCGACATTTTTCCCGTTCTTTTGAGTTATATTCAATTTTCACTCCTTTCAGGAAGAGGCGTAGAGCATTTGTATCAGAATTTTTCTGGTACATTTCAAATAACCCAGCTTCCAGACATATGCTCTGCATATTTTCTGGTCGAATGTCCACTAACTCCACCAATCTACTGTAAATCTCCTCTGCTCTGGAATACTCCCCATTTGTTATGCAGATGTCTGTAAAGACTAGTTGTGCTCTAATAAATGACCTTCGACAGTGATCAAAAGCCTTTTCAAGATGATACTTGCATTTATTGATCAACTCAGCTCTCTGCAAAAATTCAGGATTACAAAAGCTTAATTTTGTAGCACAATCCAAGCTGGTGGAGTTAATTCCAGTGCTTGTTTCAAGAGCTCGATTGCTTTCTCCACAGATCCCCTTTGTCTATAATATTTTGCAGCATAGCGAAGCACATATGGAAGATCAGAGTTCTTCTGCAATGCTTGTTCAACTAATTAATTTGCTTCCTCATTTTGCCCTAACCTCTGCAGTTTTAGAGCCAACAGCACCATGGTCACAACATCATCTGGATCAAGCTCCAGTACTCGTTGGAAATGCTTCACTGACTGACTCTGATCACGACTCTCTGGGGTTCCAGAAAATGCTTACAGCTGAAACAATGCAGTTGCATATCCCATTATCCACTCAGTGTTGTCAGGATCTTGCTCCAGAGCCTTTGCAAAGCATTCCTTTGCCTCCTCATAGTATTCAGCAGCAGAATCCAACAATGACCATCCCTTCTCCCCGTACACCTCGGGTATCATTGCTGTATAGCGAGGGCCATCACTGAGCGGTTTACAGATCATCTCCAGCTTGTCGAGATAGGACTGGGCCTCAGTCAGTTGTCCCATGTGGTAATGCACCCAGGCAAAGTTTCCATAGGTGATGATGCTTCTTCTTTCAAATTCACCTTTGTGGTTCTCTCTCAGAATCTTTTCAGCTTCCTTTAAATTTCCAATTGCTTCCTCGCATTTGTCCTGTAGACAATTTTAAAAAGCAAGTTGGTTGTAGGACTGAGCTTTATACTTCAAATTCATATGGATAGAATCTTGCAATCTGAACACCACATCTTCCAAGTCAATAGTTGCTTTCTGTGGTCTCCATGTGAAGTGACACTGCAGCTGATCGAGCTTCTCTTTCAATAAATCTCCCGGTGTGTTGCTGCAAGAGAGAAAAAACATAATCATGAATTACATCTCAGATCACTTGATGCAGGTCTGACCAGCAATCCCATGAATAGTAGACTTACTAACTGTATGAAAGCTGCCGTTTAAAGATTTTTTTTATAATTATGGCATTGAAAACCTGGAAATGCTCAGCCTGTCAGTCTGCATCTGAGGAAGGAGAATGTTTCAGATCAGTAACCCAATATGAAGAATTGATTCAGGTGATGAAGATGGAAATGTGTCTCCTGAACAGCCAAGGCAGCTGATCTATTGCTTTGTTACACTGATGGTGGACTTGGTTTTATTACCAGACGTTGAGCTCTCCCACTATTGCAGACTTTCGTTTTTTTGCCAGCAGCCTGAGCATAGCTCCAGATCGAGGTACAGAGAAGTGGTGCTTTTCCCCAGACAGCCACTGTAGTGAACTACATATACCTGTCTGGACACGCCCCCTGATGACTGCTCCTGTGGCTCCTCCCACAGACCCCTGTATAAAGGTGATGGAGGTCTGAGCCCAGCCTCTCTGTCTCCAGGATGTAGTATAGTGGTCACTCACTGCTTATTCCTTCTTCCAGTCAATAACAGCCGATACCTCGCTTTTACGTCTCAGAGTGAGTTATTGATGGTGCATCAATTTTATTGACTGGAAGTTTTAAAACATGGAAAGCATTTTACATCCGGAAAGATTGGATTTGGACCCCCAAGACCCTGAAGCAGCTCTTGCCTTTGAACTCTGGCTTGCATGCTTCCAATCATACTTGGAGGAGGTTAGTGCAACTGAACCCGCTGTTATGCATCGAATTCTCCTCTCGAGGGTCACCCCAAAAGTTTACTCACTTATCAGGGACCTGTCGACCTACGAAGGGGCACTGGACGCCCTCAAAAGAGAGTACCTGTGGTCGGTGAACACCGTCTACACAAGACATCGCTTAGCTACGCGACGACAGCGGCCTGGAGAATCGAGCGCCCAATTTCTCCGAGCCCTACAGACACTCGTCCGAACTTGTGACTGCAAAACATTCACGGCAGAACAGCATGCGGAGCTGCTAGTACGAGATGCCTTCGTTACAGGAATGAGGTCAGTGTACGTGTCCCAGCGGCTGCTGGAAAATGCCGATCTTACCTTACCCTCGGCGAGCGAGACGGCCGACACGCTGGAGGCTGCTCTGCACAACGCTGACACTGTCCAGTTGCACGATCCCCCGCCGGTTCTGTGGACACCTCAGACCCCGCCGCTGCCGGTTCCCGTGAGCGAATTCGCCAACGCCGCTGCCAGTCGCGATTCCACGAACTTCCCGAACCCGACCATGGCTGCGGCCAGGCGAAAGCCTGAGCTGTGTTATTTCTGCAGACTCGAAAAGCACCCCCAAAAACGCTGCCCGGCCCGAGAAGTGACCTGCTCCAGCTGCGGGAAGAAGGGCCATTTCGCCAAGGTCTGTAAGTCTAAACTACGAGCGGGGTCGGGCAGCGCCGCGTGTGAGGCATGGGGGCGGCCATCTTGGTCGCCACCATCTTGCCTGCCCGCCTCGTGTGAGACATGGGGGCCGCCATCTTGCATGCCCGGATGTGGGCGGCCATCTTTGTCAACGTCAGCATGCCCCGCCCCCGACCCGCCGGTGTTTACCGGGCACCAAGACGGCTCAACTCTGGCCACCGTAACCCTCGACCAAAGTGCCCCACACTAACTTGCAAGGTCAATGATGGACATCCTGGTGGAGGGGCACAGGACTAGCTGCCTGTTTGACATGGGCAGCACTGAGAGTTTTATTGACCCGGATACAGTGCAACGCCTCGGACTCGTGACACGGTCGGTAAGTCAGAGGATCACCTTGGCTTCTGGGTCGCATTCCATAGATATCCGGGTGGGTTGTGTAGCGACATTGGTGGTGCAGGGCACAGAATATCGGAACTTTGCGCTACTGGTCATGCCTCAACTGCGCACCTGTGCTATTGGGGCTGGACTTCCAGAGCCATCTCGAAAGTGTGACTATGGCATATGACGGGCCCCTCCCACCACTCACTGTCAGGAATCCTCAGTTTTGTGGGACTTCGTCATATACCCCTCTACTGACCACACACACACACCGACCCACACATCCCACCCAGCACCATGCCGACAGCCGCGCTACTGACACCACTTGCAGCCTCTCCACCCTCAAGATCCCTCCCCCACCGCTGTTCGCCAACCTGACCCCTGACTGTAAACCTGTGGCAACTAAAAGCAGGAGGTACAGCGCGGGGGACAGGGCCTTCATTCAGTCAGAGGTGCAGCGGCTGCTCGGGGAGGGGATCATTGAGCCAAGCACAAGCCCTTGGAGGTCCCAGGTGGTTGTTGTTCGGACTGGGCAGAAAAATAGGATGGTCGTGGACTATAGCCAGACCATCAATAGGTTCACGCAGCTTGACGCGTACCACCTACCCCGCATCGCGGATATGGTCAACCAGATAGCTCAGTACAAGGTGTACTCGACAATAGATCTGAAATCCGCTTATCACCAGCTCCCCATCCGCCTAGAGGACCGCCCCTACACTGCCTTCGAGGCGGACGACAGGCTCTATCACTTCCTGCGCGTCACATTTGGTGTCACAAATGGTGTCTCAGTCTTCCAGAGGGAAATGGACCGGATGGTGAACCAATGCCAACTGAAGGCCACATTTCCCTATCTGGATAACATCACCATCTGTGGTCGCGACTGGCCGGATCACAACGCCAACCTCCAACGATTTTTCCAAGTGGCCAAAGCCCTGAACCTTACTTATAACAGGGACAAGTGTGTGTTCGGAACCACCCGACTCGCTATCCTTGGGTATGTCGTGGAAAACGGGGTCATTGGCCCTGATCCCGACCATATGCGCCCCCTGTTAGAACTCCCTCTTCCCACCACTCTCAAAGCCCCCAGACAGTGCCTGGGCTTCTTTTCCTATTACGCCCAATGGTTCCCCCATTACGCAGACAAGGTCCGCCCCCTGGTCAAGTCTACCACTTTTCCCCTCTCTGCTGAGGCCTGCGCGACCTTCAGCTGCATTAAAGGGGACATTGTCAAAGCAACGATGCATGCGGTGGACGAGACCATTCCCTTCCAAGTAGAGAGTGACGCCTCCGATTTCGCGCTGGCTGCTACCCTCAATCAGGCAGGCAGGCCAGTAGCATTGTTCTCTCGTACCCTTCAAGGCTCTGAAATTCGGCACTCCGCGGTGGAGAAAGAAGCCCAGGCCATAGTGGAAGCTATTAGGCACTGGAGGCACTATCTCGCCGGCAAAAGGTTCACCTTGCTGACCGACCAGTGCTCGGTTGCGTTCATGTTCAGCAACCAACAGCGGGGCAAAATCAAAAATGATAAAATTTTGCAGTGGAGAATAGAACTCTCCACCTACAACTATGATAACCTGCACCGGCCTGTCAGATTTAATGAGCCCCCTGATGCCCTATCCCGGGGAACGTGTGCTAGCGCACAGCTCGACCAGCTATACGCCCTTCATGCACATCTTTGCCATCCGGGGGTCACCTGATTTTACCATTTCGTGAAAGCCCGGAACCTGCTGTACTCCCTGGAGGACATCAGGACAATGACCAGGGACTGCCAAATCTGCGCTGAGTGCAAACTGCACTTCTACCATCCTGAACCGGTGCAACTTGTCAAGGCCACCCGCCCTTTTGAGCGACTGAGTGTTGACTTTAAGGGCCCCCTTCCTTCCACTGACTGCAATGTCTATTTTCTCAATATTATCGACGAATACTCGCGGTTCCCCTTCGCCATTCCTTGCCCCGACACCACTACCACGCCCGTCATAAAAACCCTGCACCTGCTCTTCACTCTGTTCGGATATCCCTGCTATATCCACAGTGATAGAGGGTCCTCCTTTATGAGTGACGAGTTGCGCCGGTTCCTGCTAGCTAGGGGCATTGCTACTAGTCGGACCACGAGTTACAATCCCCGGGGGAATGGACAGGTGGAGAGGGAGAATGCCACAGTGTGGAAGGCCACACTTTTAGCCCTTAAGTCAAAAGGGTTGCCGGTCGCTTGATGGCAGGAGGTCCTCCCTGAGGCACTCCACTCTATCCGCTCCCCGTTATGTACGTCCACCAATGCCACCCCTCATGAGCGCCTATTCTCTTTTCCCAGGAAGTCTGTCACTGGGACCACCCTACCAGCTTGGCTGACCTCCCCAGGGCCAGTGCTGCTCCGGAAACATGTGAGGAGTAATAAATACTCCACGCTGGTCGAGAGGGTTCACCTTCTACATGCGAACCTCCAGTATGCCTACGTGGTCTTACCTGATGGGCAGGAGGACACGGTCTCCGTCCGCAACCTGGCGCCCGCAGGAGCAGCAGACCACTACCCCGAACACTCCACGGTAACTATGAACCCTGTACCTGAGGTGACATCGCGCACACCAAGCCCTACACAGACTCCTAACGGCACTCATATACCGGGAGTCTCGTACGCGTATATTCCAGGCGCCTCGCACACGCGTGAGGGATCACTGACGCCTAGTGGGCTGACACCTCCAGTTAGGCCGGAACCAGCACAACCTCTGTCTCTGGTGCAATCACCACCGGCACCTGTGCAATTACCACCACCGGCATCTGTGCAATCACAGCCAGTGCTACGTAGATCGCAGCAACAGATTCGACCACCTGATAGACTTAACCTGTAAATATACTTGTAAGAAACTTCGCAACATGGGGACTCTTTTTAAAACAAAGGGGGGGTGAATGTGGTGAACTACATATACCTGTCTGGACATGCCCCCTGATGACTGCTCCTCTGGCTCCTCCCACAGACCCCTGTATAAAGGTGATGGAGGTCTGAGCCCAGCCTCTTAGTCTCCAGGATGTAGTATAGTGGTCAACCACTGCTTGTTCCTTCTTCCAGTCAATAAAAGCCGATACCTCGCTTTTACGTCTCAGAGTGAGTTATTGATGGTGCATCAGCCACCAGTACTCAGACTCAATGTCTAGAAGATTGAGAACTTCAATAACATTAGTGAGATAAAGCTGTTTGTGAAGCCCACTGAAGTCTGGCAATTTACGAAATTTAAACGAAAGCACTGAATTCAGGAGTTGAGATGTTCTGTAGAAGTTGTATAAGATGTTGGTAAGGGCTACTTTAGAATATTATGTGCAATTCTGATCACCTACCAACAGGAACGATATCAATAAAATTGAAAGAGGACAGAGAAAATTTCCAAGGTTTTTGCTGGGTCTTGAAGATCGGAGTTGTAGGGAAGTGTTGAGTATGTTAGGACTTTATTCCCTGGAGCATAGGAGAGTTAAGGGAGATTTGATAGAGGTTAAAATTATGAGGGGTATAGATAGGGTAAATGCAAGCAGGCTTTTTTCACTGATGATGGGTGAGACTTGAACAAGAGGACATGGGTTAAGGGTGAAAGGTGAAATGTTTAAGTGGAACATAAGGGGGAAATTCTTCACTTCGTCAATCAGGGGCTGGTAAGAATCCATTGCAAATAATAACCAGTTGGAGCAACTGAGAGAGTGAAGAAACATCTGTGGAGGCTGAGGGATAGTTGTCATTTCAGACTGAGGCCCTTTATCAGCACTAAGAAAGAGGGGAGTGGGAGGAGTGAGATAGCGTTTGGCAGATGTTAGGTGAAACCAGGTGAGGAAGGGGGTGGTGGACAGATGGAACAAAATGCGGGAGGTTTTGGGTGGAGCTGGGAGGATAGGTAGAGACAGTTTGAGAAGAGAGGTAACAAAGGGGCAATTGGAGCCCGGAAGTATGGAGTAAGGGTGGGTGTCTAGATTCCTGACTTAGTGGAGTGGGACATATCTTCACTTGGCGGTTATGAACAGTGAGTGTCTTTTTTATTGAAGTAAAGAATTTGAACTTTCCTTCAAGTTTGATGTAAATTAGAATATGTTTCTTGTGCAGCATTCAGAGGTGTTGTGGGTGCCAACTTGGCTCTGTCCACAGAAAGGGTGAATACTGCCTCTTATAGGAATTTGTCAGCTTCACGTGCCCGACGCTGATGTCACGGTGTAGGCCACTTTGTGGCCCGCAAATTCCATGCACGAGTTATGCGGTAGTACAAGGAAATTACTGTTTCACCAGGATAAGGGGTTAAGTTTTAAGTCAGAACTAGAAGTTGGAGTGAATGTTGGTTGAACTGCTGAATGTCGTTGAGGCATGGAGAGGAATTTTAGGAGCTTCTGTGTACCTTGTCCATGCTAACCATGAAGTACACATCCAGACTGATCATTTTCACCAGCACTGTCCCTAGACTTCTGTACTTTGGAATTTCGAGTACCCACATAACAATAAACACAAAAGAACTTAATTAACGAAAAAAATAAAAGACGAACATCCAATGTGCAGGAGAAAAAATAACACAAATCGTGAAAACAATTCAAGGAAATGACAACATTCGAAACCAAAATGAGTCCTCAGATCCAAACCCGGAACAGCCTGGAGTAGGCCCAAAGCCTCGCTCAGCATATTAGCAGACATGCAGCATAGCAGCAGGGCCTGGCTTCATAGCCTCAGTGCCATGGAGAGGGGAGTGACTATCGCAGAGAGCGACTGAAATCGGCTCTCACATTGGATCCGACAACCTGCCTTTTCAGTCTATCTGGGCCAGCATTAAAATTGACCAAACAATGGGGCAGCAAAAGGCTCTGACACCCTGGAGAGAGTGAACATCATGGAGAGTGAGCAAAATCAGCTCTCGCTTTCAATCTGGGCCAGCTTTTAAATCGAATATACAGTAGATTATAACTCACACTAGAAACCGGCCACAGCGAAGGGCTCGGGCCTAGACCACGCAGACCAGTGATTCACTCCAGTCCCAGATTTTCCCACCCAGTCTGAAACCGCTCTAAGCTCTTCAAATCAGCTTGGCGCCCAGAGCGATCCATCCTCGCACCGAGGCCATGAGAACTCCACTGCCCCGACTCACCTCTCCGAATGGCTCACTCCATCTACACTGATTCTGTAACACACCGTCCCAGCACAGTGAATGACACGTTGAAAGTAGGTCTTTTTGTTAGTTTAATATTCATTCTCTGGTGTTACATCTTGTTAACAATGCTGATAAGAGAAAGTATATATACAAAATGAAAGTCAATCTTTAGCTGTAAGTCCCTTGAAAAAAGCAGATGGCTTGTACCTGGAAGAAAAAGGAGAATAACCTCTCTTTAAGTGTTCTTCCTTTCATCGGTACATTGGGAAAATCAGGGTTTCACTGACTTTCTGCATGTGGTGGAATTTTCATAATGAATACATTAAACAAAAGCTATTACAGTTGAAGTAGTAACAGCAGATATTACAAAAAGTTTCAGAAAGTCAAGAGAAATCAGTGTCCAAAGTGGAGAGTTTTTGTTGATACAGTATAATGAAACATAATACAAAATATTTATTTATTTTTTGAGATACCGTGAGGAATAGGCCCTTCTGGCCACTCAACCCATACCGCCCTGCAGTCCACTGATTTAACCCTAGGCTAATCAGGGACAACGTACAATGACCATTTAACCTACCAACCAGTACATCTTTAGACAGCAAGAGAAAACCAAAGCACTTAGAAGAAACACACTCAGCCAAGGGGAGAGCGTGCAAACTCCTTACAGGCAGCGGCAGTTATTGAACCTGGGCCACCTATACTATGAAGTGTTGTGCTAACCACTACACTACTGTGCCACCCTGTTTTGTTACAGTTCAATTGACAAAAAGAAACGCTGTTGAGTTCCGCTGCTGTTAGGAATTTGCATGTATTCAAATACTTTTAAAGCATTATATTTTCATTGGAGCCATATATTCACAGGTTTGATAGATCAGAATCTGGTGTGAAGTGGATGAAATTGGATTAGTTGTCATCTCCATATGAAATTACTTTCATTGAATGTGGATTTGGTATCTGGCTAAAACTGAATGGCGTAACTCACAAAGAGTACTATATTCATTACTAGAATCAAAACCCAAGGCCTTTTCAAATCATCCAATAGCCTTCGCCTTCTCCCCGGCCAGCTGCTATGTTAACCCCAGCACACCCAAGGCTTTGCTGTTTCTTGGTTCCCAATCAATTTGCATTGTTGCAATCTCTCTCAATTTATTGTAACAGATTTTCCAGTCTTTGCCACGTTGGATTTTCAGTGCCTCCAGAAAATGGCTGATGGCACTTGACTCAGATTTCATGTTGTTCTGTTCAATTAATCCACACTGTCATTTTTCATCAGGGCTTCACAATTTCCAAGCTCAGTAAACTGTTGCTGATTTGTTTTGCTTTTTCTGATTCATCAATCTTCGAGCAGACTTCGGCCAAATCCATGTTTGCAGAAATTATTGATGGTTTGAGTTCAAATGTATTTTTAAAGTTACGCTCACAGTGACGGATCAGTTCATATCTCTGATGAATGGAACATGTGGAGATTTCTGCTGCCCCTGTTCTTAATCAGACAGAAAAGTTTGATTTTGTAACATAACCCTAACTAATGGTGCAAGATGGCAGAATTTGGCGTTCATTTTAAAACTTGTACAATAACAATATTGCTGTATCGATATTTCCCTGTTCTCTCTAAAACTTCTCTGCATAGTCAACTCCAGTAGTGAGAAGTGGTTGGGGAAAGACCTTTCCACACGTACAGTATCCCTGGATCTGTTTGGATATCTAGAGACTAATTAGAAGGGTATAATTCAGAACGAGAAAGAGACAAAGGAGATGTCTTCCTTTTTTAAACAAAGGGGCTTCCCTTCCTCCACCATCAACTCAGCTCTCAAACGCACCTCTCCCATTTCCCGCACACCTGCCCTCACCCCATCCGCCCGCCACCCCACTAGGGGTAGGTTTCCCCTTGTCCTCACCTACCACCCCAGTCCGGGTGGTGTATAATTCTCTGTAACTTCCGCCACCTCCAACGGGATCCCACTACCAAGCACAACTTTCCCTCCCCACCTCTTTCTGCTTTCCGCAGGGATTGCTTCCCACGTTTCAAACTTAATCTTAAAGAACACAAACACGCTTACAAACACTATACATTCTCTCAAACAAGTACACATGCATCCTCTTGTATCCTGAATGGTCAGTAAGCGCCTTTCACTTCTGTGCTCTCCATAACACCACCATCCTTCGCGTCATCTGCAGCAGGGGTCACCAACCTTTTTTGCACCACAGACTGGTTTAATATTGACAATATTCTTGCGGACCGGCCGACAGGGGGGTGGTGGGAGTGCGGGTGTTAATCACAACTGGAATATAGGTGATAAGTCAACTATAAGTCACTTATAAATGGCTAATACACTCAATTTCATTTCTAAATGGGTTTATCTAACAAATTTAATATTAAACACACAGTGCATATTTTCCTCGCATGAATATAGTGATAAGTCAATTATAATTCACTTACAAGTCAATAGCATCAGAACACTTTATGTAACGATTGGATATTAAACAGACAGCGCATATTTTCGTCATATGAACATATAACAAAATATGTTATATTTTACATATAACACACCAATATCGCTGAATCAGTAGGAGCCCTGGGCTTGTTTCCCTGCAACAAGATTGTCCCATCCAGGAATTCCGCAATTTAGTTTTTGTGGCTCTCAGCACTCACTTCTGTCCCGCTTGCTCACGTTTTTTTTGCTCAAAAAACTCAACCAGTTTGTCTTTAAGTGCAGGGTGCTTGGACTCAAGGTGCCAAATCAGTTTTGAGGGCTTCATTGCCTCATTAGACAGTCTCTGGGCCCAAACTCCAGCCTCCCGCCCGCCTGCCGCCAGACACCTTGGCCAGATGTGGCTCGTCGTGGGTGGGGTGAGAGGACAAGGTAAGGGCCAGAGCCGCGGCAGTCACAGTCCGGAGAGTGCGACCGACTGAGCGAGTGAGGAGTGCGACAGGGCGCGTGCCCACCCCCCTTGTAGGTAGGTAGGATCTGTTGGCCGACAAAAGTTTGTCTTGAGGGATGACTTTCAGTAGATCGCAGCGAGGTAGCTGCTCTGCTACTTACAAAACCCTGAGCCCGAATTAGGTTGTCTGTGAATATTTTAGCACCGGGTTCCCCACAAACATTCGGTGTACTAAATAGGTTTCGAGGCGGCGCCCATCTGTCCGCGCTCCAGGCTAGTAGCAACGGCACTTCTCGCCAGCCGTGCGAGGCAGTCAATTACCTGAGGCTAACCAGTGATCTCTGGCGCGAGGGTATCACTACGTCTAGGCGACTGATGACCTCGCGTGCATTCAAGTTCAACAGTGAGCGTGACAGGGAATGAGGAAAGGTACAGCTGACTCATATAGTTTCATATCGCCAAATCATATCACTTCCTCGTGGTTTGGGGACCTCTGTTCTAGGCCGAAACCTTGGAATATCGGAAAATGGCCACAAAGAACCAACATTTGAGTGTAGTTCCAGGTCAGGGTCATTGGAGGAGGAGGTGGCTCAGCAATTCTGGTGATTTTGAGAGTGATTTTTGAATCTTCTAGTGGCATCCTCTGGTTCTTTAAGTATATTTATCAGACTTCCGGTAAGATGGCAGCATGCTCGGACACAACTGCTTCTATGAGGCCGACCAACGGTGTTATTGTCCTTTGTAAACATATTTTTTCCTATCACAAGACCATGCTGGAAGTTAACAACCTAAAGTATTGCTGGTCTGCCCCATCAGCAAGTTACAGAGAGGCGGAGAAACTAAAGGAGCTGTACTTGGTGCGAACCATGTTTCTAGCTGTGACACAGGCAATGGAGTTGATGCACGAAGATGGTGTGCAGTCTAACAGTGAGTGATAGTCTTATTTATATTTCTTGTGAACACACGGGATTATTAGACATTGAAAGTGTGGAATGCTGCAAGTCCAGTTCAAGGGTTTATTGATGAATGGAGGGGGCGGTCGGTGGGGGTGATATGTGACCTTGGTCATAATGAAGACTAGGCCTCAAGCCGCAGTGTTGCCTGTTCACAGCAGCCCAGGAGAGAAGTGCCTGAGCCAGTGTGACACGGCACCATGTTGTCAGCATTGGTGTTGCCCCCCGGTATCCAATCTGTAGAAGACAACCTCTATTGTGCAGGTAGTCCCTGAGTTACGAATGTCCGACTTACCGACAACTCATACTTACGAACTGAGGAAGGAGAATGCCATCCGCCATTTTAAGTCAGATCCCGACGCCATCCGCCATTTTAAGTCATTGCCGTTGACACTGTGTTGAGTGTGTAACTTTGTATTTGGCTTAAATTTTTCTTAGCAAGATTCACCTTGACCCTGCTCCCCCCCCCCCCCCCCCGCCACACCCCTGTTTTGGTCGGCTGGTGGTGCAGTAAGATCAGCACCGGGGCTGGAGAATGGAGGTTCCCGAGTTCAATCCAGACAGAGACATCTCCGGTGCTGGGTTGAAGTCGATCCAGTGACTCCCGTACCATCCATGCCAGGTTGATGTTGAGCTCGCAACTCGACTCGTAAAAAAAAACACTGCCACCTCCAGTTTAAATTCCCACACAGAGTATTGTGGAGGATCAAATACGCAAACCCAGCACAGCCCCCACTTGTCCCATTTAACCTATCTCAGTGCGGTGAACTTTAGGACCCGGGGAATTCAGTGCGGTGGTCCTTAGGACCCAGCAGACCTCGGGAGCCGGCGGAGGTCGGGACCCGCTGCCCGCAGTGTTTCTGTTCCATTGACGGGAAGTGATCGCGATTGAAAATAAAGTGGAAATAATAAAGCGTTTGGAAAGAGGTGAAATGCCATCAGTCATCGGAAGATCGTTAGGTTACAGTTGGTCAATGATCAGAACAATTTTAAAGGATAAAGAGAGAATAATTGAGCATGTGAATCCCCCTGCCCCAATGAAAGCTACAATTATTACTAAGCAACGCAGTGGTTTAATGATTGGAATACATAAGTTTCTTAAGTGTTTTATATGCATAGAAAGGTAAAACATATGCTATATACTAAGACAAACATTTGACTAACTGACACTAAATAATACCGGATGTACTTGTTCCGACTTATGTACAAATCCGACTTAAAGACGGACTCAGGAACGGAGCTCGTTAGTTACCCAGGGACTGCCTGTATTCAACTGCAGACTGTTACAATATTCATTGTCTCAGGGACTGAGACTATTTTTTCATGTGACACTATTTTGCAGCTATCTTCTATGTGCTATATAAGTATGTGCCTTATGCTATGTCTATCTATTGGTACTGTGTTTAGCAACTTGGTCCCAGAGTAATGTTCTGATTTTCTGCTCTAAAAGATTGTCTGCACATTCCTGATGTGAATCGAAACTTATCCTAGAAAGGACACCAGCTTTTTCCAAGAAATGATGCCACTGAAACAACAATGCAGGCTGATGCAGAGCTCTCAGTATCCAATTACCGTACAAAGGTATGCTGGAATAGCAACAGTAATAAATAACTTGGCCCATCAGACCCAACCTGATTGGCTGATCTTCTATCTGTCCACTCTTCATACCTGGCAGCATCTCAGACAGTCTTTTAACTATTTGTGTTTCCCTGCATTTCCCCTTCCCAGAGTTCTGTGGAAGGAAGACAGAGACACTGGTAACAGTGATGTTCTCAGAGCCAGCAAGAGCCCCTGGTTTCTTGGATACAACTTTGCAGGTCCCTAATTTGAAATCTGGACTGGATGAACAAGATTGATCTACACTAAACCGCACACACCCCATCACCACAGAGGGTAGTGTAGTGACCCCTAGATGATGGTGCATCGAGGTGACAGAGGCAGTCCATAGTACCTCAACACAGTGCAGTAAGGCCTACAGTGATCTCATGAATGTAGTTAATGTGTGACAAACAACAGTTCTGAAAAAAATGGCTTGCCTCTATCGTTGATATGCCTAGAAATTCCATTGCATAGCACAATATTTTTCAAGGTTATGAAACAAAATATATCTAACCTGGAATAAATTATATTTGCCCTCAAATAATTCCACTGCATGCACGCATAATGGCACAGTGCAGCTGAATTTTGTTGCCTTTGGGGACCAGGGACTACAGTGTGTGCTGATGCAGAACCTTCTGGATCTGGAGACTTGTTTGTGAGGTCAAGCAGCACATCTACTCTTACCCCATCGTCCCACCACCCTACCAGAGATTCGCCACCTCCAACGTGATCCTACCACCTAGCACATCTTTCCCTCCACCCACCTTCCTCTTTCCGCAGGGATCACTCCCTATGAGACTCCCTTGTCTATTCGTCCCTCTCCACTGATCTCCCTCCTGGCACCTATCCTTGCAAGCAGACCAGTACAACACCTGTACCTACAGCTCCTCACTCACTACCATTCAGGGCCCTAAACAGTCCTTCCAGGTGAGCCGACACTCCACCTGGTGAGTCTGTTGAGTCGTTTTCTGTGTTTGGTGCTCACAGTGTGGCCTCCTGTACATCGGTGAGACCCAACATAGATCGGGAGACTGTTTCGCCGTGCACCTACACTCCATCTGCCAGAACAAGTGGGGTCTCCCAGTGGCCAGCTACTTCAGTTCCAATTCCCATATGTTCATCCATGGCCTCCTCCTCTGCTGAAATAAGGCCACACTTAATAACACCTTATTTTCTATTTGGTTAGCTTCTAATCGGATGACGTGAACAATGATGTCTCAAACTCTTTTCTCTTGGCAATCCCACCCAAAACCCCCCCCACCCCCACCTCTTTCTCCATTTCCCATCCCCTTTTCCCTTTTTTTACCTAATCTCATCAATCAGCTTCCCAGCTCTTTACTTCATCCCTCCCCTTCCAGGTTTCACCGCTCACCCGGTGGCTTTCTCTCCTCTCCCCCCACCTTTTAAGTCTACTCCTCAGGGGCTGGTGCAGACATGTTTTAATTGAGAGATGTGGAAAGTGGGATTGATCTTCATGGTCTTGGGGAGCTGTACAGCACCAGGTTTACTTTCTTGAGGACTTTGAAAGGTGCAATGTACTTGGGTGCCAAATTTCTAGACTCCTCCCGAAGAGACAAGGCCTGAGTGGACAGCCAGACATTTTGCCCAGGCTGAAAAGCGGGACCCTGTCTTCTCCTTCAGTTTGTCTTGGTTTGTACCTTCTGGATAGAGACCAGCCAAATCTCTCTTGCCCTGGTCCATTTCTGCTTGCATTCTTGGAAGAGATCTTTGGCCCCAGGAACCCCAACTTTGGCCTCCTGTTCTAGAAAGGGTGGCAGAGTATAACCAAACCAGCAGTTGAACAGTGACATCCCCTACCCTGAATGCTGTAAGGAGTTTGAGTGACCTCTGCCCACGTCAAATGGTCGCACCAGTCATCAGGTTTTTCTGAGGCCAGGCATCTTAGGGTTTGTTCCAAATCTTGGTTGACCCATTTAGTCTGGCTATTTTCTAAATGCAAAGCAACATCAGAAATCAGATGCAAAGGGACTTGGGATCCTAGTTTGGATATAAAAGCAATGATGTGATGCTGAGTCCTTCTACGGCAACGGTCAGAATGTATTTGGAGTATTGTGAGCAGTTTGGAACCCCATGTTTAGGAATAGATGTGCTGGCATTGGAGAGTGTTCCAAGGGGATTTATGAGAATGATATAGGGAATGAGAGGGTTAACATTTGATAAGTTTCTAATGGCTCTGGGCCTGTACTTGCTGAGGTTTGGATGAAGGGAGAATTTCATTGAACAGAACTGAATATTGAAAGGCGAGAAAACGTGGACCTGCAGGGGATGTTTCCAACACTGGGAAAGTTTTGGACCAGATGCCATTGTCACAGAAAAGAAGGATGTCCCTTTAGAACAGAAATTAGGAGGAATTTCTTCAGCCAGAATCTAGTGAATCTGTGGAATTGCTTGCCACAGATGGCCATGGAGACCAAGTCATGGTGTATATTTAAAGCGGAGGTTGATTGGTTCGAAATTAGTAAAGGTGTCAAATGTTTTGGGGAGAAGGCAGGAGAATGGGGTGCAGAGTGATAATGAATTGGCCATGATCGAATGGTAATTCAGGCTCAATGGGTCAAATGGCCTGATTCTCCATCTATGTCTTGTCCTTTTGTTGCAACAGTTTTTTTAGTTTGCTTAGAAATCCAATCATGCTGTCCACAAGGTAGAGTCAAACCATCCAAATTTGAGACAGCTTATCTACTGATGTCTATTATAAATTTGATATCTCCCTCCCCTTTCTCAATCTCACCATCTCTATCTCTGAAGACATTTTATCTACTGAACTCCATGATAATCCAATGGACTCTCACAGCTACCTGGGCTATACCTCTTCCCACCTTATTACTTGTAAAATGCCATCCCTTCTCTCAATTCCTCGATCTTCACCACATTTGCTCTCAAGCTGAGCCTTTTCACCTAGAACAAAGGAGATGTCCTCCATTTTCAAAGAAAGGGGTTTCTCTTCCTCCACCATCAACACTGCCTTCAACAGCATCTCTTCCATTTCACACATGTTTGCTCTTACCCCATCATCCTGCCACCCTACCAGGGATAGGGTTCCTCTTGTCCTCACCTACCATCTGACCAGCCTCAGCGTCCAGCACTTAATTCTTTGGAATTTCAGCCACCTTCATTGGGATCCCATCACCAAGAAAATCTTTCCCTCAAACCCACATTCTTCTTTCCACAGGGATCGAACTCTACGTGATTCCTTGTCCATTCATCCCTCCCCACTGATCACTCTCCTGGCACTTATCCTTGCAAGTGGAACAAGTGCTACACCTGTCCCTATACCACACCCCTCACAGCTATACAGGGCCCCAAACAGTCCTTCCAGGTGAGGCGACACTTCTCCTGCGAGTCTATTCGGTCATATATTGTCCAGTGCTCCCACTGTGGCTTCCTGTATATCGTTGAGGCCCGATGTAGATTAGGAGAACTTTTTGCCAAGCACCTACGCTCCGTTTGCCACAAGAAGTGGGTTCTCCCAGCAGCCACCCATTTTAATTCCACTTCCCAGTCCCATTCCGATATGTCAAACAATGGCCTTCCCTACTCTCATGATGAGGCTGGAGGAACAACACCTTATATTTCATCTGGGTAGACTCCAACCTTGATTTCCTGAACCTCCAGTAGTGCCTCCAACACCCTCCCACCAGTCACCCTGTCACCAGTCCCAACCCCTTTTCCTTCTCTCATCGTACCTCCTTGCCCATCAGTTCCCTCTGATACTCCTCACCCCTTTACATTCTTCTATGGCCTCCTATCCCCACGTATCAGATTCCCCAATCTCCAGCACTGTATCTCCTTCACCAATCATCTTCCCAGCTCTTTACTTCACCACTTCGCTTTCCGGTTTCACCTATCACCTTTTGCTTCTCTCTTCCCTCCCCCCACATTTTAAAACTATTCCTCATTTTTTTATGCAGTCTTGCTGAAGGAACTCGGCCCGATATGTTGACTGTACATTTTTCCATAGATGCTGCCTGGCCTGCTGAGTTCCTGCAGCATTTTCTGTGTGTCACTCATTTTTAGGCAATTGTCTATTATTCTTTTCATCATAATTTTACTCACTTTGAACTTCTTCCTTTTTATTTCCCCTGACTGAGATGGCACCCGGATTTGGAAATTACACTGTCCCACAGAATTTCCAGCCTTCTACGATGAGGGATTCCGAAGGTTTGCTGAAGAGCTGCAGTGACTGGTGTGTTATGGATGGAGAGACTCACAGTTACACTGAGTGCTTTCAATTGCTGGCCATGTCTCTTTAAAAACATTTGTCTGGTTCAATAATATGAGGCCCTGCCCCCTGAGTCTCTTAT
The DNA here is from genome assembly GCF_048418815.1 of Hemitrygon akajei. Classification (NCBI taxonomy): domain Eukaryota; kingdom Metazoa; phylum Chordata; class Chondrichthyes; order Myliobatiformes; family Dasyatidae; genus Hemitrygon; species Hemitrygon akajei. The sequence continues at coordinate 34,749,168 of NC_133146.1, read as the reverse complement.
GGACAGAATGTCAATATGGACAAAATACAGAACCCTTGCCAACTTTAGTGCTGTAGACATGATGTTGGGTGGTTCTTCAGACAAGTCTACCACTTCAGCTCATTGACTGAGCCTGGTCCCCTTGGGTTTGTGTCAGTCTACCACATCCCCATAGCTCCTACCTACCTGCAAGGAGTGTTATAAATTGGCTCCAGCATAACTTTTGGAAGGGGAATCAAAGAGATGAATGAACGTGTTAGAGAGAGGGTCAGAGGGGTATAAATCTGATGGGAGAGTTTGGTGTCGGCATTAGTTAAATGTGGTGAATGGCTGCCTTCTTCATAAGGAGGTAAACAAAAATATGGAATATGAAACATAACATTTCTAAGTGGTTACAGGCAGAACACGGTGTGCATTATATTGAAAATGATCAAAGTCCAGCTGAGCACTCAGTACTTTCCGATCAGTCCTTGTGTTGCTTGTAAACCGACAACAGCCTGCCCCTTTGTGGGAGTTGAGGCAAGGCAAGGATCGACAACATGTCCAGACAAGGATAGATTGTAGATAGGCGCAGACAGCTTCGGCAAGAAAGGTATCTGATAATGTAGCTTCCTTTTTCACTGCTGAGAACTGGAGCCATTTTGGCTGACAGAGATGAGGTAAGAATTTAACAGAAGTATTCAAGGAGTACACAGCAACTAAGGAATAATTGTGTTACTAAATTGAAAGTATTGTCAATTGTTAGGCAGTATTTTCTATTGACTTTCAAGCCCTGTATTGTTAATGGTTACTGATTTTGCAAGTAAGAAATTTAAACACACACAGCTTCATGAAATCAACACACATAAAATGCTGGAGGAACTCAGCAGGGTAGGCAGCATCCATGGAAATGCCTAAACAGTCAATGTTTCTGGCTGAGACCCTTCTTCATGACTGGAAAGGAAAGGGGGGAAAAGCCAGATCATAAAAAAGGTTTGGGAGGGAGGGGGAACAGTTAGAAGGTGTTTCGTGAATGTGATACCAGAAAGGTAGGAAAGATAAAGAGCTGGAGAGGAAGGAATTCAATCGGATAGGAGAATGGACCAGAGGAGAAAGGGGAGGAGGAAGGGACCCAGGGGGAAGTGATAGAGAGGTGAGAAGAGGTAAGAGGCCAGAGTGGGGAATAGAAGAAGAGGGAAGGGGGTGGGAATTTTTTTCTTCCCAGACGGAAAAATTGATATTCATGCCATCAGTTTGGAGACTGCCCAGACGGAATGTAAGGTGTTGCTGAGATCAGATGGAAATATATCTTTTAAACAACCTAGTGGTGCTCAGATGTGTAATTGAGAAAGAGCACTCACATATTCCTCATTGCCAGGATCAAACTCCAAGGCCCTCTCAAAGTATTCAGTTGCTCTACCCATGTTCCCATCCAGCTGATACAGAAATGCTCGGACACCAAGAGCCTTGCTGTCATGGGCATTTACACTAAGTTTCCAATCTGCCCACTCCTCCAAATTCATGCAACATTTTTCCCGTTCCCTTGAGTTATATTCAATTTTCACTCCTTTCAGGAAGAGGCAAACAGCATTTGTTTCGGATCTTTTCTGGTGCAGTTCAAATAACCCAGCTTCTAGACATATGCTCTGCATATTCTCTGGACGAATGTCCACTAACTCCACCAATCTACGGTAAATCTCCTCTGCTCTGGAATATTCCCCATTTGTTTTGTAGGTGTCTGCAAGGTCCAGATGTGCTTTAATAAATGACCTTTGACGGTGCTCAACAGCCTTTTCAAGGTGATACTTGCGTTGATTCATCAACTCATCTTTCTGCTGAAATTCAGGATTGCGAAGGCATTCCATCTTAATTTTGTAGCACAATCCAAGTTGGTGGTGTAAGAAACAAGAGTGTGGAGTTAATTCCAATGCTTGTTTCAAGAGCTCGATTGCTTTCTCCACAGATCTCTTTTGTCTATAATATTTTGCAGCATAGCGAAGCACATATGGAAGATCAGAGGTCCTCTGCAATGCTTGTTCAACTAATTCATTTGCTTCCTCATTTTGCCTTAACCTCTTCAGTTTTAGAGCCAACAGCACCATGGCCACAGCATCATCTGGATCAAGCTCCAGTACTCGTCGGAAATACTTCACTGACTGACTCTGATCACGACTCTCTGGGGTTCCAGACAATGATTCCAGCCGATACAGTGCAGTTGCACATCCCATTATCCACTCAGTGTTGTCAGGATCTTGCTCCAGAGCCTTTGCAAAGCATTCCTTTGCCTCCTCATAGTATTCAGCAGCAGAACTCAACAATGACCATCCCTTCTCCCCGTACACCTCGGGTATCATTGCTGTATAGCGAGGGCCATCACTGAGCGGTTTACAGATCATCTCCAGCTTGTCGAGATAGGACTGGGCCTCGGTCAGATGTCCCATGTGGTAATACACCCAGGCAAAGTTTCCATAGGTGATGATGCTTTTTCTTTCAAATTCATCTTTGTGGTTCTCCCTCAGAATCTTTTCAGCTTCCTTTAAATTTTGAATTGCTTCCTCACAATTGCCCTGCAGACAATTTAAAAAAGCGAGTTGGTTGTAGGACTGAGCTTTATACTTCAAATTCATATCGATAGAATCTTGCATTCTGTGCATCACATCTTCCAAGTCAATAGTTTCCTTCTGTGGCCTCCATGTGAAGTGACACTGCAGCTGATCGAGCTTCTCTTTCAATAAATCTCCCGGTGTGTTGCTGCAAGAGAGAAAAAACATAATCATGAATTCCATCTCAGATCACTTGATTCAGGTTTGTCCTGCAATCCCATAAATAGCAGACTTTCTAACTGTATGAAAGTTGCCTTTTAATAAAGTTTTATCTAATTATGGCATTGAAAACCTGGAAATGCTCAGCCTGTCAGTCTGCATCTGAGGAAGGAGAATGTTTCAGATCAGTAACCCAATATGAAGAATTGATTCATGTGATGAAGATGGAAATGTGTCTCCTGAACAGCCAAGGCAGCTGATCTGTTGCTTTGTTACACTGATGGTGGACTTGGTTTTATTACCAGACGTTGAGCTCTCCCACTATTGCAGACTTTCGTTTTTTTGCCAGCAGCCTGAGCATAGCTCCAGATCTCGGTACAGAGAAGTGGTGTTTTTCCCCAGACAGCCACCAGTACTCAGACTCAATGTCTAGAAGATTGAGAACTTCAATAACATTAGTGAGATAAAGCTGTTTTGTGAAGCCCACTGAAGTCTGGCAATTTACGAGTTGCCAGACCAGTTCACAGAACAATTGCATAAGCAACGTCCTCTGATCGTGCTGCACATTTCTGAAAGAACATAGACCAGCATAGAACATAGAACATGTTGTGCCGACCTTTAACCCTACTCTGAGATCAACTCTGCTTCCTGCTTCCTTCCAAAGGAGATGAATTTGCCGCACCGTGGATGCAGCTCCTCCATTCTGTCCTGAAAGCCGCTAGGGGCTGGAAATTATGACAGTTTAGAGCAGCATGTTCCTCTGGTGTATTACCTCAGTACTGAATGCACCCCGTAGGCTCCAACGTGCTCACATCTACATAGATATAGTGTATGGCAGAGTTGAGTCATCTCCTACCTTTAAAGATTTGAAGATTAAAGATTAACTGTCTTTGTCATATGTACATCAAAACATACAGTTAATTGTATCATTTGGCATTAAATCAGATCAAAAAGAATTGGTTAGGGCAGCCAACAAGTGAGTCACCATGTTTCTAGCATCAATGTGCACACTCACCCTAACCCGTACAATGTAGGAGGAGAGTTGAGCATCCTGTGGAAACCCACACGGTCACATCAGACTCTTGATCCAATGGGGAAAACTTCACTCAACTTCACTTGGCCCATTATTGAAATGTACCTACAGACGTTAGGCCCACTTTCAAAGGCTCTTCATCTCATGTTCTTGCTATTTATTATTTTTTTATTTATTGTTATTATTTCCTTTTTATGCAGTCGGCCCTCCTTATCCGCAAGTTCTGCATGCGTAAATTCAACCAACCGCTAATCGAGAAAACCCGGAAGTGCTCTTCCAACACTTGTTGTTCGAGCGTGTACAGACTTTTTTCTCTTGTCATTATTCCCTAAACAATGCAGTATAACAACTATTTTACATAGCATTTACATTGTATTAGGTATTATAAGTAATCTAGAGATGATTTAAAGTATACGGGAGGATGTGTGTGGGTTATCGTGGATCGGGATCGAAAAAAATCGGAAGTTCTCTTACTAAGTAAGTCGGAACAGGTACATCTGGTATTATTTAGCATCAGTTAGTCAAACATTTGTCTATAGTATATAGTATTTATTTTACCATTCTATGCATATAAAACACTTAAGAATGTATGTTTCAGTGCCAGGCCCGTTCCTGAGTTAGATCCAGTGACAGATCACTCCTGAAATGCGCTGTCCAGCCTTGCCTGGTTGATATGGAGAATCAAAAACTCAAAACCCCATAACCCAATAATTAAACCACTGCGTTGCTTAGTAATAATTGTAGCTTTCATCGGGGCAGAGCCTTTCTCACTTTATCCTTTAAAATTGTTCCAATCATTGACTGACTGTAGCCTAACGCTTTTCCAATGACTGATGGTGTTTCACCTCTTTCTGATCGCTTTATTATTTCCACTTTATTTTCAATGATGATCGTGATTATTTTTGTGAACAGAAACACTGCGGATTCAGAGCTCCGCTGCCGGGTCCTAATGTCCACCACACCAAGACAGGTTAAATAAGGTCTGGGGTTCTGCTGGGTCCTAAGATCCACCGCATTAAGACAGGGTGAATAAGGGACTCCAGCATCCGCGTTATTAGAATCCGCGAGGGGTCCTGGAACCAATCCCTCACGGATAAGGAGGGCCGACTGTATTTGCAAAGTTTGCTGTCTTCTACACTCTGGTTGTACACCCTAGTAGGGTGGTCTTTCATTAATTATGTTATAATTGTTATTCTATAGATTTATTGAGAATGCCTACAAAAATGGATCTCAGGGTTGAATATGACAACATATATGTACTTTGACAATATCATTCACTTTGAACTTTGAATGGGAACAGGCCCTTTGCCAGTTCTAAAAAGCAGGACTGTCACAGTGAACGGTGGGGCACTGAGGAGTGTGGCACAACAGAGGGATCTGGGAATACAGATACATAATCCCTTGTAAGTGCTGTCACAGGTCGATAAGGCTATAAAGAGAACTTTCGGCACATTGGCCTTCATAAATGAAAGCACTGAATTCAGGAGTGGAGATGTTGTGTAGAAGTTGTATAAGACGTTGGTGAGGGCTAATTTAGAATATTATGTGCAATTCTGATCACCTACCAACAGGAATGATATCAATAAAATTGAAAGAGTACAGAGAAAATTTCCAAGGTTTTTGCTGAGTCTTGAAGATCTGAGTTATAGGGAAATGTTGAGTATGTTAGGACTTTATTCCCTGGAGCATTGGAGAGTTAAGGGAGATTTTACAGAAGTTTATAAAATCATGAGGGGTATAGATAGGGTAAATGCAAGCAGGCTTTTTTCACTGATAATGGGTGAGACTTGAACAAGAGGACATGGGTTAAGGGTGAAAGTGAAATGTTTAAGGGGAACATGAGGGGGAAATTCTTCACTTCGTCACTCAGAGGCTGGTAAAAATCCATTGCAAATAATAACCAGTTGGAGCAACTGAGAGAGTGAAGAACCATCTGTGGAGGCAGAGGGATAGTTGTCATTTCAGACTGAGGCCCTTTATCAGCACTGAGAAAGAGCCAGTATAAAGAGGGGAGTGGGAGGAGTGAGATAGCATTTGGCAGATGGTAGGTGAAACCAGGTGAGGAAGGGGGTGGTGGACAGATGGAACAAAATGGGGGAGGTTTTGGGTGGAGCTGGGAGGATAGGTAGAGACAGTTTGAGAAGAGAGGTAACAAAGGGGCAATTGGAGCCTGGAAGTATGGAGTAAGGGTGGGTGTCTAGATTCCTGACTAAGTGGAGTGGGACATATCTTCCCTTAGTGGTTATGAACAGGGAGTATTTTCTATTGAAATTTGTACTTTTCTTTTAAGCTTGATGTAAATTAGAATATGTTTCTTGTGCAGCATTCAGAGGTGCGGTGGGTGCCAACTTGACTCTCCCCACAGAAAGGGTGAGTGCTGCCTCATTAAGGAATTCATCAGCTTCACTTACCTGATGTCCGTGTCGCGGTGTAGGCCACATTGTGACCTGCAAATTCCATGCACGAGTTATGCGGTAGTACAAGGAAATTACTGTTTCACCAGGATAAGGGGTTAAGTTTTAAGTCAGAACTAGAAGTTGGAGTGAATGTTGTTTGAACTGCTGAATGTCATCGAGGAATGAAGAAGAGTTTGAGGAGCTTCTGTGTACCTTGTCCACACTAACTATGAAGTACGCATCCACACTGATCACTTTCACAAGCACTGTCCCTAATTTTCTGTGCTTTGGAATTTCGAGTACCGACAAAACAATAAACACAAAAGAACCCAATTAACGAAAAAAAGATGAACATCCAATGTGCAGCAGAATAAATAACACAAATCGTGAAAACAATTGAAGCAAACAACAACATTCGAAACCAAACTGAGTCCTCAGATCCAAACCCCGGAGCAGCCTGGAGTAGGCCCAAAGCCTCGCTCAGCATATTAGCAGACATGCAGCATAGCAGCAGGGCCTGGCTTCATAGCCTCAGTGCCATGGAGAGGGGAGTGACCATCGCAGAGAGCGACTGAAATTGGCTCTCACCTTAGATCCGACACTTTGTCTTTTCAGTCTATCTGGGCCAGCATTAAAATTGACCAAACAATGGAGCAGCAAAAGGCTCTGACACCCTGGAGAGGGTGAACATCGAGGAGAATGAGCGAAATCAGCTCTTGCCTTCGATCTGGGCCAGCATTTAAATCGAATATACAGTAGATTATACCTCGCACTAGAACCTGGCTACAGCGAAGGGCTCGGGCCTAGACTACACAGACCAGCGACTCACTCCAGTCCCGGATTTTCCCCTTCAGTCTGAAACCGCTCTCAAGCTCTTCAAATTAGCTTGGCTCCCAGAGCGATCCATCCTCGCACCGAGGCCATGAGAACTCCACTGCCCCGACTCACCTCTCCGAATGGCTCACTCCATCTACACTGATTCTGTAACACACCGTCCCAGCACAGTGAATGACACATTGAAAGTAGGTCTTTTTGTTATTTTAATATTCATTCTCTAGTGCCACATCTTGTTAACAATGCTGATAAGGGAAAGTATATATACAAAATGAAAGTGAATCTTTAGCTGTAAGTCCCTTGAAAAAAGCAGATGGCTTGTACCTGGAAGAAAAAGGAGAATAACCTCTCTTTAAGTGTTCTTCTGTTCATCAATACTTTGGGTAAATCGGGGTTTCACTGACTTTCTGCATGTGGTGGAATTTTCATAATGAATACATTAAACAAAAACTATTTCAGTTGAAGTAGTAACAGCAGATATTACAAAAAGTTCAGAAAGTCAAGAGAAATCAGTGTCCAAAGTGGAGAGTTTTTGTTGATACAGTATAATGAAACATAATACAAAATATTTATTTATTTTTTGAGATACTGTGAGGAATAGGCACTTCTGGCCACTCAAGCCACACCGCTCTGCAGTCCACTGATTTAACCCTAGGCTAATCAGGGACAACGTACAATGACCATTTAACCTACCAACCAGTACATCGTTAGACAGCAGGAGAAAACCAAAGCACTCGGAAGAAACATACTCAGCCAAGGGGAGAGCGTGCAAACTCCTTACAGGCAGCGGCTGTTATTGAACCTGGGCCGCCTATACTATGAAGTGTTGTGCTAACCACTACACTACTGTGCCACCCTGTTTTGTTACAGTTCAATTGACAAAAAGAGACAGTTGAGTTTCTCCGCTTTTAAGAATTTGCTTATATTCAAATACATTCTAAAGTATTACATTTCCATTAGAGACATGTATTCACAGATATGACAGACCAGAAACCAGTGTGAACTGGATGAAATTGGATTAGTTGTCATCTCCATATGAAATTACTCTCATTGAATGTGGATTTGTTATCTGGCCAAAACTGAATGGCATAATTCACAAAGAGCACTCAGATATTCTTTACTAGAATCAAAATCCAGGGCCTTTTCTAAGCATCCCATAGCCTTCGCCTTCTCCCCGGCCAGCTGGTACGTTAACCCCAGCACACCCAAGGCTTTGCTGTTTCTTGGTTCCCAATCAATTTGCATTGTTGCAATCTCTCTCAATTTATTGTAACAGATTTTCCAGTCTTTGCCACGTTGGATTTTCAGTGCCTTCAGAAAATGGCTGATGGCACTTGACTCAGATTTCATGTTGTTCCATTCAAATAATCCACACTGTGTATGAATTGTCCATTTTTCATTAGGGCTTCACACCTTCCCAAGCTCAGTAAACTGTTACAGATTTGTTTTGCTTTTTCTGATTCATCAATCTTCGAGTGGACTTTGGCCAAATCCACTTTTGCAGAAAATATTGATGGTTTGAGTTCAAATGTATTTTCAAAGTTACGCTCACAGTGACGGATCAGTTCATATCTCCGATGAATGGAACATGTGGAGATTTCTGCTGCCCCTGTTCTTAATCAGACAGAAAAGTTTGATTTTGTAACATAATTCTAACTGGTGGTGTATGGATGCAGAATTTGGAGTATATTCTAAAATTCTTTACAAAAGCAATATTGCTCTATTGACATTTCCCTGTTCTCTGTAAAACTTTTCTACATAGTCAACTCTAATAGTGAGAAGTGATTGGGGAAAGACCTTTCCACAGCAAGTACACCTGGATCTGTTTGAATATCTAGAGTCTAAGTAGATGGGCATAATTCAGAAAGTGCATTGAGATATTCTTCATTGCCAGGATCATATTCCAAGGCCTTTTCAAAGCATTCAATAGCCTCATCCTTCTCCCCAGCTAGCTGGTGCACCATCCCAAGAACACCAAAGGCTTTGCTGTTTCCTGGATTCCTCTCAATTTGTTTTTCTAAGATCTTCCTCAAGTTACTGTCACAGAGCTTCCATTGTTTACTTCCATGACGGATTTTAAGTGCGTCCAGAAAATAGATGATGGCATTTGATTCAGATCTTTTGTGGTGCAGTTCAAATAATCCAAATTGTAAAGCTAGTGCTTGCTTATTATCTGGAGCAAGATCCGTCAAGCTCAGCAGATTCTTGTAGATCTCCTCTGCTCGGTCTACTACTCCATTTTCTAAGCAGATTCCTGCAAAATCCAGTTTTGCAAAAATAAATGTTGATTTCAGTTCAAATGCCTTTTCAAAGTGATATTTGCACTTACTGATCAACTCAGCTTTCTGTTGAAATGCAGATCTGCCAGGATAGTTGCTGCCTGTTTTCTTTTTCAGACTGAACAGTTTTCCCCTGTAACATATACCGATTTGGTGGTGTAAGAAGGATGAGCATGGAGTAAATTCTAAACCTCTCTTCAACAGGCCTATTGCGGCATCAACATCTCGTCCTATTCTGTAAAACTTTGCTGCATATCGAAGCACATATGGCAGATCTGGGGTCTTCCTCAAAGCTTTTTCAATTAATTCATTTGCTTTCTCTGTTTCCTTGAACTCTTGCAGCTTTAGGGCCAACATAACCATGGCCACCGTGTCATCTGGGTCAAGCTCCAGCACCCGTCGCAGATACTTCACTGGCTGACTCTGTTCTTGATTCTCTGAAACACCAGAAATAGTTTCCAGACGATGAAGAGCAGTTGCATAGCCCATAGTCCACTGCACATTATCAGAATCTTCCTCCAAAGCCTTCTCAAAACATTCCTTTGCCTCCTCGTAGTAAACAATATTACCAAAAGTTAACAGTGACCATCCCTTCTCCCCGTACACCTCTGGTATCATTGCTGTATATCGAGGGCCATCACTGAGCGGTTTACAGATCATCTCCAGCTTGTCGAGATAGGACTGGGCCTCGGTCAGATGTCCCATGTGGTAATGCACCCAGGCAAAGTTTCCATAGGTGATGATGCTTCTTCTTTCAAATTCATCTTTGTGGTTCTCTCTCCAAATCTTTTCAGCTTCCTTTAAATTTTGAATTGCTTCTTCATAGTTGCCTTGCTGACAGTTTACAAAAGCAAGTTAGTTGTAGGATGTTGCTTGATATTTTACAACAAATTTTATAGAATCTTGTAATCTAAGCTTCATACCACTGAAGTCAATGTTGTCCTTCTGTGGAACCCACGTGAAGTGACACTGAAGCTGGCAGAGTTTCTCAAACAGGGATTCCTTCAGAGTGTCGCTGCATTCAAGCACAAAGTAATCAAAGATTATTGATGTTCAATCGATTCTCCTTCCTAACTGCTAAATGCTTAGATTATCAAAATTAACAAATTCTGAATTCCTGAGCTGGGGCATTGGCAGAGAAAAATGGGTGCAGAACAGTTCATCTCTGCCTGGTCAGACCAGATTCTACCAGATGGTGATTAAGCCAGTGGAAAACATTTATGGTTCTAGATACCAACCAATAATCCAAGGCAGCCAGCTGAAAATAATGACTATGTTCAGATGATGCTGAATGAATGTCTTTTAATTTATGCAATAGAGCAGAATATATTTACATTCCAATTTGTCATTTAAAGTTTGGGCCAGTACTGTACGTCATTAACTCAGTAGCTGGGAAAAGGAATGGTAAAAAAACAACTTTGTGGCACCATTTCAGTCAGTTGTCTCCCTATCAGAAATCATGGCTGGTAAATTTCAGAAGCAATTGGTAGAAAGGCTGATCAGCCAGTGTCTCCAACAGATGAAACCCATCATCAGACAAAACCGCCAATAGTGAAGCTGTGACCAAAAGTCTCAAGGAAGAGTTTAAAGCTGCTGCTGATGCTATGAAAATACCATGGGTATTTTAAATCAAGAAGGTAACATCCATCATCTGGGACATGCCATGTTCTCACATCTACCAACAGACAGAAGGTATAGAATCTTGGAATCCTGCACCAACACGTTCAAGAGCAGCTACTTCCCTTCAATCATTCAGTTCTTGAACCAATCAGCATAACTTTCATCACTCTTGTTTAACAACTCTCTGAGTGCTTTGCACTAAAATGGGTTTAGTTTATTTTTGTTATAATTGGCTTCTTTCTTTTAGGAACTGTGTATAACTTATGTTTATGTTTCTCTTGTGAATGCTTCTTATGTTATGCAATGTGCCTGTGATGCAGCTGCAAGCAACTTTTTCATTTCACCTGAGCATATTCATTCAGTGGCAACTTTATTCAACACCTCCTGTACATAATAAAGTGGCCACTGGGCGTATATTTGAGGTCTTCTGCCTCTGATGCCAATGCACCTCAGGGTGCAATGTGTTGCGCATTCAGAGAAGTTCCTGCACTGTTGTAACATGTGGTTATATGAGTTATAGCTGCCTTTCCATCAGCCTAAAACCTTCTGACCATTCGCCTTTGACCTCTCTCATGAACAAAGTGCTTTCAGCCACATAATCTCCACTCCTTGCTCCATTCTCTGCAAATTCCAGAGACTGTTCTGTTTGAAATTCCTAGGAGATCCACAGTTTCTAAGAATCAAAAACCATTCCCTCTGGCACCAACAACCAGTGCATGGTCAGAGTCACTTAGATCACATTTCTTCTGCATTCTGATGTTTGGTCTGAACAACAACTGAACTACTTGAGCTTGTCTGCATGCTTTTGTGCATTGAGGGGCTGACACGTTATAGGCTGGTGAGATAATAGCAGGTGTACCTAATAAAGTGGCCACTCAGTGCATGCACTTGTGCAATGAACTCAGCTTAGACTTTGAACTGTTCCTGCAATGCTGACAACACAGCAAATTGGACAAACAATTGTAAAAGTGATAAGAGTAAAATGAAATCAACATAATCTTATGCTTGATACTGTCACAGTCAAGTCTGTGTAAGATGTCTGTCGCTCAGCAGATCCCAGTACAAGAACTAGTGGTATGTCCAGAATGAGAGGTTGAGAATAATTCCTCCTCGGTGCAGGGAATTGTGACAAATAGGGTAAAGATGACAGAGGTGCAAGAGACTGCAGATGATTAAATCTGGAGCAAAAAAAAACAATCTGCTGAAGGAACTTCACAGGTCGAACACTGTGGAGGTAAAAGAATGGTTAATGATTTGGGTCAAGACTCAATATCAGAACTGAAGAGTAGAGAGGAGGTAGACTGTATATAGGAGTCAGAGGAAGCGGTGAGTGCAGGACTAGTAGGTGATACAAGTAACATGACGAAGGGGATCTGAACTCGATCTGTACGCACAGAATCATAAACTGAGAAAGAGCATGAGTGGATCAGTAAGACAGATTCAGTTGTTGGAGATCGAGACAACAAAGGTGAATGTGATAATTCTGGGGAACGTAGCCCTGACAACTGATCCAACCAAATACAGATGCAGATGATCATGAGTGTGGGGAGAATCTGACCGTTCATGTTAAAGCCTGAAGCTACAAACGTTGGAAGCAATGGAACAAGGAATAAGTCTTGGGAGGGAAGAGTGGGTTTGGTGAAGGACGTCAGGCAAGGAGGTTGGTGGCCGGGGTTGGGAAGGAATATTAGGTTGGGAAATGATAAATGGGTGAGTCCGTGGACAGGAAGGGATACTGGGCAATTGACTGGAGGAGGGATTGGACGAGGAAGGACTATGAGGATTTTCTCCTATTAGGGGTGCACACAACAGATGGATCATATTACTGGCAGATCAGTAGTTGATGAAAAAAACTGAGGTCAGGAGATTGCCGGGCAAAACTGATTGTGAAGATTCCCCACTCCCCTTGATGCAATTCTGTTGACTGACATTGTCCCTGATTGGTTGAGACCTAAAGTTAGGATTATGGCCTGTTGTAATGCACTTCCCATGTCAGATTCATCAAGTTATTTAGCAGCTTAAACTTGGGAAGGTCTTTCAAAATGTCCTGCATTCAAGTAACTATCAGTCCAGTTGTAGAAAGAGGCACCAAATTTTAATATTGTCAATCCTACAGTCAATAGGATCCATGTCTATGCTCTCTGGCTCAGATCATTATTGTGGTTGCTGATCAGGTACTGTAACCAAAGATGCACAAAGCTCTCCTTGCAATTGAAGACTCCCTTCCTGGTGTTCACTTTGATTATCAGTCACTGGGATTAATTCTTTCTTTCTGTTTCACTATTCCTTTACAACTACCAGCTTCTCCACATTTCTCCACTCTGAACTCCAGATTCTGCAGTTGCTTCACCTGCATTAACCTGTTACGAACCCCGTAACTGGGTCACTTACCAGCAAAGATAAAAAGGTCCGTTGAAATCTGATGGTACTATTTTTAACAGTATTTATTGGTAAAAATACAAAAAAATAATATCAATGCAAACATACAGATAATATACGTCGTCAATACTAAATCTAAAAGTGCTGGTATAATAATAATCAATAAGAAATAAGCTCTATCGTTGTCTAGGGGATAATGTATTGTCCAATAGAAATATAAAAGTCACTCAGTTCATTCAGGCTGCAGACTTTTGGGTGGAGAGAGAGAGATTTTAGAAACTTGCCGGCTTTCCTTTATCCGATCTTGATCCGTAGTCGTACTTTAGCGAGGCCGTTCACTGGTGGCCTCTTCTTTAGCTAAGCCGTTCTTCCGTGGTGAGGCCGCCAATCCCAGGCAAAGGGAAAGGATGCACGCGAGCCCACTGGCTGTCGTTCTTAAACTCTGTCACTGGACTTCTAGCGTTTCTCCTGGTGCGTCTAAAGGGGTTGTTCCCCAGACCCTCTTTTATCCTTACTCACGGGGTCTCAGATGTCAATCAGGTTGGGATGATGCAATCCCTCAACCAGCCCACTCTGATCATCTCCTGAGGGGCTTCAATGAATAGTACAGTACTCAATACACAATTCCGTCTCCAAGAGACAATGGCCGTTATCCGTGGCTTTGTCTTGCTGAGGCCAGGACACATTCCAAACCTTGAGGATTCTCTCTCATTTCCTGGGTCCCAGACCCGAATTAATAGCGATCTTGTGATTCTCAAGAAGGAGGGGGCGACTTTGTACCCTTCGGCCCCTCAGAGTTGTGGCACATTCATAACAAACCATTATGATGCTTTGTAGATTTTAATCCCTATCTGCTCTGCTCACTGACATCTATAAACTTCAATATATAATTCATGGATCTTCAGAGTATTTTTCCACTAGTAACTTCAATGTTTCATTAGAAGCAGAGAATAAAAGGACCAAATAAGTTGGAAACTGCATCTTAAATCCAAACCAGTTTTCAATTTGACAAACTTTATTCTCTAGGGTGCATAATTGTCATTAAAGTGCATCGACATACTGATAAACACAGTTCAGGTCGTGTATTTTTTTTTTCTTTTTTTGTTGTAATCATACTGAATTTGTAATGTTAGCATAATTGTTACTGAAAATTCTACTTTTCCAGTTCCCTCCAGTGGTTTCAGTAATCTTATTGTCATTAACAGGATCCAGCTCCAGAGATTTGCCATAAACCTTTTCCATTTCAATTACCTTCACTTTATCTCCCAGGGCTCATTACTGCTGAATGCTATTATTGCTCTCTCTTGAACAGGATACATCAATTTTATGCTTAAAATATTTCTTCCCTGACTGCTCTGTATTGCCCCAATACCATGCTAGTTATCATCATAGATTACTGAAATTGAGCTCCTCTCTAGATTCTGAGTTTGAAATTTTCTGTTAATTATAATCATCAGTAACTTAATCTTGCTGGATCTATATACTTTATAGTAGTGGTCGCCAACCCGTCGATCGCGATTGACTGGTCGATCTTTGAGACTTTCCCAGTAGATCCCGAAAAAAAAAGAAAAATAAATACACAAACGCCGTTGAGAGATTGTTTCCGGGTTGCGGGGTTTTAGTTCCGTTCTTTCTGCCCAGTGCGCGTGCGTAAAGCTCCCCTGCACTACACAATGTACTTCAGTGGTCCCCAACCACCGGGCCGGAGGAAACAATATGAGTCAGCTGCACCTTTCCTCATTCCTTGTCAGCCACTGTTGAACTTGAACCCACACGAGGTCATCAGTCGCCTAAACGCAGTGATACCCTCGCGCAGCTGGCGGTAAGTACCATTGCTATCGGCCTGGAGCGCAGACAGATGGGCGCCGCCTCTAAACCTGTTTCACACACTGAATGTTTGTGGAACCTGGTGCTACAATATTCGCAGACGACCTAATTCGGGCTCAGGGTTTCGTAAGTAGCAGAGCAGCTACCACGCTGCGATCTACTGAAACAAACTTTTGTCGGCCAATAGATCCTACGGGGGGGGGGGGGGGGGGGCGGGCACGGGCCTGTCGCTCTCCTCGCTCAGTCGGTTGCTTTCTCCGGACTGCGACCACCGCGGCCCCAGTATGGGGACCTCCGGCTCTGACCGTGTCCTCTCACCCCACCCACGACCAGCCACACCTGGCCAAGGCGTCTGGCGGTGGGTGGGTGGGAGGCTGTCTAATGAGGCAATAAAGCCCTCAAAACTGTTTCAGTACCCTGAGTCCAAGAACTCTGCACTTAAAGACGAACCCATTGAGCTTTTTCAGTGGGAAAAAACATGAGCAGCACGGGACAGCAGCTAAGTGCTGAGAGCCGTGAAAACTAAATTGTGGAATAGATTGGACATAAGGAACCCCCTTTGAGTATTGCTGTAATCCCGACGTGTTTAACAACCATCCCCCTCCCCCCCCCCACATCAGCCGGTCCACAAGAATATTGTCAATATTAAACTGGTCTGTGGTGCAAAAAAAGTGCAGGTAGCCCTAGTGTTTATACATTATTTCTACTTCTGGGTTGCAGGGTTTTACTTCCGGTCTTTTCTGCCCAGTTCACATGCGTGTAACTAGTCGATCTCACCTTTCACTAAGGCCGAGGTAGGGGATCTCGGACTTAAAAAGGTTGGTGACCACTACTTTAGAGTTCTGAAGAACGATGAGCAATTTCATGGAAATATATCAATGTGATAGGGTGGATATTAAGAAGTTTCCACTAATGGGAGAGTCCAGGTTGCAAATTAATGGGGTAGCCATTTAAAATGGCTAACTTTTTTCTGTCAGAGGACGGTGAATCCGTGGAATTTGTTATCTCAGAGGGCAAAGAAGATTGAGTCACTAGAGATATGTAAATCAGGTTTGAGGGTCTGGTGGCCTACTCCTGCTTCTAATGTCTTACATTCTTATATCAACATCTGTGTAATACACTCCGATTGGCCAGGTTCACTTCCTAGAGGTGATTCCTGCCTTGTTAACCTTGGGCAAATCAGGGCCAATATTTTGCCCTTATGGTGTGCAACCACTGCTACCCCTCAATTGCAGCTCAAACTCCTTTCTTTCCTCTGAAAGAACTGGGATGATTGGCTGACACAGAATGTAGCTCTTGGCAAATGCAAGCAGTGGCTGCTCCTTTAGAGATCGTCCCAAGGTGCAAATTAAACAGCTCAAGATTAATGGGCCCAGCACAAACAGAATAGCTTTCACTGCAAACTATTGTATTGAGCTGTGTTAGAGAGTTAGAGTCATGGCAAAGAACAGCACGGAAACAGGACCTTTGGCCCATCTAGTCCATGCCAAACCATTTAAACAGCCTATTCCCACCGATCTGCATTGGGATAATATCGCTCCATACTGTTTCCATCCATGTATCCATCCAAACTTCTCTTAACCGCTGACATTTTTTATTGCAGTCTGATGAGCCCATGTGCAGGACTAAGCTCTGATAGCGGAACGGGATCTAAGCAGCTTCCTTATTGGGATGTTAGTGGAACAGGATCTGACCAGGTAAGTGACAGTTGTCCCATGTGGTTATGCACCCAGGCAAAGTTTCCATAGGTGATAATGCTTCTTCTTTCAAATTCATCTTTCTGGTTCTCCCTCAGAATCTTTTCAGCTTCCTTTAAATTTTGAATTGCTTCCTCATTGTTGCCTTGTAGGTGGTTTATAAAAGCAAAGTGGTTGTAGGATGTGAATTGATATTTTACATCAAGTTTTATAGAATCTTGTAATCTAAGCTTCACATTATCCAGGGCAATGATATCTTTCTGTGGGCCCCATGTGAAGTGACATTAAAGCCAGTGAAGTTTCACAAGCAAGGATTCCTTTAATATGTTGCTGAAAGAAAACAAAGTAATCAAAGGCAATTTATGTGCATTGGATTCTCTATCCTAACTGCTAGGAGATTAGATTGACAAGATTAAGCAAATTCTTAATAACTGAGGAGCTGCAGACTTGAGTAGAGGTGAATTCTGAATATTTCCATCCCTCCCTAATCAGATCAGATGGAGATGAGCCAAATGGAAGACAGATTTGGTTCTAAAAATGCCATTAACTAAATTGGGAGAAAATCTGCAGGTAAATAGATAAATAGATCTGTTATTGATGACAAAGGAAATTGCATTGTTACAATAGCATTACAGGTGCGTAGAAATACAAATGTTACAAGAGATGTAAAAAAAAGTTTTTAAAACATTACATCAGTCTAATAAGAGGGTATCTTCACTTCCGCAGCTATGGGTTGACTCATTATAGAGCCTAAAAGCTGAGGGTAACAATAACCTCATATAATACTCTTTGGAGAAGCGCAGTTGTCTTCGTCTATTACTAAAAATATTCCTCTGTTCAGCCAAGGTAGCATGCAGAGCGTGAGAAACATTTTCCAGAATTTCCAGGATTTCCCATAGGGTCCATTGTCCTACCATGGCCTCCAGTGTGTCCAGTTTGATGCCTCTAAAAGAGCCAGCCTTTATAATCAGTTTATTGAGCCTGTTGGCATCACCCGTGTAGAATCCGTTATCCCAGCACATCACTACATAGAAGATTGTACTGGTGACAACAGACTGGTAGAACATGTATAGGAGAAGCCTGCATACTCTGAAGGACCTCAATCTCCTCAGGAAGTGGAGGAAACTCTGACCCTTCTTGTACTCAGCTTCTGTGTTGGTGCTACACTTAAGTCTGTCATCCAGGTGCACTCCCTGGTACCTGTAGGTCCTCACCTCATCCAAGTCCTCACCATCAATAGTAACAGGGAGCAGTGTCAGTTTAGTCTTCCTTAAGTCCGTCACCATCTCCTTTGTTTTACTGATGTTGAGCTGCAGTTGATTCAGCTTGCACCATTTGACAAAGTCCTCCGTATTCATCCTCCCGTCCTCCCTTTAAACACCCAACTATCGCAGGGAATTTCTGCAAATGACATGATTCATTGATTACCCTGCCCTGCAGAGTTCCACTAGCATTTTGTGTTTGTTTTACTGGATTTCCAGCATCTGCTGATTGTCGTGTGTCACAAAAGCACATTCTTTATGTAAACACTAGTTTTCAAAACAACTGGCACTCATGGGACAGCAATTTAGTTGTTGGAGGTAATGCACATGGAATGCTGGGGGATCTCTGCAGATGAGGCAGCCTCGAGGAAAGAGAGGAAGCAGTCGATGCTTTGGGCCGAAACACTTCATCAGGAGTCTCAATGAAGGGTCTCAGCCCGAAACATTGACTGTTCACTCTCTTCCATAGATGCTGCCTGACCTGCTGAGCAACATTTTGTGTGCATTACTCGGAATGGGCTTTGGACTCTGAGGCCAAGTGGCATACACTGGCATTCCGGGGAAGGGATCCTTCCCAGTTAAGGACCAGGCAATTTCTGATTCAGAAGCTGGGAAACCGAAGTAAAAAAGTGATTACGTGTTTCCATACGGTGTCCTTCGCTTTATCAGAATAAATACATGACTTCTGCATTTCAGTGACAACTTGTGATGAGGCTGACAGATTGCCAAGCTCTCCTCAGGGGATCTAATGGACTCACCAGGCAACTGAAGCTCCACCATCAGATAAAAGACTCTTTGTCTGAAAATGCTATGACCAGGAGGAAGCAAAGCTCCATGTTAAAACACCCCATGTAACTGAATGAATGACCTGTGTAATAATGGGTATACAGTGAATGGGACAACCTCCAGGTATGTGACGTGGACCAGAACAATCAAATGCCTGATAGTGACCAAATCTGAAAATAAGCCTACTTATGTGGAGAGCTCATAATGTTGACTACATGGTATATACAGACAGAGAGGTCAAAGGCTTTTACCACAATAAATCTGTCTGTGGAAAGGTAATGGGCATCTGAGACAGGAGAGTACGGATAAGAGAATTAAATGCCCAGTGTGTGCACAGAACAGAAAAGAGTAAACTGAGAAAGAGCAAAATAAGCTTGGATGCTGCCTGACCTGCTGAATTCCTCCAGTATTTTGTGTGCATTCCTTTGATTTCCAGCATCCCTTCCTTCCTGAAATGCCTCCCTTCCTGTTTATGTCAGGACTCCTGATGAAGGGTTATTGCCGTCAACTGTTTCATCTCTACATCTGCAGAGATCCTCCAGCATTCTGTGTGTATTACCTCCAACAACTAAATTGCTGTTCCGTGAGTGCCAGTTGTTTTGACAGGAAGTGTTCAGATAAAGAATGTGCTTTCATGACACATGACATTCTGCAGAATAACACAAAGTGCTAGAGAAACTCAACAGGTCAGACAGAGTGATTTCTCTGTGGACCTTATCAAATCTTTTATTGTAATCGCCAACATCTAGGTAAGTATCAGCCTTTCTACACAACCTGTCTTCAGAATTAGTGCTTTCAGGACCAGCCTCATTCGAAAGAGTCTCCAAGCTCAGAGTCTGATGTTTAAAATATCGTGCCCAGAATAAACCCGAGAACTCAACCATTGTAAATTATTGAGAGATTTAAACAGAAGTAGCACAACAAGTATAGATTCCAACATCCCTTGAGGTTAAGGCTATGTTTCTGTTTGTCACGTCAGTTATTTGTCTGCTGTGTGTCATAATTTCCCTGGATTTCTCTGCTCTTTCACCAGTATCCATATTTTTCACAGCACACTCCGGTTTCCTCAGTTTTTCCTATTCACCTTTTTGCCAATGATCCTTTTCAGCTTTTAATCCCCATCTGCTCAGCTCACTATACCTCTCAGCGACAGCTGTAAACTTTAGTCTCTCAGTCACTGTTCCTGCATTTCCCTGAATGCATCCGACTGGGAAAAGTCAGTTCCCCACTGCGGAACTTAAAAATCATGCCATCTATTTGGAGGATATGCCCCTTCACGTAATGTTTGCTTTCCTCACTCCCAATCAGCTCCCTATCCTTAAGTGACTTAGCACCACAGACCTTGTTTCAAATTATTATCACATCCTGGGATATCAAACTGAGTGCTCACATACTGTGGGCTCATCCCACTCCAGTGGTCTCTGATCCCAGGATCAAGCTAAAGTTCCCAGATCACAAACCTGGGATCAGATCCAAAATCCTTATGCTGAATGACCACCAGCACCTTTTCTGGCCTCCATGTCCAGAAACAGATCACATTAAATCTGACTGATCCAGATATCCATGCTAATGTTGCTGTCAAATGTCCTAGAATTTGTAAACATTCTGTAAAGTGAAGATGTGACTCACCTCATGATGCTGTGCAGAATTCCAGCTGCACCTCAGATGGCTGATTAGCTG
This sequence comes from Hemitrygon akajei, assembly GCF_048418815.1. Classification (NCBI taxonomy): domain Eukaryota; kingdom Metazoa; phylum Chordata; class Chondrichthyes; order Myliobatiformes; family Dasyatidae; genus Hemitrygon; species Hemitrygon akajei. The sequence goes on along the minus strand of NC_133146.1, from coordinate 34,728,655 downwards.
AGTAACTCTGCAAGGTGTCATTCTAGTTGTTTATATACTTTCTAGGTGGAGCTAAAATCTACCAAAATATTTGTCTCATTGTGGATCACGAAAGCAAAGCTGAAGAAGTCAAATGTTTTCTTCCTGGAAGTTGTTTGTGTCATGAAGAAGTTTCCATGTTCAGAGTGTCAGGGGGCAGAAGTGAGTCTATTTGCTATTACTAAGGAGAAGGTTCTTGGGAAGCTGGAAGGTCTGGAGATAGATAGTCACCCGGACAAGGTGGACTACGCTCCAGGGCTCTTAGAGAACTAGACGAAGCAATAGTGCAGGCCTTAGTTCTGATCTTTCAAGAATCACTAGATTCTGGAATAGTTCTGGAGGACTGGAAAATTGAAAACATCATTCCACTCTTTAAGAATGAAGGGAGGCAGAAGAAAAGAAATTATAGGCCAGATAGCCTGATCTCACTATTATTGATGATGTTTCAGTGTACTTGGAGGCTTAGGATGAAATAGGTCAAAGTCAGCATGGAACACATACCACAGGCCAGACAGCATCAATAGGAAGAAGCACTGTTGACGTTTCGGACTGAGACCCTTTGTCAGGACTAACTGGGAGACCGTTTCGCTGAACACCTACGCTCTGTCTGCCAGATAAAGCAGGATCTCCCAGTGGCCACACATCTTAATTCCACATCCCGTTCCCATTCTGATATGTCTGTCCATGGCCTCCTCTATTGTCAAGATGAAGCTACACTCAGGTTGGAGGAACAACACCATATACCGTCTGGGTAGCCTCCAACCTAATGGCATGAACATTGACTTTTCTAACTTCCGTTAATGCCTCTCCCCTTCTTACCCCATCCCTGATATATTTAGTTTTCTTTCCCCCCACTCTTTTTTTCCCTCTCTCTGCCCATCACTCTGCCTGTTCTCCATCTCCCTCTGGTGCTCCCCTCCCCCTTTCTTTCTCTGTAGGCCTCCCGTCCCATGATCCTTTCCCTTCTCCAGCTCTGTATCACTTTTGCCAATCACCTTTCTAGCTCTCAGCTTCACCCCATCCACTCCGGCCTTCTCCTATCATTTTGCATTTCCCCTTCCCCCTCCTACTTTCAAATCTCTTACTATCTTTCCTTTCAGTTAGTCCTGATGAAGAGTCTCGGCCCGAAACGTCAACAGTGCTTCATCCTATAGATGCTGCCTGGTCTGCTGGGTTCCACAAGTATTTTGTGTGTGTTGTTGTTTGAATTTCCAGCATCTGCAGATTTCCTCGTGTTTGCAAAGTCAGCATGGATTCCTTAAGGGGAAAACTTGCTTGACAAGTCTGTTGGAATTCTTTGAAGGAATAACAGACAGGATAGACAAAATCAGTGGATATTGTTTACTTGGTTTTTCAGAAGTCCTTTGACAAGGTACTGCACATGAGGCAGCTTAACAAGAAAAGAAACCATGGTCTTACAGGAAAGATTCTAACATGGAGATACATAAGATTGGCTGACTGGAAAGAGGCAAACATTGGGAGTAAATCAGGCCTTTTCTGGTTGGGTGCCAATGACTAGTGGTGTTCTTTTCACATTATGTGTCAATGATTTGATGACAGAATTGATGGCTTTGTGGCCATGTTTGCAGACAGACTGGAGATAGGCAGTGGGGCAGATTGTGGTAATGAAGCAGGGAGTTTGTAGAAGGACTTCGGCAGATTGGAAGAATGGACGAAGAAGTAGCAGATGGAATATCGTGTAGGGAAGTTATGGTCATGTATACTATTTTCTAAGTGGGGAGAAAATTCTAAAATCTGAGTAGTAAAGGGACTTGGGAGTCCTTGTGTAGGATTCCCTAAAGATTAACTTGCAGGTTGAGATGGTGGTGAGGAAGGCAGATGCAATGTTAATATTCATTTCAAGGGGACTAAAATGCTAAAGCAAGTACTGTACGTAATGCTGATGCTTTTATAAAGCATTGGTCAGACCACACTTGGTGAACTGTGAGCAGTATACTGCCTTTTATCTATGAAAAGATATTCTGGCATTGGAGAGTCTCCAAAAGAGGTTCATGAGAATAACTCAAGGAATAAAAGGTTAACATATGTGGAGTTTTTAATGGCCCTGGGCCTCTACCTTCTGCAGTTTAGTTGATGAGGTAGTGAGAATCTCATTGAAACCTATCGAATACTTGAAGGTCTGAATGGATTGGATGTAGGGGGAAAATTTCCTATAGTAGGGGAGTCACGGACAAGAGGGCACGATTGTGACTGTGATCAAAGTGACCAGAGAAAAACTAAATCTGGTGATTAAAAAAGTCTTTGTTCAGAACAACAAGCTGGAATCATTCTGGAGTCAATCTCGGTAGGGGCTCACAAACCCAAAGATACAGAACATTTTTATACCCTTAAGCTCAAACGTAACAGTGGTGTTTGATTACAGTTTCAACAGATACAATTATATCAGTTACTTCAATATTTTGGGTTGACAATGCTTCCTTTGAATTACAGATCTACAGTGAGAGAATTCTGAATGTGCAAATATCTTTGCTAATTGCAACCTTACTTGAACCCATTTACAATGGGGCAAATTACTTAACCCACAGTGAGTGCTGAAGTGGGGGGCATGATAAAAGGTCTCGGTCTGAAAAATCGTCTGTTTTTTCATTTCCATAGATGCTGCCTGACCTATTAAATTCCTTCAGCATTTTGTGTGTGCTGACCTGGATTTCCAGCATGTGAAGACTGTCTTGCGTTTAAGCCCATAGCTGCCTGGATTGCTGCAGGCCAATTAACACAACCTCATTGTTTTAAGCTTCGGCTGACACATATACAAATGTCTCACAGTCACCATTTTGGAAACCATCTCGCTTTGTCTATGGGCAGACTATGCTCCACAGAGGGTACAATGGGCGATTTTAATGTCAATTTACTGCTTTCAGTTTGCAACTCACATGAAGAAATGAAGACTGTTTCTCACGTGAATTAACATCTGCCTTATTCACATCACTCTAGAATACTCCCTGACAGGCACAGCTGCAGAATAGAGGGTCATCCAATTAGAACGGAGAAAGGAGGAATTTCTTTAGCCAGAGGGTGGTGAGTCTGTGGGATTCTTTGCATCAGACGGCAGTGGAGGCGAAGACATTGATTATATTTAAAGCAGTGGTTGATAAGTTCTTGATTGATAAGGGCAAGGAAGGATATGGGGAGAGAGTAGGAAAGTTGGTTGAGAGGGCTAATAATTCCGCCATGATGGACTGTTGAAGCAGACATTTTGGTCCATATGGCCAATATCCCCTCATACTGTATATGGCACTGTCAGGGAGCACTTCAAGTAGCATAAGGCATCAGGGATTTAAATCTGCAGCTCCTCTACACCGTTTCCATTTCATCCACACCTCTCCAACTTCTCAAATAACTATGTTTCAGAGGGGTCATCAGTTCTAATGCACCGGACAGTGAAGACAAGGAGTGGAGCTGGCAGGAGTCAGGAACATGGTTCCTCTGACACTGAGCTCATCTTTAAAGCCAAGGAGGAATCTTTTATTTTTTTTAAATTATAATAGTGTCAATCACATTATACCGCCTTACATAATCATGCACATTGTACCTCACCAACCTTTACAATCATCAGACCATGTCACCCAAGGACTTGTGCTAATATTATCTTGTGACTGTGTGTGCTGGATCATAACTATATGTGGTCTGTGTGACTATATGTACTGTGTTTTGCAATTTGACCCCAGAGGAACGATGTTTCATTTAGCTGTATACATGCCTATGATTGAGTGACAATAAACTTGAACTTGAAGTGAGTGGTCTCTGAAATTAGGGCTGGGCTGACAGCAGAAAAAGGATGTGATGAAAGAGGAAAGGGAGCCTATGAAGAGTGTGAAATTGAGGGAGTAAATGTTTAGTGCAGTGATGTGGTGCCAATAAAGAGAGCTGATTAAACCTGTTCAGAGACAAGTTACTTGAGAGGTGTTGATGCTGATGGAAGTCATTTCATCAAGGCCCTTACTTGTTCCCTGCAGATGGCAGAATGGCTTTGGGCTGTCAGATGATGAGTCACTTACCAACTGGGTACCACTCTGTCCTGTCCTGTCCTAATCTAGATTTGAGCCAATAATGATCCCGAGGATATGGACTGTTTAGGAGAAAATTATTAGTTTGGCTCTTTGTGAACACAATATGTCTGTGTAATTTTCCACATTGCATATTGTTCCTGAACTGTAATAGCTTGAATAGAAGGATAATTGATTCTAGGGAACAGGTCTTCAAAGGGATGTTGTCTGATCCCATGGTTTTGGCTGTGTCTGTTGTACTCAGTTGTCACTTGGCATCATATAGAATGAATTGAATTGTTTAGAGGCAAGATTCCATGGTGCTGAGATGGATCGTTGGTTTGGCACTTCATGCTGGGCATGGCTGTGGATATTTTTTTATCCTTTTTTTAAGCACTGCCATTCCATCTCTGCTGTCAGCGAGGTTGGGAATTCTCAGAGATTCCCACTCCTGTTAGTTGACTTATTAACCACCACCTTTGATGACAAGGTTTAGTAGGTCTGATCCATTCATGTAATGTCTGCTCTGCCTATTGCATATTCCTGCTGCTGATAATGAGTCATGTCATGGGCATCTAGTACAGAGCTGCCTGTTCTATTCGGAGTCATTCCAATTCAGAACTAGAGCTGGGAGTGCTTAAACTGATATGGCAGGGGGATGGGAACCAGTATGATAGAGCTGAGGATGAGCAGCAGTAGATGATGGACAAGTCAATGATTCAAAATAACTACAGACAGAGCAAAGAGTTAAATTGTACCACAGAGGCAAAATCAATAAGGACAAAGAATACCGGACTGACGGTGATGTATTTGAATGCACGTAGCATTAGGAATCAGGTGGACAAACCGGTGGCGTAATTAGAGATTGGTCAGTATGTTGTTGTGGGCATCACTGAGTCATGGCTGAAAGAATGCCATAGCTGGGAGGAGCTTAACATCAAAGGATATACTTTGGGAGTTTAACATCAAAGGATATACTTTGGATCGAAGGCAGGAAGGCATAGGCAGTGGCGTGGCTCAGTTGGTAAGAAATGGAATTACATCTTTGGAAAGAGATGACATAGGGTCAGAGGATGTCAAATCTTTGTGGGTAGAGTTAGGAATCATATATAAGCCTCCAAGTAGTAGCCAAGATGTGGAGTTGAGATTGCAAAGGGAGCTGGAAAAGGCATGTATTAAGAGTAATGACACAATTGTAACAGGGGACTTCAATATGCAAAGGGATTGGGAAAATCAGGTTGCTGTTGGATAACAAGAAAGGGACTTTATTGAATGCTTATGAGTTGGCATTTAGAGCAACTTGTCCTTGAGCCTATAAGGGGAAAGGTTATCTTAGATTGGGCACTTTGTAATAACCCAGATCTTATTAGTCAACTTAACATAAAGGAACCCTTAGGGGGCAGTCATCATAATATGATTGAATTCATTCTGCAATTTGAGAGGGAGAAGCAGAAGTCAGATGTATCAGTATTGCAGTAGAATAAAGCGATTTACAGAGGTATGAGAGAGGAGCTTGCCCAGGTGGATTGGAGAGGTATACTGGTGGGGATGAAGGTGGCAAAAGTTTCTGGGAATAGTTCAGGATAGATGTGTCCCACAGAAGAGGTTCTCAAACAGCAGGGCAAACAACGGAAGTTAAAAACTGCATAAAAGCCAAGGAAAGGGCATATAAGGTAGCAGAAGTGAGTGGGAAGTTGGATAATTGGGAAGGTTTTAAAATTCAACAAAAGACAACTAAACAAGCTATGAGAAAGGAAAAAATGAAATATACGGGCAAACAAGCTGATCATATAAAGCAGGATACTAAAAGTTTTTTTCAGTTATATAAAGAATGAAAGGGAGGTGAGAGTTGATATTGGACCACTGGAAAATGATGCTGGTGAGGTAGTAACGGGGGACAAAGAAATGGCAAATAATTTAGTAAGTACTTTGCTTCAGTCTTTACTGTAGAAGGCACTAGCTGTATGCCAGAGGTCCGTGAGTGTCAGGGGATAGGATTGAGTGCTATTGCTACTACAAAGGAAAAAGTGCTAGTAAATCTGAAAGGTCTTAAGGTGGATAAGTCACTTGGACCAGGTGTACTACATCCGGCAGTCCTCAAAGAGGTTGCTGAAGAGATAACGCATACATTGGTCATGGTCTTTCGAAAATCGTTTGATTCTGGCTTAGTCCCAGAGGACTGGAAAATCTCTCCACTCGTCAAGAAGGGAAGAAGACAGAAGAAAGGAAATTATAGGCCAGTTAGCCCAACCTCAGTGGTTGGGAAAGTGTTGGAGTCCATTATTAAGGATGAGGTTTTGGGGTACCTGGAGACTAATGATAAAATATGTCAAAGTCAGCATGGTTTCTGTAAAGGCTATCTTGCCTGACAAATCTGTTAGAACTCTTCAAGGAAGAAACAAACATATTGGACAAAGGAAAGACAGAGGATGTCATTTGCTTGGATTTTTAGAATGCATTTGATAAAGTGCTTCTCATGATGCTGTTTAACAAGATAAAATCCTATGGTGCTACAGGAAATACACCGGCATGGATAGAGGAATGGTTGACAGGCAGGAGGCAGTAAGTGGGAATAAAAGGGGCCTTTTCTGGTTGGCTGCCAGTGACTAGTAGTGTTCCTCAGGGGTCAGCATTGGGACCGCTACTTTTCACATTGGTTGTCAGTGATTTAGATAGTGGAATTGATGGCTTTGTGGCAAAGGTTGTGGATGATACAAAGATAGTTTGAGGTAGGTAATGCTGAGGTAGCAATGCAATTGCAGCAGGACATAGACAAATTGGAAGAACGGACAAAAAAGTGGCAGATGGAATGCAGTGTTGGCAAATGTATGATAATGCATTTTAGTAAAAGGAACAATAGTGGAGATTATTTTCTAAATGGGGAGAAAATTCAAACATCAGGGGTGCAAAGGGACTTAGGAGTCTTCATGTAAGACTTCCAGAAGGTTAATTCATAGGATGAGTCTGTGGTAAAGAAGGCAAATGCAAGGGGAATAGAATTTATTTCAAGGGGAATAGAATATAAAAATAAGGAGATAATGCTGAGGCTTTATAAGACACTAGTAAGGCCACACTTGGACTATTGTCAACAGTTCTGGGACCCATATCTCAGAAAAGATGTAGATGTATAGTCATTGGAGAGAGTCCAGAGGAGATTCACAAGGATGATTTCAGGAATGACGGGGTTAACATACGAGGAGTGTTTGGTAGCTTTGAGCCTGTATTCACGGGAATTTAGAAGAATGGAGGGGAATCTCATTGAAACCTATCTCATTGAAAAGACTAGATAAAGTGGATGTGGAGAAGATGTTTTGTCTGGCGGGAATATCCAGATCTAAAGGTCACAGCCTCAAAATTGAGTGGTGACCTTTTAGAACAGGAGTAAGGAGGGATTTTTTTTGCCAAAGAGTGGAGTATCTGTGGAATGTATTACCACAGACTGCAGCAGAGACCAAGTCTGCGGGTATATTTAAAGCGGAGGTGAATGGATTCCTAATTGGTCGGGATATGGTGAGAGGACAGGTTCATGGGGTTGAATGGGATCCGGGATCAGCCATGATGTACTCGATAGGATAAATGGTCTAATTCTGCACCTATCTTTTGTTGTCTATGGTCTTTACCAGGTCCACAGTTCTACATAATACGATGGTAATACGGAGGGGAGGAGTGAAATTATGATGGCGCTAAATGGCAACTCCTTTACTTGCATCTTTGGAAACAGCTCTATTTCTATATTTGATTTCCCTCTTCAAGGTTCCCCTTTTCCCTTTTCAAGGTTCATTTGAAGACCCTGACCTGGACTTACACTCTAACTTCAGTTCTTTGTGGGAATGTGACCCACTCCCAGGGCCTCAAGACATTCCGCTTTTTGATATCCCAAGGACGCGGCCTGGAAGACTAGTGCACCTTCAGGATGCCAGATTTTCATGGCTCTGGAGACAGGCTGATTCTAGGCTGGTGCCCCTGACTGAGGCCTCACAGGAGAACACGGAACACTGGGAACAACGGGTTACCTGCCGTGGGCTGTGTGTCCTGAGACCTGAGCCTTTCTGGAGCCGACTCTCTGAATGCAGAGCTCAAAAAAAGTGACACAACAGATTTTCAGGTGTATATGGTATACATTTCTCTGACATTAAATGTGGCTATTGAACCTAGTTGAACTCCAGTGCTGGACAGATCCATCTCCATAAGGATGGTGCAGTATTCACTTTTACCAATCATACCCAACCAAGGCTGGCTGTAAATGACGAATCAAACTGTGGAATGGAGTTCAATCAGAGAAAGAGATTGAGGATTGATCTTCATTATGAATTTTGAGACTTCAGGTTTGGGAATCAAACATAAGACAATTGGAGAAGATGATGCCTACGGAATTAAGAATCAGGAAGAGCAAAACTAGGAAGGGAAAGGAATGCGAAACTGGGATTTATGACCAAACTTGGAAAGTGGAAGTGACACTGAGATGAGAGGAACCAGTAAAAGTCTAGACCAGACGAGTGCAAAATCTGTATTACACTTCCTACTTTACAATGTTGACAGACTTACAGGTTTCTTATCAGAATAAAGAACTGGCTGCAGTTGGGACATCCTGAATTTGAGGACAATGCTATATAAACAGAGGCCAGGTCTTTTCTTTTGGGGACTGAGGAAAATGATGACTTGACATCTAAATCCCCCAACAGATAAACTGCTCTTTCTTTATGGTGGATTGGAGTTGATCAGATGCTTGGGATTATTGGGTAACAAGGAGAGGGAGAAATTCTCCCTTCAAGTTCCAATGATCTGTTTTGATCAGGGGTTACCTCACTCTTCGTTATCCATGCATCCAGTTGTTTGTGTTGGTGAAAGATTTGGAAATCCATTTTCAAAAGGTAGCATGTTCTGAGAGTATGGAAATTGAGATAATCGACTTCCCAGTGGAGTTCTAAGTTATTGAAGGTTTAATTGAGGAAGGAGAGGAGGAGGATGTGTATGTTATGTATATTTTATATTAAGATAAGTTTATATTAACTTCGCTTCATCATGGATTTTATGTACCTTGCTGTTGCAAGAAGCTAAACTTCATGGTATCCATACTGTGTGCATGCACAGAATGCCAATGACATAAAAATAAACTTGAACTTGAAATTCAGTCTGACAGGAGAGGGAAGTGGAATCAAGCGAAGAACTGGGAAGTGCAAATTAGATCTGTGGCAGGAGGGATTTAGTGGAAGGAGTATGTGGGAAATGGGCAGATGGAGTGGGTCTAGGCTGGGAAAGAGTCAGGATGAATGGGGTTTAGCTTGTGTGAGTCGGAGGAGCTGGGTAGATCAGGACAGAGAAAAGGGACAGAGAGGGAGCAGTTTACTGGAAACTAGAGAAGTTAATGTTCATGCCATTAGGTTGTAAGCTCACAAGGCAGTATATGACATCATTGTTTACACTTTAAAGTGACTTTGGGTTTGCTTCGTGGCAGTGTGTGCTGCACCTGGTCCCTGTGCACACAACACAAAAACTTCACCTGTAATTCTTCAATATTTTATCTTCCAATTCCACTGATTGCATTATTTTCAGGGCTTTTTACAAAAATAGGGATTCAGCTCTGATAACAACTGTCTCTAAATCCACTGATTATTGCTCCTTGTTTCTATATTTCTATTTTCCTCTTTGAACTTGTAGCAATCTTCTATGTTTATGCTGTTTATTTTATCATGTCAATTATAAATAATTTATGTTATTTTAAGATTATGTTAATTTATGTTTTTTCATATTTGTAATACACTGTGCTGCTGCTGCTAGGTAGATAACATTTCTAGTATTTACACTTTGTGTATGCATGTCTATGAGAAAGAACAATAAATCTGAATCGTAACTTATCTCGTTCTGCACACATGAGCCTGTACTTTTCAATTACATGTTTGACAAAACATACAAAATGTTGGAGGAACTCAGAAGGTCAGGCAGTATCGATGGAAAGGAATAAACTTGCACTAATTTCCTCGATTCCGCCCCCTGCTTTGTTCAGTGTGATCAATTTAAGCATTTGCATGATACTGCTCAGCTTAGAGTGAAAGTGATCCTCACAAATCCAATGGTTCACCGAGTTTCTTCAGGCACAGCAGATCACCAGGTTACTACCAAAACTGTATACAGTATCTCCCACAACACCGATAAATTTCAATTCAATCTCATTATACATGCTGCTTGTATCAAAGAAATGCAACAATATTTTGCAATATTCTTCCTGTGTCTGGGTGCGATAGCTTAATGCTGCAATCAAGCATATTGTGGTCATATTTCATTTCTTCCTTTTTCAATTGGGCGCACAGTTTGTAACTTTTCTGTCTTTCCAAACTCATTTTTCTTGGAAAAGAGTTGCTCTGACATCCTGCAAGACGTGTGTATTCATCTAACGTCAATGATAGTTTTGCATATTGCCAGTAGTTATATCTAGAAATTTTCTCTTTATTTCTTGCTAGCCTGCTGAACCAGTGCATATCTAGCAATGACCACCTAACAAAATAAAAGGGAAAAATGGATCAGGCAGTAACAGGTACCAAGATGGTGCCGATAAGCTGTGACTCTTTGTGTGCTGCTCCAATGGGAATCATCAAATATTCCCGTTTTGAATTAATACAGCTGAAATCCCCAGTCTGTGGTAAAGAAGGCAAATGCAATGTTGGCATTTATTTCAAGGGGAATAGAATATAAAAATAAGGAGATAATGCTGAGGCTTTATAAGACACTAGTAAGGCCACACTTGGACTATTGTCAACAGTTTTGGGACCCATATCTCAGAAAAGATGTAGATGTATTGTCATTGGAGAGAGTCCAGAGGAGATTCACAAGGATGATTCCAGGAATGACGGGGTTAACATATGAGGAGTGTTTGGCAGCTTTGATCCTGTATTCACGGGAATTTAGAAGAATGGAGGGGAATCTCATTGAAACCTACATCATTGAAAAGACTAGATAAGGTGGATGTGGAGAAGATGTTTTGTCTGGCGGGAATATCCAGATCTAAAGGACACAGCCTCAAAATTGAGAGGTGACCTTTTAGAACAGGAGTAAGGAGGGATTTTTTTTGCCGAAGAGTGGAGTATCTGTGGAATGTATTACCACAGACTGCAGCAGAGACCAAGTCTGCGGGTATATTTAAAGCGGAGGTGAATGGATTCCTAATTGGTCGGGATATGGTGAGAGGACACGTTTATGGGTTTGAATGGGATCCGGGATCAGCCATGATGTACTCGATAGGATAAATGGTCTAATTCTGCACCTACCTTTTGTTGTCTATGGTCTTTACCAGGTCCACAATTCTACATAATACGATGGTGGATTCGGAGGGGAGGAGTGAAATTATGATGGCGCTAAATGGCGACTCCTTTACTTGCATCTTTGGAAACAGCTCTATTTCTATATTTGATTTCCCTCTTCAAGGTTCCCCTTTTCCCTTTTCAAGGTTCATTTGAAGACCCTGACCTGGACTTACACTCTAACTTCAGTTCTTTGTGGGAATGTGACCCACTCCCAGGGCCTCAAGACATTCCGCTTTTTGATATCCCAAGGACGCGGCCTGGAAGACTAGTGCACCTTCAGGATGCCAGATTTTCATGGCTCTGGAGACAGGCTGATTCTAGGCTGGTGCCCCTGACTGAGGCCTCACAGGAGAACACGGAACACTGGGAACAACGGGTTACCTGCCGTGGGCTGTGTGTCCTGAGACCTGAGCCTTTCTGGAGCCGACTCTCTGAATGCAGAGCTCAAAAAAAGTGACACAACAGATTTTCAGGTGTATATGGTATACATTTCTCTGACATTAAATGTGGCTATTGAACCTAGTTGAACTCCAGTGCTGGACAGATCCATCTCCATAAGGATGGTGCAGTATTCACTTTTACCAATCATACCCAACCAAGGCTGGCTGTAAATGACGAATCAAACTGTGGAATGGAGTTCAATCAGAGAAAGAGATTGAGGATTGATCTTCATTATGAATTTTGAGACTTCAGGTTTGGGAATCAAACATAAGACAATTGGAGAAGATGATGCCTACGGAATTAAGAATCAGGAAGAGCAAAACTAGGAAGTGAAAGGAATGCGAAACTGGGATTTATGACCAAACTTGGAAAGTGGAAGTGACACTGAGATGAGAGGAACCAGTAAAAGTCTAGACCAGACGAGTGCAAAATCTGTATTACACTTCCTACTTTACAATGTTGACAGACTTACAGGTTTCTTATCAGAATAAAGAACTGGCTGCAGTTGGGACATCCTGAATTTGAGGACAATGCTATATAAACAGAGGCCAGGTCTTTTCTTTTGGGGACTGAGGAAAATGATGACTTGACATCTAAATCCCCCAACAGATAAACTGCTCTTTCTTTATGGTGGATTGGAGTTGATCAGATGCTTGGGATTGCTGGGTAACAAGGAGAGGGAGAAATTCTCCCTTCAAGTTCCAATGATCTGTTTTGATCAGGGGTTACCTCACTCTTCGTTATCCATGCATCCAATTGTTTGTGTTGGTGAAAGATTTGGAAATCCATTTTCAAAAGGTAGCATGTTCTGAGAGTATGGAAATTGAGATAATCGACTTCCCAGTGGAGTTCTAAGTTATTGAAGGTTTAATTGAGGAAGGAGAGGAGGAGGATGTGTATGTTATGTATATTTTATATTAAGGTAAGTTTATATTAACTTCGCTTCATCATGGATTTTATGTACCTTGCTGTTGCAAGAAGCTAAACTTCATGGCATCCGTACTGTATGCATGCACAGAATGCCAATGACATAAAAATAAACTTGAACTTGAAATTCAGTCTGACAGGAGAGGGAAGTGGAATCAAGCGAAGAATTGGGAAGTGCAAATTAGATCTGTGGCAGGAGGGATTTAGTGGAAGGAGTATGTGGGAAATGGGCAGATGGAGTGGGTCTAGGCTGGGAAAGAGTCAGGATGAATGGGGTTTAGCTTGTGTGAGTCGAAGGAACTGGGTAGATCTGGACAGAGAAAAGGGACAGAGAGGGAGCAGTTTACTGGAAACTAGAGAAGTTAATGTTCATGCCATTAGGTTGTAAGCTCACAAGGCAGAATATGACATCATTGTTTACACTTTAAAGTGACTTTGGGTTTGCTTCGTGGCAGTGTGTGCTGCACCTGGTCCCTGTGCACACAACACAAAAACTTCACCTGTAATTCTTCAATATTTTATCTTCCAATTCCACTGATTGCATTATTTTCAGGGCTTTTTACAAAAATAGGGATTCAGCTCTGATAACAACTGTCTCTAAATCCACTGATTATTGCTCCTTGTTTCTATATTTCTATTTTCCTCTTTGAACTTGTAGCAATCTTCTATGTTTATGCTGTTTATTTTATCATGTCAATTATAAATAATTTATGTTATTTTAAGATTATGTTAATTTATGTTTTTTCATATTTGTAATACACTGTGCTGCTGCTGCTAGGTAGATAACATTTCTAGTATTTACACTTTGTGTATGCATGTCTATGAGAAAGAACAATAAATCTGAATCGTAACTTATCTCGTTCTGCACACATGAGCCTGTACTTTTCAATTACATGTTTGACAAAACATACAAAATGTTGGAGGAACTCAGAAGGTCAGGCAGTATCGATGGAAAGGAATAAATTTGCACTAATTTCCTTAATTCTGCCCCCTGCTTTGTTCAGCGTGATCAATTTAAGCATTTGCATGATTCTGCCCAGCTTAGAGTGAAAGTGATCCTCACAAATCCAATGGTTCCTGCACCGAGTTTCTTCAGGCACAGCAGATCACCAGGTTACTACCAAAACTGTATACAGTATCTCCCACAACACCGATAAATTTCAATTCAATCTCATTATACATGCTGCTTGTATCAAAGAAATGCAACAATATTTTGCAATATTCTTCCTGTGTCTGGGTGCGATAGCTTAATGCTGCAATCAAGCATATTGTGGTCATATTTCATTTCTTCCTTTTTCAATTGGGCGCACAGTTTGTAACTTTTCTGTCTTTCCAAACTCATTTTTCTTGGAAAAGAGTTGCTCTGACATCCTGCAAGACGTGTGTATTCATCTAACGTCAATGATAGTTTTGCATATTGCCAGTAGTTATATCTAGAAATTTTCTCTTTATTTCTTGCTAGCCTGCTGAACCAGTGCATATCTAGCAATGACCACCTAACAAAATAAAAGGGAAAAATGGATCAGGCAGTAACAGGTACCAAGATGGTGCCGATAAGCTGTGACTCTTTGTGTGCTGCTCCAATGGGAATCATCAAATATTCCCGTTTTGAATTAATACAGCTGAAATCCCCAGTCTGTGGTAAAGAAGGCAAATGCAATGTTGGCATTTATTTCAAGGGGAATAGAATATAAAAATAAGGAGATAATGCTGAGGCTTTATAAGACACTAGTAAGGCCACACTTGGACTATTGTCAACAGTTTTGGGACCCATATCTCAGAAAAGATGTAGATGTATTGTCATTGGAGAGAGTCCAGAGGAGATTCACAAGGATGATTCCAGGAATGACGGGGTTAACATATGAGGAGTGTTTGGCAGCTTTGATCCTGTATTCACGGGAATTTAGAAGAATGGAGGGGAATCTCATTGAAACCTACCTCATTGAAAAGACTAGATAAGGTGGATGTGGAGAAGATGTTTTGTCTGGCGGGAATATCCAGATCTAAAGGACACAGCCTCAAAATTGAGAGGTGACCTTTTAGAACAGGAGTAAGGAGGGATTTTTTTTGCCAAAGAGTGGAGTATCTGTGGAATGTATTACCACAGACTGCAGCAGAGACCAAGTCTGCGGGTATATTTAAAGCGGAGGTGAATGGATTCCTAATTGGTCGGGATATGGTGAGAGGAAAGGTTTATGGGTTTGAATGGGATCCGGGATCAGCCATGATGTACTCGATAGGATAAATGGTCTAATTCTGCACCTATCTTTTGTTGTCTATGGTCTTTACCAGGTCCACAGTTCTACATAATACGATGGTGGATTCGGAGGGGAGGAGTGAAATTATGATGGCGCTAAATGGCAACTCCTTTACTTGCATCTTTGGAAACAGCTCTATTTCTATATTTGATATCCCTCTTCAAGGTTCCCCTTTTCCCTTTTCAAGGTTCATTTGAAGACCCTGACCTGGACTTACACTCTAACTTCAGTTCTTTGTGGGAATGTGACCCACTCCCAGGGCCTCAAGACATTCCGCTTTTTGATATCCCAAGTACGCGGCCTGGAAGACTAGTGCACCTTCAGGATGCCAGATTTTCATGGCTCTGGAGACAGGCTGATTCTAGGCTGGTGCCCCTGACTGAGGCCTCACAGGAGAACACGGAACACTGGGAACAACGGGTTACCTGCCGTGGGCTGTGAGTCCTGAGACCTGAGTCTTTCTGGAGCCGACTCTCTGAATGCAGAGCTCAAAAAAAGTGACACAACAGATTTTCAGGTGTATATGGTATACATTTCTCTGACATTAAATGTGGCTATTGAACCTAGTTGAACTCCAGTGCTGGACAGATCCATCTCCATAAGGATGGTGCAGTATTCACTTTTACCAATCATACCCAACCAAGGCTGGCTGTAAATGACAAATCAAACTGTGGAATGGAGTTCAATCAGAGAAAGAGATTGAGGATTGATCTTCATTATGAATTTTCAGACTTCAGGTTTGGGAATCAAACATAAGACAATTGGAGAAGATGATGCCTACGGAATTAAGAATCAGGAAGAGCAAAACTAGGAAGTGAAAGGAATGCGAAACTGGGATTTATGACCAAACTTGGAAAGTGGAAGTGACACTGAGATGAGAGGAACCAGTAAAAGTCTAGACCAGACGAGTGCAAAATCTGTATTACACTTCCTACTTTACAATGTTGACAGACTTACAGGTTTCTTATCAGAATAAAGAACTGGCTGCAGTTGGGACATCCTGAATTTGAGGACAATGCTATATAAACAGAGGCCAGGTCTTTTCTTTTGGGGACTGAGGAAAATGATGACTTGACATCTAAATCCCCCAACAGATAAACTGCTCTTTCTTTATGGTGGATTGGAGTTGATCAGATGCTTGGGATTGCTGGGTAACAAGGAGAGGGAGAAATTCTCCCTTCAAGTTCCAATGATCTGTTTTGATCAGGGGTTACCTCACTCTTTGTTATCCATGCATCCAGTTGTTTGTGTTGGTGAAAGATTTGGAAATCCATTTTCAAAAGGTAGCATGTTCTGAGAGTATGGAAATTGAGATAACCGACTTCCCAGTGGAGTTCTAAGTTATTGAAGGTTTAATTGAGGAAGGAGAGGAGGAGGATGTGTATGTTATGTATATTTTATATTAAGGTAAGTTTATATTAACTTCACTTCATCATGGATTTTATGTACCTTGCTGTTGCAAGAAGCTAAACTTCATGGCATCCATACTGTGTGCATGCACAGAATGCCAATGACATAAAAATAAACTTGAACTTGAAATTCAGTCTGACAGGAGAGGGAAGTGGAATCAAGCGAAGAACTGGGAAGTGCAAATTAGATCTGTGGCAGGAGGGATTTAGTGGAAGGAGTATGTGGGAAATGGGCAGATGGAGTGAGTCTAGGCTGGGAAAGAGTCAGGATGAATGGGGTTTAGCTTGTGTGAGTCGGAGGAACTGGGTAGATCAGGACAGAGAAAAGGGACAGAGAGGGAGCAGTTTACTGGAAACTAGAGAAGTTAATGTTCATGCCATTAGGTTGTAAGCTCACAAGGCAGAATATGACATCATTGTTTACACTTTAAAGTGACTTTGGGTTTGCTTCGTGGCAGTGTGTGCTGCACCTGGTCCCTGTGCACACAACACAAAAACTTCACCTGTAATTCTTCAATATTTTATCTTCCAATTCCACTGATTGCATTATTTTCAGGGCTTTTTACAAAAATAGGGATTCAGCTCTGATAACAACTGTCTCTAAATCCACTGATTATTGCTCCTTGTTTCTATATTTCTATTTTCCTCTTTGAACTTGTAGCAATCTT
Source organism: Hemitrygon akajei (assembly GCF_048418815.1). NCBI lineage: Eukaryota > Metazoa > Chordata > Chondrichthyes > Myliobatiformes > Dasyatidae > Hemitrygon > Hemitrygon akajei. The sequence goes on along the minus strand of NC_133146.1, from coordinate 34,711,629 downwards.
CTATGTTTATGCTGTTTATTTTATCATGTCAATTATAAATAATTTATGTTATTATAAGATTATGTTAATTTATGTTTTTTCATATTTGTAATACACTGTGCTGCTGCTGCTAGGTAGATAACATTTCTAGTATTTACACTTTGTGTATGCATGTCTATGAGAAAGAACAATAAATCTGAATCGTAACTTATCTCGTTCTGCACACATGAGCCTGTACTTTTCAATTACATGTTTGACAAAACATACAAAATGTTGGAGGAACTCAGAAGGTCAGGCAGTATCGATGGAAAGGAATAAATTTGCACTAATTTCCTTAATTCTGCCCCCTGCTTTGTTCAGCGTGATCAATTTAAGCATTTGCATGATTCTGCCCAGCTTAGAGTGAAAGTGATCCTCACAAATCCAATGGTTCCTGCACCGAGTTTCTTCAGGCACAGCAGATCACCAGGTTACTACCAAAACTGTATACAGTATCTCCCACAACACCGATAAATTTCAATTCAATCTCATTATACATGCTGCTTGTATCAAAGAAATGCAACAATATTTTGCAATATTCTTCCTGTGTCTGGGTGCGATAGCTTAATGCTGCAATCAAGCATATTGTGGTCATATTTCATTTCTTCCTTTTTCAATTGGGCGCACAGTTTGTAACTTTTCTGTCTTTCCAAACTCATTTTTCTTGGAAAAGAGTTGCTCTGACATCCTGCAAGACGTGTGTATTCATCTAACGTCAATGATAGTTTTGCATATTGCCAGTAGTTATATCTAGAAATTTTCTCTTTATTTCTTGCTAGCCTGCTGAACCAGTGCATATCTAGCAATGACCACCTAACAAAATAAAAGGGAAAAATGGATCAGGCAGTAACAGGTACCAAGATGGTGCCGATAAGCTGTGACTCTTTGTGTGCTGCTCCAATGGGAATCATCAAATATTCCCGTTTTGAATTAATACAGCTGAAATCCCCAGTCTGTGGTAAAGAAGGCAAATGCAATGTTGGCATTTATTTCAAGGGGAATAGAATATAAAAATAAGGAGATAATGCTGAGGCTTTATAAGACACTAGTAAGGCCACACTTGGACTATTGTCAACAGTTTTGGGACCCATATCTCAGAAAAGATGTAGATGTATTGTCATTGGAGAGAGTCCAGAGGAGATTCACAAGGATGATTCCAGGAATGACGGGGTTAACATATGAGGAGTGTTTGGCAGCTTTGATCCTGTATTCACGGGAATTTAGAAGAATGGAGGGGAATCTCATTGAAACCTACCTCATTGAAAAGACTAGATAAGGTGGATGTGGAGAAGATGTTTTGTCTGGCGGGAATATCCAGATCTAAAGGACACAGCCTCAAAATTGAGAGGTGACCTTTTAGAACAGGAGTAAGGAGGGATTTTTTTTGCCAAAGAGTGGAGTATCTGTGGAATGTATTACCACAGACTGCAGCAGAGACCAAGTCTGCGGGTATATTTAAAGCGGAGGTGAATGGATTCCTAATTGGTCGGGATATGGTGAGAGGAAAGGTTTATGGGTTTGAATGGGATCCGGGATCAGCCATGATGTACTCGATAGGATAAATGGTCTAATTCTGCACCTATCTTTTGTTGTCTATGGTCTTTACCAGGTCCACAGTTCTACATAATACGATGGTGGATTCGGAGGGGAGGAGTGAAATTATGATGGCGCTAAATGGCAACTCCTTTACTTGCATCTTTGGAAACAGCTCTATTTCTATATTTGATATCCCTCTTCAAGGTTCCCCTTTTCCCTTTTCAAGGTTCATTTGAAGACCCTGACCTGGACTTACACTCTAACTTCAGTTCTTTGTGGGAATGTGACCCACTCCCAGGGCCTCAAGACATTCCGCTTTTTGATATCCCAAGTACGCGGCCTGGAAGACTAGTGCACCTTCAGGATGCCAGATTTTCATGGCTCTGGAGACAGGCTGATTCTAGGCTGGTGCCCCTGACTGAGGCCTCACAGGAGAACACGGAACACTGGGAACAACGGGTTACCTGCCGTGGGCTGTGAGTCCTGAGACCTGAGTCTTTCTGGAGCCGACTCTCTGAATGCAGAGCTCAAAAAAAGTGACACAACAGATTTTCAGGTGTATATGGTATACATTTCTCTGACATTAAATGTGGCTATTGAACCTAGTTGAACTCCAGTGCTGGACAGATCCATCTCCATAAGGATGGTGCAGTATTCACTTTTACCAATCATACCCAACCAAGGCTGGCTGTAAATGACAAATCAAACTGTGGAATGGAGTTCAATCAGAGAAAGAGATTGAGGATTGATCTTCATTATGAATTTTCAGACTTCAGGTTTGGGAATCAAACATAAGACAATTGGAGAAGATGATGCCTACGGAATTAAGAATCAGGAAGAGCAAAACTAGGAAGTGAAAGGAATGCGAAACTGGGATTTATGACCAAACTTGGAAAGTGGAAGTGACACTGAGATGAGAGGAACCAGTAAAAGTCTAGACCAGACGAGTGCAAAATCTGTATTACACTTCCTACTTTACAATGTTGACAGACTTACAGGTTTCTTATCAGAATAAAGAACTGGCTGCAGTTGGGACATCCTGAATTTGAGGACAATGCTATATAAACAGAGGCCAGGTCTTTTCTTTTGGGGACTGAGGAAAATGATGACTTGACATCTAAATCCCCCAACAGATAAACTGCTCTTTCTTTATGGTGGATTGGAGTTGATCAGATGCTTGGGATTGCTGGGTAACAAGGAGAGGGAGAAATTCTCCCTTCAAGTTCCAATGATCTGTTTTGATCAGGGGTTACCTCACTCTTTGTTATCCATGCATCCAGTTGTTTGTGTTGGTGAAAGATTTGGAAATCCATTTTCAAAAGGTAGCATGTTCTGAGAGTATGGAAATTGAGATAACCGACTTCCCAGTGGAGTTCTAAGTTATTGAAGGTTTAATTGAGGAAGGAGAGGAGGAGGATGTGTATGTTATGTATATTTTATATTAAGGTAAGTTTATATTAACTTCACTTCATCATGGATTTTATGTACCTTGCTGTTGCAAGAAGCTAAACTTCATGGCATCCATACTGTGTGCATGCACAGAATGCCAATGACATAAAAATAAACTTGAACTTGAAATTCAGTCTGACAGGAGAGGGAAGTGGAATCAAGCGAAGAACTGGGAAGTGCAAATTAGATCTGTGGCAGGAGGGATTTAGTGGAAGGAGTATGTGGGAAATGGGCAGATGGAGTGAGTCTAGGCTGGGAAAGAGTCAGGATGAATGGGGTTTAGCTTGTGTGAGTCGGAGGAACTGGGTAGATCAGGACAGAGAAAAGGGACAGAGAGGGAGCAGTTTACTGGAAACTAGAGAAGTTAATGTTCATGCCATTAGGTTGTAAGCTCACAAGGCAGAATATGACATCATTGTTTACACTTTAAAGTGACTTTGGGTTTGCTTCGTGGCAGTGTGTGCTGCACCTGGTCCCTGTGCACACAACACAAAAACTTCACCTGTAATTCTTCAATATTTTATCTTCCAATTCCACTGATTGCATTATTTTCAGGGCTTTTTACAAAAATAGGGATTCAGCTCTGATAACAACTGTCTCTAAATCCACTGATTATTGCTCCTTGTTTCTATATTTCTATTTTCCTCTTTGAACTTGTAGCAATCTTCTATGTTTATGCTGTTTATTTTATCATGTCAATTATAAATAATTTATGTTATTTTAAGATTATGTTAATTTATGTTTTTTCATATTTGTAATACACTGTGCTGCTGCTGCTAGGTAGATAACATTTCTAGTATTTACACTTTGTGTATGCATGTCTATGAGAAAGAACAATAAATCTGAATCGTAACTTATCTCGTTCTGCACACATGAGCCTGTACTTTTCAATTACATGTTTGACAAAACATACAAAATGTTGGAGGAACTCAGAAGGTCAGGCAGTATCGATGGAAAGGAATAAATTTGCACTAATTTCCTTAATTCTGCCCCCTGCTTTGTTCAGCGTGATCAATTTAAGCATTTGCATGATTCTGCCCAGCTTAGAGTGAAAGTGATCCTCACAAATCCAATGGTTCCTGCACCGAGTTTCTTCAGGCACAGCAGATCACCAGGTTACTACCAAAACTGTATACAGTATCTCCCACAACACCGATAAATTTCAATTCAATCTCATTATACATGCTGCTTGTATCAAAGAAATGCAACAATATTTTGCAATATTCTTCCTGTGTCTGGGTGCGATAGCTTAATGCTGCAATCAAGCATATTGTGGTCATATTTCATTTCTTCCTTTTTCAATTGGGCGCACAGTTTGTAACTTTTCTGTCTTTCCAAACTCATTTTTCTTGGAAAAGAGTTGCTCTGACATCCTGCAAGACGTGTGTATTCATCTAACGTCAATGATAGTTTTGCATATTGCCAGTAGTTATATCTAGAAATTTTCTCTTTATTTCTTGCTAGCCTGCTGAACCAGTGCATATCTAGCAATGACCACCTAACAAAATAAAAGGGAAAAATGGATCAGGCAGTAACAGGTACCAAGATGGTGCCGATAAGCTGTGACTCTTTGTGTGCTGCTCCAATGGGAATCATCAAATATTCCCGTTTTGAATTAATACAGCTGAAATCCCCAGTCTGTGGTAAAGAAGGCAAATGCAATGTTGGCATTTATTTCAAGGGGAATAGAATATAAAAATAAGGAGATAATGCTGAGGCTTTATAAGACACTAGTAAGGCCACACTTGGACTATTGTCAACAGTTTTGGGACCCATATCTCAGAAAAGATGTAGATGTATTGTCATTGGAGAGAGTCCAGAGGAGATTCACAAGGATGATTCCAGGAATGACGGGGTTAACATATGAGGAGTGTTTGGCAGCTTTGATCCTGTATTCACGGGAATTTAGAAGAATGGAGGGGAATCTCATTGAAACCTACCTCATTGAAAAGACTAGATAAGGTGGATGTGGAGAAGATGTTTTGTCTGGCGGGAATATCCAGATCTAAAGGACACAGCCTCAAAATTGAGAGGTGACCTTTTAGAACAGGAGTAAGGAGGGATTTTTTTTGCCAAAGAGTGGAGTATCTGTGGAATGTATTACCACAGACTGCAGCAGAGACCAAGTCTGCGGGTATATTTAAAGCGGAGGTGAATGGATTCCTAATTGGTCGGGATATGGTGAGAGGAAAGGTTTATGGGTTTGAATGGGATCCGGGATCAGCCATGATGTACTCGATAGGATAAATGGTCTAATTCTGCACCTATCTTTTGTTGTCTATGGTCTTTACCAGGTCCACAGTTCTACATAATACGATGGTGGATTCGGAGGGGAGGAGTGAAATTATGATGGCGCTAAATGGCAACTCCTTTACTTGCATCTTTGGAAACAGCTCTATTTCTATATTTGATATCCCTCTTCAAGGTTCCCCTTTTCCCTTTTCAAGGTTCATTTGAAGACCCTGACCTGGACTTACACTCTAACTTCAGTTCTTTGTGGGAATGTGACCCACTCCCAGGGCCTCAAGACATTCCGCTTTTTGATATCCCAAGTACGCGGCCTGGAAGACTAGTGCACCTTCAGGATGCCAGATTTTCATGGCTCTGGAGACAGGCTGATTCTAGGCTGGTGCCCCTGACTGAGGCCTCACAGGAGAACACGGAACACTGGGAACAACGGGTTACCTGCCGTGGGCTGTGAGTCCTGAGACCTGAGTCTTTCTGGAGCCGACTCTCTGAATGCAGAGCTCAAAAAAAGTGACACAACAGATTTTCAGGTGTATATGGTATACATTTCTCTGACATTAAATGTGGCTATTGAACCTAGTTGAACTCCAGTGCTGGACAGATCCATCTCCATAAGGATGGTGCAGTATTCACTTTTACCAATCATACCCAACCAAGGCTGGCTGTAAATGACAAATCAAACTGTGGAATGGAGTTCAATCAGAGAAAGAGATTGAGGATTGATCTTCATTATGAATTTTCAGACTTCAGGTTTGGGAATCAAACATAAGACAATTGGAGAAGATGATGCCTACGGAATTAAGAATCAGGAAGAGCAAAACTAGGAAGTGAAAGGAATGCGAAACTGGGATTTATGACCAAACTTGGAAAGTGGAAGTGACACTGAGATGAGAGGAACCAGTAAAAGTCTAGACCAGACGAGTGCAAAATCTGTATTACACTTCCTACTTTACAATGTTGACAGACTTACAGGTTTCTTATCAGAATAAAGAACTGGCTGCAGTTGGGACATCCTGAATTTGAGGACAATGCTATATAAACAGAGGCCAGGTCTTTTCTTTTGGGGACTGAGGAAAATGATGACTTGACATCTAAATCCCCCAACAGATAAACTGCTCTTTCTTTATGGTGGATTGGAGTTGATCAGATGCTTGGGATTGCTGGGTAACAAGGAGAGGGAGAAATTCTCCCTTCAAGTTCCAATGATCTGTTTTGATCAGGGGTTACCTCACTCTTTGTTATCCATGCATCCAGTTGTTTGTGTTGGTGAAAGATTTGGAAATCCATTTTCAAAAGGTAGCATGTTCTGAGAGTATGGAAATTGAGATAACCGACTTCCCAGTGGAGTTCTAAGTTATTGAAGGTTTAATTGAGGAAGGAGAGGAGGAGGATGTGTATGTTATGTATATTTTATATTAAGGTAAGTTTATATTAACTTCACTTCATCATGGATTTTATGTACCTTGCTGTTGCAAGAAGCTAAACTTCATGGCATCCATACTGTGTGCATGCACAGAATGCCAATGACATAAAAATAAACTTGAACTTGAAATTCAGTCTGACAGGAGAGGGAAGTGGAATCAAGCGAAGAACTGGGAAGTGCAAATTAGATCTGTGGCAGGAGGGATTTAGTGGAAGGAGTATGTGGGAAATGGGCAGATGGAGTGAGTCTAGGCTGGGAAAGAGTCAGGATGAATGGGGTTTAGCTTGTGTGAGTCGGAGGAACTGGGTAGATCAGGACAGAGAAAAGGGACAGAGAGGGAGCAGTTTACTGGAAACTAGAGAAGTTAATGTTCATGCCATTAGGTTGTAAGCTCACAAGGCAGAATATGACATCATTGTTTACACTTTAAAGTGACTTTGGGTTTGCTTCGTGGCAGTGTGTGCTGCACCTGGTCCCTGTGCACACAACACAAAAACTTCACCTGTAATTCTTCAATATTTTATCTTCCAATTCCACTGATTGCATTATTTTCAGGGCTTTTTACAAAAATAGGGATTCAGCTCTGATAACAACTGTCTCTAAATCCACTGATTATTGCTCCTTGTTTCTATATTTCTATTTTCCTCTTTGAACTTGTAGCAATCTTCTATGTTTATGCTGTTTATTTTATCATGTCAATTATAAATAATTTATGTTATTTTAAGATTATGTTAATTTATGTTTTTTCATATTTGTAATACACTGTGCTGCTGCTGCTAGGTAGATAACATTTCTAGTATTTACACTTTGTGTATGCATGTCTATGAGAAAGAACAATAAATCTGAATCGTAACTTATCTCGTTCTGCACACATGAGCCTGTACTTTTCAATTACATGTTTGACAAAACATACAAAATGTTGGAGGAACTCAGAAGGTCAGGCAGTATCGATGGAAAGGAATAAATTTGCACTAATTTCCTTAATTCTGCCCCCTGCTTTGTTCAGCGTGATCAATTTAAGCATTTGCATGATTCTGCCCAGCTTAGAGTGAAAGTGATCCTCACAAATCCAATGGTTCCTGCACCGAGTTTCTTCAGGCACAGCAGATCACCAGGTTACTACCAAAACTGTATACAGTATCTCCCACAACACCGATAAATTTCAATTCAATCTCATTATACATGCTGCTTGTATCAAAGAAATGCAACAATATTTTGCAATATTCTTCCTGTGTCTGGGTGCGATAGCTTAATGCTGCAATCAAGCATATTGTGGTCATATTTCATTTCTTCCTTTTTCAATTGGGCGCACAGTTTGTAACTTTTCTGTCTTTCCAAACTCATTTTTCTTGGAAAAGAGTTGCTCTGACATCCTGCAAGACGTGTGTATTCATCTAACGTCAATGATAGTTTTGCATATTGCCAGTAGTTATATCTAGAAATTTTCTCTTTATTTCTTGCTAGCCTGCTGAACCAGTGCATATCTAGCAATGACCACCTAACAAAATAAAAGGGAAAAATGGATCAGGCAGTAACAGGTACCAAGATGGTGCCGATAAGCTGTGACTCTTTGTGTGCTGCTCCAATGGGAATCATCAAATATTCCCGTTTTGAATTAATACAGCTGAAATCCCCAGTCTGTGGTAAAGAAGGCAAATGCAATGTTGGCATTTATTTCAAGGGGAATAGAATATAAAAATAAGGAGATAATGCTGAGGCTTTATAAGACACTAGTAAGGCCACACTTGGACTATTGTCAACAGTTTTGGGACCCATATCTCAGAAAAGATGTAGATGTATTGTCATTGGAGAGAGTCCAGAGGAGATTCACAAGGATGATTCCAGGAATGACGGGGTTAACATATGAGGAGTGTTTGGCAGCTTTGATCCTGTATTCACGGGAATTTAGAAGAAAGGAGGGGAATCTCATTGAAACCTACCTCATTGAAAAGACTAGATAAGGTGGATGTGGAGAAGATGTTTTGTCTGGCGGGAATATCCAGATCTAAAGGACACAGCCTCAAAATTGAGAGGTGACCTTTTAGAACAGGAGTAAGGAGGGATTTTTTTTGCCAAAGAGTGGAGTATCTGTGGAATGTATTACCACAGACTGCAGCAGAGACCAAGTCTGCGGGTATATTTAAAGCGGAGGTGAATGGATTCCTAATTGGTCGGGATATGGTGAGAGGAAAGGTTTATGGGTTTGAATGGGATCCGGGATCAGCCATGATGTACTCGATAGGATAAATGGTCTAATTCTGCACCTATCTTTTGTTGTCTATGGTCTTTACCAGGTCCACAGTTCTACATAATACGATGGTGGATTCGGAGGGGAGGAGTGAAATTATGATGGCGCTAAATGGCAACTCCTTTACTTGCATCTTTGGAAACAGCTCTATTTCTATATTTGATATCCCTCTTCAAGGTTCCCCTTTTCCCTTTTCAAGGTTCATTTGAAGACCCTGACCTGGACTTACACTCTAACTTCAGTTCTTTGTGGGAATGTGACCCACTCCCAGGGCCTCAAGACATTCCGCTTTTTGATATCCCAAGTACGCGGCCTGGAAGACTAGTGCACCTTCAGGATGCCAGATTTTCATGGCTCTGGAGACAGGCTGATTCTAGGCTGGTGCCCCTGACTGAGGCCTCACAGGAGAACACGGAACACTGGGAACAACGGGTTACCTGCCGTGGGCTGTGAGTCCTGAGACCTGAGTCTTTCTGGAGCCGACTCTCTGAATGCAGAGCTCAAAAAAAGTGACACAACAGATTTTCAGGTGTATATGGTATACATTTCTCTGACATTAAATGTGGCTATTGAACCTAGTTGAACTCCAGTGCTGGACAGATCCATCTCCATAAGGATGGTGCAGTATTCACTTTTACCAATCATACCCAACCAAGGCTGGCTGTAAATGACAAATCAAACTGTGGAATGGAGTTCAATCAGAGAAAGAGATTGAGGATTGATCTTCATTATGAATTTTCAGACTTCAGGTTTGGGAATCAAACATAAGACAATTGGAGAAGATGATGCCTACGGAATTAAGAATCAGGAAGAGCAAAACTAGGAAGTGAAAGGAATGCGAAACTGGGATTTATGACCAAACTTGGAAAGTGGAAGTGACACTGAGATGAGAGGAACCAGTAAAAGTCTAGACCAGACGAGTGCAAAATCTGTATTACACTTCCTACTTTACAATGTTGACAGACTTACAGGTTTCTTATCAGAATAAAGAACTGGCTGCAGTTGGGACATCCTGAATTTGAGGACAATGCTATATAAACAGAGGCCAGGTCTTTTCTTTTGGGGACTGAGGAAAATGATGACTTGACATCTAAATCCCCCAACAGATAAACTGCTCTTTCTTTATGGTGGATTGGAGTTGATCAGATGCTTGGGATTGCTGGGTAACAAGGAGAGGGAGAAATTCTCCCTTCAAGTTCCAATGATCTGTTTTGATCAGGGGTTACCTCACTCTTTGTTATCCATGCATCCAGTTGTTTGTGTTGGTGAAAGATTTGGAAATCCATTTTCAAAAGGTAGCATGTTCTGAGAGTATGGAAATTGAGATAACCGACTTCCCAGTGGAGTTCTAAGTTATTGAAGGTTTAATTGAGGAAGGAGAGGAGGAGGATGTGTATGTTATGTATATTTTATATTAAGGTAAGTTTATATTAACTTCACTTCATCATGGATTTTATGTACCTTGCTGTTGCAAGAAGCTAAACTTCATGGCATCCATACTGTGTGCATGCACAGAATGCCAATGACATAAAAATAAACTTGAACTTGAAATTCAGTCTGACAGGAGAGGGAAGTGGAATCAAGCGAAGAACTGGGAAGTGCAAATTAGATCTGTGGCAGGAGGGATTTAGTGGAAGGAGTATGTGGGAAATGGGCAGATGGAGTGAGTCTAGGCTGGGAAAGAGTCAGGATGAATGGGGTTTAGCTTGTGTGAGTCGGAGGAACTGGGTAGATCAGGACAGAGAAAAGGGACAGAGAGGGAGCAGTTTACTGGAAACTAGAGAAGTTAATGTTCATGCCATTAGGTTGTAAGCTCACAAGGCAGAATATGACATCATTGTTTACACTTTAAAGTGACTTTGGGTTTGCTTCGTGGCAGTGTGTGCTGCACCTGGTCCCTGTGCACACAACACAAAAACTTCACCTGTAATTCTTCAATATTTTATCTTCCAATTCCACTGATTGCATTATTTTCAGGGCTTTTTACAAAAATAGGGATTCAGCTCTGATAACAACTGTCTCTAAATCCACTGATTATTGCTCCTTGTTTCTATATTTCTATTTTCCTCTTTGAACTTGTAGCAATCTTCTATGTTTATGCTGTTTATTTTATCATGTCAATTATAAATAATTTATGTTATTTTAAGATTATGTTAATTTATGTTTTTTCATATTTGTAATACACTGTGCTGCTGCTGCTAGGTAGATAACATTTCTAGTATTTACACTTTGTGTATGCATGTCTATGAGAAAGAACAATAAATCTGAATCGTAACTTATCTCGTTCTGCACACATGAGCCTGTACTTTTCAATTACATGTTTGACAAAACATACAAAATGTTGGAGGAACTCAGAAGGTCAGGCAGTATCGATGGAAAGGAATAAACTTGCACTAATTTCCTCGATTCCGCCCCCTGCTTTGTTCAGTGTGATCAATTTAAGCATTTGCATGATACTGCTCAGCTTAGAGTGAAAGTGATCCTCACAAATCCAATGGTTCACCGAGTTTCTTCAGGCACAGCAGATCACCAGGTTACTACCAAAACTGTATACAGTATCTCCCACAACACCAATAAATTTCAATTCAATCTCATTATACATGCTGCTTGTAACAAAGAAATGCAACAATATTTTGCAATATTCTTCCTGTGTCTGGGTGTGATAGCTTAATGCTGCAATCAAGCATATTGTGGTCATATTTCATTTCTTCCTTTTTCAATTGGGCACACAGTTTGTAACTTTTCTGGCTTTCCAAACTCATTTTGCTTGGAAAAGAGTTGCTCTGACATCCTGCAAGACGTGTGTATTCATCTAACGTCAATGATAGTTTTGCATATTGCCAGTAGTTATATCTAGAAATGTTCTCTTTATTTCTTGCTAGCCTGCTGAACCAGTGCATATCTAGCAATGACCACTTAACAAAATAAAAGGGAAAAATGGATCAGGCAGTAACAGGTACCAAGATGGTGCCGATAAGCTGTGACTCTTTGTGTGCTGCTCCAATGGGAATCATCAAATAATCCCGTTTTGGATTAATATTGCTGAAATCCCCAGTCACAGCCATAGGTATGTCAGTAAGCAACATCATTTCAAGACTTGTTGAAAAATCTATCGATCCTCAAAATCAATGGACTCCATTTGGCAGCCTCAGGTTGCGAGTGCAGTTCCTCTTCATGAAAATAGAAGTCGGGAAGGACTGCCCTTCCACAGGTAAGACTGATATACAGAGGCCCTAGATCTCCCACTCGCGGCTATCCTGCTGGCAAATGTTCAATCTCTGGAAAATAAAATTGAAGGCTTCAGAACGAGACCAGAGGCATATCTGGGAGTGTTGTGTACTTTGCCTCATGTAAACATGTTTCACAACCACCATTTTGAAAGCATTGCTGCAGCTAGATGGCTTTATTGTTCTCTGTAAAGATATGTTGGTTGAGTCATTTAAAAGTAGAGGAGTAGGTGTATGCTTTATGTGGTCTACATACATGACAATTCTGTTCCAGCCCTCCTCATGCAACCTGGAGCATCTAGTGGTCAAATGTTGTTCATTGTAACAGCCCAGGAAATTTTCCTCTATCGTCCTGTGGGAGAGATCGAGAATCCCAGATGGTCTGTTGCCTCCCTGATGCCAGGGTCTACAAAATCTCGGATCGAGTTCTCGGTATTCTCAGGAGAGAGGGTGAACAGCCGGATGTCGTGGTCCACGTGGGGACCAATGAAATAGATGGGAGTACAGATGAGGTCCTGAAGAAGGAATATAGGGAGTTAGGAAAGAAGTTAAAAAGCAGGACCTCAAAGGTGGTAATCTTGGGATTGCTGCCTGTGCCACGAGACAGAGAGGGTAGGAACAGGAAGTTATAGCAGATGAATGCGTGACTGAACAGTTGGTGCAGGGGGCAGGGTTTCAGATTTCTAAATCATTGGGATCTCTTCTGGGGAAGGTCTGACCTGTACAAAAGGGACAGGCTGCACCTGAAGTGGAAAGGGACCAATATCCTGTCAGGCAGGTTTGCTAGAGCTGTTGGGGAGGGTTTAAACTAGTTTGGCGGGGGGGTGGGAATCAGAATGTGAGTGCAGGGATTAAGGTAGAAGGACAAGGGCATGATGCTATGTGTTCTGAGTTGGTGAGGAAGGACAGGCAGGGGACAAAACATAAATGTAGCCAGTTAGAGGGGTTGAAATGTGTCTATTTCAACGCTAGGAGTATTAGGAATAAAGGGGATGAACTTAGAGCATGGATCAGTACGTGGAACAATGATGTTGTGGCCGTTACTAAAACTTGGCTGGAGGAAGGGCAGGATTGGCTGATGCAGGTACTGGGGTTTAGGTGTTTTAAAAGGAATAGGATGAAAGGTAGAAAAGTGGGTGAGTGGCATTGCTGATCAGGGATAGTATCACAGCTATAGAAAGGGAGGACGCTGCAGAGGGAGTGTGCACGGAGTCGGTCTGGGTGGAAGTCCGAAATAGAAAGGGATCAATCACTGTGTTGGGAGTAGTCTACAGGCCCCCAGGTAGCCCTAGGGACACCAAGGAGCAGATAAGCAGGCAGATTTTAGAATGGTGCAGGAAATACAGGGTTGTAGTTATGGGTGATTTCAACTTCCCTCATATTGACTGGCACCACCTGACTGCAAGGGGAATAGATGGAGCTGAATTTGTCAGGTGTGTTCAAGAAGGATTCCTGACACAGTATGTGGACTGGCCCATGAGAGGAGAGGCCATACTGGATCTAGTTCTGGGTGATGTACCTGGTTGGGTGTCAGTCCTATTGGTGGGGAAGCATTTTGGTGAGAGTGACCACAACTCCCTTAGCTTCAGCATAGCTATGGAAAAGGATAAAAACAGGCAAAATGGGAAAGTGCTTAACTGGGGAAGGGCTAACTTTGAAGAGATGAGGCAGGAACTAGCGAGAGTAAATTGGAAACAGATGTTCAAGGGTGAAAGCACAGAAGTAATGTGGAGGAAGTTTAGGGACCACATGTGCTGTGTTCGGGTTAGGTTTGTCTGACAGAGACAAGGAAAAAATGGTAGGAAAAGGGAACCGTGGCTGACGAAACATGTGAGGCAGCTCATCAAGAGGAAAAAGGAAGCATATGTTAGATATAAGAAGCAAGAAGCAGGAGGGGCTCATGAGAAATACAGGGTAGCCAGGAAGGAGCTTAAGAAAGGACTTAGGAGAGCTCGAAGGAGGCATGAGAAGGCCTTGGCATGTAGGATTAAGGAGAACCCCAAGACATTCTATGTGTATGTGAAGAACAGAAGGATGACAAGAATGAAGGTGGGGCCACTAAAGGATAAAGAAGGCAACATGTGCCTGGAGGTGGAGGAGGTTGGGGAGGTCCTAAATGAGTACTTTGCTTCAGTATTCTCAAGTAAAAAGGACCTTGATCAGGGTGAGGTCGAAATGGAACAGGCCTGTGTGCTGGACAATGTGAAGATTAAGGAAGAAGATGTGTTGGATCTTCTTAAAAACATCAATATTGATAAGTCCCCAGGGCCGGACATGATATACCCCAGGTTGCTGTGGGAAGTGAGAGAAGAGATCACTGGAGCAGTAGCTATGATCTTTGGCTGCAGCGGAGGTTCTGGTGGATTGGAGAATGATAAATGTAGTTCCCTTCTTTAAGAAAGGTAATAGGGAGAATCCTGGGAAATATAGACCAGTGAGTCTTACATCAGTGGTCTGCAAACTATTGTAAAGGATTCTTAAGGATAGGATCTATGAGCATATGGAGAAGTACAGTCTACTCAAGGATAGTCAACATGTCATTGTGAAGGGAAGGTCGAGCCTCACAAGCCTAATTGAGTTTTTTGAAGAGGTAACAAAAGAAATTGATGAGGTTATGGCAATAGATGTGGTCTACATGGAATTTAGCAAAGCTAAAATGACCTGGATGAAGAGGTGGAAGGATGGGAGAGTAAGTTTGTGGATGACACGAATATTGGAGGAGTTGTGGATGGAGCTGTAGGTTGCCAAAGGTTACAAGAGGATATAGACAGGATGCAGAGTTGAGCAGAAAAATGACAGATGGAGTTCAATCTGGGTAAGTGTGAAGTGATGCATTTTGGAAGGACAAACCAGGTCTGAGTACAGGGTTAATGGTCGGTTACTTAAGAGTGTGGATGAACAGAGGGACCTTGGGGTTCAAATCCATACATCCCTCAAGTGCCTGACCCATATAATCGCTGCACAGGTTGATAGGATAGTTAAGAAGGCCTATGGGATGCTAGGCTTCATTAACAGGGGGATTGAGTTCAAGAGTAGAGAGGTCATGTTGCAACTCTACAAATCTCTGGTGAGACCGCACTTAGAGTATTGTGTTCAATTCTGGTCACCTCATTATAGGAAGGATGTGGAAGCTATGGAGAGGGTGCAGAGGAGATTTACCAAGATGTTGCCTGGATTGGGAAACAAGTCTTATGAGGCAAGGTTAGCAGAGCTGGGACTTTTCTCTTTGGAGTGTAGAAGGATGAGAGGGGACTTGATAGATGTCTACAAGATTATGAGAGGCACAGATAGGGTGTATAGTCAGTACCTGTTTCCCAGGGCATGAATAGCAAACACCAGAGGGCATATGTACAAAGTTAAGGGAGGGAAGTTTAAGGAAGACATTAGGGGTAAGTTTTTTTACACAGAGGGTTCTGGGTGCATGGAATGACTTGCCAGGGATGGTGGTGGAGGCTAAAGCATATAAAACATTATATATACATATAATATATATAAAACATTAGGAGTATTTAAGAGCCTCTTGGACAGGCACATGGATGAAAGAAAAATAGAGGGTTACGGGGTAGTGTGGGTTTAGTACTTCTTTTTTAAGGATTATATGGGTCAGCACAACATTGAGGGCTGAAGGGCCTGTACTGTGCTGTAGTATTTTAGTGTCTAGTATACTGGTAGCAGCATACAGTCCACCTCTGGCCAACATCGGGCAGGCACTAGAGGAGCTAAGCACCATAATTAACAGTCACAAAACAGCACTCATCAGTGCCTTCCCGATCATTGTGGGGGATTTCAGCCAGGCCAGCTTGAAGAAGTCTCAGAACAAATACAACCAACATATCACCTATGGAAGTGGAGGAGCCAACACACTTGAACAATGTTGTATTATGAATGACTGAATGAATGAATGATCTTTATTGTCATTATACAGAAATACAATGAAACTCTGTTTGGTTTCCTCTCAGGCAATTAAATAAAGTGGTAGATAAAAACAAGACAGTAATAGAAAAACAGTATTAAATAGTATATATTACCATCAAATAGTGTATATTACCATCAAGGCTACTTACCATGTTATTACATGCCCACACTTTGGGAAGTCCAATCACCCGGCTATACTTCTACACCCAGCAGATAGGCAGAGACTAAAGACTGCAAGCAATAGTGGTGAAGACCAAGAAGGTATGGTCAATAGAGGCAGAGTTATTTACAGGACTGCTTTGAGTCAGTGGACTGAACAACATTCAGGGATGAAAATGCCACACTTGTTACCAACTTCCCCTGTGTGGATGAGTGTGTGCCTTCAAGAACATATCTAAATCAGATGCTGTTGATTGAACCAGGGGATTCATAGTCTGCTGAGGGCTAAATATGTGGCATTCAAGACCAGTGATCCAGAACTAGGCAAAAAAATCTAGTTGTGACCTATGGAAGGCTACGTAAGAGCGAAACAAAAATTGTGATTAAGGTTAGACACAGAATTGGATGCACATCAGCTCTGGCAGGGTTTGAAGACCATACCTCCTATAAAGTGTAACCTAACATTGTGAATAACTGTGATGTTGCACTTTCCAGATGAGCCCAACATCTTTTATGCTCCCTTGGTAACCCTGTAATCTCTGCCATGGAGGCTGACATCAGGACATCTTTTATAAGGGTAAAACCTCACAAGGCGTCAGACATGGTGGCGTACCTGGTAGCATACTGAGAATCTGTGCCAACCAACTAGCAAGAGTGTTCAAGGACTTTTTCAATCTCTCACTATTATAGTCAGAAGTTCGTACCTGCTTCAAAAGTGTGACAACCATACCAGTGCCCAAGAAGAGCAGGGTGAGTGATTTCATTGATTTTTGCCCAGTTGCACTGCCTATTGTGATGAAGAGTTTTGAGAAGTTGGTCATGGCCAGAATCAGCTCCTTCCTAAGGAAGGATCTGGACCCACTGCAATTTGCCTATTACAACAATAGGTCTACGACAGATGCAATCTCACTGGCTCTCCACTCGGCTTCGGGTCGCCTGGACAATAGCATACGTACATCAGGCTGCTGTTTATCGAATACAGCTCAGCATTCAGCACCATCATAAACTGAATACTAATCAACAAGCTACAAAACCTTGGCCTCTGCACCTCCCTCTGCAACTGGATCCTCGACTTCCTCATCGGGAGACCACAGTCAGCGCAGAGCAGACTGAACATCACCTCGCTGACTCTGGTGCACCTCAAAGATGCATGTTTAGCCTACTGCTCTACTCTCCCTACACCCACAAATGTGTGGCCAGCCAGAGCTCAAATGGCATCTATAAATTTGCCCATGACACAACTATTGTTGACAGAGCTTTGATGGTGGCAAGTAGGCGTACAGGAGTGAGACAGATCAGCTGGTTGATTGGTGCTGCAACAACAACCATGCAC
Organism: Hemitrygon akajei; assembly: GCF_048418815.1. NCBI lineage: Eukaryota > Metazoa > Chordata > Chondrichthyes > Myliobatiformes > Dasyatidae > Hemitrygon > Hemitrygon akajei. The sequence goes on along the minus strand of NC_133146.1, from coordinate 34,694,074 downwards.
TCAATGCCGGTAACACCAAAGAAATGCTTGTGGATTTTCAGACAGGGAATTTGAGGGAATACACATCAGTCCTCATTAAGGAATCTATCGTGGAAAGGGTGAGCAGTTTCAAGTTCCTGGGTGTCAACGTCTCTGAAGGTCTATTCTGGGCCCAATGTATTGATGCAATTACAAAAAAGGCACAGAGGTGGCTATATTTCATTTGTACGAGGGGTGATTGATAAGTTCGTGACCTAAGGTAGAAGGAGTCAATTTTAGATGTTCCTCCTGAACTGCACTGGAAAATACGTCTGGCTACTCCACAAAATAGGATTGCACCATTCTTTAATGAGATTTTCAGGTTTTTATATATTAATGCCAAAAACTGATATCAGTAACTCACTGGGTAGACAGAATGGAGAGGCAAAAGTAGGAAAGGGACCATAAACTTTTCTCCAATTATTGTACCAAACTGGCACATTGCGATGCTAGGCTGATGTACATTAATGTCTTCCATTCTCAAGCCATTTGCTCTAATTATCCTGCCAAGCTATGCCACTTCACAATGTCACTGACTGAACTGGATGGGTGGGTCTCTAGAAAAGTACAGGTGAGACTCAAATGGATGGGTGATTTCCTTTCCTGCTGATAGTTTTACTTGACTTCTTACAAGTCCCTAATTTGTCTAATTGTGTTTATTTATGTTTATCTCTATACTGGATCAATTGCCCTGACCTCTACATGGTGATCGCCTTGCTACTGCGCCCACAGTACAGTGCAGAGCCCATGCAAAGAAAATAGGCCCGTTGCTTAACGAAGCCTGCCGAATAATCGGGGCACACTGCGCCCCACACCCACTACCATCATTTACAGACTTGCAGGTGTCGCTCCCCCAGAGATCCGAAGCCACACTACAACAAAAATTGAAAAAGGTAAGCAGAACTCGGATCCACAGCACCCACTACATCATCATGTGTCAGCTTCCGACCACCCAAAATCAAGGAAAAGCTTTGCTACAGTGGAGGAACTACTGCACAGAACATTCCCGCAAACATCCAGGATTGACCTCTGGCAACGAACAGAAGCCAGAACCCCACCAAACAATACAGTGCAGGACCCCACAGAAATGGTGCCAGACGGGGCACTGCTTGACAGACGGAAGTGGTGCACTCGCAACAGAGCGAGAGCAGAAGTTTGTAGGATGGGAGACAATATGGTGAAGTGGGGTTTAAAGACCAGCGAATCCTGTGAGTGTGGTGAAACGGTGCAGAACATTGAATACGTTCTGCGCAACTGCCCACTCTCACTTCATTTAGCTGACACTGACCTGCTCAACATCAACCAAACAAAACTAGAGTGGCTGGCTATCTGGTGTGACAAGCTATGGGTGTACCTACAGGTCTGAACTGGTCCTTTCAAAGTCACTCATTCACCTGGAGTTATAATCAAGTGCCAGGCAACATTCGTCATAAATCCGACTATTGCTCATTGCTCATTGCCAGTACTCATATTGTGACTCTGTCTAATTTGTTCTGATAAAATGGACATTGCGTCTGTGATGATTGAGCACCACTGAGCATGTCTACGTGAAACACTGTCATAAAAAAACAGCATTCATCATCAAAGAATCTGACCGCATAGGCCATGCTCTTTTCTCGCTGCTGCCATCGGGTAAAAGGTGCAAGAGCCTCAGGACTTGCACCACCAGGTTCTAGAACAGTTACTATCCCTCAGCTGTCAGGCTCTTGGAAAAAAGAGAATCACTACACTCATATATTGAGATGTTCCTGCAAACAATGATCTCACTTTAAAGACTCTTTATCTTGTTATTTCTTGCCTTCGTTATTTATATTTGCATTTGCACAGTTTGTTGTCTTCTATGCTCTTGCTCTTTCCTTGATCTTTTTTTATAGTTACTGTTCTATAGATTTGCTGAGCATGCCAACAAGAAAAAGAGTCTCAGAGTGGTATATGATGATATGTATGTACTCTGATAATAAATTCTACCTTTGAACTTCCGTACTTTGAATTTTCCTGTCATATTTGCACGCCAAATGATTTCACAACGGCCCGTAGTTAAACATTAATCAAGGCAGGCAGTATCCAAGTGATGATCAGTAAGGGAATGATAAACAGGTTTTAAGGATTTGGATCAATGCAAAAGGAACACTCAAAAGTTGTTGCAAGATATTTTATTCGAGTATACTAAGTGACCAGTAAAATGAAACATAAAGAAATATAAAACACCAAGTCTAAGTGTAAAATAATTGATAAAAGAGCAAGTCCCACGCCCTTTCACTGAGTGATACAAAGAATTAACTAAACAACAAGTCTAAAACAGTACAGAATTGTCAATACAGTATCAACCTCATGTCGCTCTGCCCGTTACTGAATTCCAATTTGTGATGACTGGCCTGGAGACTCTTAGATGTCCTTGGCACCAATCGTGATTCCGGTCTGAGGATAGAGAATACTCACTGTTCACACTTACAGTATGTAACCACGAAAACCCACACTTCTTTTATAATCTATGCATATAGGTTAGCTACAATTCTAAAATTAATTCTTCCTTAATGGAAGATGTGGAGGGAGGATTTTATGTTTCCACTGAACTGGTCTCCTTGTTACAAAAAATCTTATTTTACTTTGCTTTGTCAACCGAAATGGTTTCACTCCTCCTTGGAAAATAAACATTCCCTTAATGGCTTACATCTGAATACTTCAAAGTCTCAAAGAGCACATGAATCAAGACATTTTCCTTCGCTTGTCTAACAGGCTTGCTCATTATGACTGTGAACAGTCAATACTATTTCAAGTAAGTAGGTCTGTTTTTTAACCTCTTGGTATAGACTGATCATGTGCATAGTACAATGGACCGAGACAAAAATCTCCACAGTAATACCCCACCATCCATGCCCTCAGCATTTTCAGATCAATCAGGGCTTACATTGTGTGTGATTTATTTACATCCTGACCCTTCCTCTCTATTTGTCTCTGACGGTTGGCAGATACCTCAACGCTTACCCTTTCTGGAGCTCCTTGATTTTTCTTTCCTTCTCTGCAAAGCCCCTGGGATAAAAGCTCACCAAATTCCAGGCATGCAAACAATTTCTATTGTCCAGTTATAGAATTGACACACCTTCACAAGCTTGCACCAAATTAGTACCGGACAATTACAGTAATTTTACATATTTGGTGTATACACTCTAAAAAGCTCTGGTTCCTCATTACAAATGTGTATTTAAATTGCATTGTATAATTACAGTAAATGTGACAACAATCATATTATGAAAAATATTCTTCAAAAGGTGAAGCAAGGGACAGTAAAATATAACCAGAGATCTTTGCTGAAGGAAAAGGAGACATGTAACAAAAGCCAGAGAAGATTCTCTACTTGACTCCATTTGCCCTAATTCCCACAAACCCACCTTTGGTTATTTTCCACACTAAACAGAAATTAAAAGCTATTTAAATCTGATTTGTTAAGAGTATTACTAATGTTAATATTATGGAGTTCAGTACAAAGATTGATAATGATTATGTTTAAACTATTGCTGAAAAATTTTTGTTTTGATTGTAAAGCCTCCATGAAGGAAGGGACTGGAAGAATTTAAAAAGCAAAACATGCACCTCACAGGTTTGCAGTCCAATCTGACAGAATCAGTTAATCTTTCAATCATCATTTTGACTTTTGATGGAAAGGCATAATTCGCAAAGTGCACTCAAATATTCCTCATTGCAAGGATCAATCATCAAGGCTTTCTGAAAGTATTCGATAGCTTTAGACTTGTTCCCATCCAGCTGATACACTAATGCTTTAATACCAAGGGCCTTGCCATCGTGTTGATACCTGCAAAGTTTCCTGTCTGCCCAGTTCTCCAATTCCTTTTGACACATTTTGCGTTCGTTTGAATCATAATCAACCTTCAGGCCTTTCAGCAGTAGATTAATAGCATCGGATTCAGACTTTTTGTGGTGCAGTTCAAATGACCCAGCATATAAACATATTTTCTGCATGCTTTCTGGACAAATATTCTTTAGCTTCACCAAGTTGCTATAGATCTCGTCTGCTTTGGAGCAGTCTCCAATTACTTCACAGAAGTTTGCAAAGTCGAGTTGTGATTTAATTGCTGAACTTAAGCTGTTTTCATATGTTTTTTCAAAGTGATACTTGCATTGATGGATCAATTCAGATAAAAGACAGTGATGGTTCCTGCAGAATGGAGTTCTCTGCATGTTTCTCCTTCTACCCTTGTAACACATGGCCATTTCATTGTGAAAGAAGTTTGGAGTTGTTTCTAAAGCTTCCTTCAATAACTTGATACCTTTCTCCACAGTTCTTTTTTGTCTGTAAAATTTTGCTGCATACCGAAGCACATATGGAAGGTCAGTGGCCTTCTGCGGTGGTTCTTTGACTAATCCATTTGCTTCCTCCTTTTCACTGAAGTCTGGTAGCTTCAAGGCCAACGGTACCATAGCCACTGAGTCATCTGGATCAAGCTCCACCACCTGCCGCACATGCTTCCCTGCCTGACGCTGTTCATCACTCTCTGGGGTTCTGGAAAATGATTCCAGCTGAGACAAAGCAGTCGTATATCCCATGATCCACTCTGTGTTATCAGGGTCTTCCTCCAGAGCCTTCTCAAAACATTCCTTTGCCTCCTCATAGTTATCAGCTGTAGATTTTAACAATGACCATCCCTTCTCCCCGTACATCTCAGGTAACATTGATGTATAGCGAGGGACGTCTCCGAGTGCTTTACAGATAACCTCCAGCTTGTTGAGGTAGGATTGGGCCTCAGTCAGATGTCCCATGTGGTAATGCACCCAGGCAAAGTTCCCATAGGTGATGATGCTTATTCTTTCAAATTCATCTTTGTGGTTCCCATTCAGAATCTTTTCAGCTTCCTTTAAATTTTGAATTGCTTCCTCACAGTTGCCCTGCAGAAAGTTTACAAAAGCGAGTTGGTTGTAGGATGTGGCTTGATTTATGGCACCAGCATTTGAAGAATCTTGCGACCTGTATGTCAGATCATCCAAATCAACATTTTCCTTCTGGAGGTCCCAAGTGAAGTGACAATGAATTTGTTTCAGCTTCTCTTTCAAAGCATCTCCTGGCATGTTGCTGCAAGAGAAGAAAGTTCATGAAATTCCATTTTAAAACTTCAGAGACAGATCCACTCTGTAATGCAGTTTCTGCAAAGCAGTGAAAGTCAGCAGGTCAGGCACCATCACCATCTGAGCAGAGAAAAAGCAGTAAGACTTCTGGTCATGTACCAATAATTGATCCCTGTTTAGAGACCTCGTACACCTAGTGATATTGCAGATGGTGCTGTCTCATTGTTGACAGCTTCTGGTCTTGTGTATAGAGCCTGCACTAGTCAGAAGTTTAGCCTATAGGGAAGGTGCTTTGGAAAAGTAGTAGTGTGGCATGGTGATTGGAAGTCATAGCTGACTTAAGTAAGATAAAATTGTGTGATGGCTACTGTGATTGGCCCTTATGACATTAACTCTCATGATATGATATTGAGGGCAGGCTTTGGCTTAGAACAGGCACTAGATCTGGGTAAGTTTCTATTAACTTTCCCTTACTGTGTCAGGGGAACTTAGTGTAGCTTAAATGGCCGTAGTGTGTTATTCACGCCGGGTGTTGGAGCCCTGGGAACTAAATCAATGTGGGGTGCATCTAACGACAGCTCCTTGAAGTCTGTGTTAGGGATATGAAGCAGTAGCTGGATGACATCGGCTTGTATGGGAGAGTGAGGAGATCATCAATTAGAATTACAGGGAAGTAGTCATTCCTGAGTTGCAGGAGGTAGGTAGCTGGAGGACTGTCATGGGAAGGAATGGGAAGGTGAATAGGCAGAAAATGCAGAGCACCCCTGTGGCCATTCCCCTTAATAATAAGTATACCTTTTTGGATACTGTAGTGGGGGATGACCTCCCAGGAGAATGCCACAGAGACCAGATTACTGACACTGAGCATTGGCTGGTGGTGCCAAAGGGAAAGAGGGAGAAGAGGGGAGCAGTAGTGATAGGAGACTCAATAGTCGTAGGAACAGGCAGGAGATTCGGTGGATGTGAATGGGATACCTGAATGGTATGTTGCCTCCCATGTCAGGGACATCTCACATTGCATCCACAGCATTTTGGAAGGGGAGGGAGAGCAGCCAGATGTTTTGGTACATGTTGGTACCAATGACATAGGAAGGAAAAGCAAGGATGTCCTGAAAATTGAGTTTAGAGAGCTAGGCAGAAAGTTGAGAAGCAAGAACTCCAGTGTAGTAAGTTCTGGACTGCTGCCTGTACCATGCTCCAGTGAGAGGAGAAACAGGATGATTTGGCAGCTTAATGCGTGGCTGAGAAGCTGGTTTAGAGGGCAGGGCTTCAGGTTCTTGGATCATTGGGACCTCTTTTGGGGCAGATATGACCTGTACAAAAGGGATGGGTTGCAGCTGAACCTGAGGATGACCAATATTCTTGTGGGCAAGTTTGTTAGAGCTGTTGGGGAGGGTTTAAACTAATTTGGCAGGAGATAGGAACAGGAGTAAAAGGACTCAGGATAGGATGGATGGTTAAAAAAAAAGCAAAGACAGTATGCAGTCAGACTGTCAGGAAGGGCAGACAGATGATAGGACATCATTGCAGGCAGCAGGGTGAGTTTCAGAGCATTAGGGATACAGAATCAAAAATGGTAGCAAATACAATATTCAAAGTGTTATATGTCAATACATGGGGTATAAGAAGTAAGGTGGATGATCTTGTCACACTTTTACAGATCGTCGGGTGCCTATCAGTGAATCTTGGCTGAAAGATGTTAGGAGTTGGGAGCTGAGCGTCCAAAATTACACATTGTATTGGAGGGATAGGAAGGTAGGCAGAAGGGGTAGCATGGCAAAGAATGGCAGCAAATCATTAGAAAGATTTGACATAGGATCGGAAGATGTTGATACATTGCAGGTTGAGTTAAGAAACTGCAAGGGTAAAAGGACCCTGATGGCAGTTATATACGGGCTTCTAAACAGTTAGCTGGGATGCGGAATAAAGAATAGAGTGGGAAATAAAAAAGGCATGTCAAAGGGGCAATGTATGAAAGCCATGGGAAACTTTAACATGCAGATAGATTGGGGAAATCAGGTTGGTAATAGAGCTCAAGAGAGTGAATTTGTTGAATGTCCGTGAGATGGCTTTTTAGAGCAGTTAGTTGTTAAGCTTACTAGGGGATCAGTTATACTGGATTGGGTGTTATGTAATGAACCAGAGGCAATTAGGGTATGGCAGACCTAATTCTGTTCCTATGTCTTACGGTCTTAAGATTTACAGCGCATGCCCAGAAACTAGTTGAGTGAGCAAAGTCTCCTGCAGTTGTGGTACAAGTCAGCTGTTTGAGGTGTTCTCACTCTGAGTTAAATATTGTTTCATTTCCTGTGTATATTTGGCATGCTGCTTTCTTCCCAAAGAGGAAGATATGAGCTTGCTGCTATTTGACTACAGAGTCTCTATTGCCTTCTTAATGGAGATTTGGACTAGAAATTCCGATATTCAGAATTAGGTTTATAACTGATTTACATGGTCATGGACTTTTCTGTAATCTGATGGCATAGGGGAGGAAGCTGTTTCTGAATTGTTGAGTGTGGTTCATCATGCTCCAGTAATTCTTTCTTCATGGAGTAACGAGAACACAGCATGTGAGGGTCCTTCGTGACGGATGCCACCCTCTTGAATCACCGCCTCTTGAAGATATCCACGATGGAGCTGGCTGAGTCTACAACTCTCTGCAAGCTCTTTTGATGCTGCAGATTGAAGCCCCTGTAACAAGCTGTGATGCAACCAGTCAGAATGCTCTCCACCATATATCAGCATAAAATGATTAGTCTTTGCTGATGTCCCAAATCTCCTCCAACTCCTTATGAAGTACAGCTGCTGGCATGCCTTCTTTATGATTGCATCAATGTGATGGGCTCAACACATCCTCTGAGATGTTGACACCAAGAAACTTGAAGGTGCTTCAGCACTGACCCCTTGGTAGGGACTGGAATGTCGTCTCCCGATTTCATGCTGCCGAAGTCCTGAAGCAATTCCTTGGCATTGCTGTTAGAGTAGTATGATCTGTGGGATGTGAAGACTAGATCTTTGGGGTAGCTAATGAGAAAATGGATGTACTTTTGAAAGATGGGAATAAATAAATAAATAATACTGAGAGCAAGTTGTGGAGTGGTTGAAATTGAGTCCATAGGTTGTATTTAGCTATCAGTTCAGTGTTTTGGTGAGTGAAGATTTTCAAACTGTTTCAGGAGTGTGATGGTTGAAGGGTAATAACTATTCTTGAACCTGATGGTATTGGACCTAAGACTCCTGCACCTCCTTTCCAATGGCAGACACAAGAAGAGAGCATGGCCTGAATGGTGGGGGTCCTTGATGATGGATGCTGTTTTCTTGTGGCAGCGCTCTTTGTAGACAGCCAAACAGACCAGTCTGATCTGCAGATGTCTCAGGTCCACATTGCTGCCCTTTGAACATGGAACGGAGACTTGAGACTCCAACCTGCCCTCTAATTCCCCCACATACTTGTCTCTACAACCTAATTTGACCCATAACTCTCCTATCTGCCCCCAAAACCATACCTATGATCCTAAACACTCAACTATGTTTGACTCACGATTTCAGTGGAGATCACAGCTCGGTGACATCTTGACACCCACTCATATTACTGAGCCAAGTACATTGGATATATGGGATTGAATTCAGCTGATCAGATGAACTTAGAAAAACAGAGGAAGAAAAAACCAGGCAAGATTTGTGAGATGGTCCAGGGAAATCTGAAGGGTGACAAGTAATAAAATAAGCTGAAATGCACAGTTTAAAATTGATATAGTAACGATCTCAATGCACCTCTACACATCTTTGAAGATCACTTAGACATGTTTAGAAAGCTGTTTAACAGAACACAAAATCAGAAGTTTTATGCAAGAAACAGAAACCTTTGGGTTAATGGAACACACAAACTGGAGGACCTCAGCAGATCAGGCAGCATCTATGGAGGGAAATGGACAGGTTACATTGCAGGTCAAGACCCTTCATCTGGGCTATCAGAAGACCTGCTGAATTCCTCAAGGTTTTTCTATGTTGCTCCAGATTCCAGCATCTGCAATCTGTTGTGTCTCCCTTAGTTTAATAATTGCCACGTAATGGGACATGGGTGATCTTGATATAGCTAGGAGAGGGTCCGACAGTGCAATCTGAACTCAGCCACATCATTACTGTTAAAATAAAAAATATGCATTTTCTGAGAATCTGAAATAAAAAGTGGAAATGAAACACCACAGACACCACCTATGGAAGGGGAAGAAATTGGTTCTGCAGCTCCAGAACCAGTCATCATCTCAGCATGGCCATTTGAAGAAACGATGAAACTTACTGTAGCAATAATCATTTTACTAACGTTTTTAGGAAACCTTAATATCATGCAGAATGATGGAGTTCGGATACAGAGGGCTGTGATCAAAACCTGATGATCAGAATTGGTGTGGTGATCCAAAGGTCCTGTTGATGGGCATTATCACTCTATCAGTCTTTGCTGTTGATTTCCACAACCAGGCCTTCTTTATTCTTTCTGCAACCTTCCTCCCACAACAAAGGAAGAGAATCTTATCCCACAACTCATAGCCCTTACCAGATCATTCGAGAAACTGTCATAACGCAGAGGCGTGTCTTTGCCTAGCTGCTCAAAATTCTGGTATTATCTTCTCTGATTCTGAAAACTCGCAATTTTCTTGTTCATGTTCTTTCTTAAAATGCTGTTAAATTTATGTAATCTCACTCCACTTCCTGCTGACAACCCCTGATAAACTAGAAGCAAAATGAGAATAAGGCAAACCAGAAAACGCTGGAAAAACTCAGCGAGCCAGAACTGCGGAACAATAAGCAGAGTTTCAGGTCTAGAACTGATAAAGCACCTGTTCTCAACCCTAAAAAGTTTAACCCTTTTTTTCTCCTTCTACAACTGCTGTCTAGTGTTTTCTATTTTTATTTCAGATTTCCAGCATCTGTTTTTTTTTTTTGCTTTCTTGTTTAATACGTAAATTATCTTTACTCATCTGGAGATTTCCTGGTTGGCACACATACAGTTTCACACTTCCTCCTGCATGAAGCCACTCAGTGCCCTGAATCCAAGAGCCACCTGACTGGGATCATTGCAGGAACATTTATTGTAACTCCCCTCCCTTGCAATTATCTCCCTCTTCAATTGTCTGCTGAGTACATTTCTAGTCAGGCAAAAAGGAGTTTTCTGAGGGGTAAGCAGTGGAAAGGGTGAGCAGCTTCAAGTTCCTGAATGTCGGCATCTCCAAACATCAATCCTAGGCCCAAAATGTTGTTGCAATTACAAAGAAGGTTACAAAGTGGCAATATTTCATTGGGAGTTTGAGGAAATATGGTATGTCACCAAAGACTAAAGCAAATTTTTACAGATATACTGCGGACAACATTCTGACTGACTGCATCACCGTCTGGTATGGAGAGGACAGTGTGTGTGATTCAGTCAGCTTCAGCGTGAGCATGTGCCTCCCAACCATTTGAGGATATTTACAAAAGACTAAGACTGTGACTCAAGAAGGTGGCATCTACCATTAAGGCCCGTCACCATCTAGGACATGCCCTCTTCTGGTTGATTTGAAGGTTGTAATGTGGCCATCCAGAAGATGAGGTGTTGTTCCTTAAGCTTACATTGAGCTTTGCTGAAACAGTGAACAGGTCAGAGTGGGAAGAAGAATTCAAATGGCAGGAAACAATGAGTGCAAGACCATATTCATGAACCGAATGAGATGTGCTACATGATAGGCATGGCATCTTAATGAAGGGAAGACCACACTGGGAACAAACAGCTCTGCTTACTGAATTGGAATTGTTAAATTTATTACCGGCAATAAAGGCTGGAGTGAAAGTTCCTTAAATGTTCCTTGAATTGATACTGTTCACAATAGTATGCAGCAAGAAAATCATTAACACTTCACTACAGGTGTGGAGAATTAAATCATAACATTTTATTGGTTTCTTTTACATTTAGTTTCTGATATTACAGCTCATTTAACAATATTAAAAAGAAAATAGAAATTAATGAATATAAGATTTCAAATTAATGTTCGACCTAAAAGCTCCAAACATTGGAAAACAGTACAAGTTCTGAAAAAAACACACAAGTCAGGCAGCATCCTAATCTTCAGTCTGAAAAATTCAGTTTGCTAAATGTTATCAGAATTTTCTGCTTTAATAGCATAATATTTTAATATTTTTAACATTTTGAGTCTGCTTTGGTGCTTTTCACTGTAAATTGCATGAAGCTTTAACTCATTAGTGTGGTAGGTAAACAAATTCTAATGTAGCATTTAGACTCTACTAGAAATTGCAAAGATTTCATCTGGAATATTTTTGTATGCAAACTAAAATTGCTCGGAATGCAATTATTGAAAGAAAAAATGTAAAACTAAGGAAAGTTTATAGTAATCAATCACAAGTGTAAACTAGAATACAGAACATTCCACGGATTTGGGTTGTAATTGTTTATGGCTCAACTGGGGAAAAAATGGAGTTAAGTGCTCTCCTTTCTCATTTGTGAATTTTACAAATCATTTCATTATCTTTCAGAGCAAGCTTTATTAACAAGGAAACTTCTTGTTTGGTGCTGTCACACAAAACTCAGTTTACCTAGAATTTTGTGAACTCGCAATCAACACCAGATTAAATTGGACCCATGGACTGGGAAATTACAGATCTGTTTACATGCTAGTGCTACTGATCTAGTCATAGCATCAGATGTACCTGAAATAGTGTCACTTCATCTCAAGTGGAAATTGGAGAACTGATGGGACTGTATGGTATACAATGTAGACTGTATGGTCACAATTTTCAGCACAAAGCCTTCAGAAGAACACAAATGAAACATGAATTAAATGTGTTTCTATTAATGTACTGCACATAATATCAGACAACTCTAACAGCTAAAAATGGTTGAGGAAAGACTTTCCACAGTCAGTGTACCCCCAGATCAGTTTGGGTAACTGGAGCCTAATTAGAAGGGTGTAATTCACACAGAGCATTGAGATATTCTTCATTTCCAGGATCAAATTCCAAGGCCTTTTCGAAGCATTTAACAGCCTCATCCTTCTCCCCAGCCAGCTGGTGCACCATTCCAAGAACACCAAGGGCGTTGCTGTTTCTTGGATTTCTCTTAATTTGTTTTCCTAAGATCATCCTCAAGTTACTATCACAGAGCCTCCATTGTTTACTTCCATGATGGGTTTTAAGTCCATCCAGGAAATAGACGATGGCATTTGATTCAGATCTTTTGTGGTGCTGTTCAAACAATCCAACTTGTAAAGCTAGTGCCTGCTTATGATCTGAAGCAAGATCCTTCAAGCTCAGCAGACTCTTGTAGATCTCCTCTGCTCGGTCTACTTCTCCATTTTCCAAGCAGATTCCTGCAAAATCCAGTTTTGCAAAAGTAAATGATGGTTTGAGATCAAATGCCTTTTCAAAGTGATATTTACACTTACTGATCAACTCAGCTTTCTGTTGAAATGCAGATCTGTCAGGATGGTTGGGGTCTGTTTTCTTTTTCAGACTGAACAGTTTTCCTCTGTAACACATACCGATTTGGTGGTGTAAGAAGGATGAACATGGAGTAAATTCTAAAGCTCTCTCCAACAGGCCTATTGCGATATCGACAGCTTGTGCTATTCTGTAAAACTTTGCTGCATAGCGAAGCACATATGGCAGATCTGGGGTCTTTCTCAATGCTTCTTCAATTAATTCATTTGCTCTCTCTGCTTCATTGAACTCTTGCAGTTTTAGGGCCAACATAACCATGGCCACCGTGTCATCTGGGTCAAGCTCCAGCACCCGTCGCAGATACTGCACTGGCTGACTTCGCTCCTGATTCTCTGGAACACCAGAAATACCTTCCAGACGATAAAGAGCAGTTGCATAGCCCATAGTCCACTCCACATTATCAGAATCTTCCTGCAGAGCCTTCTCAAACCATTCCTTTGCTTCCTCATAGTATTCAGCAGCAGAACTCAACAGTGACCATCCCTTCTCCCCGTACACCTCGGGTATCATTGCTGTATAGCGAGGGCCATCACTGAGAGGTTTACAGATCATCTCCAGCTTGTCGAGATAGGACTGGGCCTCGGTCAGAAGTCCCATGTGGTAATGCACCCAGGCAAAGTTTCCATAGGTGATGATGCTTCTTCTTTCAAATTCATCTTTGTGGTTCTCTCTCCATATCTTTTCAGCTTCCTTTAAATTTTGAATTGCTTCTTCATAGTCGCCTTGCTGACAGTTTACAAAAGCAAGATGGTTGTAGGATGTGGCTTGATATTTTACACCAAATTTTATAGAATCTTGTAATCTAAACTTCAGGTCACTGAAGTCAGTGTTGTCCTTCTGTGGAACCCACGTGAAGTGACACTGAAGCTGGCAAAGTTTCTCAAACAGGGATTCCTTCAGAGTGTTGCTGCATTCAAGCACAAAGTAATCAAAGATTATTGATGTGATATTGATTCTCCATCCTAACTGCTAAATGCTTGGATTGACAATATTAGTAAATTCTGAATTCCTGAGGTGCAGCATAGTCAGAAAGCAATGGGTGCAGATCAATCGCTTCCTGATCAAACCAGTATCTATCAGATTGTGATTAGCCCAGTGGGAAACAGTCTTGGTTCTAGAAATACCAAACAATAAGCCGAGACAGCCAGATTAAAATAATTAATGTGTTCTGACTATGCTAGCTGAATGTGTTTTAAATTAAGAAAGAGAGCAGGATATATTTACATTCCAATTTGTCATTTAAGGGTTGGGCCAGTCCAGCAGATCATTAACACAGTAGCTGGGAAAAGGAATGGAAAAAAACAACTTTGTGGCACCATGTCAGTCAGTTAGTTCTCTATCTGAATACATGGCTGGCAAATTTCAGAAGCAATTATTAGCAAGGCTGATTAGCCAGTGATGATGAAACTCATCATCAGACAAAAAAAAAATGAAAAATATGTGAACAAAAGTCTCAAAGAAGAGCCTAAAGCTGCTGCTGATGCTATGAAAACACCATGGTAACCAGTTTAAGTCAAGAAGGTAACATCCATCATCTGGGACATGCCATGTTCTCACAACTACCATCAGTCAGAAGGTATAGAAGCCTGGAATACCGCATCATCACATTCAAGAACAGCTATTTCCCTTCAACCATTCAGTTCTTGAATCAATCAGCATAACTTTCATCACTCTTGTTTAAAATTCTGAGTGCTTTGCACTAAAATGGGTTTAGTTTATTTGTGTTATAATTGTCTTCTGTCTTGTAAAAATTGTGTATAGTTTAGATTTATGTTTCTCTTGTGAATGCTTCTTATGTGATGCTATGTGACTGTGACGCTGCTGCAAGTAACTTCTTCATTTCACCTGAGCATATTCACTCATTGCAACTTTACTCGATACCTCCTGTACATAATAAAGTGGCCACTGAGTGATTGTTTGTGGTCTTTTACCTTTGTTGCCAATGCACTTCAAAGTTCACACCACTTTTGCAACATGGGTTTATCTGTGTTACAGTCACCTTCCTGTCAGCTCAATCCTCGCTGGCCATTCTCCTCTGATCTCTCGCATTAACAAGGTTTTTTCACCCATACAACTTCTGCTGATTGGATTTTTATTTTCATTTTTTGCACTGTTCTCTGTAAATTCTTGAGACTACTGTGCTTGAAAATCCCAGGAGGTCAACAGTTTCTGAGAATCACAAACCATTCCGTCTGGCACCAACAATCATTGCACTAAGTCACTTAGATCACATTCTGATCATAGGTCTGAGCAATACCTGAACCTCTTGAACATGTCTGCATGTTTTTATGCATTTAGTTGCTGCCACATTATTGGCTGATTATATACTAACATTAAAGAGCAGTTGTATTAAATAAAGTGGCCGCTCAGTGTTTGCACTTCTGCAATGAACTCAGCTTAGACTTTAAACTGTTTCTGCAATGCTGACAACACAGCAAATTGGACAAACAATTGTAAAAGTGTTAAGAGTAAAATGAAAGCAACAGTATTTAATGCTTGGTACTGTCATAGACAAGTCCGTGAAAAGACTTCTGTCTCAGCAGAGTCCAA
This sequence comes from Hemitrygon akajei, assembly GCF_048418815.1. Classification (NCBI taxonomy): domain Eukaryota; kingdom Metazoa; phylum Chordata; class Chondrichthyes; order Myliobatiformes; family Dasyatidae; genus Hemitrygon; species Hemitrygon akajei. The sequence continues at coordinate 34,678,939 of NC_133146.1, read as the reverse complement.
TGCAATAACTAGCGGTAGGACAAAACTGAGTGATCTAGAATAATTCCTCCTCAGTGTAGGGAATTGTGAAAAATAGGGTAAAGATGATAGATGTTTTAGAGACTACAGATGATTAAATCTGGAGCAAAAAAAAAAGATCTGCTGAAGAAAATCCACAGGTCAAGTGCTGTGGAGTTAAAGGAATGGTCATTATCAGATCTAAGGGGTAGAGGGAAGGTAAACTGTATATTGTGGCAGTGCGCACACACGGGGCTCGAAATGCCATCGGAAGCTGCGAGCAGACGCACGACCCACTCGGGGCGGACCTTCCGGGGACGGTCTGACGTCAAGTCCACCCTGCTGTTCGCAGGGGCCTATGGGAAGGAGGTTTTAAGCGCGCGAGTTTGATTCAGTAAAACTATTCCGAGTTCAGCTCTTGATGCACCATCAATAACTCTCGGAGATGGGAGGTGAACGATAGGCTTTTATTAGCTGCAAGAGACCACGATTAGCAGCAAAAGACCATCACACAACATCCTGGAGACTGAGGGAGGAGCAGTGCCTCCAATCGCCTTTATACAGGGGTCTGTGGGAGAAGCCACAGGAGCAGTCAGCAGAGGGGCATGTCCAGACAGGTATATGTAGTTCACCACAGCTCTCTCTGCCTCCGTGTGTTCCTTTTGTAGCGCCTTGCGCGCCACTACAATATAGTAGTCAGAGGAAGTGGTGAGACTAGGACTAGTAGGTGATAATAGGAACATTACAAAGGGGATCTGAACCCAATGTGTGTGCACAGAATCATAAACTGAGAAAGAGCATGAGTGGATCAGTAAGACAGATTCAGTTGTTGGAAATGGAGGCAACGAAGGTGAATGTGATAATTCTGCGGAACGTAGCGCTGGCAACTGATCCAACCAAATGCAGACAGAGATGATCATGAGTGTGGGGAGAATCTGACCGTTCATGTCAAAGCCTGAAACTACAAACATTGGAAGCAATGGAACAGTTTCCCCATACCCTCCTTGCAATTCTGTGAACTGGCATCATCCTTGAATGGTTGAGCCCTAAAGTTAAGATTATGCCTGTTGTAATGCACTTTCCATGTCAATCTCATCAAGCTATTTAAACTTGGTAAAATTTTTCAAAATGTCTTGCACTCAAGCAATTATCAGTCCAGTTGCAAAACCTGACACCATATTTTAATGTTGCCAATCCCATATTCTATATGATCTGTCATCGTGCCCACTGGCAGACATCATTACTGAGGTATGGAGATCAGAACTAACCCCAAAGATAATTTAACCAAAGAAGTGCAAAGCTCCAGTTTTGATTTCCAGGTCTTCTTGTAATTAAAGACTCATTTCCCACCATTCACTTTGATTTTCATTCACTGGGTTTAATGATTTCACTGTTCCTCTACACATTCTGAACTTGTCCACATTTCCCCACTCTGCACTCCAGATTCTGCAGTTGCCTCACTTGCATTAACCATCATTGATACTTTGTGGTTTTTAGTCCCTATCTGCTCTGCTCACTGCACCACTTCAATATGTAATTCTCTATTACTGAATGCTCTCGATGATGAAAAGCCTTTCCTCCAATACAGATTCCTTGAAATGGAGGATACGTTCATTTATTTGACTCTTGGTCTCTCTCTCCTCATGAATTCTTTCCATTTCAAAGACCTGGACTACAAACCTTACCTCAAAACATAATTTCCTGGGATGAATAAAGTGAGTGATCTCTTATTCTTGACCTCCCCCACTATTTCCCAGTAGTCTGAGTTCCCACAATCAAGTAAATTTCCCAGATCACAAACCAGGGTTCAGATCCCCAACCCTACACCCTAAGCGATCACAAACTCCTTTCCCAGATGTCTGCAGATCCAGACACAGGTCACATTAAATTTCACTGATCTGGTCGTCCATGCCAACACTTCTGACTTTTTCTGAGAATGCCCTGACTTCTAATAACATCATGGAAACAAAAGGACTCACTTACCTCATGGTGCTGTTTGGGATTCCGGCAAGGACTGGGAAAGCTATGTGACTGTACAACATGAGAATTTCAGAAAGCTTTTATAATCTGTGGGTTGGGCTGAGTTGTAAAATTTGATTACTGAGAGTGGAATGGAAAATGAAACTGGTAACTAAAACTGACAAACCTGCTTTTTCCTTGAGAACTGGATTTGTCATGATAACCAATTATCTTTAAAAAAAAGTAATGTTAATTCAAACACCACCCATTTTAATCCATTTACATGCTAATCTTGCACACTATTTAGAGTGAAGAATAGATTTTAGAATAATATTCCAACAGACCTTGAAGGACCACAGATTCTCAGAATTATTTGATATCTTCCTCAAACACTGCCTCAAGCAATTCAGAAGAGTTCAGATTTTAACCCACTATTACAACACCTTTGCTCTCACTCTGTAACTACTTCCTCCCTGTGTCCTTGCGTTCACCAGTTCTGCTCAGTGGAGATGTGACTTGGAGACATCACGGGCATTGACGTAAAAGCAGGTGGCACAAAGGGTCAAGTAAAGCGTATATGAAAATTCAGGAACAGACAGTCTACAACACTGAATTGAATTGAATTGAATTTCGGTTTATTGTCATTTAGAAACCACAACTGCAATGCAGTTAAAAAATGAAACAACATTCCTCCAGAATGATATCACAGAAGCACACGACAAAGCAGACTACACCAGAAAATCCACATAACGTTTGGCAATCCCCAAATCCAGAGTCCAGAGAGGCTGCTGCATATTGAGCTCACCTTTGAAATTAGAATGGAATCTTTTCAATGAGGCATGTCCGAAATCAGGACTAGGCTGACTGAGGAGAAAGGAATGAATGAAAGAGGAAAAGGAGCTTGTAAAGGTTTTGCAGTGGAATTTTGCTGCAGGGATGGAGGAGAAAGAGTTTTCTTTTTCAATATTTTTATTACTTTCTTACATAAAAGAATACAGGGTAAAGTAAGATATATAATATATATTGATTACAATATATTGAAATCACAGATGAGGTGTAATTACCCCATATCTATATAGATTCAATTCAAGTATATAATTGAAAAGAAATAAATTTATTATACAAAAAATCTAAACCCACTACCAGAAAAAAACAGCTGTCTGGTTAAAAAAAAAGAAAAGGAAAAAGTCCTTAACATATAGTAAAACATATTATTAGCCAACATCTGTGCTTAACAGCAAATCAAAGATTTTGAAAGTAATTCAAAAAAGGTCCCCACAATGTTAAAAAAATCTTGTCTAGGTTCAGAAATTGAACAGTGAATCTTCTCTAAATTTAAGCAAGACATAACATCATGTAACCAATGAATATGAGTGGGCAGAGTGGCATCCTTCCACTTAAGCAGCAATGCCCTCCTAGATATAAGAGAAATAAAGGCCAAAATATGCAAATCGTGTGTCTCCACAATATTATCATTTCCTCCAACAATACCAAAATAAAGCAGTCAAAGGATTAGGTTTAACATTTACTTTAAGAAGCACCGAAAAAATTTGAAATACTTCCTTCCAATGTTTTTCATACCTCGGACAAGTCCAAAACATATGGATTAGTGAAGCTTCTCCATTATTACATCTATCACAGTAGGGAGATATATCCAAATAAAAATGAGACAGCTTATCTTTAGACATATGTGCTCTATGAACCATTTTAAGGTGTAGGAGGGAATGATAGGCACATAACAATGAGATATTAACCAATTTAAAAATTCCATTCCTAGTGTCCTCAGAAATTGAAATCTGTAAATCTTGTTCCCAAAGATTCTTAATTTTATCTAAAGGAATATTTCTCATTCCCAACAACATACCATAAGTATTAGATATTGATGCATTATAGAAGGGTTACAAATTAAAAATTATATCAAGTAAATTTTTATCTGGACTTTTAGGAAATGTATGTACTTGAGAATGCAAGAAATCTCTAATTTGTAAATATCGAAAAAAGTGAGTTCTCAGTAGACTATACTTAACTGACAGTTGTTCAAATGAAGAGGGACTATCTCCAACAAACAAATCATGAAAACATTTAATACCCAATCTATTCCACTCTTTAAAAACTACATCAGACATAGAAGGTTTAAAAAATAATTAGAAAAATGGGACTGGAAAGTGAAAAACTCAATAAATCAAGATATTTTCCAAATTGTACCCAAATCCTCAAAGTGTGTTTAATTACAAAATTATCAGTTAAATTACTTAAAGATAAAGGAAATGATAGAAAATTTATTTACAGAGTTAGCTTCTAAAGAAACCCAGCCCGGACAGTCCTCTCAATTAATGTAACCAAAACATAAGATTCCGTGTATTGACTGCCCAGTAATAAAACCTAAAAGTGGGTAAGGCTAAACCGCCATTCTTTTTAGCTTTTTGAAGATGAACTTTGTTTAATCAAGAAATTTTATTATTTCATATATAAGATATAATAGAATCCAAAGAATCAAAAAAGGATTTTGGAATAAAAACAAGAGTGGCCTGAAATAAATTTAAAAATTTAGGCAAAATATTCATTTTAATAGAATTGATTCGGCCAATCAACGATAAAGAGAGGGGGTGACCAATTTGATAGTACCTTCTTAGCATAATTCAGAAGTGTAAAAAAAATTTCTTTTAAAAAGGAATTTATAATTCCTAGTGATTGTTATGCCCAAATAAGTAAAATGATTTCTTACAATTTTAAAAGGAAGGTTAAGGGGTCAGCAGGAGACGCTCATGGAGTGAGCACTGTTTCAGATTTGCTCCATAACCTTTACTTCTTTTAACCTATGATCACCCTTATTTAACTTACTTTTACCTACACCAAAAGATTCTTGCTACTTTTTTGGACGTATCTTTAAGAGTTATTGTGAATTTTTGAAGAAATGAATACAGAAATGGCTCTTAGATCTAAAGGGCGAGAACCTGGGAAGGATCCTAACGGGAACGAGAAGAAGAAAAAGACTGATCCTAAGCGCACTGAATTGACTTATGAAATATTATTGGAGATTTTAAATGAAAAACTTGAAGAACGACAAATTTTTAAACAAGATATAAAGGCTTTTCAAGATTATATGGACAAGACGGATTCAGTAGTTAACCGGCAGCAAGTTCTAATCGCAACTTAGCAAGAGAACACTCGGAAGCGAGACTTGATCATTGGAAAACTGGAGCAGAAATTACTTTCGACGATTAAACAGTTGGAAACACTTAAAGCCAAGAGTGTCGATTTTGAGAATCGGTCCAGAAGACAGAACTTACGCATACTTGGTCTCCCGGAAGGTATTGAACAAGGGGACCCCTCAAAGTACTTTGCTCAACTTTTAAAGGATGCGTTCCCTTCTGTATTCCCAGACAGTCCTCCATTACTTGATCGCGCTCACAGAATTATGCGTCGATCACCAAGTGCTTCAGCTAAACCACCGGTTGTAATTGTCCGATTTCACTATGTGCATGTTAAAGAGCAACTTATTCGTGTGGCTCGGCGTGTAGGGATGGTTAAATTTCAAGATCACACTTTTCGATTAGTGTCATGGTTACTTGAAATGACCTGGAGACACAGACAATTCTTCAAGAAAATTAAACCTTTATTTGCAAACAAAGGCTGAGGCAATCAATGAACTTGTCACCGAAAGCCCACCGAGCTCTGGTGTACAGCATTCTTTATAGTAATTTCTTATCTCAGTTACATTTCGGTTTCATCAGCATACCCAATCAAGATTTAATTGCATATCATCTATATATTAATTAATTAATTGCTCTTGCCTAGCTCTCGGTGCACCACCATTATATTTCACCCGTTCGCGTTGGGGCCTTATTCGTGGCCAAGATTATGTTTTCCAGACAACCTCCCTCACATTACATTCCTGCTCGCAGCATCCTGTCCGCCACCGTTATCTCGTACTAAACAAAGGCTGAGTGTAATACATGGGGTACATTTCAGCTAATAGTGCTGCTAACTAAACAGGTGTCCTGCAAGTATGCAGCTAAGAGAGTACAAAGTATCTAGAGAAAACAACACATAGCAAAATGTGTCTAGTAAAATAATACATATTAATATTCAGTACCTAGAAGTGATTACATAGTATAGTAAATAGCTAATACATAGTGATTATATTTCAGGTATATATAATGATTATGTTTCAGGTATATATAATGATTATGTCAGGTATATTTCTCAATATAATCCCCCCTTTGAGACCCACAGGGTCTCACACAGAAAGAGAACACTCAGAGGCCGTGCACCAAAGCCAAAATAAAGTCCAGCATTTTAATCCCAAATTTGGGTCAACTACAATTTCCATACTCGGAGCTCAAAATGATCTCTCTCTGTTATCCTAGGCTGTTGATCCAAAAACCTGTCCTCCCATAGCTGAGACAGGAAAAAAGACTCAGACACCCTTACAGACTAGTGTCCACATCATTAACACCCTCCAGTCCGCTTGATACATCGTGCAGACTGTAACAGTACATCATTGGTTTTTCTCCTTGTCTGAGGTCAGATTCAACAATTTCCAGGAGCATCGGGAATTGTTTTGCTGTCGCACGCATTATCAAAGTCTTGAGACATGGAAGAAAACAGCACAGAATAAATGCACAACTTATCAGCACAATGCCTGCAGTCATTGCCAATTTAGTCAGCCACGCACTCCATCCCCCTAGCTTGCTTTCTAACCAGTCAAACCACTGATGCCCACATCCTGCATTCTGTTTGACGTCCTTCCGCAGATCCTTTAATTTATCCATTGCTCTGGTGAAAGACCCTTCTGGGCTAGTATTGTTCAGTACGAAAGTGCAGCATTGTTCTCCAAACATTACACACACACCCCCCTTTCTCTGCCAAAAGCCAATCCAGTACCAGTCTGTTTTGCCACGCCATCCTGCTAGTTGCATCCAGCTGTTGCCCTAAGGCCTCCAGTGCATCATCGGTGTAGTTGATGAATCTCTGTTGATTGTAGTATATATAATTTTTCCATTCATCATTTTTGCTTATCCCTATCACAGGTATGAGAGCTTCCCAGCCTGCAGCAATCTCATTCCGCGCCTTGAATTCGTTAGGTATACCTCTCGGCTGTCGTATACTGTCAATCCGGATTGTCGGGTCAGGTTCATATTTTCTCTTCTGCCGTAGCAGTTTCTGCTGCTCAGGGAAGTTAGCGTTGGACTGTACTTCAGGGGACATGATAACTTCCTAAAGCAGCATGACACGCGTACACGTACCTGCCCAATCGAGGGGGAGCGTAGATCTCAGACCTCTTTTCTTTCCACACAGCCACCAAGTGTCTGCTAATGGGATAGTTTGAGAGTCCAATGCACCCTCAGGAGGAGGGGTACCCATTGTATGTTTTTTACCTGGGGTGACATCCCGTGTCTGAGTGCAGTTGCCTTGGAAATGGCCAACCGGGCGAGTGCCCACCTGTATGAAGCATTCATAACTCAGATGACCCTGCATCATAAATTGTTCCTGCATAGGTGTTTGGCTCCTTTTATTTATAGCCCAGGGTCTGCTATAATTGCAGTGATAGGCAAGCTTGTTTTGGTCAAACAGCGAGGACGCCTGATATAGCATACACCAATATGGGCACATGGGTGCATTGTTCAGACAGTTTCGATAACAGGGATCCGTGTTAACACAAATCCTCATGTAACAAGCCCTGGCACAGACTGGACCAGGATATCATTGCCCACATCGCTCCCTGTGTTCCCTACGCCACTGCGCACAAGTGGAAGAATTATAAGGCATGAGGACGACATGCTGCACAGGATTTGCCCTTGAGCACAGGTAGCAATTCTGTCTTTCCATCGTGCTTGCTGTATACATTGCCCATTGGTACCATGTGTTCTCTTGTCGTGGCAAAATGGTGTGTGTGCTACTTCTCATACTGCGTGCTCCCGAGTTTCCCAGGGTTACATCATTCCCATGCCATATCCCCCATGTTGATGGTTTCCAAATCTGCGCTATAGTAGGCAGGTGTGTTATTCTGTGGGGCACAACTGATTGTACCCAAACCATCCCCATTATCTGGAGGAATACTACTATCCCCAACTTCATTCTCAGAGTCATCAGAATTACCAAAGACCTCCCTTACCACCTGGTCAAATTCCTGTGCTGCAGTGTCGGCTTCTTGTTCCTCCCGGCTGGTGTCTACAATCTGCTCCTCCTCACCACTTACCTCGGGTTCCACCTCCGACTGTATCTGCAGAACTGCCCTAGTGCAGTGGTTGAGATGATACCAAGTGGAGCGTCCTTCCACTTGAACCGCAGTGGGTGATGCCTTGATTACCGTGAAAGGCCCTTCCCTTCTTGGTTCGTTCCACTTCCTTCGAAACGTTCGCACGTAGACCTGTCCTTCCCTTTGGACAGTCTCCAGCTCTTTCTGTTTTTCCTGTGTATAAATAGACTGATGTATCATAGTTAGTTGCCGCATATATTGTCTTAGTTCAAGTTCCAATTGCTCTAAACTGGGTCCCTTATATGGTCCTCTCCATTGGGGCACTGGCATGGGCCTTCCAGTTAGCATTTCATGTGGTGTCAAGCATGTTACCCGATTAGTCTGCATACGGTAACTCATTAATGCTAACGGTAATGCATCAGCCCAATTCAGTCTACTCTCTGCACAAATTTTGTTCAGCTTGGCCTTCAGAGTGCCATTAATTCTTTCCACCATGCCCTGTGATTGTGGGTGGTACACACATCCAAAACTTTGTTTTATTTTCAGTACCTGTAATACCAATTTGACCACCTTTTGGATGAAGGCCGAACCGTTGTCTGAACTAATTTCCGTAGGTATTCCAAATCTAGGGATCACTTCATTTGTCAGGAACTTTACCACTGTACCTGCCCCTTGATCCTTCGAGGGTACTGCCTCTACCCACCTGCTGAACCTGTCAATTACCACCAGAATGTATCTTTTCCCTCTTACTGTCTTTATCATATCTACGTAGTCGATCACCAGATGTCAAAATGGTCCTTCAGGCACGGGTATGTGACCTATTGGGGTTGTAATCCCCCTTCGAACATTATTCTGTGCACAAACCTCGCATTGTGCTAAAACATAGTCTACCAAAGCCTGTAAGTAAGGTGACCAGAAACCATCCTTTTTTATTTTCCTTACTACTTCCCTCCTTGCACAATGGTCCACTCCATGTGATTCTGAAATTAGGATAGTCAACAAAGGAGTAGGTGCTACCCACAAACCATCCTCCGTGCTCCACAGGCCTTCTGAGTTCTGCTTGGCCCCCCCTTCACCTCCACATCGTCTGTTCTGCCAACGTTGCCCTACCTTGCATTTCAACCAGGTCCTCTATCATGGATTCCGGCTCTAGGCTTACCTGGGGTGCAATAACAGCCGATGTACACCCAGACGCTTTCCTGGCCGCTTCATCTGCAGCTTGATTTCCTTTTATTATCACATCATTCCCTTTCTTATGTGCCTGGCATTTCACTATAGCCAGTACTTGGGGTTTCATAAGCGCTTTTATTAAGTCTGAAATTTGCTGACAATGCTGTATGGGGTCTCCATTACTTTTCCTGAAACCTCTCTGTTTCCACACTGCCCCAAACAGATGACACACCCCATGGGCATATGCCGAATCAGTGTAAATGTCTACTTTCTCACCTTCCATCATCTCACATGCTGCTGTTAAAGCCTTGAGTTCTGCTAATTGAGCGGAACACGGTTGTGGACAAGCTTCCACTCTGATGGTCTTGAAGCTGGACTGGTCCTGCTGTACTATTGAGAATCCCGCATGATTTCCATCATAATCCCTATAGCAAGAACCATCTACAAACAAAACCTTTTTATCTGAATCCTCTAGTGGCTCTGACCGTAAATCTGCTCTCAGCTTGGCAAATGTCATTGTTTTCCCTACACAATCATGGGGTTCTCCTTCGCAGCTCAAAGGGACATAATCGGCTACGTTACTGGTGGTACATCTTTGTATGGCTACATCCGGAAATGTCAACAGCATCTGATACGCTGCTATCCTGGCTGGTGTTAGCACAAATTTCCCTCTATCCAGCAATTCTGCTACTTTGTGGTGTGTGTACAGTATCACAGGATAACCCATAGTTACAGATGATGCCTTCTCATACGCATAGTACAGTGCTGCCAATCCCTGATAACAAGGTGGATACCCCTGGGCCACCTCGTCCAGTTTTGCACTGTAGTATGCTATTGGCTGCTTTGCTTTCCCTGTACCTGTCTCTTGTGTCAGCACTGCTGCGGCATAGCCTTCCCATCGATTAGATACATACAGATGGAAAGCCTTTTCGTACTCGGGCAAAGCTAATGCCGGGGCTGACTGCAGTTCCTGTTTAATAGTGTTGAAGGCTGTCTCCGTCTCCTCATTCCACTGCAGGCTAGTTCTCAAATTGGTATGGCCTGCTTCCTTCATTATCTTTCTCAGTGGTGCTACAATCTCAGCATATTCTCCAATCCAATCTGAGCTATATCCGGTCATTCCCAGAAATGTCATCATCTGCCCTACTGTTTGGGGCTTTGGAGTCTTCGTTATCGCCTCAATCTGACTTAGCGCTATTGCCTTCACGCCTTTAGATACCATCCTTCCTAAGTATTCCACCTGCTGCTTACAAAATTGCAGCTTTTTCTTAGATACTTTATGTCCTCCATACACCAGTTTCTCTAAAAGTGTCACAGTATCCCGTTCACACTGCTCTTCACTTTCAGAGCAAATCAACAAATCATCCACATACTGTATCAGTGTACTTTCCAGCGAAATGCCATCCAAATCTTCCTTCAATACTTTATTAAAAACATGTGGTGAATGCTTAAATCCTTGTGGCATTCTAGTGTAGGTGTACTGGTTGCCTCTGTATGTAAATACAAACAAATACTGACACTGTTCGGCTAGGGGAATGCTGAAGAAAGCCGAACACAAATCAATTACTGAAAAGTAGCTTGCTTCTGGCGGGATATTAGTCAGCAGTGTCTGCGGATTCGGGACCACTGCTGCCAAATCCTCCACTACCTCATTCACTGCTCGTAAGTCATGCACCAGTCTCCACTTAGACTTGTCTGCTTTTGGGACAGGCAACAGCGGAGTATTGCAGGGGCTGTTTACTCTCTTAAGTACTCCTGCCGCTAACAGTCCCTGTATTGTTGGCGCTATACCTTCCTCTGCTTCCAGTCTTAAGGGATATTGTGGTCTCCTAGGTGGAACTGCTCCTTTCTTTAACCTTACCTCCACCGAACTGGCTGTTTTTATTTTCCCCACGTCCATGTCATGTTGCGACCACAGAATAGATGGCAACTTATCCAATATTTTATTTTTCTGCCTTCCTCAACAACGGCATGAGTGGCTGAGGAGTTACTTCAACTTCCTTCATAGTTCCTGTCACATCTATGTTTACCCCTATCTTAATGTAGTTGTTGTCTCCGGATATCCATACCTCAGGCATAACCTTTCTCCAAACCGTTACGGTGCTTACCTGCTTTACTAGGGGTCCTAAGTCTTTAGACTGGTATCCCTCATTTACCAGCAGTGTTATGTGGGGTACAGCTTCCGGTATCCTGTACCATTCCTTCAAGAAGGTATTCCACCTGACTTGCAGGGCTGCCCCCTGCTTCCCAATTACTATGGCTTCCCCTTTTAGGTGTTGTCGAATATCTGTCCTCATGTTCCATCTCCTCTCTACCTCCTTATTCTGAGCCTCATCGAAAATTACAGTACAATGTAATTCAGATTTGGGCGCTACAGCCTCAGGTAATATGGCCTGCATGCCCAGTTTCCACTTTTCCCAGGTCTCCCAGATCTGATCTTCTATGTCCCCTATCCAAAAAACATTGGCTCTCTTATCTTCTTGCACTATCAATTGAGCCCCTGCTCTTTCCACACTTAACGCATTTCTGGTGCATTCTAATTTTAATTCCAGTTTCAATAGAGCATCTCTGCCTAACAAATTAATCGGAGTTCCTTTAGATACTAGTACTGGTAAAACAATTCCTTTATTTCCCATTTTCAAATGCACTGGAGCCATGCACTGTGTCAACTGTGTTTTCCCCGAGAACCCTACCGTCTTAATAAACTTTTCTGACATGGGAAGGTAAAGGGCATACTGCGGCTGTACGCAAGTGTACGTGGCTCCAGTATCTATCATCACTGGTGTCAGTTGCCCTTCTAACATAACCTGAGCCATAGGTTCCTCCTCTGCCTCCCTCGTTATCATTGGGTAATGTCCCTTCCCACTTGGGTTCTCGGGGCACCCCTAATACCTTGCATAGGGGTTTACAGGTCCGCTCGGACCCCCAGGAGCCGGCATGTGGCCAGACTGTGGCTCCCTTGCCATCGGCTCCTGCTGGTACGAGACAGGCCATGGTTTAAATGGGCAGTCTCTCTTCATGTGTCCAGGCTGGCTGCATCCCCAGCACAATCTTTCTGCCTCTCTTTCCCCCTGTCTCCTCTCTAATCCTCTTTGCCCATAACTCCTCTGCCCCCCTCCTTGGGAGTTCCAGTCCTGTCTGGGCTGTTGCTTAAATCTACTCTGTCCCCAATAGGGCATCTGTGGAAATGTTCCGCCGGAGACATTCATTATTGGTATGGGGTTTTCTGGCCCCTGACTGACAGAATGACCGGTTCCTCCATCTAGCGGTGCTTCATTCATTTTAATGGCTGTACTCACACTGGTGGTGGCTGGCCGCATCTTTTTGCTTTTCTCTTTTTCCCTCTTTTTCGGTTCTTCGAGCTGCATTTGCAATAGCTTTCGCTGCACCTCTTCTTGCTGCTCAGCCAGCTTTCGTTTGTCTTTCCGATATTTCTCCACTGCATGGACTACGTGATCACTGAATGCTCGTGGGGTCAGTGATGACAGCCCAACCCCTTCCTCCAATTTGGACTTGACCTGCGGAGGCATTGCATCCAAAATGCTCTGTCGGAACAGTGAGTTCAGAAACAAGCTATTTTCCACCTCTTGCTCAGTCTCCAGTCTCCACCTTTTCAACTGGTTTTCTACATAGGCTGCTGGGTTTTCAGCGTCTCCCAGTAGTTCCCCCTTTAAGGCTTTGGGGTCTACTCTGGGTGGATAAAGCTTCCTGAGGGCCTGCCATACCCTCTGCCTCACTGGATCAAAATTGACCCCATCAGTCTGTGGGCTGTCCACATTCTGCAAGCCAGCCATTTCCATCAGTTCTTTCAACTTGGAAGTTCCCATCAACCTTATCAGCAGTGCTTTCAAATCTCCCATAGCCAACAATCGTCCCGTTGTTTCCTCCTCAAAGGCTCTAATCCACTTTCCTGCCCCCTCGTGCAGACTAGGCAGAGTATTTTTCAGCCCTTCCAGGTCCTGGGATTCCCAAGGGATATACTGTACTTGTCCTGATCCCTTTACCAGGTAGTGGCATCATTTCCTTCTCCCCGTTCCATGTAATCAAGCTTCCTTCCTCACTTGGTTCTTCATCTATTGCTGGCCCTAGTACTACCAGCTGCCACTCATACCTTCCTGGGGTATACCTTCTTCCTTGCTCCTTCTCCACTCTAGTCCCCTCTTCCATCTCCAATATCTGCCTCTCCGTCCTCTCTCGTACTTCCTCCAAACTCTCGTCTCCTACCTTCCTCCAACTTCCTCTCAACTCACTCCGTTCTTGCCGTCTAGATGATTCCTGTTCTCTTCTAGTCTGTCTGTCTCTACAGTATAACCGATACTCCTCATAATCCCTCTTCTCTCTCTGCTGCCGTAGCCTTTCCACTTCTCTTTCCATCTCCCTTCTTTCCTGTTCCATCCTTATCCTTTCTCCCTCTATCTCGTTCTTCAGCACCTCTCTCACCTTCTCATATTTCCTTCTTTCCTCCTCAGGGTCCCAGACCTCTACTTCCCCCTGCAGGCTTACTGTTCCTGATATTATGGGGCATTGTTTGGGTGTTCCCTGCTCATTATAGGGAGGGGGTCTTTCTACTTCTTTCAGATCCGGGTATAGAGCTGAAGCCGGGCTTCTGTTAGGTTTTTCCTCTCCATCACCCGACTGTTTTTCCTGTTCCCTTTTGTCTTTTTCGTTTATTATCAATATCCTGCCTGTCTTTCTCAATCTCTCTCCCTCCATCCTAAAAAGTTTCAATACTTCCATCTCCTGCTCTCTCCTTTCCTCCCTTTTCTTGGACTTATTGTTTGGTTTATGATTTTTAATTAGTGCTTCCATCTCTTCACACAAGCTTACATCGAATGTCCCTTCTTTTGGCCATTTCGTGTGTAGGTTTTTGGTTCTTTTTTCCCATTTCTCTGAAATTGCAGTAATCTCACCTCTACTTACCGGGAATTTCTTGCACAGTACGTCTACTGCTGTTCCACTTTCTTCCGCCATGGTATTTTCCCCTTCTCTTAGGTACTATTTCTTAAAAGTCTCACAGTTCAAATACTTCCCCGATCCTATATTTATGCCTAGCCCTACAGTTTATTCTACCAGTGTTGAAGCAATTTATCAAATTCTTCTTACCTTCTATTCCGTTCTGCCCGAGCAGCCCTCAGCCTAGGGCAGTACTCACAGAAGTTTCTCTTCACTCTCCCTGCCCGTTCAGCCCTTCGCTTTGTGCGAAGCGGTATCCACAGGGATTTTCTCTATTATTCCTTACCCTGCCCATTCAGCCCTTCACTTTGTGTGAAGCGGTATCCACAGGGATTTACCAACACCACGTGGAATTTTCTCTACTCAACTTCTTATTACCTTATTCGTACTTACCCCCACTGCAGTGTTCTCGATCAATCCTCTGAGCCTCCTGTCAAACCCTCAATTCTGCCAGATTCTTTGGATCAGAGAGACCCTTCAGCAGTTGCTACACACTTCTGAGTCCCCGAGACCCCCAAAACCAACAGAATTTTAATCCAAATTGTCACAAAAAGCGCTTACCTTTTTCTGGGTGCACCCGTAATTCTGTTAGCTCTGTAAGGGCTCCCGAGGGACTGGGATGTGGCCTCAACCCGCCGAATCTTTTCCGCGGGTCTCTTCCCGGTCCTGCCGCGGTCGCCAATTTTGTCGTGGTTACTTGAAATGACCTGGAGACACAGACAATTCTTCAAGAAAATTAAACCTTTATTTGCAAACAAAGGCTGAGGCAATCAATGAACTTGTCACCGAAAGCCCACCGAGCTCCGGTGTACAGCATTCTTTATAGTAATTTCTTATCTCAGTTACATTTCGGTTTCATCAGCATGCCCAATCAAGTTTTAATTGCATATCAT
Source organism: Hemitrygon akajei (assembly GCF_048418815.1). Classification (NCBI taxonomy): domain Eukaryota; kingdom Metazoa; phylum Chordata; class Chondrichthyes; order Myliobatiformes; family Dasyatidae; genus Hemitrygon; species Hemitrygon akajei. Next base: position 34,663,765 of record NC_133146.1, on the reverse strand, counting down.
CTATATATTAATTAATTAATTGCTCTTGCCTAGCCCTCGGTGCACCACCATTATGATCCTTCAATATTAGAAAGTCCTATTGCGGATGCAGAAATTAAAGGGGTTATTTCCTCTATGAATTCTGGGAAAGCACCAGGTCCAGATGGGTATACAGTAGAATTTTTAAAATGTTTTTCTGCTACTCTTTCTCCTTGGTTATGCAGGGTTTTTGAAGAAGCAATTAGATTGGACAATCTGCCACAATCTTTTTATAGAGCTTCCATTTCTTTAATATTGAAGAAAGATAAAGACCCTACTGGCTGTGCATCCTATAGACCAATATCTTTATTGAATGTAGATTCCAAGATCTTTTCCAAATTACTGGCATCCAGGCTGGAGAAGGTATTACCCCAAATTATTTTGGAAGATCAAACTGGTTTTATTAAAAATCGCTATTCTTTTTTCAATGTTAGGAGATTATTGAATATTGTTTATACTCCTTCACATAGCACTTCAGAATGTGTCATTTCATTAGATGCGGAGAAAGCATTTGATAGAGTTGAATGGCCATACTTATTTAATGTGCTTGAGAAGTTTAATTTTAGTCCGACATTCATTTCCTGGATTAAACTGATATATCATACTCCAGTAGCCTCGGTGCTTACTAACAATCAAAGCTCTCCCTTTTTTCATTTATTTCGGGGTACTAGGTAAGGCTGTCCTCTTAGTCCATTATTATTTGATATTGCTTTAGAACCCTTGGCAATTGCTATCAGAGAATCACAGAACATTTTTGGCATTAATCGTGGGACAGATATACATAAGTTATCATTATATGCAGATGATTTATTATTATTTATTTCTGATCCTGAGAAATCAATTCCTGCAGTTATATCATTGTTGGATCAATTTAGTGATTTTTCCGGGTATAAATTAAATCTTAATAAAAGTGAATTGCTTCCTTTAAATAGACAGGTTCCAATTTATGGAAATTTACCTTTTAAATTAGTTAATGACTCTTTTATTTACTTAGGGATTAAAATCACAAAAAACTATAAGGACGTATTTAAGGTTAATTTTTTACCCTTAATCGATCAGATTAAATGTTTGTTTACTAAATGGTCACCACTATCTTTATCTCTGATAGGTCAGATTAATGCTATTAAGATGGTTATTTTACCCAAGTTTTTATATATATTTCAAGCAGTACCAATTTTTATTCCGAAATCATTTTTTGCTAATGTTGATTCAAAAACTTCCTCATATATATGGCAGAATAAAAATCCTAGATTAGGTAAAATATATTTACAGAAGACAAGGAAGGAAGGTGGATTGGCATTGCCTAATTTTAGATTTTATTATTGGGCAGTTAATATCCGATATTTGATATGTTGGTTAAAGGATTGGGATATGTCTTTTCGCCCTCATTGGGTGAACCTGGAAATTAAATCTGTGCAAGGATTTGCATTGGATTCTATTTTAGGGACTTCTCTTCCCTTTGCTCTTTCTAAATTGCCGAAACGAATTGACAACCCGATAGTTAAACATACTTTACGTATATGGTTTCAATTTCAGAAATTTTTTGGGTTGACTCAGTTTGTTTTAAATATTCCTATTGTATCCAATTGCTTTTTTTATCCTTCTATTATAGACCAAGCTTATTCAGCTTGGAAGACTAAAGGATTACTATGATTTTCCAATTTATTTTTGGATAATTGTTTTATGGCTTTTGAGCAATTATCTAATAAATATAATTTGCCTAGATTTCATTTTTTTAGATATTTACAGATTAGGAATTTCTTAAATACTGTACTTCCTACTTTTCCAAATTTTGTGTCTTCAGGTATTTTGGAGAATTTGTTTGAACTAAATCCTTTTCAGAAAGGGCTAATACCAAAACTTTACAATATCATTATGAAGGTACGTTCAGAGCCCTTCTGTAAGATTAAAAATGTTTGGGAAAGAGAACTTAACCTTACTATCCCTATTGAGAATTGGGATAAAATTCTTCAATTAGTTAATACATCATCTATATGTGCTAAACACTCATTAATACAGTTTAAGGTTGTGCATAGGGCTCATATGTCCAAGGATAAATTGGCTCATTTTTATTCCTATATAAGTCCTATTTGTGACAGATGTCATTCTGAGATAGCATCTTTAACTCATATGTTCTGGTCGTGTCCGCTTTTGAAAAAATATTGGAAAGACATTTTTGATATTATTTCTGCGGTATTGAACATTGATTTACAACCTCATCCTATTACTGCAATTTTTGGTTTACCAATGATGGACTCACTCCATTTATCCTCTTCCACTTGTCAAACGATTGCATTTCTTACATTAATGGTTAGAAGATCTATTTTGTTGAATTGGAAAGAAATTAATCCTCCTACCATATTTCATTGGTTTTCTCAAACTATGTTATATCTAAATTTAGAAAAAATTAGAAGTGTTGTATTTGATACTTCTATTAAATTTGAAAAGATATGGAGACCATTTATTCAATATTTTCATATGTTATAATATGACCCTGTTCCAAGCCTATTTGTTTTTCCAGTTTCGATTTTATATATGTTGAGAGGATCGGAGTTGACGACACTGATGATTTTGTATTTTTGTGAGATATTATAAACAGCCCTTTTTTTCCATTTTTTCTTTTTCTCTTTTTTCTTTTTTTGTTTTTTTCCTTATTAGTTATTAGATTATTAGATTAGTTTTTTTGCAAAATTAAAAAAAGGAAGGTTAGTATTAACTAATACCAAATTATTTAAAGAAAACAGTTCACTCTTATGAAAGTTAAGTTTATATCCTGAAAAGCTGGAGAGTAAAGAAAGTAAAGAAGGTAAAGAAGACTCCACATTAGAAATGTAGAGTGAAAGGTCATCAGCAGAAAGCAAAACTTTGTGGGTAATACCCCTCCTTAATATATCAGTGATATCATTAGATTCTCGGAAATCAATAGCTAAAGGTTCTAAAACCAAATCAAAATGCAAAGGACTCAAAGGACAACCTTTTCTAGTTCCACGATGAAGTTTAAATGGTTTAGAGTACTGAGAGTTAGTAAGAATCTGAGCAGAGGGAGATAAATAAAGTAATTTAATCCATTGAATAAAATAAGGCCCCCAAAGTTAAACTTTTCAAAGTTTTTAATAGAGAATTCCATTCAACCTGATCAAAGGCCTTCTCAGCATCTAAAGGTATCACACTTTCTGAAATCTCTTTAGAAGGAGAATAAATAACATTCAGTAAATGACAAATATTAAAGTGGGAGTATTGATTTTTGATAAATCCAGTCTGATCATCAGAGATAATAGATGGCAAAATATTTTCAATCCTATGAACCAAAAGTTTAGATAAAATTTTAGAATCAACGTTAAGTAAGCAAATAGGTCTATAAGAAGAGCATTCAACCGGGTCCTTATTCTTTTTTAGAATAAGCGAAATAGAGGTTTCATAAATAGATTGTGGCAACTTACCTAATTTAAAAGAGTCAGAAAGGACTGAATATAAATAAGGTATAAGCAAAGAGGAAAAAATCTTACAAAACTCTCCAGAAAATCCATCAGGACCCGGAGCCTTCCCCAAGTGCAAAGAGTGAACAACCTCAGCAATTTCATCATAAGAAATAGGTTGATCCAACAATATTTGAATATCATCAGAAAGTGTAGGAATGTTTAATCGATCTAAAAAAAATTATTCATTAGAGTATTAGCTTTAGGAGGATCAGGACTATAAAGTTTAGAGTAAAATTCTCTGAAAGTATCGTTTATTTCTAAATGATCAGATGGTTTATCACCATTAGCTTGACAAATTTCTTTATTTTCATGTTTAACTATAATTGGTTAAACATTGGTTAGCTAATAGTTTACCCATTTTTTTTCTCCATGAACATAAAACTGACTTTTACCTTTTAAAAGTTGAACTTCCATTGGATAAGTTAGAGGTAGATCGTATTTAGTTTTAATTTCAACACGTCTTTAATATAAAACAGGATCAGGAGCCAAAGCATAGTTTTGGTCTAATTGTTTCAACTGATTGGCTAATTCAATTCTCTCCTTATTAGCTTTTTTCTTAACACTTGTGATAAAGGAAATAATTTGACCTCTAATATAAGCCTTAAGTGCATCCCAGAAAATAAGACAAGAAGTCTCTTCTAGCATATTCTCTTAAAAAAAAGAATAATTTGCCTCTCCAGAAATTTTAAAGAATCTTTATCTGATAACAAAGTTGGATTAAAATGCCATAATCTGTTTATTTGGGAGACACCCGAAAGATTTAAAGATAAAAATACAGGAGTGTGATCTTTATATTCATAGGATTGAATGAGTGGAATCAATTGGCTATCAACAAAAAAAAATCAATCCTGGAATACGATTGATGAACATGAGAAAAAAATGAGTATGCTTTAGCTGTCGGATACAAAAATGCCAAATATCAACAATATCACATTTCATTAGAAAAGTTTGGATAAAAATAGGCAGATCTACTAAAAGTCAATCGTTTAGAAGAAAACGAATCTAAGACAGGATCTAAACTGCAGTTAAAGTCTCCTCCTAAAACCAAGGAATATAAACTTAAGTCTGGTAAAAGCAAAAAAAAAGTTCAAAAAAGCCCTGGGTCATCTATATTCAGCACATACAAATTAGCAAAAACCATTTATTTATTACATGTGTCCCCCCGTTTTTCAAGCGTTCGCTTTACGACACCTCGCTGTTATGAAACACCTATATTAGCTACCTGTTTTCACTAACAGAAGGTGTTTTTACTGTTACGAAAAAAGGCAGCACACGATAAAAAGCAGCTCATGATAAAATGCAGCGCATGCCCCAAGCAGCCAACCTCCTCCCCCGGAATTGCATTCTAGCCGGCCTGTGCCCGTGAGCATCTGTGCTTTACGTCTTTCTTTTTACAATATTTTTATTCAGAAGAAAAAAAAGATTTACAGAGGGCAACACATAGATACATCTCCACATAACTTGTGTACATTCATATATTGCAATAAAATTGATCAAAATGTTACAGCATAACACATAAAGGTATACCACTCTGTAATCAAAAATTTAAAGATAGGTCATTGTATCCAGAGATACCGGCCACGTGACAGACGCACTGCCACCTGGCTGGTCGGAGGACACACCACATGCCAATCAACATTTGGTCCCTCCCAACTAATCAATGCACACCTAAATTATTGGTCACCTTAATTGGATTATCTCGCCCAGCCCCATGCTATAAAAGGTGAGACTTGCCCCTGGCTCACTCTCTCTTACAGACCACCTCATTGAAGGTAAGTGCATTGATTTATGTTTGGGAAGGTCTATCATTTGTCCTGGTAAGGGAGCCGCAGCTATCCAAGGTCAAGGGGGATAGCTGTTGTAGTGCTTTTCCCTTCTTCTTTGTTTGTGTAACCGTACCCTGTCCCCACACTGCTTCCTGTGTATTGTAGTTGCTTGTGTTGACCCGACTTCCCCTTGTAAATAAATTCCTTATTATTAAAACTGTGTGTGTCCAGACCTCTACCTTTGAGACTCAAAGAACCAGTTATTTTTCCATCACAGCAGTCATACATCATAAAAGAATTTTTTTTATATATAAAAAAGTCAACCCCCTACCAACTACCAAAGAAAAAAGCTGATGGATGACAATGGATAATTAGAAAAAAAACATATTCACTTAAGAAGAGAAGATAAAAATATACATAAAAGTCTGTGCACTGTTAAACTTTATAAATTGGAAAAGTAATTTAGGAAAGGTCCCCAAATATCATAAAAAGATTGTTTCGAATTTAAGACTGAGCAGCGGATCTTTTCTAAATTTAAATATGACATAATATCACGTAGCCATTGAAGATGTGTAGGAGGGGTAAGGGGATTTGGGTCAAATTGGACCCTAAAAAGTTGAGAGAAGGTATGAAATACATCCCGCCAAAACTTTTCAATTGTAGGGCAAAACCAAAACATATGAATTAAAGAGGCATCAGCAGAGTTGCATTTATTACAAAGTGGAGAAACATTCGGGTAAAAACTGGAGAGCTTCTGTTTAGAAATGTAAGCTCTATGAACCACTTTAAATTGTAGAAGAGAATGACGAGCACAGAAAGATGATTTATTAACTCGTTTAAGAATTTTATTCCATCTATCATCAGAAATCTGACAATTTAGGTCATCCTCCCAAGCTTTTTTTATTTTATCTAAAAAGTCTTGTCTAGAATCAATCAACAAGTTATAGATACCGGTAATAGAACCATTAACAAAAGGTTTTAAATTTAAAAGATCGTCCAGTAAATTTTTATCAGGACCTATAGGAAAAGTAGCTCATTGGAAACGTAGAAAATCTCTAATTTGAAGGTATCTGTAAAAATGTGATTTTGGGAGTGCAACTTTATTTGACAATTGGTCAAATGAAGCAAGAGATCCTGAGATAAACAGGTCCCAAAAACACTTAATACCTAATTCATCCCAAACTTTAAAGACTTTATCAGTCATGGAAGGGATAAAAAAATAATTAAGGAGAATGGGAGATGATAATGAAAAATTCGCTAAACCAAAAAATTTACTAAATTGAGACCAGATCCTTAAAGTTTGCTTAACAATTGTGTTATCTGTTGTTTTATTTGCTGAAAAAGAAGAGTGTGATCTAAGAAGAGAGACAATAGAGGAATTTTTTACAGAATTAACTTCTAAGGAGATCCATGATGGGCAATCTTTACGATAAATATAATAGGACCAGAAAGTAATATTCCATATATTGGCAGCCCAATAGTAAAACCTAAAATTGGGTAGGGCTAATCTATGCATCTCTTTATTTCTTTGTAAGTAAACTTTACTTAAACGAGCTTGTTTATTATTCCAAATATAAGATGTTAAAATTGAATCTAAAGAATCAAAGTACGTCTTAGGAATAAAAATAGGTAAGGCCTGAAAAAGATATAAAAATTTAGGAAGAATCTTCATTTTAATCAAATTAATTCAGCCAATTAGGAATAAAGAAAGAGGGGACCATTTAGAAAGCGTCTTTTTCACATAATTCAATAAGGGGTTTAAGTTTTCTTTGAATAAATTCTTGAAGTTTTTAGTAATTGTTACACCTAAATATGTAAATTGACTTGTAACAACTTTAAACGGAAATTTGGCATTTGATGACATTAGGTCATTTAAAGGAAATAGCTCACTTTTATGTAGGTTCAGCTTATATCCTGAAAAAGAACTAAACTGGGAGATTAAAGAAAGAACCAAAGGTAAAGAAGTTTCAGTGTTAGAGATAAAAAGTAAACCATCATCAGCGTATAATGAAATTTTATGAGACATACCTTCCCTTAGTATACCAGAAATGTCCTTAGCTTCTCAAAGTCCTATTGCTAAGGGTTCTATAGCTAAAGCAAAAAGAGGACATCCTTGTCTAGTTCCCCGCTGTAATTTAAAGGGCTTAGAAATTTGGGAGTTAGTAATAACCTGAGCGGTAGGAGACAAGTAGATTAATTTAACACAACAAATAAAATTAGGCCCAAAATTAAACTTTTCTAAGGGCTTAAAAAGATAATTCCACTCAATCCTATCCAAGGCTTTTTCTGCATCTAAGGGTAATACACAGTCTGATTTTGTTTGGATGGTGAATATATCAAATTCAATAACCGACGTATATTAAAATGTGAGTAATGATTTTTAATAAATCCTGTCTGGTCATGTGATATAATAGATGGTAGAATATTTTCAAGCCTTCGAGCTAAGATTTTGGCTAAAATTTTTGCATCAACATTTAATAAAGAAATCTGTCTGTATGAAGAACATTCAGCTGGATTTTTATTTTTTTTAAGAATAAGAGAAATAATAGTTTCATAAAAAGATTGAGGGAGTTTACCTGATTTAAAGGACTCTGATAAAACAGAGGATAAATAAGGTGTAGGTAATGTAGTGAAAGTTTTATAAAACTCCCCAGGAAAGCCATCAGGTCCTGGGGTCTTACCAGAATGTAAAGCACGTATAGCCTCAGCCACTTCTTCATTGGAAATAGGCTGATCTAACTGTGTTAGACTATCAGCAGACAATGTTGGAATGTTGATATTACTGAAAAAAGCATTCATATAGGTATCATCTGAAGAAGAGTCAGACTGATACAACTTAAGGTAAAAGTCTTTAAATACATTGTTAATTTCAGAATGCTCGGATGTCTTAGTTCCATTATCTTTAAAAATTTCTGTGATTTGACGATTAACTGTAAAAGATTTTAAGCGATTGGCTAATAAACTACCAGTTCTATCCCTGCGAATGTAAAATTGAGTTTTATCTCTCAACAGCTGTCGTTCAATTGGGTAAGTCAGCAAAAGTTTATACTTGGATTGGATTTCAATACGCTTATTATATATACTTGGATCTAGAGATAGGGCATACTTTCGATCAAGATCTTTTAATATCGCTGCTAGGTCAAACCTTTCTTTGTCAGCTTTTTTCTTTATATAGGTAGAGTAAGAGATAATTTCTCCACGAATATATGCTTTAAAAGTATCCCAGACTATATTACCAGCAGTATCTCCTTTAAAATTTTCTCTAAAGAAAAAAGTAATATGGTTTTCCAAAAACTTTAGAAAATTTTTATCAGATAACAATAAGTTAAAATGCCAACTTCTATTTGGTACAGAGTAAACAGGTAATCTTAAAGCCAGAAGCACAGGTGCATGATCAGACAAAGCAATCTCCTTATAATCACAGGATCGAACCAGTGGAAGCAAGTTTCTATCTATAAAAAAATAATCAATCCGAGAGTACATATGATGAACCTGAGAGAAATATGAATATTCCTTTTCTTGGGGGTGTAAAAAACGCCACACGTCAAGAACACCACATTGAGATAAAAAAGATTTAAAAAGTAAGACTGATTTATTAGTGACAGGGGTTTTACTTGAAGAGCGGTCTAATATAGGGTCAAGCCAAAAATTAAAATCTCCACCCATCACTAAGGAATACCGATTCAAATCAGGCAGAAAAGAGAAAAGACGTTCAAAGAACAAGGAGTCATCTGTATTTGGAGCATATACATTTGCAAATACGATTAGTTTATTCCCAAGACTACCCGAAACAATAACAAAGCGCATATTTGTATCAGAAATTACATTATGTTGAATAAAGGCTAAATTCTGATCAAACAGGATAGAGACGCCTCTTGATCTAGATTGAGAGGGTGAGTGAAAATGTATACCCTTCCATCCTTTGAAAGAACGTGAAATATCATCTTTATGAATATAGGTTTCTTGGAGAAAGATTATATGAGTTTTAAGTTTCCGGATATAAGAGAAAATCTTATTTCGTTTAACAGGGTTATTTAGACCTTTCACATTAAAACTGAGTATATTAATAAAAGAATCCATCAAGTATCCTTTAGTAATGTATAAAAGGTAATCACAGACAAGTAGATAGTGAATAAGTAAAACAGTGAAAACATCCAATCAGCTTTATAGAAGAACCCATTTCCCCCCTCCCTCCCCCCAAAGAGAGAAATCAGTCAAGGGAGGCTGAAGACTAATTCTAACATTCCCAACCCAAAACTCCGGTGGCTCCAGAAAATATATATGTATAGCTGCGCTGAATAAACGATTGTAAATAAATATATATATATATATATATATATACACAAAAAAAAATCAAAGTAAATAAGTTTGCTAATTACGATAAAAAAAAACCATGGGAAAATATAACTATTAGTCTCGGTAAAAAAGGAAAGACAGATAAGGAAAATCAAATATGGAAAATCAATAAGTAAAACAACATATACTCGCGGGTGCAAAAAAGAGTAAAGAAACAAATAGAAGATAATTAAAAAGGGAAGCGGTTTAGCTAGCTTCCTACATAACACTGAGAGAATATAACGTAGTGTTTAAAAAGAGCTGCGAAAAACAGCAAAAGAGAAAATGGATGCAGTCTGCCTGCATGTTTTGCATAGCTTGAAAGATAACAAGGCGCCAGTTATTTAGTCAAACAAATGATTAAGACTTCGTAAAACCAAGAAACCTTGTTATCAACAAAACGCCAATTACTTGATTGAACATCTGAAATTAAAAGATTTAACATAAAACAACTCAAAGTTGAATTTAAGGATGGAGACTTTGTAAAAGTTTCTTAGCTTCTTCTGGCTTTGTAAACCAAGAAACCTTATTATCAGAAGTAGTAACCTTGAGTTTACACGGATCTCTGAGAGAAAGACGACAGCCAAGCTTAAAAAGATCAGACATGACCTCTTTAAAAGCTTGTCTAGCTCTTAGAACTTCCGGTGGATAATCTCGAACGATCCGAAACTGTTGATCACGAAATTGTAATATACGTTTCTTCCTTGATTCACGAAGGATCTGTTCTTTAATCTGATAGTCATAAAAGTGAATGATAATAGAGCGAGGTTTGGCAGTATCCCAATTAGGCGGGGTAACTCGGTGAACGCGCTCAAATTTTGGTAGTTCTGATAATATATCAGGGAATAAATCTTTCAGCATTTGAGCACAAAAATCGATAGGTTGATTACCCTCCAGTTTTTCAGGAAGTCCAAGAATACTGATATTGTACCTTCAGTTCCTGGTCTCTAAATCTGTAAGTTTCTTCAGTAACGCATCGTATTTTTTAAGTTGTTCCTTAGAAATTCTCTTGAAACCTTCGATATCCTTCTGCAACACCGGCAGAAATTCTTTGTGTAGTTTAATATGAATTTTGTGGTCATTCGCAGTCTGCTGTATACTTCCAAGTTTCCGATTAAGCGTTTTCAGTTCAGATTTAACCAGGTTGAAGGAATACTGTAACAAATCAAACTTGGATTCCAAGTCATCCAGTTTATCCAATTTTTTGAGTTTCTCTGACATTTGATGAATCATTTCAGTCAAAGTTTCTAAAGTAGTCTCTTTTTTTGAGAGCTTTCTACTCATGGTGCTCTCACCGAGATAGGTTTAAACAGCAAAGTAAGCAAATAATTTTGGAGCACGTAGCTAGTGCAACCTACTCCATTACAGCCACCGGAAGTCCCCCTGTGCTTTATGTCGATTTATTTTGTGCATCCGTTAGCAAGATGAGTTCTAAGATATCGGAAAAACCTAAAAGAGCTCATAAGGGTGTTACACTGAGCATAAAACTAGAAATAATTAAGCATTTCGATCATGGTGAACAAAGTAAGGAGAAAGTGAGTTTGGCTTGTGGAAGTTGACGAAGATGATGTTGAAGAGGTTTTGGCATCTCATGACCAAGAACTGCCAGATGAAGAGCTGATAAAATTGGAAGAGGAAAGGATAACAATTGAAACTGTATGCAGTAGGAAACGGACTGAAAGTGAAGTTGTCCAGGAACTGAACATGAAGCAACTGTGTGAGATTTTCACTGCGATTGACAATGCTGCAATGATTGCAGAAAAGTATGACTCTAATTTTGGAAGGGTACATGGGTTTAAGACATACTTGCAGGATGGTTTGAGTGCTTACAAAGAACTGTATGATAGAAAAATGCACGAGGCTAAGCAGCCAAGCATACTTTCGTTTTTCAAGCCTTCCACATCAGCCACAGCAGATGATGAACCTCAACCTTTGACATCGAAGCAGGCAGACATAGAAGAAGATGACCTGCCTGCCCTGATGGAAACAGACGACGATGAGATGACGCCCCAGTGTCCCACCACCCCAAACTCCGACGACTCAGCCTAACACACCATCATCAGTGTGCTTGCTGTCTTCCCGATTCTGGTAACTGATGCTACACTGTACATACATTATTTCTACTTTATATAGGCTGTGTATTTTTATATGTTATTTGGCAGCTTCATAGCTTAAAGGTTAATGGAGAGTGTGCTTCTGCCGAGAGCTCTTGCGTGAGATTTTCGCTACAGAAAATTGCAGAAAAGTATTTCTACTTCATATGAGCTGTGTATTTATCATCTCGTTCCTGCTTTTACTATATGTTCCTGTTATTTTAGGTTTTATGTGTTATTTGGCATGATTTGGTAAGTTATTTTTTGGGTCTGCGAACACTCACAAATTTTTCCCATATAAATAAATAGTAATTGCTTCTTCACTTTACGACATTCCGGCTTATGAACCATTTTATAGAAACGCTCTATCTTTGGATGGCGGGGGAAATCTGTGTCTAAATTTCCTGATGCTATAACATAACGCCCATTGGTATCAGACACTACATTATGTTGAACAAACTAAACTGAATTGTCTATAAGAATCGAAACTCCTCTTGCCTTAGTCTGAAAGGAGGATGGAAAGATACACCTTTCCAATGGCTGAAAAGATGTAAATTATCACATTTACAAACATGTGTTTCTTGTGAAAAAATGTAATTGGGACATTTAATTTCATAATATAATTAAATATCTTATTACGTTTCACAGGATGGTTTAATCCTTTCACATTAAAACTAAGTTAAATAATCACATGATCCATTTTAAATATTGCTTAAAAGAGAGGTTAGAATAAAAATTGCAGGAATATATATTAAATCCAAACAATGAGCTTTAAGATAAAGTAACCAAGCAACAAATGAAGCTAAGAGAACCAAACAGCTGATAAAAAGAAAACCACCCCCCACCCCGCCCAAAGAGAGGAAGTTGACCAAAGAACAGTCAACAGCTAAATCTATCATTCCCTGCCCAAAACAAACTACTGGCTGAGCTCCACAAAAATTTTCAAGTCTAAACTGCATTTCATCAAGACATAACAAAAAACAGAGCAAAATTAAAGATATTTTAAAAACTCATAGAAAATTATAGTATAAAAAATTAGAAAGACATATGAAAGTTCAAAACATATTAGCTTAGAAAGTATTAACTCAAAGAAAACTTAATAATATTAAATCCTAAATTTTCTAAACAGGCAATAAAAGTACAAAAAAATTAGTTACGAAGGTATACCAAATGTAAAAAAAAATGTTCATTAAAAAAGGTAATGAACAATTAGACTGCTGGTTCTAAAAAAAAGGATCCATCAAGTAGACACAACATAAATTTGTGTAAAGAGTTATTGAACAGTTAAATTGATTCAGCACTCAAGAAATCCTGCACCTCTTGAGTTGACCAGAACCATCTCTGAGAGCCATTTTTCAAAACGATTCTAAGACGAGCAGGGTAACAAAGAGATGGTTTAAAACCTTTATTACACATCTCTGACATGACTCTTTTAAAATTGAAGTGCTCATTCAACACCTCGGGTGAAAATTCTTCCACAATTCTGAACTTCTGATCTTCATAATCAATCATACCTTTCCAACAAGATTCATGAATTAAAAGTTCCTTTGTTTGAAAATCGTGTGGTAAATTATCACTGAACGGGGTCGTCCTTCTGGAGGAGGTCTCGGTACAGGCGATTTGTGAGCTTGGTCTATGTTATGTGGAGATTTTAAAATATTCAGAAATAATTTAGTCAAAAGGTTTGCAAAAAATTCCAAAGGCTGATTGCCTTCCAATGACTCTTGAAAACCCAGAATATGTAAATTATTTCTTCTGTCTCTATTTTCTAAGTCGAGAACCTTCTATCTTAATGTTTCATTAACCTTTAACTGTTTATCACAGATCTGCTCCAGGTCCTCAATCTTCATGTCGAACATCGTCAAAGTGTCTTTGTTGTCTTTTATCTGTTTATCGTGTTCACTTAAAGTTTTTTGAATAGAATCTGATTTTACATCCATTCGTTTAAATTCAGTGCTGACTTGCTGGAGCTCCTCCGAAAGTTCATTTTTATGCTTCCGAAGTGTCTCCATTATAGCTTCCAAAGTTACAGGAGGGTCCTCTTCTTTTTTAGTAGCTTTAGCATGACTCATCATAAAGCAATATTGTGTTGAAAAGTAAGTTTTCAAAACAAGTTGGAAGCAGTAAATTAAAAAGAGTAGGAGCACCTATAGAAGTGCTACCTCTGCATCAACAGCTAGTAGAGTTTTAAGGAAGAATAATGGGGAATCAGAAAGCGAGAGAATGGAAAATGCAAGGGGAAATTCTGGATTCCAATGGGCATGTGATCAACGATCTGATGTCCATTCAGAGAGAGAGCCCAGGGAGTGAATATGATGAGCGATTGACCAAGTATTTCTGAGAGAGTTGAGAGCAACAACCAGTAAACTGTTGAATGATACCATGGGACAAAACCTATGCGCTAACATTGAGTTGCACGTCTAAACTTTCAGACCTCATAAAATAAGTAGCTGAAGAAAATCCCCAAAGTAGCTAAAGAATTCGATGAATTGGGAAATCCTGTGGAAAATACTGTGTATTTAATGTATGGAAGCTTGTTGACTGATGCCTAAATCTCCCATTTGACAAATTCCTATGTCATAAAGCTGGACATGATTTGATCATTTCAGAAGATCGGGACTGCTTGGTAACACGGAGGACCAGAAATGCTCACTTGAGGGTTTAGAGGATGGGCTTCCTCAGGGGTCTCCTTGCATGGTACTGTCCATGTTTTCAACTCACAGATTTTCTGATGAATCTTCCCAGTACTCATTCAGGCACAACAACAACTTCCCAGAGAGCAGAAATCATAAAAGAAGTAGCTGAAGAAAATCCATAATTTAGCTAAAGAATTGTCTGCATTGAGAGATCCTGTGGAAAATGCTATATATTATTTTTTTAATGTATGGAAGTATGTTGACTGAGGCCTAAATCTCCCATTGGACAAATTCCCATGTCATTAAGCTGGACATGATTTGATCATTTCAGAAGATCGAGACTGCTAGGTAACACAGAGGACCAGAAGTGTTTACTTCAGGCCTCAAAGGATCAGTTTCCTCAGGGGTTTTCTCACACATTATTGTCCATGAATTCAGCTCACAGATTTGCCAATGAGGCTTTCCAGTACTCATTCAGGCATGGTAACAACTTCCCAGAGTATGGAAACTTGGATTTGGTCTTCCCAAGGGAGAGCTCAGTTATTAAAGATTTTATTGAGGGGAAAGATGAGGAGGAGGAGGAGGAGTTCAGGACACTCAGCAAGTGAAGCTACCTTGCAGGTCACTTTCTAATGACTATTGTGCTCATCTGTGAGGATGATCTGTGAGAATCATCTGTGATTCTTTTGATGGATTCAATTGCATGTCCGTCTATATTTGTGCAGGTGGTGAGACCAAGACAGGCTATTGCTGATGTTCACTGCTAGAAATAAAGTTTCTAGCACAAAAAGTTCAGTGCAGGCAAACAATAAAGTGCAAAGACATACAAGGTAGATTGTGAGGACAAGAGTCCATATTATTATACTAGGAAACCATTTAATCATCTAATAGCAGTGGTTAGCACCATGAATTACAGGACAGATGACCCGGGTTCAATTCATGCCACTACCAGTAAGGATAGGTATCTTCTTACTGTGACCATGTGGGATTTCATCGGGAGATCTGGTTTCCTCCCATAGTCCAATGATGTACCAGTTGGTGGGTTAATTGCTCATTGTAAAATTGTCCCATGGTCAGGCTCGGATAAAATGGGGGGTTGCTGGGCAGCATGGCTCAAAGAGCCAGAATGGCCCTACTGCACGATGTAGCTCAATAAATAAATAAATAATAGAACTTGTCCTTGAGCCTGGTAGCACATGCTTTGGGGCTTTTGCATCTTCTGCCCAATGTGGGGGTTGGGGGAAAGAAAGAATGTCTGTGGTGTATGTGGGGTCTTTGATAATGTTGTCAGCTTTACTGAGGTAGTGGGAAGTGTTGACAGAGTCACCGGATAGACAGCTGGTTTTCAGTCCGGTGCTGAGCTGTGTCCACAATTCTCAAAAGTAGAGGCACTGGTGAGCTAACTGAGCCATGGCATCTCTGTGTTCGACCAGGACAAACCACTGGAGATGTTCACTGCTGGGAAGTTGAAGTCTCAACTCTCTCAACCTCAGTATCATTAATATAAACAGGAGTGTGTGACAACCCCACTTCCTAAAGTCTATAATCAGCTTTTTTATTTTATTGACATTGAATGAAAGGTTGTTGTCATGACCCCATGCCATTATTGCTATTTGAGATACGACCCACTATGGTGGTATCAGCTACAAACTTCTGATGTTTACACTAGGATTGGACACAACACGGGTGTTTGGAAGAAGAAACCAAAACCACTGTAAAAGTGCTAGATTTATTTAAAGCTGACTGTCTATGTGGTGGAACATTTATTACCATTTCAGTTCCCAGATAAAGGCTGAATGCATTGTGCTAAGTTAGATTAAGAACAGACAAATGAAGGACTGCAGGTATTTCTTTCCAAATGAGATCTGACTAAAGTTTTAAACAGCTACAGCATGACTTCCTTACTCTTATACACAATATCCCAGCAATGAAGGTAAGCATGCCTTATTGCCTTCTTTACCACCTTAGCCACTTGCACTGCTACTTTCAGTGAACTATCTGTACCCCAAGATCCCTCCAAACCTCAACGCTGTTTGGGGGATGACCATTAACTGTATACATTGTCCTTTCATTTGACATCCCTGAGTACAACTCACACTTGTCTAAATTAATCTTCATCTGAACTTCTCTGCCCATAATGTTAACTGATCTATATCCCACTATATTAATTGATAGTCCTCCACACTCTGCACAATTCCACCAATCTTGTGACCTCCACAAACTTGCAAATCCATCTGTCAATATTTTCATCAAAATCATTGATATATAGTCACAAACAGTACAGATGCCAGCACTGATCCTTGGGGAATACCACTGGTCATGAATCTCCAGCAGGAATAGCCGACTTCCACCCCTACTCTTGGTCTTCCACAGGTAAGCCAGTTCTGAACCCATACTTACAATTCACCCTGGATTGCATGCATTTTTAACTTCTGAATCAACATAACATGAGATTATGTTGAAGAGATCTAGGAGTCCTTGTTCATCAGTCACTGAAGGTGAATGAGCAAGTGCAGCAGGTAGTGAAGAAGGCTAATGGAATGTTGGCCTTTATTACAAAGGGAATTGAGTACAAGAGCAAGGAAATCCTTTTGCATTTGTACAGGACCCTGGTGAGACCACACCTGGAGTATTGTGTACAGTTTTGGTCTCCAGGATTAAGGAAGGACATCCTGGCTGTAGAGGAAGTGCAGCATAGATTCACAAGGTTAATTCCTGGGATGTCCGGACTGTCTTACGCTGAGAGGTTAGAGAGACTGGGCTTGTACACGCTGGAATTAAGGAGATTGAGAGGGGATCTGATTGCAACATATAAGATTATTAAGAGATTGGACAAGATAGAGGCTGGAAATATGTTCCAGATGCTGGGAGAGTCCAGTACCAGAGGGCATGGTTTGAGAATAAGGGGTAGGTCATTTAGGACAGAGTTAAGGAAAAACTTCTTCTCCCAGAGAGTTGTGGGGGTCTGGAATGCACAGCCTCAGAAGGCAGTGGAGGCCAATTCTCTGGATGCTTTCAAGAAGGGGCTAGATAGGTATCTTATGGATAGGGGAATCAAGGGATAAGGGGACAAGGCAGGATCTGGGTATTGATAGTAGTTGATCAGCCGTGATCTCAGAATGGCGGTGCAGGCTCGAAGGGCCGAATGGTCCACTTCTGCATCTATTGTCTATAATGTGACGGTATTTTAAGATTGCTTTGAGATGCAGGGGAAAGTTTCACAAACCTTGGTTTTAACTTCTAAGTTATGCAACTTTAACAAGATAAGAAATAAATGGAACACAATAAACCATGACAAACTGAAGACAAATAACATATAAACTCCTCTCGGGCTTCCACCGAGTCAAGATGTCAATGAAGATGACAATGGGAGGATTTATCATCAAAACGTCAGTTAAAATCAACACATGAAATGGACTGGATACATGACAAGGGTCTATGCATCATACATGTCTGGAAAACACTAGATCCTGAAGACAAAGGGTTAGCTCTTGATATTTGGGCAAGAGCAGTCAACTGCATTTCCATTAAATTCAACTAGAACTTTAACTTTCAAAGTATATCTTTTCCTTGATTTTTGCCTTTGTCAAGCACCCTTCGCTCCATCCACAACGAAAAGGATTTCCTGGTGGCCAAATATTTTAATTCCAATCCCAGCTTCTGTTCTGACATGTTGGTTCAAGGCCTCCACTACTTCCATGATCATGCTGTTCTCAGTTTGTGTCACCAGGTTCGGATATGGCCCAAGTACAGAGTGAGATCCACTGAAGCAGGTTGATAGTTCACAAAACTTTAATGTGAACAGTGTTGAAGGGAAAATAAAACAATAAACACTAGGCCAAATAGGGCTGTGAACTAAAACTCTTAAATGGGAAACTAAGCCTACACTGCAGCTAGGGACGTGGAGTCTGCCTCCTCCTGCTCTCAAGAGGTTGGGAGTCGGGCAATTTGGCGAAACCTCATAGATATGGAGGATGAACCGCTATCCCGTGACCAGTTGCTGCAACGCATGATAGGAACATGTCCAGTTGCTGAGCTTGAAATATCAGGTGTCGCTGTCCGTTGTCTGTTGGACACAGGTAGTCAAGTAAGCACCCTGACCGAACAGCTCTTTCGAGAACACTTGAATAGAGGGGTCGAGGATATGTTGTCCACCGCTGGCTGGCTTAGGCTAACAGCTGCAAACAGTCTTGATATTACTTACCTTGGGTATCTAGATCTAGAGGTTCAAGCAATAGGCTGAAAATACCAAATTATGGCTTTCTAGTAGTCAGGGATCCTGTTGGCACTGAACCACCTATCTCATGTATTGTAGGCATGAACATTATCAGCCAGTGTAGGCAACTTGTCTATGTAGAGTTTGACACTGCCTTAGAAGGGAAGCTGGATTCTGATCGGAGAGATGCTTTCCAGAAAGTGCAGATGCACACTACTGAAAGAAAAGCAGTAGTCCAAGTATCGGGAAAAGATACTGAGCACATACCTGCTGGATCTGTAGTCACCATTGTAGCTAGCAAGGCCACTGGTGATGCTGGTAGTGACCATAAAAAGTTACTCGAGCCTCTTAACACCCCTTTACCAGGAGGTATTGTAGTCATTCCGACGCTCATTGATTCTGGTGATCAGATAGTGCCAGTACAGATTTTAAACCTCTCTAGAGAGGATATATTATTTGATTTGATGTTCTGATTTATTTAACAAACCCATTGCAATCATTGCAAAAATTATCTTTTAGATCGGAAGAATATGGGAAAATATCAGGGTATAAAGTAAACTGGGATAAAAGTGAAATTTTACCCCTTACCAAAGGAGATTATAGTCAATGTTGACTAGTAACTCAATTTAGATGGCCAACAAATGGTATAAAATATTTAGGTATAAGAGTCGATAATGATATAAAGAATTTATATAAACTAAATTATTTGCCATTATTGAAAAAAATAAAAGAAGATCTTGATAAATGGATGATGTTACCAATAACATTAATAGGTAGAGTTAATGCTGTAAAAATGAATATATTTCCTAGATTACAATATTTATTCCAAACATTACCAATACAACTGCCTCAGAAGTTTTTTCAAGAATTGAATAAATGTGTGAGGAAGTTTCTTTGGAAAGGAAAGATGTCAAGAATATCATTGGAAAAATTGACATGTAAATTTGATTTAGGAGGGTTACAACTTCCAAATTTTAAGAATTATTACAAAGCAAATCAACTTAGATTTATTGCATCTTTTTTTGATGAAGAAAAACCAGCATGGATTAGAATAGATAGATAGATACTTTATTCATCCCCATGGGGAAATTCAACATTTTTTCCAATGTCCCATACACTTGTTGTAGCATAACTAATTATATACAATACTTAACTCAGTAAAAATATGATATGCATCTAAATCACTCTCTCAAAAAGCATTAATAATAGCTTTTAAAAAGTTCTTAAGTAGTTTACTTAAATACATTAAATACAATCAACCCCGGCACTTTAACATATCTTACTCCTGGCGGTTGAATTGTAAAGCCTAATGGCATTGGGGAGTATTGACCTCTTCATCCTGTCTGAGGAGCATTACATTGATAGCAATCTGTCGCTGAAACTGCTTCTCTGTCTCTGGATGGTGCTATGTAGAGGATGTTCAGGGTTTTCCATAATTGACCGTAGCCTACTCAGCGCCCTTCGCTCAGCTACCGATGTTATACTCTCCAGTACTTTGCCCACGACAGAGCCCGCCTTCCTAACCAGCTTATTAAGACGTGAGGCGTCCCTCTTCTTAATGCTGCCTCCCCAACACGCCACCACAAAGAAGAGGGCGCTCTCCACAACTGACCTATAGAACATCTTCAGCATCTCACTACAGACATTGAATGACGCCAACCTTCTAAGGAAGTACAGTCGACTCTGTGCCTTCCTGCACAAGGCATCTGTGTTGGCAGTCCAGTCTAGCTTCTCCTCTAACTGTACTCCCAGATACTTGTAGGTCTTAACCTGCTCCACACATTCTCCATTAATGATCACTGGCTCCATATGAGGCCTAGATCTAGAACTAGATAAGATAGGAGAAAATATACCAGAAGATTTTATATATAAATGGGAATCCAAATGGATATGGGAAAAGAAAGAATCTCTTATATTAAGACATTTGATTGATTTATGGAATAAGGTAAATATGGATGATGAAATAAAGAAATCCTTATTAGCAAAAAGAACCTTAATTCAAAATAGGCTTATTCCTTTCACAATGGATAATCAAATTTTACATAACTGGTTTCAAAAAGGGATCAGATATATAGGTGACTGTTTTGAAGGAGGTATATTGATGTTGTTTGATCAATTAAAAAATAAATATAAAATATCAAATAACACTCTTTTCTGTTATTTTCAATTAAAGGCCTATTTACGAGATAAACTGGGTCAAACAATGTTAATGCCAAAACCTAATGAAATAGAAATCTTAATCCAAAAAGGAAAAATTAAAAAATTTACATCTTGTATGTATAATTTGATTCAAAAACAGACAATTAAACCAGGAATTCATAAATCAAGACAAAAATGGGAAACTGATTTGAATATTAAAATTGATGAAAAAAATTGGTCAAGACTATATCTTGATAGTATGATAAATACAATAAATGTCTGACTTAGATTAGTACAATATAATTTTTTACATCAATTATATATAACACCACAGA
This sequence comes from Hemitrygon akajei, assembly GCF_048418815.1. Classification (NCBI taxonomy): domain Eukaryota; kingdom Metazoa; phylum Chordata; class Chondrichthyes; order Myliobatiformes; family Dasyatidae; genus Hemitrygon; species Hemitrygon akajei. Next base: position 34,642,748 of record NC_133146.1, on the reverse strand, counting down.
AAATAAATAGATTAAATTCAAATTTATCTGACCAATGTTTTCGATGTAATCAAGAAATTGGTATCTTTTTACATTCTACTTGGTCTTGTTCTAAAATTCAACCTTTTTGGATCAATTTAAGACTTTTACTGGAACAAATTATTGGAATACAACTCCCACATAGCCCAATATTATTTTTATTAGGTGATATTGAAGGGATAATACCGAAACCTAAATTGAATAAATATCAGAAAAAATTTATAAAAATTGCATTGGCAGTAGCCAAAAAAGCTATTGCAGTTACTTGGAACTCAGATTCATATTTAACTATGGATCATCGGAATAATGAAATATATAGCTGCATTCCACTTGAAAAAATTACTTATAATTTAAGAAATGAATATGATATATTTTTGAAAATTTGGCACCCCTATCTACAAAAGATAGGATTAAATATATAGGTTCTTTGAAGATAAAGTTATAAGTTATTTGGGGAAAATAAAAACTAAAGTTATTTTGAACTCCATGGAGCATGTGGGGATCCTCCGATATACAGGCAATCTTTCTATCTTTTTTCATTCTTCCTTTTTTCTTTTTTTCCTTTTTTTTCAGATAAGGATCTAAGGGGGGAGGGTTAAGGGGAAGGGGAGGGCCAATATTAATTTTTCAGTATTCTAATATTCTATTCATTTTATGTAATTCTCTTAAAATTTTAATAAATAAATAAATAAATTTAAAAAGAGAGGATTTATGGCTTGCACCTGAGACCCGGCTGGGTATTCTGTCAAAGGTGGAGTGCGTGGCTAGAGATCCACAATGTGCGTAAGGTTTCAGCGGATCTCGGCTGGCATTGATCATGTGTCAGTGGGTATAAAGGAGGAGTGTAGTAATCACAAGTTAGAGTCAATTCTAGACAAGCTTGAAATTGGAGGTAGTGAAGGACAACAAGCTCAGCTAACAGCTTTACTGGTTAAGTACCTGGATATCTTTGCAGTTGAAGAGGAAGACCTTGGGTACTCTGACAGGGTCAAGCATGAAATTCAGTTAATTGATGACAAGCCTGTTTCACAGCCATACCGTCGCGTTCCGTTGAATCAATACAATGAAGTGAAAGAGCACATCTCGAAGTTGATGAATAAGAGTGTGATTCAGAAGAGCAGTAGTGCGTATGCCTCACCTGTGGTGTTGGTCCGGAAGGCTGATGGTAGCATCAGACTGTGTGTAGATTATCGGAGACTGAATCTTAAGACCAGAAAGGACACGTTCCCGCTCCCGCGTACTGATGAGAGTTTTGATGCCCTGCGGGGAGCCGCAATTTTTCTCGTCAATAGACCTCGCGAGTGGTTCCACCAAATGGCAAGAGAGGAGCATGATAGGCATAAGACTGCTTTTTCAGCCCCGTTTGGTCTGTATGAATATCTTTATATGCCATTTGGGGTCTGCAATGGACCGGCGACTTTTCAAAGGCTCATGCAGGAAACCATGAATGACTTAGTTTTCCAAATCATGCTTGTGTACTTGGATAATATTCTGGTGTATTCACAGACTTTCCAGGAACACTTGGAGAGGCTCGACACTAGCTTAAGCGCCTCAAAGAGACTGATCTATAGGTAAAATTGGAGAAGTGTCATTTTCTGTGGTCAGAGATCAGGTTCTTAGGACACCAGATATCAGCCAAGGGGATAGACACAGATCCCGAGAAGGTCTCAGCTGTTCAACAGTGGCCAGTACCATCTACAGTTAAGGACTTAAGATCATTTCTTGGATTTTGCAGTTATCATTGCCGATTCATTCAGGGATTCTCAAAGATTTTAGTCCACTGCATGATGTAGTGAACTTGTGTACTAATGTAGGGAGTCCAAGTAAAAGAAACCGGCTGTTGCAACAGTCTTGGACGGAAGACTGTCAAACTGCCTCTGACTTGCTCAAAGAGAAACTGACCAGTTACCCGATCATTTGCTTCACCAATTTCTCCCAGCTCTTTATAGTGGAGACCGATGCCAGCAATCATGGGCTAGGAGCTGTGTTATACCAACAGCAGGGAGAGGCAAAGAGGGCTATTGCATATGCAAGCTGGCGATTAAGGAATGCCGAAAAGAATGATAGGAATTATAGCAGCATGAAATTGGAGCTGTTTGCACTTAAGTGGGCTGTAGTAGAGAAGTTTCGTGGATACTTGTTGGGTTCCTAGTTCACTGTAATCACTGACAATAACCCCTTATCCCACTTGAAAACTGCCAAGTGGGAGCACTGGAGCAGAGCTGGATGTCACAGCTGTCAGCGTTTGATTTTGATGTCCGGGATCATCCGGGTCAGAGCAATACCATGGCTGATGCACTCTCTTGGCAGCCATTTGCAGGGGAGCCTGAGACTGTCTCAGAAGGTGCGGAGTTTGATGGGTCTGTGGCGATCTGTAGTTTGATCAATCGCGGCATTGCGCTTGACCCGGCACTGGTTACCGCTGATCTTAACAGCTGTAGGGTTAAGCAGATTCGAGCCTGGGAAGCTGGTACTAGTGATGTAAGTGGTCCAATCCAAGGGAACACTCCAACCCTCCCAGGTTATTCTAATGGGGACTTGCATACTTTTCAGCAGCAAGACCCTGTGTTCAGTGTCCTAAGAGACTTATAGGATCAGAAAAAAAAGCCAAGTGGCCAGGAGCGTAAAACTCTGCCTAAACCTGTCTTGTCTCTGTTAAAGCACTGGGACAGTATCAGAGAGCGTAAAGGGTTACTGTATAGGGTAGTTGAGGATGAGAAGCTTGGGGAATGTTACCAGTTCTGGTACCTATCAGCTTGAGGAGCAAAGTTTTAGAGTACGTACCTGACTCCATGGGCCATCAAGGCATAGAACGTACTCTGCAGTTGTTGAGAAGCCGATGTTTTTGGGTGGACATACACAAGGATGTGGCACAGTGGATCAAAAATTGTCCACGTTGTGTGCTAACTAAGATGCGGCAGCCTAGGATCCGTCCCCCCATGAAGTCACTTCTGGCTTCCAGGCCGCTTGAAGTTGTAGCTGTAGATTTCACTGTGTTGGAGCCGGCAACTGACGGGCGTGAGAATGTCTTATTGGTCACGGACGTTTTCACTAAATTCACCCAAGCATTTCCGACTCGGGATCAAAAGGCCGATACCCAGCAAGGGTGCTCTTGAAGGAATGGTTCATGAAGTACGGTGTTCCTGAGAGATTGCATTCTGACCTGGGCCGTAACTTCGAAAGTAAGATCATAGCTGAGCTTTGCAAACTATACGGGGTAAAGAAGAGCCATACCACACCTCATCATCCTACTGGCAACGCTCAGTGCGAGCGTTTCAACAGGATGATGCATGATTTGCTGCCTAGGTTGCTTCCAGGAAAGAAGCACAGATGGCCAGAACATCTACCTGAGTTGGTGTATGCATATAATGCAACACCTCACGCCACAAACCGGGTATTCAACTTACTATCTGTTATTTGGGGTGGATCCCCACTTGCCCGTGGATGCTCTGCTGGGGCAAGAACAGACTGTGGACTGGAAACATGACTGGCTATCTGTACACCAGAGCCGACTGAGGGATGCGCATGCCAGAACAAAAGAATATTCTCAACAGAAGGCAGCAGAACGCATTGCCTGGCAGGAGGACAAAGTTTATTGTCCCAGAGTTGATGTGAATGCGCTGATTTACCTGAGGAACAGACCAATAGGCCGTAATAAGATCCAGGATGCTTGGAACCCAACCGTCTACAGGGTGGTATAGGCGCTGGGCAACACATACACTGTGGGACCTTTGGCGGGTGGGCCTAGCAAGAGGGTGAACAGGGTAGACATCAGGCCCTGAGAACCATCCCACTCCAGCTCCCCAAAGGAGATTGCAAACTCCAGTAACTCAGGCCCACTCACCCCTGGGGCAGGAATCAGATTCTGAGGATTCAGAAAATGGTGTGATAGTGGTAGAAGATATGTCAGAACAGTGTGTACAAAGCCTTGACCCTAGCCCAGAAAGCATATCTTCCGAAAATATGACACGTCCTGGGACTGAGACTGGAGAGCTGACGATGGCTAATGCAGGGGCAGAGGTCGGTAGCCCTCCTGGGGCAGCACCCCGTAGGAGTAAATGAGTAAATGCTGGACAGCACCCTCACCCTCATCGCGAACTAAGGTCAGTCCTTGCTGAGGCCTCCATAAGTCCGGCAGCCGTGTCTGAGATACTGGCCAGTCTTAGTTCAGTTCTCTTTAGAGAAGCAGTCAAGGAGATTAAAAGTACCCTTGTAGTGTGCAAGTAATCGAGGATGATTACTTGAATGCAGGGGAGAATGTAACCAGGCGACCATTGAATGCTATTCATTATTGTTAAAAAGTGTACTCAGGCATTCATCCGGGTAATGCTAGAATAGTTGTCTGTGCCTTTAAGTGGTGATGGTGACATCATTACACACGCCCGGGATAGCGGGAAGATCATTTTGCTTCCTGCTGCAGGCGCTGGTGGGGCTTTGGGATCAAGTTCCCCCAGAGCTACTGGGCTGGGTGAGGAAAGGTGAGCATTAATTTACAATATCCATGTGAATTCATTTATGCTTGTTGGCGACTTGGGACTATCGATAATTTGACATGTTTTACATGTGGACGGTTTAGATTTTCACGAGTAAAGGTCTCAACACTGGATACCGTGGCTTGTGTAAAGTTCCTTACCAGCCAAGTAGGTCAGTCTTCTTGTGATTTAACTACCAGGGAATATCTTGTAAAAGTTGTGCCAAACTGTACCTCTTGTCTAACTTTATAGTATCATGTCTGATTGTGCATGTAATTGCGTAACGTGAATGTTTAGTCTCCGTTCGGGGGTTCAGCACATGTGTACTAAAGAGTAGTAGATATCTTAGATAAGATGTATTTGCTTACGTTTTTTGCTGCGAGGTATAATGTCCAGGGTTGGGGGGATTCTAATGTTGTTTGTGTTGTGTTCCTTCAGAATTGCCACTACCGTCTTAGTACAGTATTAGTTTTGTGCGATTTTCTTTGTATTTTTATACTGCATACGCAATTGGTCGAGACACAAGGTTAAACACAAGGTATTGGATCAAAGGTTAAACGGAGATTGTAATGGCAGGACCTGATTGTAAAGTCATTCGTTTTGTTTTAAGACCCTCTTCTGGCACTTAAACATCTAAAACAGATGAAGGAATTAAAACCCGTAAAAGTAGTTGTTGTCCTGAGTGTATACGTTTGCCAGGCTACAACACATATATAGTTAGTTACCACCCCACCCACCCATTGCCAGACTCCAAGCCAACCTTACAATATATAGAAAGGTTAAATAGAACTTTTTTCTCCACAGATCTGTGTTTATAAAAAGAAGGTACAACATGTAAAGAAAGGATTCTTTCAAAAAGAAAGCATTCTTAAGGGTAGGATATACGAGCATTTGGAGAAGTACAGTCTACTCATGGATAGTCAACATGGCTTTGTGAAGGAAGGATCATGCCTCACGAGCCTGATTGAGTTTTTTGAAGAGGTAACAAAGGAAATTGATGAGGGTATGGCAGTAGATATGGTCTACATGGACTTTAACTAGGCATTTGTCAAGGTCCCTCATGAGAGACTTATCCAGAAAGTCATGAGGCATGGGATAAGTGGAACCTCGGCTGTTTGGATAAAAAATTGGCTTAAAGGAAGAAAGCAGAGGGTAGTTGTGGAAGGAAAGTATTCTGCCTGGAGGTCGGTGACTAGTGGAGTGCTACAGGGATCTGTCCTGGGACCCCTGCTATTTGTGATTTTTATAAATAACCTGGATGTAGAGGTGGAAGGATGGGTGAGTAAGTTTGCAGAAGACACGAAGATTGGAGGAGTTGTGGATGGAGCTGCAGGTTGTCAAAGGTTACAAGAGGATATAGACAGGCTGCAGAGTTGGGCAGAAAACTGGCAGATGGAGTTCAATCCGGATAAGTGTGAGGTGATGCATTTTGGAAGGACAAACCAGAAGACTCAGTACAGGATTAATGGTCAATTACTTAAGAGTGTGGATGAACAAAGGGACCTTGGGGTTCAAATTCATACATCCCTCAAGGTCACTGTGCAGGTTGATAGGGTAGTTAAGAAGGCCTATGGGATGCTAGGCTTCATTAACAGGGGGATTGAGTTCAAGAGTAGAGAGGTCATGTTGCAACTCTACAAATCTCTGGTGAGACCGCACTTAGAGTATTGTGTTCAATTCTGGTCACCTCATTATAGGAAGGATGTGGCAACTATGGAGAGGGTGCAGAGGAGATTTACCAGGATGTTGCCTGGTTTGGAGAACAAGTCATGTGAAGCAAGGTTAGCAGAGCTGGGACTTTTCTCTTTGGAGCGTAGAAGAATGAGAGGGGACTTGTTAGAGGTCTACAAGATTATGAGAGGCATAGACAGGGTGGATAGTCAGTACCTGTTTCCCAGGGCACCTAAAGCAAACACCAGAGGGCATATGTACAAAATTAAGGGAAGGAAGTTTAGGGGAGACATCAGGGGTAAGTTTTTTACACAGAGGGTTGTGAGTGCCTGGAATGACTTGCCAGGGATGGTGGTGGAGGCTAAAATATTAGAGGTATTTAAGAGCCTCTTGGACAGGCAAATGGATGAAAGAAAAATAGAGGGTTATGGGGTAGTGTGGGTTTAGTACTTTTTTTTATGGATTGGCACAACATGGAGGGCTAAAGGGCCTGTACCGTTCTGTAGTGTTCTATGGTTCTATGTTTACACATCAAAAAGCATAAATCTTAACTGAAAGAAGCTGGAAGTATGGGATTTATATGCAGAAGAAAAAAAAGGTTTAATCTAATCAGGACTTATGGAAATATTCAAGAAAAGGTCCCCACACCCTTTGGAACTTTATGTCCAAATTAAGGAGTGAATAATGAATATTTTCAAGGCATAAACAGGACATAATATCTCTGAGCCATTGAGCATGAGTGGGTGGGGCAGCATCTCTCCACCTAAGAAGGACTGCGCGTCTGGCCAAAAGAGAGGCAAAAGACAATGTACGACGTTTGATCGGACTCAGATGTGTGTCAACCTCTCCCGAGGTGCTGAAAAGAGCAATCAGAGGATTAGGATCCAAATAGTAATTAAGTATGTGGGATAAAGTTAGAAAGACATCTCTCCAGTATGTCTCCTAGCCAGGACAAGTCCAATACATATGAATAAGAGAAGCCTTGCCCCCTTTACACTTTTCGTAACAGGGACTAATGTCTGCATAGATACGCGATAATTTAATTCTAGACATATGAGCCCTGTGTACAACCTTAAACTGTAACAGGCAATGGCAAGCACAGAATTGAATCCCATACATCATCGGATGGAGGAAAATTTAAATGTTGCTCCCAGGCAGTTCCAATTTTGTCAAGGGGAGATCACCTCAAAATCGCTAACTTATCTCGAATAGTAGATATTAAACCTTTACACAATGGATTAATGTGAAGAAACAAGTCAACAACATTTTTGTCGATCACCTCAGGGAAATTTGATTCTAAAGGGTTGATGAAATGTCTAATTTGGAGTTATCTAAAGAAGTGAGTGTTGAGTAGGTTGAACTTTACAGACAATTGTTCAAAAGATGCAAAACAATTGTCTATAAAAAGATCTTCAAAGTACCTAATGCCTTTTCTGTGCCAGACTTGAAATGTTAAATCGTGCATAGAAGGCTGAAAGAGATGATTGATATTGTAAGATAGGAGAAACCGTGAAGACCATTATACTTTCTAAACTGAGCCCATATTCTCAAAGTGTGCCTGATAACAGGGTTAACACTTGGTTTGGGTGGATGCCAAGTAAGTGCGGATCCAAGTAGTGTGGAGATAGAGAAATTTTTATTAGAGTTCAATTCCATTGCCACCCATATTGTGCAGTCAGACTGATTATAAAAGTAACCCCAAAACATAAGACAGCGTATGTTGGCTGCCCAGTAATATAAGCGGAAATCGGGCAAGGCCATACCACCTACCCTTTTAGGTTTTTGAAGGTGAATTTTTGAATTTTTTAAAAACATGTGTGACTATTCAGACATTCTCACACCCATCAGCTGCCGGCTCAAGCTCAGTGAAATCTACAGCAACAACTTCGAGCAGCCTAGGAGCAAGAAATGATTTCATGGACGGACAGATCTTAAAGTGTGGCACCTTGGTTAACAGACGATATGGACAATTTTGGATCCACCGTGCCACATCCTTATGCAAGCTCATCAAAAAACATCTGCTTCTCAACAAGTGAAGGGTGCGGGTGATGCCTTATGGCCCTTAGAGTCATGTACATACCCCAGCACCTCACTGCTCAAGCTGGTAGGTAGCAGAAGCTGATAACACTCCCGTGCTTCTCATCCTCATGTACACAACAGGATAACCCCTTACGCCTCCTGATACTGTCCCAGTGCTTCAACCGAGACAAAATACATTTGGGCAGAGCTTCATGTTCCTTGCCAATTGGCTTTCCATTTTGGTCCCTTGAGTTTCTGAAGACACTTAACAAAGGTCTTGCTGCTGAAAAGTGTGCATGTCTCCATTGGAATAACCTGGGAGGTTTAGGGTGTTTCGTCACAGTAGACCACTTACGTTGCTTGTATCAGCTTCAAGAGCTCGAATTTGTTTAACCTTACAGCTTTTAAGACCAGTAATAACCAGTGCCAGGTCAAGAGCAGTGCCACAATTGATCAGGCTACAGATTGCCACAGAGCCATCAAACTCTGCATCCTCTGAGATAGGCTTCAACTCCCAAATGGCTGCATAGAGACAGTATCAGCCATGGTATTGCTCCAACCTGGAAGATACTGAACATCAAAGTCAAACACTGCCAACTGTGAGATGCATTTCTGCTCAATTGCTCCCAACTTGGCAGTTTTCTAGTGGGATAATGGATTATCAGTATTAGTAATTATGGTGAATTTGGACCCAGTAAATAACCACATAAGTGCAAGCAGCTCTAATTTCATGCTGCTGAAATTCCTATCGTTCTTTTCAGCATTTCTCAATCGTCGGCTTGCATATGCAATAACCCTCTTTGACTCTCCTTATCTGGTATTAAACAGCAACTAGTCCATGACTGCTTGCATCCATCTCCACTATGAAAGCTTGTGTGAAATCGGCAAGTGGTGAGTTTCTCTTTGAACAAGTCAAAGGCAGTTTGACATTCTTCCATCTAAGACTGTTGTAACAGCTGGTTTGCTTTACTAGGACTCCCTGCATTAAGGGACAAATTCACTAGATCATTCAGTGGGCCTGCAATCTTTGAGACTCCCTGAATGAATCTGCTATAATATCTACAAAAGCTGAGAAATTATCTTAAGTCTTTGACCGTAGATGGTACCGGCCACTGTTGAACAGCCGAGACCTTCCCGGGATCTGTGTCTATCCCCTTAGCTGAAATCTGGTGTCCTAACCACTTGACCTCTGACTGCAGAAAATGACTCTTTTAATTTCACCTTCAGTCCTGTCTCCGTGAGGCATGAGGCTTGTATTACTGTTGTTGTTTCATTGCCTGATGTGTTGTCTTTTGTTCTGCCAAGCATGGTGGGTATGTCATGTTGGCACCGGAATGTGTGCTGACACTGGCGGGCTGCCCCCAGCACATCCTTGGGGGTGTTGGTTATAAACACAAGTGACGCTTTCCACTAACAAGAGAAAATCTGCAGACGCTGGAAATCCAAGCAACGCACACAAAATGCTGGATGAACTCAGCATTGATGGAAAAGTGTATAGTCAACGTTTCCAACTGAGGCCTTTCACCAGAACTGCAGAAAAAAAAGATGAAGAGTCAGAGTTAGAAGGTGGGGTGAGGGGTGGAAGAAGCATAAGGTGATAAGTGAAACTGGAAGGGTGGGGGAGTAGTGAAGTAAAGAGCAGGAAATTTGATTGGTGAAAGAGATACAGGGCTGGAGAAGGGGAATCTGATAGGAGAGGACAGAAGGCCATGGAAGAAAGAAAAGGGGGAAGAGCTCAAGAAGAAAGTGACAGGCAGGCAAGGAGATAAGGTGAGAGAGGGGTAAGGGAATTGGGAATGGTGAAGGAGGGAGAGGTTTTACCAGACATTTGAGAGATCAATATTCATGCTATCAGGTTGGAGCCTGCATAGATGGAATATAAGGTGTTGCTCCTTCAACCTGACTGTGGCCTCATCGTGACAGTAGATCAGACCATTGAGTGACATGTCAGAATGGGAAGGGGAAGTGGACTAAAAGAGTGGCCACCGGAAGATCCCGCTTTTTCTGGAGGACGGAGCATGGGTGCTTGGCAAAGCGGTCTCACAATCTACCCGATATAGGTAGAAGGGTAGGTGATGTAGTGGAAAAACCAGAAACGGCGAGGAATTTTCAATCACGAGAGGCTGAGAAATCCTGATTGTACTTGTACTCAAGCCACTGAAAAGCAACATGCATGTGCAACAGATAGTTCAAAGAACAACCGGGCTATTAGCCTTGATGACACGATAATCTGAAAGGAAGAATAAGGAATTCTGACTGCAATTATTCTGTTCTACCATTGCAACCAATGCCAATGCTTACAGGCAGATAGTGTTGGTGAGACTTTGTATGAAGTATTGTTTTGGCCTCCTGACCAGAGATTGGATGACCTTGCCGTAAAGCAGGCATTCCCAAACATTTTTATGCCATGGAGCCTTGCCATTAACCGAGGGGTCTGTGGATCCCAGGTTGGGAACCCCTGCCATAAAGGGAGTGCAGCAAAAATTTACTAAGTTCATGCCAGGGATAACTGGGTTCAGGTTAACTAGTAGACAAAACCTGCATTGTCTAGCATTCATAAAAATGAAAAGAGATTGCATTGGAACCTAACATACTACTCTAATCAATCTGTTGTTGTATCTGAAGGAGGTGCAATAGGAAAACACGAATGCAGTCTGCAATACCAGAGAAAAGGGGGTAAAAGCTGAATGCTGGTAACGTCAGATACAAGTTCAAAATGCTTGAATCTAAAATAGCTGAAATTCCTGTTGACTCTTGAAATTTGTAACATGGCCACCCAGATGATGAGGTGTTGTTCCTCAAGTTTACAAGTGAGCAAGTTAGAGTGGGATGAAGAATTCAAATGGCAGGCAACGACGAGTGCAAGATGACATTTATGAACCGAATCAGGTGCTTTGCAAAGCAGTCATGACATCTGTAACAGATTTCTTTATGAAGGGAAGACCACATCAGGAACAATCAGCTCTGCTTACTGAATTGGAATTGTTAACTTTATTACCAGCACTAAAGGCTGGAGTGAAAGTTCCTTAAATGTTCCTTGAACTGATACTGTTCGCCATAGTGTGCAGCAAGAAAATCACCCACACTTCACTACTGGTGTGAAGGCTTAATTCATAACATTTTATTGGTTACATTTACACTCAGTTTTTGATATTACAGAACATTTCACAATATTGAAAGGAAAATATATATGAATGACAATAAGATTTCAAATTAATGTCTGATTTAAAAACTCCAACCATTGGAAATCCGAATTCTGAACAGTAAAAATTCTGAACAAATACACAACAGATCAGGCAGCATTTCAATCTTCAATCTGATAAATCAAATTTATTTTCCATTCCATGGATACTGAATGGTCTGCTAAATGTTATCATAATTTTCTGCTTTAATAACATAATATTTTAATATTTTTAACATTTTTAGTCTGCTTTGGTGCTTTTTCACTGTAATTTGCATAAAGATTTAACTCATTGGTGCAGCAGGTAAACAACCACTGTACATAGACTCTACTACAAGTTGCAAAAATTTCATCTGGAATATTATTGCATACAAACTAAAATTGCTTGGAATAGAACATTCCATCCAATTGTGTCATGATCAGTTATTACTCCTTTGAGGAAAAAATGGAGTTCAGTACTCTCTTTTCTTATTTGAGTATTTTATAAATCATTTCATTTTCTTTCAGAGCAAGCTTTCTTAACATGGAAGTTGGATCAGATGGTACTTCTTGTTTGGTGCTGTCACACAGTTTTACTGAGAACTCCAGCTGAAATTGGACCCATGGAGTAATAGGACTGGGAACTTACAGTTGTGTTTATATGCTACTGCTTCTGATGCAGCCGTAGCTTCAGATGTATCTGAAATAATGTCACTTCAACTCAGGTGGAAATTGTAGAATTGATGGGAGAACCAAATATTGAAGACGTTATAGACACAAACTTAAGCACATAGGCTTCAGAAGATTACCAACGAAACATGCATTAAATGTGTTTCTATCGATGTATTGACCATAATATCAGACAACTCTAATAGTGAGAAATGAATGAGGAAAGACCCTTCCACGGGCACAGTACACCCAGATCTGTTTGGGATCTGTTTGAGCCTAGGTAGCAGGGCATAATTCAGAAAGAGCATTGAGATATTCTTCATTGCCAGGATCAAATTCCAAGGCCTTTTCAAAGCACGCAACAGCCTCATCCTTCTCCCCAGCCAGCTGGTGCACCATCCCAAGAACACCAAGGGCGTTGCTGTTTCTTGGATTCCTCTCAATTTGTTTTCCTAAGATCTTTCTCAAGTTACTGTCACAGAGCTTCCATTGTTTACTTCCATGATGGATTTTAAGTCCGTCCAGGAAATAGATGATGGAGTTTGATTCAGATCCTTTGTGGTGCAGTTCAAATAATCCAACTTGTAAAGCTAGTGCCTGCTTATGATCTGGAGCAAGATCCTCCAAGCTCAGCAGATTCTTGTAGATCTCCTCTGCTCTGACTGCTTCTCCATTTTCCAAGCAGATTCCTGCAAAATCCAGTTTTGCAATAATAAATGATGATTTGAGTTCAAATGCCTTTTCAAAGTGATATTTGCACTTACTGATCAACTCAGCTTTCTGTTGAAATGCAGCTCTGTCAGGATAGTTACAGTCTGCTTTCTTTTTCAGAGTGAATAGTTTTCCCCTGTAACATATACCGATTTGGTGGTGTAAGAAAGACGAGCATGGAGTAAATTCTAGAGCTCTCTTCAACAGGCCTATTGCGATATCGACAGCTTGTGCTATTCTGTAAAACTTTGCAGCATAACGAAGCACATATGGCAGATCTGGGGACTTCCTCAATGCTTCTTCAACTAATTCATTTGCTTTCTCTGCTTCATTGAACTCTTGCAGCTTTAGGGCCAACATAACCATGGCCACCGTGTCATCTGGGTCAAGCTCCAGCACCCGTCGCAGATACGTCACACATTGATTCTGCTCCTGATTCTCTGAAACACCAGAAATTGTCTCCAGACGATAAAGAGCAGTCGCATAGCCCATCGTCCACTCCACATTATTAGAATCTTCCTGCAGAGCCTTGTTAAAACATTCCTTTGCTTCCTCATAGTATTCAGCAGCAGAACTCAACAATGACCATCCCTTCTCCCCGTACACCTCGGGTATCATTGCTGTATAGCAAGGGCCATCACTGAGTGGTTTACAGATCATCTCCAGCTTGTCGAGATAGCACTGGGCCTCGGTCAGATGTCCCATGTGGTAATGCACCCAGGCAAAGTTTCCATAGGTGATGATGCTTCTTCTTTCTAATTCATCTTTGTGGTTCTCTCTCCAAATCTTTTCAGCTTCCTTTAAATTTTGAATTGCTTCTTCATAGTCGCCTTGCTGACAGTTTACAAAAGCAAGATGGTTGTAGGATGTTGCTTGATATTTTACACCAAGTTTTATAGAATCTTGTAATCTAAGCTTCATATCACTGAAGTCAGTGTTGTCCTTCTGTGGAACCCACGTGAAGTGACACTGAAGCTGGCAGAGTTTCTCAAACAGGGATTCCTTCAGAGTGTTGCTGCATGAAAGCACAAAGTAATCAAAGATTATTGATGTTCAATTGATTCATATCCTAACTGTTAAATTCTTGGATTGACAATATTAGCAAATTCTGAATTCCTGAGCTGGGACATAGGCAGAGAGAGATGGGTGCAGAACAGTTCGATCCCTTCCTGATCAGACCAGTATCTACCAGTTGGTGATTAAACCAGTGGTAAACAGTCTTGGCAATGGAAATACCAACCAATATGCCAAGACATCTGGCTGAAAATAATTACTGTGTTCAGAAGATGCTGAATTAATATGTTTTAAATTATCCAATAGGGCAGAAATACTTGTCATTTAAGGGTTGGGTCAGCCCAGCAGTTTATTTACTCAGTTGCTGGGAATGGGAAAATAAAAAGTATTTTCCTGGAATCACCTCAGCCAGTTGTTTGTCATTATAATGCACTTCCCATATGTATCTCATCAATTTACTTAGCATCTTAAACTTGGGAAGGTCTTTCCCAATATCATTCCAGTTGCATAACATGACTTCATAATTTAATCTTGTCAATCCCACATTCTAAAGAATCTGTGATCATAACCTCCGGCACACATCATTACTGAGGTAGGGCGATCAGAACCGACCCCACAGGTAATTTAAGCAAAGTTGCACAAAGCTCCAGATTCAATTTCCAGATCTCCCTACAATTAAAGACTCACTTCCTGCTGCTCACTTTGATTATCATTCACTGGGTTTAATACTTTCCTTCTGTTTCACTGCTCCTCCACAATTCCAAAGTTGTCCACGTTTCCCCACTCTGAACTCCAGATTCTGCAGTTGCCCCACCTGCATTAACCATCATAGTACTTTGTAGATTTTAGTCCCTATCTGCTCTGCTCACTGCATCACTTATTGACATCTATAAACTTCAATATATAACTCACTATTACTGAATGTTCTCGATGATGAAAAGCCATTTACCCAATGCAGATTCTTTGAAATGGAGGACATGTTTATTTATTTGTCTCTTGGAGCTGTCTCTCCTCATGAATTTCAGGGAACTGGACTACAAACCTTGCCTCAAGTCATCATTTTCTGGGAAGAAGAACATGATCAAGTCATGTTCTTAGCCTCCCCCACTAACTCCCAGTAGTCCGAGTTCCCAGGATTAAGTAAAGTTTCCGGATCACAAACTAGGATTCAAAGCCTAAATCCTTACCCTAAGTGATTGCAAACCCCTTTCCCAGATGTCTACAGATCACATTAAGTTTGACTGATCTGGTCATCCATGCTAACACTACTGACATTTTCCGAGCATGCCCTGACTTCTAATAACATTATAAAAATGAAAGGGCTTACTCACTTCATGGTGCTGTTTGAGATTCCGGCTGTACTTCAGAGGACTGGAAAAACTATGTGACTGTTCAACATGATAATTTCTGGAAGCTTTTATAATCTGGGGCTGGACAAGTTGTTGACTGAGAGTGGAATGGAAAGGGAAGCTGGAAAATGTAATTGGCAAGCCTGCTCTTCCCTTGAAAATTCAACTGGTCATTTGTTTCTTCAAAACAGGAAGTGCTAACTTAAACAACACCCAGGTTAACCCCTTTATATGCTAATCCTGCCCACTAGTTAGAATGAAGACTGGAGTTCAGAATAATAATTCCAACAGTCCTAATTCTTTCCACCAGTTAGAGTGAAGAATTGAGTTTAGAATAATAATCCCAAAGGTCCTTAAAGGACTGAAGATTCACAGAATTATTTGATATCTTCTTCAAACACTGCCTCAAGCAACTGAGCAGAGTTCAGACTTTGACCCACTGTTACCCACCATTGCTCTCACTCTGTAACGATCTCCTCCCTGTGTCCTTGCGTTCACTAGTTCTGCTCAGTGGAAATGTGACATAGAGCCATCACGGGCACTGACATAGCAGGCAGGTGACCCAGAGAGTCGAGTGAACGACGTATGGAGATTCAGGATCAGAGAGTCACCATCATTGTGCTCACCTCTGAAGTCAGGGTGGAATCTTTTCAAGATGGAGTCACTGAAATCAAAATTGGGCTGACTGAGGAGAAAGGAATAAATGAAAGAGGGAAATGTTGTGAAGGCTGTGTGATGGAGTTTTGCTGCAGGAGGAGAGAAGAATGAAGTTTAAGGGATTATAAAAGAGAATTAGGAAGAGAGAATGAAACACTTCGGGGAAATTCCGGACTCCAATGGCCATGTGAACTATGATCTGATGCCCACTGGGAGAGGGAGCCCAGGGAGTGAATATGATGAGGATGGACCTAGTATTTCTGAGAGAGCAGGGAGCAACAACCAGTATCTGCTGAATGATACCATGGGACAAAACCTATGTGCTAACATGGTGTTGCACTTCTTAACATTCAGACATCATTAAAAAAGTAGCTGAAGAAAATCCCCAACGTAGCTAAAGAACTAGATGAACTGGGGAATCCTGTGGAAAATACTGTGTATTATTTTTTAATGTATAGAAATATGTTGACTGATGCCTAGGTCTCCCATTTCACAAATTCCTATGTCATAAAGCTGGACATGATTTGATCATTTCAGAAGATCGGGACTGCTTGGTAACACAGAGGACCAGAAATGCTCACTTGAGGGTTTAGAGGATGGGCTTCCTCAGGGGTCTCCTTGCATGGTACTGTCCATGTTTTCAACTCACAGGCTGCTCATCCTGGTGGTGAAGAGACTTCCTGTGATTTGCATTTGTCACCCAACCACACCCTGAATCGGAACACAATACGGCAATAAATAGAGGGCCACATTTACTACCAAGAAAGTAAGTCACTGGGGGGGGGGGGGGGGGGCGGAGGTGGGCTGAGCATCAATGGTGATCTTGAGCATGATTTTTGAATCCTCCGATGGTATTCTCCATTTTTTAGGAATGTACATCAGACCTCTTTTATGATAGTGGAGTGTTTGGATGCAACAGCTACTACGATGCCAACCAAAGTACTTATTGTCCTTTCGAAAGACCATGCTGCATGTTAAGAACTGAAAGTATTACAGGTCTACCTCATCAGCGATGCTGATTGGTGGAGAAACTATAAGAGCTGGAGTTGGTGTGTACCATGTTTCTGCCTGGTACAGAGGCATTGAAGTCTATGTGTGAAGATGATGTGCAGTCTAACAGTGAGTGAATGTTTATTTATTACTATTGTGATCACTAGACATTTTTGGACATTGAAAATGTGGAATATTTCAAGTTCAGTTCAATTAAACTAGAACATTAACTTTCAAAATATATCTTTTCCTGGATTTTCACTTCCTGTAGATTGGGGAACCACATTCTCAAGCACCCTTCACTCCATCTGCAACGAACTGGAAACAGGATTTCCTGGTGGACATTTTAATTCCTGTCCCAGCTTATACTCTGACATGTCACTTGTTACGAACCCCGTAACTGGGTCACTTACCAGCAAAGATAGAGAGGTCCGTTGAAGTCTGATGGTACTATTTTTAACAGAATTTATTAGTAAAAATACACAAAAATAATATCAATGCAAACATACAGATAATATACATCGTCAACAGTAAATCTAAAAGTGCGGGTATAATAATGATCAATAAGAAATAGGCTCTATTGTTGTCTAGGGGATAATGTATTGTCCGATGGAAATATAAAAGTCACTCAGTTCATCCAGGCTGCAGCCTTTTGTTGGAGAGAGAGAGAAATTTGGAAAAACTTGCCGGCTTTCCTTTTTTATGATTTCGATCCGTCAGAGTATCGTTGGTGTGGCCATTCACTTGTGGCCTCTCCTTTAACTAAGCCGTTCTTCTGTGATGAGCCCGCTACCCAGGCAAGGGAGGACGCACACGGGCCCTCACCGGCATTCACTATAAAACGCTGTCACTGGCTTTCCAGCGTTTCTCCTGGTGCGTCTAAAGGGGTTGTTCCCCAGACCCTCTTTTATCCTTACTCACGGGGTCTCAGATGTCAATCAGATTGGGATGATGCAATCCCTCAACCAGCCCACTCTGGTCGGCCTCTGAGGGCTTCAATGAATAGTACCGTACTCAATACACAATTCCATCTCCAAGAGACAATAGCCGTTATCAGGGGTTTTTGTTTCGCTGAGGCCAGGACACATTCCAAACCTTGAGGATTCTGCATGTCTCTCTCTCATTTCCTGGGTCCCAGACCCGAATTAATAGCGATCTTGCGATTCTCAGAAAGGAGGGGGCGTCTTTGTACCATTTGGCCCCTCAGAGTTGTGACACATTTGTAACACACTTCATGACCTCCTCTACTTCCACGATCAAGCCTTTCTCGGTTTGGAGGAGCAACTCCTCATATTCCATGTGGGTAGCCCCAAAACTGATGACGTGAACATCGATTTCCTTATCTTCTGGTAACATTCCCCCTCCCCTATCCCTCTGCTTCCATTCCCCAGTCTGCCTTCCCTCTTAGAATATTCTCTTTTCCTCACCTGCGTATCACCTGTCTCTGTTGCCACTCTGGTTTCCTTTTATCCATGGTCCACGTTGTTTTCCTATCTCATTTCTTCTTCTTCAGATCTTTACCCTTTCCACCTATCACCTCTCACCATTCCACTTAGATGCACAAATCACCTACCTGCCTTGTATTCCTTCTACCTCCATGCAACACACATCCTTATATCATTAATCGAATATGGCGGCGCGACGCAGCTTGCAGCGACCACTCCAGAACTGATTATCTGTTATTTGTGAAGTGGGGTGCCGTGCGCAATCATAATCGATTGAAAACGGACGTGGAAGCACAGAGAAACATTGGGAAATTCCAGGAAGACCTTCTTCGTTGCTGCTGCTGTGAGGTCCGGAGCTCTTCTGGGAAGAACAGGCCCCCAGTCCTCGGGGTCATGTTGCCGATGGCCATTGGCGGGGCCATCTTAATACGCTCAGCAGAGGATGGTGCTCGGAGAAGCTGTGCTGGAGGGGATGGTCGTCGGCTCGGTCCTTTCAACGGACTCAGGTCGCTTTCAGTGTGTGCTGTGTCTGCGAGGCTGAGTCAGGCGGCGCCTTGGAAGTCCATAGTGGGGGTATTCCCTTCTGCCGCCGGCGTGGGATGGTGAGTCTGTCGGGACCCTGGGGACTTGTGGAAACTGTGGTGATTTCTTTTGAACTTACAGTCCCTTAACATCTTTGGACTGTTTTTACTGTGCCCATAGTCTGTTTTTTTTAATCAATTATGCTATTGTTTGCACTGTTGTAACTATATGTTGTAATTATGTGGTTTTGTGCAGGTCTTGTAGCTTTAGTTTTTGGTCTTGTTTTTAGTTTTTGTCTGGTGGATTTGGAGCTCCTTTCTGGGGAATGCTAGACGGTAGCGCGATACTAATACGCAGCAGCCTCTCCGGACTCTGGATTGGGGATTGCCAAACGTTACGTGGATTTTCTGGTGTAGTCTGTTTTGTCATATGCTTTTGTGATATCATTCTGGGGGAACGTTGTCTCATTTTTTAACTGCATTGCATTTGTGGTTTCTAAATGACAATGAACTGAATCTGAATCTGAATCTTATTCTGGCTTCTCCCTTCCTTTCCAATGCTGAAGAAAGATCGCAGCCCAAAACAATGTCTGTTTATTCCTTTCCATTGATGCTGCCTGAGTTCCTCCAGCATTGTGGACATGTTACTCTGGATTTCCAGGTTCTGCAGGATCTCTTGTTTGCCATGCCCTTGTTTTTAGCAGTATTTCTTAAAGCAGCAGAAAGAGGACATCACCCAACAAACTACCTGTAGAAGTCTGAAATGGATGGACAAATTAAAGGTATAACAATTTTCAAAACACCACCATCTCACACCTAGACATGCAAAATTAATATAAATTCTGACTGACTCTGGACTGTATTCATGCATATGCAGGCATCTGAGGTCAAATGGTGTGGTTCATTGTTTACAATCAATCCCAAAATGCAGCTCCAGGAAGACCATTGTTCAGAACTGCATTTAAAATTTAATTTACAATCCATGTTCACGTCTGAAAACTGGCTGCTGATGAAATTAATATTTGCTATATACCACAACCATAAGATCAAAAGAACATATGACCATAAGACCATTGGACCACAAGACATAGGAGCAGAATTAGGCCATTTTGCCCATCGAGTCTTTCCGCCATTCAACTATTTCTTCTTCTGGGCCACACCTCTCTGGCCTTCTCCCCATAGCCTTTGATGCCATGTGCAATGAAGAACCTATCAACCTCTGTCTTAAATATACCCAACGACCTAGCCTCCACAGCTGTCAGTGGTAATAAATTCCACAAATTCACCATACTCTGGCTAACGCAATTTCTCTGCATCTCTGATTTAAATGGAAGCCCCAAGGCTGTGCCCTCTTTCCTGACTCTCCCACCATCGGAATTATCCTTTCCATATAAGACCATAAGGTATAGGGGCTATTCAGCCCATCGAGTTTGCTCCACTATTCAAGCATTTGCTAATCTAATTTTCTAGTCATCCCCACTCCCCTGCCTTTTCCCCATATTTTTTAATGCCCTGGCTAATCAAGAACCTCTCTATTTCTGCCTTAAGTACACCCAATGTCTTGGCCTCCACAACCGCTCATGGCAACAAATTCCACAGATTTACCACCCCCTGACTAAAGTAATGTCTCAGTATCTCTCTTCTAAATGGACATCCTTCAATCCTGAAGTCATGCCCGCTTCTCCTGGACTTCCCTACCATGGGAAATAACTTTGCTATATTTAATCTGTTCAGGCCTTTTAACATTCTGAATGTTTCTATGAGATCCCCCCACCCCCTCATTCTCCAGAACACCAGGGGATACAGCACAAGAGCTGCCAGACATTCCTCAAACAGTAACCCTTTCATTCCTGTAATCATTCTTGTGAATCTTCTCTGAACCCTCTCCAATGTCAGTATATCCTTTCTAAAATAAGGAGCCCAAAACTGCACACAATACTCCGTGTGGTCTCACGAGTGCCTTATAAAGCCTCAACATCACATCCTTGCTCTTGTATTCTATACCTCTAGAAATGAATGCCAACATTGCATTTGCCTTTTTCACTGACTCAACCTCGAGGTTAACATTTAGCATATCCTGCATAAGTACTCCCAAGTCCCTTTGCATCTCTGAATTTTGAATTCTCCCCCCATCTAAATAATAGTCCGCCCATTTATTTCTTCCACCAAAGTGCATGACCATCTCTTCTGTCTAGGCCTTTCAACATTAGAAAGGTTTCAATGATCCTCATCCTTCTAAATTCCAGCGAGTACAGACCCAGATCGATCAAACATTCCTTGTATGATAACCCTTTCATTCCCAGAATCATCCTTGTGAATCTCATCTGAACCCTCTCCAATGCTAGAACATCTCTTCTTAGATGAGGAGCCCAAAACTATTGACAACACTCAAGGTGAGGCTTCATCAGTGCCTTCTGGAGTATTAGCATCTTGTCCTAGCTCCTGTATTCTAGATCTATTGAAATAAATGCTAACAACGCATTTGCCTTCCTCACCACCAATTCTACCTGCAAGTTAACCATTAATGTGTTCTGCACAAGGACTCTCGAGCCCCTTGACATCTCAGTTTTTTGGATTTTCTCCCCATTTAGAAAATAGTCTGCACATTTATTTCTTCTACCAAAGTGCATGAACATGCATTTTCTAACATCGTATTTCATTTGCCACTTTTTTGCCCATTCTCCAAGAATGTCTGTCTAAGTCCTTCTACAGCCTACCTGTTTCCTCAACACTAGCTGCCCCTCCACCCATCTGCAATGTTGGCAACAAAGCCATCTATTCCATCATCTAAATCATTGTTGTACAGCATAAAAAGAAGTGGTCCCAACACCGATCCCTGCGGAAAACCACTACTCAGTAGCAGCCAATCAGATAAGGACCCTTTTATTCCCACCTGCAGCCTCCTACCAATCAGCCAATGCTCTAACCATGCCAGAATACACCCTAATGTAGGGGACAGTCCTTCACCATTTCCATGATTAGTTATCCTCTTGAATTCAATCTTACAATTGTGTCCTCTCTATGCCCCCAGCCCTGGCTATCATTCTCTGCACCTGCCCTTCCTTCTCAGCCACCTGCCCCACGCCCCTCCTGCAGAGCTCCACCATCACCATTTCCAACATACAATCTCAGCCTCTACTCCACGCTGACAAGTACAAGACCGTGCAAAAGTGTTATGCACCAAGCTGTAAATACGTGCCTGAGACTTTAGTTTTGCAGTTGGGAAAAATACACACTCAGGACAATAAATACTTTTTCAGGTCTTTACTTTCTATAGCTGCTTTAGGTGTTTTAAGGCAGAAAGAGGGCATCAAAATGAATTTTAAAAATTCAGTTCCTGCTGTTACCATCTCAGCTTAATTTCAGTCCACACACTTGTGTATCATCTAGTTGAGTATGCAGTATGCAAATAAATAAAACAAAATATATAAAACCATTACGGTAGTGTCAATTCTAAAAAACAATGCAAACAACATGAGAATCCCACCAACCCTGTACCTTATATACAACAAGAATGCACTGGGCTCTACGCATCACTCTCTACAGAGTCCTGCAATTGAGGGAAGTACCGTTCACATACGAGGCTGTGATGCAGTCAGGATGCTCTGAATTGTGCCCCTATAGAAAGTTCTAGTATCTGGGGCCCATACCAAACTTCTTCAACCATCTGAGGTGAAAAAGGTGCACTTGTGCCTTTTTCACCACACAGGCGGTATGCAGAGAATACGCAAGGTCCCCGGTGATGTTTATGCCAAGGAACCTAAAGCTGTTCACCCTCTCAACCCCTGCTTCAAAACATCGACCATTATTCCAGTACCTAAAAAGACTAAGGTAACATGTCTGAATGCCTGGTGTCCTGTAACACTCACCTCAATATTAAGCAAATGCTTTGAGAGACTGGTCAAAGACTACATCCGCAGCATACTACCACCCACAATGGACCCTTAAAATTCGCCTATTGACACAACTGATCAATGCATAGCCACAGCTCTACACACAAGGTCTGTTCTGCCATTGGAATCTCTGCCAATGATTACAGACTGATAGTGTTGGTGAGACTTTGCCTGAAGTATTGTTTTGGTCTCCAGACCAAAGACTGGATGCACTTGCAATAATGTAGGAGTTCCTAACCTTTTTTGTGTCATGCAGTCTTGCCAGTAAGCAAGGGGTCTGTGGACCGCAGATTGGGAGCCCCTGCCATAAAGGGAGTGAAACAAACATTAACTAAGTTCACCCCAGGGATTGCATCGTCTAGCACTCATAAGAAGGAAAAGGGATCACATGGAAACTTAGTAAACTGCTGTAATAAATTTGTTGTTGTGTCTGTAGGAGGTGCAACAGGAAAACGCAAATGCAATCTGCACTACCAGAGAAGAGGGGGTAAAAGCTGAATGGTGGTAATATCAGATGCAAGTTTGAATAGCTTGATCTATAATATCTAACTTTCCTCTTGACTCTTGAAGGTTGTAATGTGGCCATCGAGATGATGAGGTGTTGTTCCTCAAGCTTATATTGAACTTTGCTAGAACAGTGAACAGGTTAGAGTGGGATGAAGTATTCAAGTGGTCGGCAACAACAAGTGCAAGACTGAATGAGCTGAACTGAGTGAGGTGCGCTGCAAGACGGGCATCACATCTGGAAAAGATTTCTTAATGAGTGAAGACCACATCAGGAACAATCAGCTCTGCTAACTGAATTGGAATTGTTAACTTTATTACCGGCACTAAAGGCTGGAGTGAAAGTTCCTTAAATGTTCCTTGAACTGATACTGTTCGCCATAGTGTGCAGCAAGAAAATCACTCACACTTCACTACTGGTGTGGAGAGTTAAATCATAACACTTTATGGGCTACCTTAACACACAGTTTCTGACATTGCAGCATACTTAACAATATTGAAAGATATATACATTAATAACATTAAGCTTTTTAATTAAAATTTAATTTAAAAACTACAAACATTGTAAATCAAAATTCTTAACTGAAAATTCTGAAAATATGTACAGCAGGTCAGGCGACATCTCGTTCTTCAGTCTGAAAAATAAACTCTGTTTTCTCTTCCATGGATACTTAACGATCTGCTAAAAGTTACCAGAATTTTCTGCTTTTGTAGCATAATATTTTAATATTTTTAACATTTTGAGTCAACTTTAGTGCTTTTTTCACAGTAAATTGCATAAAGATTTAACTCATTGGTGCGGCAGGTAATCCAACACTGTACATAGACTCTACTACAAGTTGCAAAGATTTCATCTGGAATATTTTGACAAGCAAATTAAAATTGCTTAGAATGGAATTATTAAAAGCATATAGTGTAAAAGAGTATGAAAAGTTTATTGTAATTGATCTCAAGTGTAAACTGGAATATAAAACATTCTGCATAACTGGGTCATAATTGGTTATGGCTTATTTGGGAAAAACGGAGTACAGTATTCTCCTTTGTTATCAGGGTATTTTATAAATCATTTCATTTTCTTTCAGACCAAGCTTCATTAACATGGAAACTGAATGAGATGGTACTTCTCATTTGGTGCTGTCACGCAAAAATCAGTTTTACCCAGAATTTGCTGGGCTAGCAATCAACTCCAGCAGAAACTGGATCCATTCAGTAATAACCAGGGAAATTAAAGTGTTTACATGCTAGTTTTACTGATATAGCCAGATCATCAGATGCATCTGAAATAACGTCACTACAACTCGGGTGGAAATTGAAGAATAGACGGGAGAAGCAAATGCATTGAAGAGAGACCTTTCCAGGGTCACAGTGCCCCTGGATCCAGTTGGATATCTAGAGACTACGTAGAAAGACATAATTCACTAAGAGCTGTGAGATGTTCTTCAGTGTCGGGATCAAATTCTAAGGCCCTTTCAAAGCATTTAATAGCCTCAGCCTTCTCCCCAGACAGCTGGTGCACTAACCCAAGAACACCAAAGGCTTTGCTGTTTCTTGGATTTCTCTTAATTTGGCTTCTTAAAATCTTTCTCAAGTTACTGTCACAGAACTTCCAATTTTTACTTCCAGGATGGATTTTAAGTCCGTCCAGTAAATAGATGATGGCGTTCGATTCAGATCTTTTGTGGTGCAGTTCAAATAATCCAACTTTTAATGCTAGTGCTTGCTTATTATCTGGAGCAAGATCCTCCAAGCTCAGCAGACTCTTGTAGATTTCCTCTGCTCTGTCTGCTTCTCCATCTTCTAAGCAGATTCCTGCAAAATCCAATTTTGCAATAATAAATGATGATTTCAGTTGAAATGCCTTTTCAAAATGATATTTGCACATACTGATCAACTCAGCTTTCAGCTGAAATGCAGCTCTGCCAGAATTGTTGTAGTCTGCTTTCTTTTTCAGAGTGAATAGTTTTCCTCTGTAACATGTACTGATTTGGTGGTGTAAGAAGGCAGAGCATGGAGTAAACTCTAAAGCTCTCTTCAACAGGCCTATTGCGATATCGAAAGCTCGTGCTATTCTATAAAATTTTGCTGTATAGCGAAGCACATATGGCAGATCTGGGGACTTCCTCAATGCTTCTTCAACTAATTCATTTGCTTTCTCTGCTTCATTGAACTCTTGCAGCTTTAGGGCCAACATAACCATGGCCACCGTGTCATCTGGGTCAAGCTCCAGCACCCGTCGCAGATACTTCACTGGCTGACTTTGTTCCTGATTCTCTGAAACACCTGAAATTGTTTCCAGACGATAAAGAGCAGTCGCAAAGCCCATATTCCACTCCACATTATCGGAATCTTCCTCCAAAGCCTTCTCAAAACATTCCTTTGCCTCCTCATAGTAAACAATATTACCAAAAGTTAACAGTGACCATCCCTTCTCCCCGTACACCTCGGGTATCATTGCTGTATAGCGAGGGCCATCACTGAGCGGTTTACAGATCATCTCCAGCTTGTCGAGATAGGACTGGGCCTCGGTCAGATGTCCCATGTGGTAATGCACCCAGGCAAAGTTTCCATAGGTGATGATGCTTCTTCTTTCTAATTCATCTTTGTGGTTCCCTCTCCAAATTATTTCAGCTTCCTTTAAATTTTGAATTGCTTCTTCATAGTCACCTTGCTGACAGTTTACAAAAGCAAGATGGTTGTAGGATGTGGCTTGATATTTTACACCAAGTTGAATAGAATCTTGTAATCTAAGCTTCAAATCATTGAAGTCAATGTTGTCCTTCTGTGGAACCCACGTGAAGTGACACTGAAGCTGGCAGAGTTTCTCAAACAGGGATTCCTTCAGAGTGTCGCTGCATGAAAGCACAAAGTAATTGAAAATTATTGATGTGAAATCAATTCTCCATCCTAACTGCTAAATACTTAGTTTGACAAAATTAGCAAATTCTGAGTTCCTGAGCTGGGGCATAGTCAGAGACCGATGTGTGCAGAACAGTTCAATCTCTACCTGGTCAGACCAGATTCTACCAGATGCTGATTAGGCCAGTGGAAATCCTCTGGGTTCTGGAAATACCAACCAATAAGCTAAGACAGCCAGATAAAAATAATTGCTATGTTCAGGTGATGCTGAATGAATGTGTTTTAAATCATGCAATAGAGCAGAATATATTTACATTCCAATTTGGGCCAGTCCAGCAGATTATTAACTCAGTAGCTGGGAAAATGAAAGTAAAGAGCATCTTTGTGACACCATCTCAGTCATTTGTCTCTCTATCTGAGTACATGGCTGGTAAATTTCAGAAGCAATTGGTAGCAAGGCTAATCAGCCAGTGTCTCCAACAGATGAAACCCATCATCAGACAAAAACGCCAATAGTGAAGCTGTGACCAAAAGTCTCAAGGAAGAGCCTAAAGCTACTGCTGATGCTATGAAAATACGATCAGTATGCAGTTTAAATGAAGAAGACAACATCCATCATGTGGGACACGCCATGGTCTCAACTACAATCAGACGGAAGGTACAGAAGCCTGGAATCCTGCACCATCACATTCAAGAACAGCTACTTCCCTTCAACCATTCAGTTCTTGAATCAATCAGCATAACTTTCATCATTCTTGTTTAACAACACTGAGTGCTTAGTTTGTTTTTGTTCTTCTTGTGAGAATTGTAATTTAGATTTATGTTTCTTGTGTGAATGCTTCTTATATGATGCTATGTGTTTGTTTATCATGCTGCAAGTAACTTTTTCATTTCAGCTGAGCATATACACTCAGTGGCAACTTTATTCGATACCTCCTGTACATAATAAAGTGGCTACTGAATGTATGTTTGAGGTCCTCTGCCTCTGTTGCCAAAGCACTTCAAGTTTTGAGATGTTATGCTTTCAGAGATGATCTTCTGCACACCATTCTTGTTACATGTAATGGTCATTTTCCTGTCAGCTTGAACACCTATTGCCTTTCTCCTCAGCAGACCTCTCTCAATAACAAGGTGCTTTCACCCACAGAACCTCTGCTCATTCTATGTTTCTCGTTTCTTGCACCATTGTCTGTAAACTCTGGAGACTGTTTTACTTGCAAATCCCAGGAGATGAGCAGTTTCTGGGAATCATAAACCATTCCATCTGGCACCAACAATCATTGCACAGTCAAAGTCACTTAGATCATATTCCTTCCCCATTCTGAAGTTTGATCTGAACAATACCTGAAACTTTTGACCATTTCTGCAAACTTTTATGCATTGAGGTGCTGCCACATTATAAACTGATTGGTGGCCAGGGTTGTGAAAGAATATTAGGTTGGGAAATGATAATTGGTCAGTCCATGGACAAGAAGGGATACTGGGCAATCGATTGGAGGAGGGATTGGACAAGGACTATGAGGATTTTCTCCTTTTGGGGGTGCACACAACAGATGGATCATGTTACTGGCAGATCAGTAGTTGGTGGAGAAAAACTGAGGTCAGGAGATTGCTGGGCAAAACTCTGATTGTGAAGTTTCCCCTCTCCCCTCGATGCAATTCTGTTAACTGACATTGTCCTTGAATGGATGAGCACTAAAATTAAGATTATGGCCTATTGCAATGTCCTTCCCTTGTCAAACTCATCAAGTTATTTAGCCTGCTAAATGGTATGGTCTTTCTAAATGTCCTTCAGTCAAGCAAATATCAGTCCAGCTGCAAAACCTGACAGCCTATTTTAATGTTGCCAATCCTGTATACTATAGGATGTGTCACTCTGCCTACTGGCACACATCATTACTGAGGTATGGCGATCAAAACTAACCCCAAAGATAATTTAACCAAAGATGTGCAAAGCTCCAGTTTAGATCTCCAGCTCTTCTTCTAATTAAAGACTCACTTCCCCCCATTAACTTCGATTTTCATTCACTGGGTTTAATAATTTCCTTCAGCTTCACTGCTCCTCTACAATTCCAAACTTGTCCAAATTTCCCAATCCTGAACTCCAGATTCTGCAGTTGCTTCACCTGCATTAACCATCATTGATACTTTGTAGTTTTTAATCCTTATCTGCTCTGCTCACAGCATCACTTCGTGACATCTATAAACTTCAATATATAGTGCACTATTACTGAATGCTCTTGCTGATGAAAAGCCATTTCCCCAATGCAGATTCCTTGAAATGGAGAACATGTTTATTTATTCGCTCTCCTCATGAATTCTATCCATTTCAGGGACCTGGACTGCAAACCATGCCTCAAATCATCATTTCCTGGGAAGAAAAAAATGAGTACTCATGAACATGAGTACTCTCATGTTCTTAGCCTCCCCCACTAACTCCCAGTAGTCCAAGTTCCCAGGATCAAGTAAAGTGCTGACATCGTGGTAAAGGAAGGGTTTACTCACCTCATTATGCGGCTTGGGATTGCAGATATACTTCAGACGAGTTGAAAAGTATGTGGCTGTTCAATTTGTGGGTTTCTGGTAGCTTTTATAATCTGGGGGCTGGTCCCAGTAGTACGATTTATTGACTGAGAGTGGAATGGAAACTGAAACTGGAAACTGAAACTGGCAAACCTGCTCCTTCGTTGAGAATTGAATTGGTCACAATAATCTACTATCTTTAAAGCAGGCAATGTTAATACAAACATCACCCAGATTAACCCCTTTACATGCTAATCCTGACAACTAGTTAGACTTTTCAATAATATTCCAACAATCTTTGATGGTTTACAGGAATTATTTAATATCTTCCCCAAGCAATCCAGAAGAGTTCAGACTTTAACCCACTGTTATCCATCATTGCTCTCACTCTGTAACGATCTCCTCCCTACGTTCTAGCTTTCATTAGTTCTGCTCAGTGGGGATGTGACTTACAGACATCACGGGCATTGACGTAGCAGGCAGGTGACACAGAGAGTCTACTGAAGAACATGTGGAGATTCAGGAACAGAGAGCCTCCTACACTGAACTCACCTCTGAAATCAGAATGGAATCTTTTCCATGAGACATCTCTGAAATCAGGACTGGGCTGACTGAGGAGAAAGGAATGAATGAGGAAAAGGAGGTTGTGAAACGTCTGTGATGGAGTTTTGCTGCAGGAAGAGAGGAGAATGAGGTGTAAGGGAAATTAATGGGGAATCAGAAAGAGAGAATGGAAACTGTAGGGGAAATTTCGGATTCCAATGGGCCTGTGATCAATGATCTGATGCCCACCGGAAGAGAAAGTCCAGGGAGTGAATATAATGAGTATTTCTGAGAGAGCTGGGAGCATCAACCAGTAAACTGTTGAATGATACCATGGGACAAAACTTGTGCGCCAACATTGTGTTGCACTTCTTCACATTCAGATATCATAAAAGAAGTAGCTGAAGAAAATCCCCAATTTAGCTAAAGAATTGCTGCATTGGGAAATCCTGTGGAAAAAGCTATTATTTTATTTTTTAATGTATGGAATCATGTTGAAAGAGGCCTATATCTTACATTAGACAAATTCCCATGCCACTTAATGGGATGTGATTTGATCATTTCATAAGATCGGGACTGCTAGTCAGCAAGGTGGCCAGAAAAGCTCACTTGAGACTTCAGAGGATTAGTTTCCTCAGGGGTTTTCTCACATATTATCGTCCATGTTTTTAACTCACAGATTTGCCAGTGAAGCTTTCCACTACCCATTCAGGCACAGCAGCAACTTCCCAGAGAGTGAAAACTTGGATAATGGCCTTCCCAAGGCAGAGCTCAGTTATTAAAGATTTTAGACCATAAAACTATAAGACATAGGAGTAGAATTAAACCATTTGGCCCATGGAATCTGGTCCAGCATTCAATCATGGCTGACATTTATTTCCCCTCCTCAGCCCCACTCCCCAGCCTTCTCCCCAAAACCTTTGATGCCGTGTCCATTCAAGGACTGAACAAGCTCCGCTTTAAATACACCCAACAACCTGGCCCCCACAGCTGCCTGTGGTAATAAATTCCACAATTTCACCACCTTCTGGTTGAAGAAATGTCTCTGCATTTTGTTTATTGTTTCAAATGGACGCCCCTCTATCCTGAGGCTGTGCCTTCTTATTCTAAACATCGCCCCCCCCCCCCCCTTGGGAAAAATCCTTCCCACATCTACTCTGTCTAAGCCTTTCAACATTTGGATGGTTTCAATGAGATCCACCCTCATCCTTCTAAATTCCAGCAAGTACAGACGGAGAGCCATCAAACATTCCTCATATGATAACCCTTTCTTTCCCAAAATCATCCTTGTGAACCTCCTCTGAACACTCTCCAATGCCAACACATCTTTTCTTAGATGAGGAGCACTGAATTGCTCACAATACTCAAGGTGAGGCCTGAGCAGTGCCTTATAAAGCCTCAGCATCACATCCCTGCTCTTGTATTCTAGACCTCTGGAAATGAATGTTAACATTGCATTTGCCTTACTCACCACCAACTCTATCTGCAAGTTAACCTCTAAGGTGTTCTGCACAAAGACTCACAAGTCCCCTTGCCTCTCAGATTTTTGGATGTTCTCCCCATTACAAAAATAGTCTGCAGATTTGCTTCTTCTATCAAAGTGCATGACCGTGCATTTTCCAGCATTGTATTCCATCAGCCATTTTTTGCTCACTCTCCTAATCTGTCTAAATCCTTCTGGAGCCTACCTGGTTCCTCAAAACTACCTGCTCATCCACCAATCTTTGTATCATTTGTAAATTTGGCAACAAAGCCAGCTATTCCCAGATCTAAATCATTAATAAATAGCATATAAAGAAGCAGTCCCAACACAGACCCCTGCAGAACAACACTAGTCACTGGCAGCCAACCAGACAAGGATCCTTTTATACCCACTCACTGTCTCCTACCAATCAGCCAATGCTCTAACCATGCCAGTAACTTCCCTGTAATAACATGGGCTCTTAACTTGGTAAGCAGCCTCATGCCTGGCACCTTGTCAAAGGCCTTCTGAAAATCCAAATAAACAACATCCACTGCATCCCCTTTATCTATCCAACTTGTAATCTCCTCAAAGAACTCCAACGGGTTTATTGAGAAGAAAGAAGAGGGGGAGGAGAAGGACAGGACACCAAGTAAGTGAGGCTACCTTGCAAGGTCTCTTCCCAATGCCCACAGTGCTCAGCTGTGAGGAGCTCAATGAACTGAATCTTTCGAGGGATTCAGTTGTTTGCCAGTCTCTATTTGCGTCTGTGGTGAGAGCAAGACAGGGAATTGCTGATGTTCACTGCTAGAAGTAAAGTTTCTGGTGGGACATGTGCAGTGCTGGCAAACAATAAAGTGCAAAGATGTAAGACTGTGAGATCAAGAGTCCATATTATCATACTAGGAAACCATTTAATCATCTTATAGCTGTACTGTCTCTTCATGGTTAGGAAAATGCTTCTCATACAGGTGACACACACAAAATGCTGGTAGAACTCAGAAGGCCAGGCAGCATCTATAGGAAGAAGTACAGTCGACATTTCGGGCCGAGACCCTACCTCAGGACTAAGGGTCTCGGCCTGAAATGTCGACTGTACTTCTTCCTATAGATGCTGCCTGGCCTGCTGCGTTCCACCAGCATTTTGTGTGTGTTGCTTCAATTTCCAGCATCTGCAGATTCCCTCATGCTTGCGTCTCCTACAGGTGACCTGGTTTCAATTCCTGCCACTGTCTGTAAGAAGTTGGTACAGTCTCCCTAAGACCATATGGGTTTTCTCCAGGTTCTCCAGTTTCCTCCCACTGTCCAAGGTTGTACCAGTTGGTAGGTTCATCGCTCATTGTAAAATGGTCCCATGATTGGGTTCAGGTTAAATTATGGGATTGTTTGCTGGGTGGCATGGCTCGCAAGGCCTGAATTGCTTACTGCATGCTGTATCTCAATAACTAAACCTTAGAACTTCTCCTTGAGCCTGGTAGCACATGTTTTGTGCTTTTGCATCTTCTGCCCAAAGGGGGGGGGGGAGGGAAGAAAAAATGTCTGCGGTGTATGTGGGGTCCTTGATTATGCTAATCTCTTTACTGAGAAGTGTTGACAGTCACTGGATAGAAGGCTGGATTTCAGTCAGGTGCTGAGCTGTGTCCACAATTCTCAAAAGTAGAGTCACTGTTGAGATTTCTTTGGCACTGCATCTCTTTATTGGACCAGGACAAACCATTGGTGATGTTCACTACTAGGAATTTGAAGTCTCAACTCTCTCGACCTCAGTATCAATGATATAGACAGGAGGGTGTGAACTGCCAACCATCCTGAAGTCAATAACCAGATCTTTTATGTTTTTGACATTGAATGAAAGTTTGTTATCATGACTAATGTAATTATTGCTATTTGAGATATGACACACTCTGATGATATCGTCTACAAACTTCTGGCACTATGATTGAATGCAACCTGAGTGTTTGGAAGGTGAAACCGCAACTGCTGTGAAAGTGCTAGATTTATATAAAGCTGACTGTCTATGCAGTGGTTCAGGCTGCTGACATAATAAACTGAATAGATTGAATGTTTACTATCGGTGTTTGGGGGAAATTTGAAAAAAAAAACATGCAGAACTGATTTCCATCAGCAAGGATGAAACATCCATTTGTTGATTACTAAAGAGGCAAAGCACAACATCAAATGAAAAAGGAATTATGGGAAATTATGGTAACTATGGGAATTATGTCAAACAAAAATAGCCTGTGAGACCAAACACAACAGTGGCAAAACAGAAACCAAGATCACCAGGGTTTGGAAAATGAAAAAAAAACTTAAAATGTCATCAAAATCAACATAGACTTTTTAGGAATTATCTTAAGAAACAAGAGGTTGGTGGGTGAATTGCCAAACATTTAAAAACAGAGACTGCGAATTTTAAGTGAATCTGAAAAACATACACCAGAGGAGAAGACAGGGTCAACATCAAAGCAAAAGCATACACAAAAATGTACAACATACACAAAGGAAAACATTATGTATTGGAAGCAATGGAACAAGGAATAAGTCTTGGGAGGGAAGAGTGGGGTTGGCGAAGGAAGTCAGGCAAGGAGGTTGGTGGCCGGGGTTGGGAAGGAATATTAGGTTGGGAAATGATATGTGGGTCAGTCCATGGACAGGAAGGGATACTGGACAATCGATTGGAGGAGGGATTGGATGAGGACTAAGAGGATTTTCTCCATTTAGGGGGTGCACACAACAGATGGATCATGTTACTGGCAGATCAGTAGTTGGTGGAGAGAAACTGAGGTCACGAGATTGCCGGGCAAGACTCTGATTGTGAAGTTTCCCCACACCCTCAATGCAATTCTGTTGGCTGACATCGTCCTTGATTGGTTGAGACATAAATTTAAGATTATGGCCTGTTGTTCTACATTTCCCATGTTATTTAGCATCTTAAACCTGGGAATGTCTTTCCAAATGTCCTGCATTCAAGCAAATATCAGTCTGGTTGCATAATGAGGCACCAGAATTTAATGCTGTCAATCCACAGTCAAAAGTATCCTTGTCCATGCCCTCTGGCACAGATCATTACTGAGGTTGCTGATCAGGTACTGTAGCCAAAGATGTACAAAGCTCCAGTATTGATTTCCAGCTCTCGTTACAATTAAAGACTCACTTCCTGGCGTTCACTTTGATTATCAGTCACCAGCTTTACTGATTTCCTTCTGTTTCACTGCTCCTCTACAGATTCCGAACTTGTCCACATTTTCCCACCCTGAACTCCAGATTCTGCAGTTCTCTCACCTGCATTAACTATCATTGATACTTTATAGATTTTAATCCCTATCTGCTCTGCTCATTGCATCACTTAGTGACATCTATAAACTTCAATATATAGTGCACTATTACTGGATGCTCTTGCTGATGAAAATCCTTCCCCCAACACAGATTTGTTGAAACCAATTGGAGATGGGGTCTAGAGTTGACCCCCCTGTGAACTATGCTGCTAACGAGAGAGAGAGATGATGAGGGGGGGGAGGCATCCTGCTGCAGATGGGAGAGAGAGAGACAAGGATCAAAATGGATGATTTAGTATTATGGCTTCTTTGCTAATTGTTGACTTTAACGCCAAGGACATTTGGCCTGTTTGTGTGGATCCCTGCTGACACAGCAGTGGTGCCCGGTGCCTGCTGCGACAGGAGGGAGTGGCCAGTTTGATGGACATGGACATGATCAGTTGATGGATGGCTGATACCCCATCAGGGGAGTTAAAGACGGGTCTGCTGAGACACAGGCAGACACGCCACGAGACACTGCAAGAGTGTTGTGCACCCACAGGAAGGTGGGGGCTTGGAGGACTGAATCGGGAGATCGGTCACAAAGCTCTCAGTGTGACGGCAGGGCTGGTGGGGGCTTGTGTGTGTGTCCACTCATACCAGAGTGACAAGTCCACCATGGAAGAACGGTCTAGCCGAGAACAGAGGGGTCATAACCGAATGACCACATCAGTACAACGGAACAAGAAGACCACGGAAGGTTTGCCTGTTGCAGCTGCTCACATCTCTCTCTCTCTCTCTCTCTCTCTCTCTCTCTCTCTCGTCACAACAGCAACTACTTCGACCTAAGCTAAACTGAACTGATCTGAACTTTCATCATCTCCTAAGACTATTCATTTATCCCTAGACTTTGGAAGAGCTTGGTTTTTGATTCCTTTTACCACACTTCTGTATATATATATATGCATTTTATTTTTGTACTGTATTACTTAGTTTGCTAATAAACTTTATTAGCTACTAGTAATTACAAACTCCAATGTGTATTCCATTTATGCTGGTTTGTTAACCCAGTTACGGGCTACGTAACAGTGGGTTAATAGCTCGTTGGAACATTGCCCATGCTTAAGCTTGGATTAAATCATGGGACTGGTGGACGGTGTGCCTCAAAGGCTGGAAAAGCCTATTGCACGCTGCATCTCAATAAATAACTAAATAAATAAATAGAACTTCTCCTTGAGCCTGGAAGCACATGCTTTTGGATTTTTGCATCTTCTGCCCAATAGGGGGCTCTGGGTGAAGGAAAGAAAGAATGTCTGTGGTGTGTGCGGGATCTCTGATAATGTTGCCCATTTGGAAGGAGTTACCAAAACCACTGTAAAAGTGCTAGATTTATATAAAGCTGACTGTCTATGTACTGGAACAGGCTGCTGACATAATAAACTGAATGTATTTGATGTTTACTATCGGTGTTTGGTGGGAATGTGCAAAGAACATCATGCAGAACTGATTTCTGTCAGCAAGGATGAAACACCCATGTGTTGACCACTAAAGAGGCAAAGCACAACATCAAATGAAAGAGGTATTATGGGAAAAGGTCCAAAAAAAATAGCCTGGGAGACCAAAACAACAATGACAAAGCAGAAGCCAAGATTATCAGGAAATGAAAAAAAAAATTGCAATTCTTATCAAAATTAACAGAGACTGTTTTAGCAATTATCTAAGGGAAAGAAAACTTGTTGGGCAAATTGCCAACCATTTGAAAACAGAGACTATGAATTTTAAGTGAATATGGAAAACATACTTACAACTGAGGAGAGGACAAGGTCAACATCAAGGCAAAAGCATACACAAAGATATACGACAGACACAATGGAAAACAGTAATTATATATAAATTATGCAACAATTATTCAAGACATCCCAAGGCAACTGCTATCAGTTTAGGAAAACTCGAGGGGACATTGGAGGAATGCGAATTCAACTTTGGATAAGATGAGTTGTGAAAATATTGTGAAAAAGGTTCTCCTTGTGAGAATTCTGTAACAAGGAAATGTGTTTTTGGAAAAATGTGTTTTTGATTAAAATAGAGATATGGCAGAAGTTTTGGGATTTCCTTTTCCAGATTGCTCTGGAAGCTGAATTGTCAGATATATTATATTCAGTATTCAAGGCTGATATGGGCTTTGCCCCAGAATCCCAACCAGCCACAATAAGACATATGATGCTTCCTGTGATTGTGTACCTAAAGGTGTGCTCCCAGGGGCGTGTCTATGGAAAATAGCACCTATGGCAAGCACTGAAATTGCGCCCCTGTCCAAACATCTAATACCCATCTTTTAGATAACTTTACCATAATATCAGCTCAAAATTACAAGTCAAGCTCGTTAATCTTTTAATTAACAAATTAAGGCACTACATGAAAATTATAATTGCACCTTCCTTGCTTTCACTGATGCAAATTGGTCTATGATGTGATCAAAGTCAGCGTTTTCAGTTTCTTCTCTTTCTACACTCAGCAGAGCAAGATCACAGAGTCTGCCTTGACCCATGGAGGCTCTCAAATACGAAAGTATTTGTTTTAACTTGCTGAATGATCCCTCACAGCTGGCGATGGAAACCGCGATGATTAGCATTTTCTGAATAGCAATGTGAAGATTGGGGAAGACGCTCTCATCTCCATACTGAACAATAAATTCAGGAAGTTCTTCAGGTCTTGATATTTTCATGATGACCTGCCTTGATAGCAGCATTCTGCAATCCAAAATTTCTTCACTTAGCTGCTGTCCATCAACATCAGAGCTGTACAATTCGCTCAAACTTTCGCACTTCTTCTTTAGGTCATTACTGTCGGCACTGTAACAAAGTCTCTTGACATCGAGAAGGAACCCAAACTTGGCGTCAGTGTCATGCAAATGAGTGAACCTTTCATTCATTTCTCTGTGAAGACAGTCGAGTGTTCCCTTCATGACTCTTTCCATTTCCTCCTTAGCTGTTAGCCCAGCATCTCTCGAGTTCTCATCAGCCATTCATTTCTTTCGTCTCTGACGTCTTTCAACTTCAATATTCCATTCTTGACAGAGACCAACTCCTTCTTTGAGTGACTCACTGACCAACACTTCTCTTTCATCATAAAAATGATCTCGGAGGGTTTTCAAATCCAGGGCAGCATCGTGGAAGTTCATGCTAGGATTCTGCAGCCTCTTTTGCGTATGGTCAGTCTGAATGAGTACTTTGTTCCAAAATCCTAGCAAAATCAGAAAATTGTAACTCAACATGCGGTTGTACAACTGTCTTGTGTCACTTCTTGTTCTGCTTTTTTCGTTTTCATTGTCTATCATGTCCTGGAGAACTTGAAGTATCTCCTCAAGGTACTTGTTGACGGGCTTCACTGCTTCTCTCCATCGGAGATGGCGTCGTGAAAGGGCCCGAAAACGTGC
This sequence comes from Hemitrygon akajei, assembly GCF_048418815.1. NCBI lineage: Eukaryota > Metazoa > Chordata > Chondrichthyes > Myliobatiformes > Dasyatidae > Hemitrygon > Hemitrygon akajei. The sequence continues at coordinate 34,605,581 of NC_133146.1, read as the reverse complement.
TGCCTTTATCACCAACCCCTTCAAGTTCACCAAGGAGTTGCTGCTGCAGAAGCGCAGTCGGAAATTGGCCTGTTCGGAGGAAGACATAGTCCAACATCTGAAGAAGGTATACAGTGATTCTGAAAGAGAGCAGGAGTTGGGAGAGTGCAACATCTTGATAGGCCCTCCGAACCGGATGTGCAGTTTGACATGTCAGAGCTGCAGCTAAAGGAAGTCAGAGAGGTCGTCCGCAAAGCAAGGGCAAACTCGGCTCCAGGAGCAAGCAGCACCTCGTACAAAGTGTACAAGAACTGCCCCAAGCTCCTGTTGTGTCTGTGGAAGATTCTGCGAGTCTTCTGGAGAAGGGGGAAGATCCCAGATCAGTTGAGAGTGGCTGAAGGGGTGTGGATCCCGAAGGAGGAAAATGCCACCCAAATAGACCAATTCTGTATCATCTCCCTGCTGTGTGTTGAGGAAAGGAAGCTATCTAAGTATGCAGGACTGGTCAGCAACTGCCAGCAGGCTGGATGGAGAGCGAGGGGTCTCCCAGTGGAAGTTGGTTGTAGGGAATTCGCAGCCCATTCCTTAGCCAGAGCCTTCAGCAATTTGAGTATCAAGGGAGAGAGGAAGAGGAGAGCCATTTGCAGTACCACCAATGCGGCAGAGAAGGCCTCAAGATGGCTGTGGCTCAAGAGCGGGGAGCCATGGAGTCATGTGTAGCTAGCCATCTGACACAAGCTGGAATCTGATCAGCCCTGGCTGGGTCACCTGGAGAAGGGTGTATGATGTTGAAAGACCCGAAACACCCAATGATTTGCATGTCTTGACACAAAAGAAATGGTTGTTGACTTCAGGAGAGCACTGAGTGACCACTCCCTGCTGAACATCGATGGCTCCTCGGTAGAGATCGTTAACAGCACCAAATTTCTTGGTGTTCACCTGGTGGAGAATCTCATCTGGTCCCTCAACACCAGCTCCATAGCAAAGAAAGCCCAGCAGCGTCTCTACTTTTTGCGAAGGCTGAGGAAAGTCCATCTCCCACCCCCCCCCCCCCCCATCCTCATCACATTCTACAGGGGTTGTATTGAGAGCATCCTGAGCAGCTGCATCACTGCCTGGTTTGGAAATTGCACCATCTCGGATCGCAAGACCCTGCAGTGGATAGTGAGGTCAGCTGAGAAGATCATCGGGGTCTCTCTTCCCGCCATCACGGACATTTACACTACACACTTCATCCCCCAAAGCAAACAGCATTGTGAAGGACCCCACGCACCCCTCATACAATCTCTTCTCCCTCCTGACGTCTGGGAAAAGGCACCGAAACACTTTGGCTCTCACGACCAGACTATGTAACAGTTTCTTCCCCCAAGCCATCAGACTCCTCAATACCCAGCACCTGGCCTGACAACTTGCCCTATTGTACTGTTTATTATTTATTGTAATGCCTGCACTGTTTTGTGCACTTTATGCAGTCCTGGGTAGGTCTGTAGTCTAGTGTAGTTGTTGTGCATTCTTTTTCTCTGTGTTGCTTTTTTCATATAGTTCAGTCTAGTTTTTGTAATGTATAATGTAACACCACTGCCTTTCTGAGACACCACTCCTTGAAGATGTCCTGGGTACTTTGTAGGCTAGTACCCAAGATGGAGCTGACTAAATTTCCCATACCAGACAGTGATGCAGAATGCTTCCCACGGCACATCTATAGAAGCTTTTCAGTGTATTTGTTAACATATCAAATTGCTTCAAACTCCTAATGAAGTATAGCCACTAACTTGCATTTTTTATAACTGCATTGATATGTTGGGACCAGCTTAAATTCTCAGAGACCTTCACACCCAGGAACATGAAACTGCTCACTCTCTCCACTTCTGATCCCTCTATGTGTTCTATGTGATTGATATGAGTTCCTTCATCTTACCCTTCTGGAAGTCCACAATCAGCTCTTTCATCTTACTGATGTTGAGTGCCGTGTTGTTGCTGTGACACCATTCCACTAGCTGACGTGTCTTGCTCCAGTCAGCCCTCTCGTCACCATCTATGATTCTACCAACAATAATTGTATCATCAGCAAATTTATAGATGGTATTTGGGCTATGCCTAGCCACACACTCATGTGTATATAGAGAGCAGAGCAGCAGGCTAAGCACACACCCCTGAGGTGTGCCAGTGTTGACCGTCAACAAAGTGGAGATGTTATCACCAATCTCCACAGACTGTGGTCTTCCAGTTATGAATTCAGGGAACCAATTGCAGAGGGAGGTACAGAGGCCCAGAATCTGAAACTTCTCAATCAGGACTGTGGGAATGATGGTATTAAATGCTGAGTTATAGTTGATGAACAGCATCCTGACATAGATGTTTGTATAGTCCAGGTGGTCTAAAGCCATGTGAAGAGCCATTGAGATTGCATCTGCTGATGAGCTATTGTGGCGACAGGCAAATTGCAATGGGTCCAGATTCTTGCTGAGGTAGAAGTTCAGTCTAGTCATAACCAACCTCTCAAAGACTCGAGAATCAGCAACAAATGTTCCCCCATCAATGTAGGAGAGAGAGCAGGGGGAGAGAGAGAGAGAGAGTGTGTGCAATTCAACCAAGTACAGAGGCCCCGACAGCTAATCCGCTGTTTGGACATTCCATTTTCTCCCACAGCACTTCAGTCAGTAACACTGGCATAGAATCAGCTTGTTTCCAGGCCTGCAAATCCTCGATACTCCAAAGGCGTATTCGTCTTCTAGCCTTGGGATATCGAAAAATGGCCAAAAAGTACCAAAGTTTGAGTGTAGAGTGGTTCAGACACATTCACCATGAAAAGGAAAAAAGGAAGATATGAAAAAGGTAGAAATTTTTCTTTTTCCACAGATGAGCTCAAAGAAATCGCTGTCGGGCACCATTGTCGGGCCCACATACTCCCTTCAGAATAATTAGGATTGTTACATACTCAATCAAAGAATGAACAAAGAAAGGCAAAGGAGAATCTAGTTGCAGATTTCTCATATTTGGACTAAAGATAACCAAAAGTTCCACTAATACCAATTAACCTATAAAATAGCCAAATTCAAGTAGAATGACAATTGCTAGTAGACATTTCTGGAAAAATCCCTGCTATAATTGAGTGAAAATTCATTCAATAATTACATGTATCGTTCTAAAATTACAGGCTATCATAGGAAGATAAACTGCAAGAAATATAACAATTTTACATTCCAATCCAACACTACTCACACAGAAGAGCATAAAGAAAGCATTCTTCATTTTTCAATCTTTTTGTTGATTTTCAAATAAAGAATATACAAATCAGAGGATGAGTTTAGCAAACGGATAATATAAAAGACATATAAACAGCAATAATAAAAACAAAGTATATAATGTCAAAATCAAATAGGTAAAATATTACACTGTTATATATGCAATGGTCAAAAAAAACTACAACTCCTCATAGCAATCATAAAAAAAGATTGGAAATTTTATTTGATAAAGGAAAAAACCCCACTTACTAAACTGAAACAAAAAAAAAGAGAAAGAAAAAAGAAAGAAAAAGAAAGATTGGGCAGTCCAATTGAGGATTAAAGAAATTTTAAAAAGAGAGAAAAAAAACATCCTTCCAGTCATCTCCGAACCTTTACGGATAAGGATTTTCCCCAAAGAGAATAAGGAAAAATTAATTAATTAATTAATTGATTAATTAAATCATATGAAAATATTGAATAAAGGGTCGCCAGACTTGTTCAAAATTAAAGGATGTATCAAATGCCCTATTTGTGATGGATGTAACACAGAAGTGGCTACTCTAACTCATATGTTTTGGTCATGTGTAAGTTTAAACAATTTTTGGAGGGACGTGTTTGGAATATTATCTAAAGTTATAGATGTGGATGTTCAACCTAATCCACTTACAGCAATTTTTGGGATTATTCCAGAGGAAGCAAGCAAAGTGTCCCCTTCTGCTCAACATGTGATAGCTTTTTCAACTTTACTGGCTAGGAGAGCTATTTTGCTATACTGGAAAGAATCTAATCCGCCTACTGTTTTTTATTGGCTCTCCTCCATCATGTCATGTCTAAGCTTGGAGAAAATTAGAAAGCATTCTTATTCAATTGAGGAGGTTAGCACCTTCTTCCTGTCTGCAGGGTTAGTGCTTTGTTCAGGGTGTCAGATGTGGGAATCCTGGGAGACCTCCCGCCTCCCAGATGGCCATATCTGCGCCAGATGCACCGAGATGCAGCTCCTCAGAGACCGTGTTAGGGAACTGGAGCTGCAGCTGGATGACCTACTGCTTATTAGGGAAAGTGAAAAGGTGACAGACAGGAGCTACAGGGCGGTAGTCATCCCTAAGGTACAGGGGTCAGAAAACTGGGTGACCGTCAGGAGAGAGAAGGGAAATGCCCAGATAGTGGAGAGCACCCCTATGGCTGCCGCCCCCCCCCCCCCCTCAGCAACAAGTATATCGTTTTGGATGCTGCTGAGGAGAATGACCTGACAGGGGACGGCCACGATGACCAGGTCTCTGGCACTGAGCCTGGTGCTGTTGTGCAAGAGGGAAGGAGGGAGAAGAGGAATGCAGTAGTCTAGCGGATTCTGTAGTCAGGGGAACAGTCAGGAGATTCTGTGAGCCTGATAGAGATACCCACATGGTGTGTTGCCTCCCAGGTGCCAGGGTACGGGATGTCTCGGATCGGAATCAGAATATTCTGAAGAGGGAGAGCAAGCAGCCAGCTGTCTTGGTACTGGTTGGTACCAATGACATAGATAGGAAAAGGGACGAGGTCCTGAAGAGAGATTTCCAGGAGTTTGGAAGGAAGCTGTGAAGCAGGACCTCCAGGGTAGTAATCTCAGGATTGCTACCTGTGCCACGTGCTAGCAAGGGCAAGAATAGTAGGATCAGGCAGATGAATGCGTGGCTGAGAGACTGGTGCAGGGGCCAGGGCTTCAGATTCTTGGACCATTAGGATCTCTTCTGGGGGAAGTATGACCTGTTCAAAAAGGACGCATTACACCTGAACCCAAAGGGGACCAATATCCTGGCGGGAAGGTTTAATAGAGCTGTTAGGGAGGGTTTAAACTTATTTGGCAGGGGGATGGGAATTGGAATGATAGAATGGAGGAGAGGGAAAACAGAAATAGATCTAAGGTAGTGAGCAGTAAGGATGTCAGGAAAGACAGGCAAGTGATGGGGCAAATTTGCAGCCATTGGGATGAGTTGCAGTGCAATCAATGCAAAAAGTACCAAATACTGGACTTAAGGTGTTATACTTAAATGCACGCAGCATAAGGAATAAGGTGGATGATCTTGTCGTACAGTTACAGATTGGCAGGTATGATATTGTGGCCATCACTGAGACGTGGCTAAAGGATGCATGTCTCTGGGAGCTGAACGTCCAAAGATACACAGTGTATCAGAAGCATAGGCGGGTAGGTAAAGGGGGTGGCGTGGCTTTAATGGTAAGAAATGATATTAAATAATTAGAAAGAGTTGACGTAGGATTGGAAGGTACAGAATCTTTATGGGTTGAGCTAAGAAATCGCAGGGGTAAAAGGACCCTGATGGCAGTTATCTACAGGCCTCCAAATAGCTGAGGTGATGTGGACTATAAATTACAAAGTAGAACAGGAAATAGAAAAGGCTTGGCAGAAGGGCAGTGTTATGATAATTGTGGGGGGTTTTAACATGCGAGTGGATTGGGAAAATCAGGTCGACACTGGATCTCAAGAGACAGAATTTGTAGAATGTCTACAAGATGGCTTTTTAGAACAGCTTGTTGTTGAGCCCACTAGGGGATCGGCTTTACTGGATTGGGTATTGTGTAATGAACCAGAGGTGATTAGAGAAATGAAGGTGAAGGAACCCTTAGGAGGCAGTGATTGTAACATGATTGAGTTCATTGTGAAATTTGAGAAAGAGAAGCCAAAATCTGATATTTGAGTGGAGTAAAGGAAATTACAGTGGCATGAGAGAGGAACTGGCCAAGGTTGACTGGAAAGGGACACTAGCAGGAAGGACAGCTGAGCAGCAGTGGCTGGAGTTTATGCGAGAAGTGAGGAAGGTGCAAGACAGATATATTCCAAAGAAGAAGAAATTTTTGTATGGAGAAAGGATGCAACCGTGGCTGACAAGAGAAGTCAAAGCCAAAGTAAAAGCAAAGCAGAGGGCATACAAGGAAGAAAAAATTTGAGGGATGACAGGGGATTGGGAAGTTTTTAAAAGCTTACAAAAGGAAACTAAGAAGGTCATTAAGAGGGAAAAGATGAACAATGAAAGGAAGCTAGCAAATAATATCAAAGGGGATACTAAAAGCAATTTCAAGTATATAAAGAGTAAAAGACAGGTGAGAGTAGATATAGGACTGATAGAAAATGATGCTGGAGAAATTGTAATGGGAGATAAGGAGATGGTGGAGGAACTGAATGAGTATTTTGCATCAGTCTTCACTGAGGAAAACATCAGCAATATACCAGACACTCAAGGGTGTCAGGGAAGAGAAATATGCGCAGTCACAATTACGACAGAGAATGTACTCAGGAAGCTGAATAGTCTAAGGGTAGATAAATCTCCTGGACCAGATGGAATGCACCCTCGTGTTCTGAGGGAAGTAGTTGTGGAGATTGTGGAGGCATTAGCAATGATCTTTCAAAGTCAATAGATTCTGGCCTGGTTCTGGAGGACTGGAAGATTGCAAATCTCACTCTGCTATTTAAGTAGGGGGCAAGGAAGCAAAAAGGAAATTATAGACCTGTTAGCTTGACATCAGTGGTTGGGAAGTTGTTGGAGTTGATTGTCAAGGATGAGGTTACAGAGTAACTGGAGGCACATGACAAGATAGGCAGAACTTAGCATTGTTTCCTTAAAGGAAAATCCTGCCTGACAAACCTAGTGCAATTTTTTGAGGAAATTACAAGTAGGCTAGACAAGGGAGATGCAATGGATGTTGTGTATTTGGATTTTCAGAAGGCCTTTGACAAGGTGCCACACATGAGGCTGCTAAACAAGATAAGAGCCCATGGAATTACGGGTAAGTTACATACGTGGATAGAGTGTTGGCTGATTGGCAGGAAACAGAGAGTGGGAATAAAGGGATCCCATTCTGGTTGGCTGCCGGTTACCAGTGGTTTTCCACAGGGGTCCATGTTGGGGCCGCTTTTTATGTTGTATATCAATGATTTGGATTATGGAATAGATGGCTTTGTGGTTAAGTTTGCTGATGATACAAAGATCGGTGTGGGAGCCAGTAGTGCTGAGGAAACAGAGAGTCTGCAGAGAGACTTAGATAGATTGGAGGAATGGGCAAAGAGGTGGCAAATGAATTACAATGTCGGAAAGTATATGGTCATGCACTTTGGTAGAAGAAATAAATGGACAGACTATTATTTAAATGGGGACAGAATTCAAAGTTCTGAGATGCAACGGGACTTGGGAGTCCTCATGCAGGATACCCTTAAGGTTAACCTCCAGGTTGAGTCGGTGGTGAAGAAGGCAAATGCAATGTTGGCATTCATTTCTAGAGGAATAGAGTATAGGAGCAGGGATGTGATGTTGAGGCTCTATAAGGCACTGCTAAGACCTCACGGAGTATTGTGTGCCGTTTTGGGCTCCTTATTTAAGAAAGGATTTGCTGACATTGGAGAGGGTTCAGAGAAGATTCACTAGAATGATTCCGGGAATGAGAGGGTTAACATATGAAGAACGTTTGACCACTCTTGGACTGTACTCCTTGGAGTTTAGAAGAATGAGGGGGGACCTCAAAGAAACATTTCGAATGTTGAAAGACATGGACAGAGTGGATGGGAGTCTAGTACGAGAGGGCATGACTTAAGGATTGCAGGGCGCCCATTCAGAACAGAGATGCAAAGAAATTTTTTTTAGCCAGAGGGTGGTGAATCTGTGGAATTTATTGCCATGGGCGGCAGTGGAGGCCAAGTTATTAGGTGTATTTAAGGCAGAGATTGATAGGTATCTGAGTAGCCAGGGCATCAAAAGTTATGGTGAGAAGGTGGGGGAATGGGACTAAAGGGGAGATTGGATCAGCTCATGATGAAATGGCGGAGCAGACACGATGTGACAAATGGCCGACTTCTGCTTCTTTGTCTGATGGTCTTATGTTCTTCAAACTTGCGATGGTCAGCAGCATTTGGTTCATAGGGATTATGAACCAGCCAAATCAAAGCTCTGAGAAGCATGCCAATGCCCCACCTTAAAGACTTGTGATGGCCAATAGTTTACACATGTTGTTTAGGTGACATGGGCAAAGACAGTTGCAAGTAAGGGAATGAGAGCTGAGGTCTATTTTGACGTTTGTGACATTTCTAAAAGTATGCATACTGGACTTCCGATAAGATGGTGACGTGCGTGGACGCATTGGCTTCTATGTGGGCAACCAAAAGTGTCATTGTCCTTTTTAAACGTATTTATTTTGATCACAAGACCATGCTGGACATTAAGTATTTAAAGTATTCCAGCTGTACCCCATCAGCAAGTTCCTCATTGATGGAGCTGGATTTAGCGTGGACCATGTTTCAGCCTGGGACAGAGAAATGGGACCCGATGTGCAAAGATGATGTGCAGTCTAGCAACGAGTGATTGTCTTTTATTTATTTTGCCTGCGATCACAACACCTTGTTAAAGATTGAAAATATGGGCTGCTGCAAGTCCGGTTCACTGGTTTATTGATGAATGGAGGGGGCGGTCCATTCATCAAGCCGCAGTGTTACCTGTTCACAGCAGCCCAGGAGAGAAGTGCCTGAGCCAGTGTGACACGGCATCCATGTTGTCAGTGTTGGTGCTGCCCCCTGGTGTCCAATCAGCAGAAGACAACCTGTATTGTGTTCAACTACAGACTGCTGCGACATTCATGCAGTCAGCGGATTGGACTGTATTTCCCGTGTGACTGTTTGTTACTGCTATCTTATATGTGCTATTTGTGCCTTGTGCCATGTATGACTATTGGTACTGTGATTAGTAACTTGGTCCCAGAGTAATGCTATTTTGTTTGGCTGCATTCATGGGAGTTCATGTATGATCAAATACAATTAAACCAGAACTTTAACTTTCAAAATATATATTTTCCTGGATTTTAGCCTTCTGTGGATTTGGGGAGCATCTTATCAGGTGCCCTTCACTCCATCTGCAACAAACAGGATTTCCCAGTGCCAACCATTTTAATTCCAATCCCAGTTTACCTTCTGACATGTCAGTTCATGGCCTCCACTACCTCCACAATCAAGCCAATCAAAGTTTGGAGGAGCAACTCCTCATATTCAATGTGGTTAGCTCCAGACTTTATCTTCAGGTAATTTTCCCCCTCCCCCAATCCCTCAGTTTCCATTCCCTAAGGGCTTGCATTTCACATCATCCCTTCTCCTCACCTGCGCATCAATTATCGCTGTTGCAACTCCTGTTTCCCTTTCTTCCATGGTCCACTTTCCTTTCCTATCTCATTTCCTCTTCTTCAGATCTTTACATTTTCCACCTGTCACCTCCTAAATTCTCTCTTCATCCCACTCACCTTTCCACCTGGATACACCAATCACCTTCCTAGCTTATACTCTTTCCCCTCCCACCCCACACCTTCTTATTCTGGCTACTTCTCCCTTCCTTTCCAATGCTGAAGAAGGATCTCAGCCCAAAACATCGACTGTTTTCCACTGATACTGCCTCAGCCGTTGAGTTCCTCCAGCACTGTGGATGTGTTACTCTGGATTTCCAGCATCTGCAGAATATTATTTGCAAGTATGCAATGCATTTGCCATGTCCTTTTTATCAAAGTTTTCCTTGTTTTTAACAGCAGTTCCAAAAGCACCAGAAAAAGAAAATCACTAACAAACTATCCGCCACCTCCTACCCCTTCTGCGGAGGTCTGTGAAATGGATGGATCAGACAATGGTTTTACAGCACTTCTTGTGGGATGGAAAATAAATACTTCTCCTAATCTTTACAAGTACCTACTGTTGATCATCTCGGTAGTCGCTCACCAGGATTGCTTGTCCAGGAGTGAAACATGGAACCCCTTTGTCTGAGGACCCCCAGTTGTCTCAGTCATTTGTCCTGCATACTCGTTCTGAAGTTGGGTTTAAGGAGATACACACATGAGCGCAGAGAACAGCCCAGAAACAGCAGAGCTGCGGAGTTATTGGATGTGGAGTGCGCTGCGTTGCAATATGCAAAGAGGAAATTGGTGAGCTTCTGATTCAGTGACTGTGTCGGGTGTTCTGCTGACATTGCTCGCAATGCGTTCCTTAGACTCTGGTCAAACCTTTCCTCCACCCCAGATGCAGCTGTGTGGTATGGTGCAGATGTAATATATCTTATTCCATTCATTTTTAGGAATGCCTGAAACTGTTCAGCAACTGTCACTGACTAAGTGTTCTAGAACACTAGTCCTTGAGTTGAGGCAACTCAACATGTCAACAGTATGCAAGGCTGTAATGGAGGCTATCGGGTACACTTCTGACCACTTTGTAGTTGCATCTACTACTACCAAGAGCTTTTTCTGCCAAGACAAAGCAGACCATACCCAGGACTGAGGGACATCGCTCTTGGCATCTCTGGACATGTTGCCATCACAAACAGTGCATGGCAAGCTACTTGATCAGCTGATCTATCCCAGAACACCAGACAAAGCTTTGAACCAACGTCCTCATTTTGGCCATGCCTAGGTGACCAGCATATAGCTCCTACAACACTTTAGTTCTCAGCTTCGATCCCCATGGATGGCAACATCCATTGAGGGCAAGTTCATCCCGGTGCTGGTTAAAATGTGGTAACCAGAACTTCTGCTGCACTTCCCAACTATTTTGGGTTGCCTTGTAAACCTGAGATAGTGTAGAGTTTTTTTATAGTTTCCCTTTCGAACATTTCTGGCATAACAGGGGGACTTTTTCAAAATACAATTTTAGACAATAGACAATAGGTGCAGAAGTAGACCATTTGGCCCTTCGAGCCTGCACCACCATTCTGAGATCATGGCTGATCATCTACTATCAATACCCGGTTCCTGCCTTATCCCCATATCCCTTGATTCCCCTATCCATAAGATACCTATCTAGCTCCTTCTTGAAAGCATCCAGAGAATTGGCCTCCACTACCTTCCGAGGCAGTGCATTCCAGACCCCCACAACTCTCTGGGAGAAGAAGTTTTTCCTTAACTCTGTCCTAAATGACCTACCCCTTATTCTCAAACCATGCCCTCTGGTACTGGACTCTCCCAGCATCTGGAACATATTTCCTGCCTCTATCTTGTCCAATCCCTTAATAATCTTATATGTTTCAATCAGATCCCCTCTCAATCTCCTTAATTCCAGCGTGTACAAGCCCAGTCTCTCTAACCTCTCTGCGTAAGACAGTCCAGACATCCCAGGAATTTACCTTGTGAATCTATGCTGCACTTCCTCTACAGCCAGGATGTCCTTCCTTAACCCTGGAGACCAAAACTGTACACAATACTCCAGGTGTGGTCTCACCAGGGCTCTGTACAAATGCAAGAGGATTTCCTTGCTCTTGTACTCAATTCCCTTTGTAATGAAGGCCAACATTCCATTAGCCTTCTTCACTGCCTGCTGCACTTGCTCATTCACCTTCAGTGACTGATGAACAAGGACTCCTAGATCTCTTTGTATTTCTCCCTTACCTAACTCTACACCGTTCAGATAATAATCTGCCTTCCTGTTCTTACTCCCAAAGTAGATAACCTCACACTTATTCACATTAAACGTCATCTGCCAAGTATCTCCCCACTCACCCAGCCTATCCAAGTCACCCTGAATTCTCCTAACGTCCTCATCATATGTCACACTGCCACCCAGCTTAGTATCATCAGCAAATTTGCTGATGTTATTCTCAATGCCTTCATCCAAATCGTTGACGTAAATTGTAAACAGCTGTGGTCCCAATACCGAGCCCTGTGGCACCCCACTAGTCACCACCTGCCATTCCGAGAAACACCCATTCACCGCTACCCTTTGCTTTCTATCTGCCAACCAGTTTTCTATCCATGTCAATGTCTTCCCCCTGATGCCCTGAGCTTTAATTTTACCCACCAATCTCCTGTGTGGGACCTTATCAAATGCCTTCTGAAAATCGAGGTACACTACATCCACTGGATCTCTCCCATCTAACTTCCCGGTTACATCCTCGAAAAACTCCAACAGATTAGTCAAGCATGATTTACCCTTGGTAAATCCATGCTGGCTCAGCCCAATCCTATCGCTGCTATCTAGATATGCCACTATTTCATCCTTAATCATGGACTCTAGCATCTTCCCCACCACCGATGTCAGGCTGACAGGTCGATAGTTCTCTGTTTTCTCCCTCCCTCCTTTCTTAAAAAGTGGGATAACATTAGCCATTCTCCAATCCTCAGGAACTGATCCTGAATCTAAGGAACATTGGAAAATGATTACCAATGCATCCGCAATTTCCAGGGCCACCTCCTTTAGTACCCTAGGATGCAGACCATCTGGACCTGGGGATTTGTCAGCCTGCAGTCCCATCAGTCTACTCATCACTGTTTCCTTGCTAATGTCAATCTGTTTCATTTCCTCTGTTACCCTATGTCCTTGGCCCATCCATACATCTGGGAGATTGCTTGTGTCTTCCTTAGTGAAAACAGATCTAAAGTACTCATTAAATTCTTCTGCCATTTCTCCGTTTCCCATAACAATTTCACCCAATTCATTCTTCAAGGGCCCAACATTGTTCTTAACTATCTTCTTTCTCTTCACATACCTAAAAAAGCTTTTGCTATCTTCTTTATATTCCTGGCTAGCTTGCGTTGGTACCTCATTTTTTCTCCCCATATTGTTTTTTTAGTTAAGTTCTGTTGTTCCTTAAAAACTTCCCAATCATCTGTCCTCCCACTTACTTTAGCTCTGTCATACTTCCTTTTTTATGCTATGCAATCTCTGACTTCCTTTGTCAATCACTGTGGCCCCTTTCCCCCCTTTGAATCCTTCCTTCTCTGGGGGATGAACTGATTTTGCACCTTGTGCATTATTCCCAAGAATACCTACCATTGCTGTTCCACTGTCTTTTCTGCTAGGCTATCCATCCAGTCAACTTTGGCCAGCTCCCTCATGGCTCCATAGTTTCCCCTGTTCATCTGCAACACTGACACCTCCGAGCTGCCCTTATCCTTCTCAAATTGCAGATAAAATTGCAGATCATATTATGATCACTACCTCCTAATGGTTCCTTTACTTCAAGATCGCTTATCAAATCCTGTTCATTACATAACACTAAATCCAGAATAGTCTTGTCCCTGGTCAGTTCTCGTACAAGCTGTTCCAAGAATGCATCCCGTAGGCACTCTACAAACTCCCTATCCTGTGATCCAGCACCAATCTGATTCTCCCAGTTCACCTGCATGTTGAAATCCCCCATAACTACTGCGACATTACCTTTGCCACATGCCAGTGTTAACTCCCTATTCAACTTGCACCCAATATCCATGCTACTGTTTGGTGGCCTGTAGACAATACCCATTTGGGTCCTTTTGCCTTTACTGTTCCTCAGTTCTATCCACACAGACTCTACTTCTCCTGACCCTATGTCCCCCCTTGCAAAGGACTGAATCTCATTCCTCACCAACAGGGCCACCCCACCCCCTCTGCCCACATTTCTTTCCCTATGATAGCACGTATACCCTTGTACATTCATCTCCCAGGTCTGATCTCCCTGCAGCCATGTCTCCGTTATCCCAACAACATCATGGTTACCCATTCACACCTGAATTTTCAAAGAATTCCATCTTTACACCCAGACACACAAAATTAAAGTTAATTCTGACTGATTCTGGGTCGTATTCATGCATATACAAACATCTGAGATGAAATGGTGTGGTCCTTTGTTTGCATTCAACCCCAAAATGCAGCTCCAGAAAGACCATTGTTCAGATTGTAAATTCAATCCTCAAACCACATTCAGGTGTGAACACTGGCTGCTGTTGTAATTAATATTTTCTACTTACCGTAACTCCAGGATGCACCCTATATATGGGATAGTCCATTACTATTTCAATGATTAGCTGTCCTCTTGAATTCAATTTTGTAATTGTGTCCACTCCACCGCCCACCACTGGTACTCCTTCTCTGCCACCTGACCCACACCCCTCCCACAGCGCTTTACCCTCACCAATCCCAACATACAATCTCACCCTCTACTCCGTGCTGACAAATGCAGTTCTGTGCAAACATTTCAGGCACCCTAGCTATAAATATGCGCCTGAAAATGTTGCATGGTCATTTATGTGGATGGATGGGAGGGAGACATGAGGCTCGTAGTACGGGTGTCGTTTCATTGCCTGACATGTTGTCTTTTGTTCTGCCGAGCATGATGGGTATGCCATGTTGGCATCGGGATGTGTCTCCAGCATATCCTCGGGAGTGATTAACACAAATGACACATTTCACTCTATGTAGCAATGCACGTGTGATAAATGAACTGGAATTTGGAACCCTGAACCTTGGATTGATTCCAGGCTTGACTGGACTTGACCAAGCCAGGATGCACACACATTCACTGGGATGAGGGCGATATGCAACCACTGGGTATTTCATTTTATTACTTACTTCATCTTTACCTTACTTGATTATGTTTAATGTCATTATTTTAATGTCATTGAGATGCTTTTGTTATCCTGTTTATTTCATTGTATATTTTTAAATTATACAACAGTAGCTTGAAGCAAAAATATCTGAATCTCCTGTAGACTCTTGAAAGCTGTAATGTGGTCATCCAGAGGATGAGCTGTTATTCCTGAATCTTACATTGATCTTTGCTGGAACAGTGAACAGGTCAGAGTGGGATGAAGTACTCAAATAGCACGAAACAACGAGTGCAAGACCATGTTTATGAACTGAATGAGCTGCTCAACAAGACGGGCATGATATCCACAAATGATTTCTTAATGAAGGGAGAACCACATTGGGAACAAACAGCTGTGCTAACTGAATTGGAATTGTTAACTTTATTATCGGCACTAAAGGCTGGAGTGAAAGTTTCTCAAATGTTCCTTGAACTGATACTCTTCGTCACAGTGTGCGGCAAGAAAATCACTCACACTTCACTACTGGTGTGGAGAGTTAAATCATAACATTTATTGGTTGCTTTTACACTCAGTTTCTAATATTACAGCTCATTTAACAATAATGAAAGGAAAATATACAATAATGACTATCAGATTTTAAATGAAAGTAACAGCATAAATTCTAAAGAAAAGCACACAACAGGTCAGACTGCATCTCGATCTTCAGTCTGAAAATTAAACTCTGTTTTCCATTCCATGGATACTCAACGATCTGCGAAAAGTTACCAGAATTTTCTGCTTTTATAGCATAATATTTTAATATTTTTTACATTTTGATTCAACGTTGGTGCTTTTTCACTGTAAATTGCATGAGTGTGGTCTATAAACCAACACTGTACATAGACTTGACTCTACTACAAGTTGTAAAGATTTCATCAGAATGTATTTGCTTTCGATTTAAAATTGCTTAGAATGGAATTATTAACATTAAATAATGTAAAAAAGTAAGGTAAGTTTATAGTAATTATTATATAATATAGTAATATAGTATACAGTAATATTGTAATATAGTACATAGTATATAGTAATAGATATAGTAATCATATAGTAATATATAATTGGGTCATAATTGCTTATGGCTCATTTGGGAAAAAATGGACTTGAATATTCTCCTTTGTAATTTGAGTATTTTATAAATCATTTCATTTTCTTTCAGAGCAAGCTTTATTAACATTGAAATTGAATCAGATGGCACTTTGTGTTTGGTGCCGTCACATAAAAATAAGTTTTACCTAGAATTTGGTAGAACAGCAATCGACTCCAGCTGAAATGGGACCCATGGAGTAATAGAACTGGGAACTTGCAGTTATTTTACATGCCAGTGCTACTGATCTAGCCATAGCATCACAAGTATCTAAAATAATATCACTTCAACTCAGGTGGAAATCGGAGAATTGATGGGAGAAGCGAATACAGTGAGTAACGATTGAGGAAAAGCCTTTCCACAGGTACAATACCCCTGCAAATCTTTAGGCATCTAAAGCCTAATTAGAAGGGCGTAATTCAGAAAGAGCACTGAGATATTCTTCATTGCCAGGATCATATTCCAAGGCCTTTTTAAAGCATTCAACAGCTTCATCCATCTCCCCAGACAGCTGATGCACCATCCCAAGAACACCAAAGGCTTTGCTGTTTCTTTGATTCCTCTTAATTTGATTTCTTAAGATCTTTCTCAAGTTACTGTCACAGAGCTTCCATTGTTTACTTCCACGACGGATTTTAAGTCCGTCGTGGAAATGGATGATGGCATTTCTTTCAGATCTTTTGTGGTGCAGTTCAAATAATCCAACTTGTAAAACTAGTGCCTGCTTATCATCTGGAGCAAGATCCTTCAAACTCAACAGACTGTTGTAGATCTCCTCTGCTCTGTCTGCTTCTCCATTTTCCAAGCAGATACCTGCAAAATCCAGTTTTGCATAAACAAATGTTGGTCTGAGTTCAAATGCCTTTTCAAAGTGATATTTGCACTTAGTAATCAACTCAGCTCTGTGAGAATGGTTGCGGTCTTCTTTCTTTCTCAGTGCGAATAGTTTTCCCCTGTAACATATACCGATTTGGTGGTGTAAGAAAGACGAGCATGGAGTAAATTCTAAAGATCTCTGCAACAGGCCTATTGCGATATCAACATCTCCTCCTATTCTGTAAAACTTTGCTGCATATCGAAGCACATATGGCTGATCTGGGGACTTCCTCAATGCTTTTTCAATTAATTCATTTGCTTTTTCTGAGTCATTGAACTCTTGCAGCTTTAGGGCCAACATAACCATGGCCACCGTGTCATCTGGGTCAAGCTCCAGCACCCGTCGCAGATACTGCACTGGCTGACTCCGCTCCTGATTCGCTGGAATACCAGAAATATTTTCCAGACGAAGTAAAGCAGTCGCATAGCCCATATTCCACTCAATATTATTGGAATCTTGCTCCAGAGCCTTTGCAAAACATTCCTTTGCCTCCTCGTAGTATTTAGCAGCAGAACTCAACAATGACCATCCCTTCTCCCCATACACCTCGGGTATCATTGCTGTACAGCGAGGGCCATCACTGAGCGGTTTACAGATCATCTCCAGCTTGTCGAGATAGGACTGGGCCTCGGTCAGATGTCCCATGTGGTAATGCACCCAGGCAAAGTTTCCATAGGTGATGATGCTTCTTCTTTCAAATTCATCTTTGTGGTTCTCTCTCCAAATCTTTTCAGCTTCCTTTAAATTTTGAATTGCTTCTTCATAGTCACCTTCCTGACAGTTTACAAAAGCAAGATGGTTGTAGGATGGAGCTTTATATTTTACACCAAGTTTAATAGAATCTTGTAATCTAAGCTTCATACCACTGAAGTCAATGTTGTCCTTCTGTGGATTCCACGTGAAGTGACACTGAAGCTGGCAGAGTTTCTCAAACAGGGATTCCTTCAGAGTGTCGCTGCATGAAAGCACAAAGTAATCAAAGATTATTGATGTGATATCGATTCTCCATCCTAACTGCTAAATGTTTGGATTGACAATATTAGCAAATTGTGAATTCTTGAGCTGAGACATAGGCAGGGAGTGATGGGTGCAGAACAGTTCAATCCGTGCCTGATCAAACCTGTTTCTACCAGATGGATAAACCCAGTGGAAAACATCTTGTTTCTAGAGTTAACAACCAATAAGCCGAAACTGCCAGATGAAAATAATTACTATTTTCACATGATGCTGTTTGAATGTGTTTTACATTATGCAAGAGAGCAGGATATATTCACATTCAAATTTGTCATTTAAGGGTTGGGTCAGTCCAGCAGATTATTAACTCAGTAGCTGGGAAAATAAAAGTAAAGAGCATCTTTGTGACACCATCTCAGTCATTTGTCTTGCTATCTGAGTACATGGCTGGTAAATTTCAGAAGCAATTGGTAGCAAGGCAGATTAGCCAGTGTCTCCAACAGATGAAACACATCATCAGACAAAAATGCTAATAGTGAAGCTGTGACCAAAAGTCTCAAGGAAGAGCAGCTGATGCTATGAAAATACCATGAGTATGCAGTTTCAGTTAAGAAGACAACATCCATTGTCTGGGACATGCAATGTTCTCAAAACTGCCACCAAACAGAAGGTACAGAATTCTGGGAAGTTGTACCACTATGTTCAAGAACAGCTACTTCCCTTCAACCATTCCAGTTCTTGAACTAATCAGCATAACTTCCATCACTCTTGTTTAACTACTCTATTAAAGCTTTGCACAAAAATGGGTTGAGTTTGTTTGTTGTTACAATTGTCTTCTGTTTTCTGTAAGTGTGCTTAATTTTGATTTATGTTTCTCCTGTGAATGCTTCTTATATGATGGTATGTGCTTGTTACGCTGCTGCAAGTAACTTTTTCATTTCAACTGAGCATATACACTCAGTTGCAATGTTATTAGATATCTGATAATATAGCCATGGAGTGCATATTTGTGGTCTCCTGCCTCTGTAGTTTATGATCTTCAAGGTTCAATGTGTTGTACATTCAGGGACGGTTGTGCTTGCAAATCCTAGGAGATCAGCAGTTTCTGAGAATCACAAATCATTCCAACAGCCATTCCACAGTCAAAGTCACAAAGTCACTTATTCCTTCTGCATTCTAATGTCCCGTCTACATGATTTCCTTCTGTTTCACTGCTCCTCCACTCCAAGCTCATCCACATTTCCCCATCCTGTACTCCAGCTTCTGCAGTTGCTACACCTGCATTAATCATCATGGTGCTTTGTGGTTTTCAATCCCTATCTGCTCTGCTCACTGCATCACTTAGTGACATCTATCAACTTCAATATATAATTCACTATTACTGAATGCTCTCGATGCTGAAAGTCTTTTCCCCAATGCAGATTCCTTGAAATGAAGGGCATGTTCATTCATTTGCCTCTTGGTGCTCTCTCCTCATGAAAATTCTGTCCATTCCTGGGACCTGGACTACAAGCCTTGCCTCAAATTATCATATCCTGGAGTGAAAAAGTGAGTACTCATGAACATAAGTACTCTCATGTGCTTGGCCTCCCGCACTACCTCCCAGTAGTCTGAGTTCTCAGGGTCAAATAAAGTTCCCAGATCACAAACCAGAGTTCAGATCCCAAACCCTTACCCTTAGTGATCACAAAACCCTTTCTTAAATGTCTGCAGATCCAGAGGCGGATCACATTAAATTTGACTGATCTGATCATCCATGCTAACTCTGCTGTAATTTTCCAAGAACAGGGCTTACTCACCTCATGGTGCTGTTTGGAACTCCAGCTGTTCTTCAGAGGAACGGAAACGCTCAACATGAGGAGTTCCGCTGGCTTTTATAATCCTGAGGATGGGCTGAGTTGCACAATTTGTTGACTGAGAGTGGATTGGAAAATGAAACTGGAAATTGAAACTGTCAATCTATCTCTTTCCTTGAGAATTCAATTAGTCATGATAACCATTATCTTTAAAACAGGCAATGTTAAATGGCAACACCACCCAGTTTCACCCTTTTACACACTAATCCTGCCCGCTAGTTAGAGTGAAGTTAGACTTTATACCAAGCAGAGTTCAGACTTTAACCACTGTTACTCCACCATTGCTCTCACTCTGTAACTATCTTTTCCCTATTTCCTTGCTTTCACCAGTTTTGCTCCTTGGAAACTGTGACTTAAAAGACATCACGGGAATTGACATAGAAGCAGGTGGCACAGCGAGTGGAATAAAAACGTATGAAGATTCAGGAACAGAGAGTCTCCAACATTGAGCTCACCTTTGAAGTCAGAGTGGAATCTTTATCATGAGGCATCTCTAAAATTAGGACTAGGTGTTAGGGTCCGGTCTGGAGCCCGCATTCCGGGTCTTGCTCCTGTCCGCGGACTCCGGACTCCGGGCCTTGCAGCCAGCCCTCCTGTCACCCTGAACCATTGGATCATCTTGGCTTAAGGAGGTACACCTGTTGCCCATTAGGGGGCAGGTGTTTATAAGGGGCTTGGGGACTGAGCCTGGTTGGGGGGTTGTTCTACTTTGAGGTTGGTTTAACCTGCTTGGAATCCTGTTCTGCCTGGGTTCTGACCTGCTCTGTATTGTTTCTGTCCAGGCTTGTCTTGTTTTCCTGCTTCGCTTGTGTGTGTTGGTCCTGCTGTTCTGCTGTATTTGCCTTGCCTGTGCTGTCTGCTTTCTTCTCCCTATTTACTGGTGTTTCCTGGTTGTCCTGCTGTTCACCCTGGACCCAGCTCCCTTCTGTTCCCTTGTCTCTGTTGGGTAAGCCAGGCTGTTGCTGTTACCCCTTTAGTGGTTCTGTCCCTTCCTGTCCTCTTCCTCTGTTGGGGAAGCCAGGCTGTCTGCTGTTGCCTGGTGGGGGGGACTTGGTCCCCTTCCTACCCCTAACCTCAGATGGGTTGTGCCCTGCACCTGCCCAGGTGTCTGTGCCTTGCCCAGGCCTCAGTGTCTCTGTCTAGTGTTATGAGTGATGAACAGATCTGATGGACAATGGGGTGCAGAGTTACCCATCCCCCCTCCCTGGGAACCACGAACCATTACTGTTGCTATGCTGCTCATGAGAGAGAGATGAAAAACATGCAAGAACATCTGCTACAGATAAGAGAGGGGAGAGAGACTTGTTGATTTACTGTATTATGACTTCTGCAAGGGTTATTTATCTTCTACCATGTTGCTCAATAACATTCCTCAGTGGACTGCAGGAGTGGGCTGGTTTGATGGACACAGTCATTCAAAATTGATTGATAGCTGAGACCCTGTGAGTAGGGAAAAAAGACAGGTCTGGAGAGACACCCTTCAGACACACCAGTGGACCCTGACTGAGGGTTGTGAACCCACAAGGAAGGTGGGGGCATCAGAGACCAAACCAGGAGATCGGTCAGTTAAACTCAGTGTTACAGCAGGGCCGGTGGGGACTTTTGTGTGTGTCCACTCATGCCAGAGTGACGAGTCCACCACAGAAGAATGGTCTAGCTGAATGACAGAGGGGTCATAACTGAAGGGCCACAATGATATGATGGATTAAGAAAGGAGTAAAAGGTTTGCCTGCCACAACAGTTGCTGTTACATCTTGCTCGCTCTCTCTCTCTCTCCAATGATTACAACACAACAACCATATCTACCTCAGCACGTATGAACTGAACTGAACTTTACATTTTTTATGACACTGCATTTACCCCTAGACATCGATAGAGCTTGTTTATTATTGATTATTATTATTCCTACACTTTTAGGTTTATTATTGCTAACTTGTGTCATATATATATATATATATATATATTCATTAGTGGTATTGTTTTGCTTATTTACAAATAAACACTTTTGAATATAGTACTACCAGACTCCAACGGATTCTTCTTTCTCTGCTGGTCAGACACCCAGTTACGGGGTACGTGACAAACTGGGGGCTCGTCTGGGATTTCATTACCAAATTGGGGGACCAGTGAATCGGGATAAAAGTCCCTTATCTGATTTGGTTGCAAGGATAACCAGACAGGAAACCAGAACAGATGTAAATAGACAAATGTTTAAAAGATCTGACTTCGGGGGCATTGGAGGATGCCAGGAAGGTGGAATTGGTGAGTGTTGCGAAACGATTAAATCTCTCGGCGGTGAAATCGTCAATGAGAAAGTTGGATATACAGAGAGCAATAGCTATGCATTATGTATCCGAGAGTGTGTTCACATCGGATGTATTGGACCAGTTCCGTGAGAGGAAACCTGTCGAGGGTGAGGTTCAGTTACAGATAGAAAGATTAAGGTTGGCTGCAGAGAAGGGAGCATGAGTTCCAGATAAAGGAGTTAGAGGCTGCAAGGCAGAGAGAAGAAGCTGTAAGGAAGAAGCTGATAGGCAGAGGGAGGAAAGGGGGGAAAGAGAAGCAGCATGAGTTGGAAATAGAGAAATTAAAGGTACAGCAGGGAAGAGACTGGGCAGCAGACCCAAATGAGGGGTTCAAGATTGGTCAGGAGATCCAGTTGGTACCTCCATTTGAGGAGATGGATGTCGATAAGTTCTTCCTCCATTTTGAGAAAGTGGCTGTGAATCAGAACTGGCCTAATGGGAAATGGGCTGTTCTGTTACGGAGCATACTTAGGGGAAAGGCTCAGCAAGTGTATTCGGCATTGTCCATGGATGAGTCTAGGAATTATGAGGAAGTAAAAAGGGCTGTATTGAGGAGTTATAAGTTGGTGCCAGAGGCATACCGGCAGAAGTTCCGGAACTGGAGAAAGCCATGGAACCACACATATTTAGAGTTTGCCCGTGAGATGCAAATGTATTGTGAGCGTTGGTGCGCCTCAAAAGGGGTTGTTGGAGATTATGATAAACTGTTACAGTTAATACTGATAGAGCAGTTCAAAGGTTGTATCCCTGAGAGTATGAAGATGTACTTGGATGAGAAGGAAATGGAGGCTCTGTCTGCGACTGCCAAGTTAGCAGACGAGTACGCCTTAACCCACAAGTCAAAGTTTTCCTCAAATAAGAGCTACCAGAAAGGCAGTAGGGACGGTAGAGAAAGTCCACCGTCTAAGGCAGAGAATAAGCTGAGAGCTAGTGGAAAAGGTAAGGAGGAGGAAAAACAGGCTGGCAGGATGGTTCCTAGCTTTACGTGTTAAAATTGTGGGAAAGCTGGTCATATAGCATCTAACTGCTTTGCTCCAAAGAAGGAGACAGGAAAAAGGAAAATAGCAATCCCTACTGGTTGCATTGAGTCAGTCAGCAGATCGATGAGGAAGGCAAAGGTAGATAGAGCACAAGAGGGGCATGAGAAGTTTATCTTGGAAGGGACGGTGTCTGTGAAGGAGGGTGAACCCCCAGTTTCAGTGCGGATCTGGAGGGATACTGGGGCTGATCAGTCATTGATTCTAAAGAAGGTGCTGGATTTTGGTCCAGAGACTGAGACTGGAGAGGTTGCATTAAGAGGTATCGGGAAAGGGACCGAGGTCGTACCTTTGCATAAGATGTTTCTGAAATGTGACCTGGTATCTGGACCAGTCGAAATAGGGGTGCGGTCGAAACTACCGATGGACGGCGTGGATGTCCTACTTGGTAACGATTTGGCAGGTGATGATGTGTATTCAGCAGTGAAATTAACATGTAAGCCTGTAAGTGCTGAGGACCCGCCCATAGATTCCAAGATTTATCCCACATGCGCAATCACTCGCAGTATGTCTGGAAAAGCGGCTGAGAAAGGAGCCAGTTTAAATGAGTCCAGTGTTGATTTAGAGAAGATTTTTTACTGACCCTGTACCAAGAGGGGTTAGAGGGTGGTAAAGCGGAGAATAGTGAGGTTAGGGAGAGTAAAGGAGAGGAGGTGGATCTACCCTTAGCCAGGAGGGAATTTATAAAGGAACAGAGTCGTGGTGAGGAGCTTGTGGCGTTGAGAGAATCAGCTCTTTCTGAAGTAGAGATTGATAAAGAACCAGAAGGATACTATCTGAAGGAGGAATTGTTAATAAGGAAGTGGAGGCTGACCACGGTGCCAGTCGATGAGGACTGGGTGGTGGTACACCAGGTGGTACACCAGGTGGTAGTTCCAAAGGTTTATCAGGATGAAATTTTGAACTTGGCTCACAAGGGACCTCTAGGTGGACATTTGGGAGTAAGGAAGACAGTAGATAGGGTTATGAAAGATTTTTATTGGCCAAGTATGAGGAAGGATATTGTTGACTATTGTAAAAGATGCCATACTTGTCAGGTGGTAGGAAAGCTAAATCAGGTTATCCCTAAGGCACCTCTCAGACCGATACCCACCTTTGGG
The DNA here is from genome assembly GCF_048418815.1 of Hemitrygon akajei. Lineage (NCBI taxonomy): Eukaryota > Metazoa > Chordata > Chondrichthyes > Myliobatiformes > Dasyatidae > Hemitrygon > Hemitrygon akajei. Next base: position 34,581,815 of record NC_133146.1, on the reverse strand, counting down.
GAACCTTTTTCCTGAATCATCGTGGATTTTGTGGGTCCTTTGCCCAGAACTGCGAGTGGGCTGCAGTACATCATGACCCTGATGTGTGCTGCTACTCGATTCCCAGAGGCTGTGCCCCTGGGAAACATCAGGACTCCTGCGGTGGTAAAGGTACTCATTAAATCTTTCACCATGGTAGGGTTACCTAGGGATACAGTCAGATCAGGGAAGTACATTTACATCCCGTGCATTTCAGCAAATGTTGACACAGATGGGAGTTAAACAAATACTAGCCTCTGCATACCACCCGGAATCTCAAGGAGCGTTGGAAAGATTCCACGCGACTTTAAAGACCATGATTAAAACTTACTGCCAGGAAAACACTCGAGAGTGGGATGATGCATTACCACTTCTGTTATTTGCAGTGAGGGACACGGTTCAAGAATCTCTGGGGTTCAGTCCATTTGAGCTCGTTTTTGGTCACAGGCCCAGAGGACCTTTAACCTTACTCAAAGAAAAATGGTCTAGTCCGAATGTGCAAGTCAATGTGTTTTGAGGTTCCGTGAAAGGCTCCATAAAGTTTGTGAGTTGGCAAAGCAAAATCTTAAAGACTCCCAAACTAAAATGAAACAATGGTATGATAAACGAGCTCGAGAACAAGAATTTCAAGTGGGTGATAAGGTTTTGGTCCTGTTCCCTGTAGTTACCAACCCCCTACAGGCAAGATTTCAGGGGCCGTACAAAGTGATTAAGAAAATAGACTCTCTGAATTATGTGATCGAAACACCTGATAGACGAAAGCCGAGCCAGTTGGTTCATGTTGACATGCTCAAAGGTTATCATGATGCGACCCCCACAGTGGTCGGTGTTGTCGCGAAGACCGATGAGACAGAAAGGATTGATAAGGAGGGGCCTGAGCGTTTTGAAAAGATAAGCATAGTACCCACCCGACTAGAGAACTCTGTTATTTTAGCCAACTTTGCCGATAAAGTCAGTGATTTAGAGCCTAAACAAAGAGAGCAGCTGACACAGCTAATTAACCAGCATGCAGATTTATGCCCAGATGTTCCCAGGAGGTGCAAAGTAACAGAGCATGATGTTATTGTTACCTCGGCCCAGCCAATTAAACAATCCCCTTATCGGATGAATTTGGAAAAGAGCAAGCTAGTGGAGAAAGAAATTGAGCATATGCTAGCTGCTGGTATTATTTGTGAATCTTCCTCTGCATGGGCATCTCCATGCGTGGTTGTACCGAAACCGGACGGTAGTATAAGATTCTGCACAGATTACACAAAGGTGAATGCCATCACACGAACAGATGCTTACCCTATCCCCAGGGTGGATGATTGTATTGATAAATTGGGTAAAGCGGGATACATCACTAAGATTGACCTGCTAAAGGGATACTGGTGTGTTCCTTTAACGGACAGGGCTCGAGAAATTTCAGCCTTCGTCACACCATCCGGGTTCTACAAATACAATGTGTCGCCGTTTGGAATGAAAAATGCTCCAGGGACATTTCAGAGAATGATTGATGCCGTGATTAAAGGGTTAACAAACACAAAGGCTTATATTGACGATGTAGACGTTTGGAGTGACACCTGGGATGAGCACATTGAGGCTGTAGAAAAACTGTTTAAAAGAATGTCTGCAGCCCATCTCACAGTGAACCTCGCAAAGAGTGAATTTGTTCATGCCACGATCATGTACCTGGGGTATGTGGTAGGACAGGGGCAGTTGGCTCCTATGCAGGCTAAAGTACAGGCTATTTCCGAGGTTCCGGTCCCAACAAATAAGAGGGCATTGAGAAGCTTTTTGGGCATGGTGGGGTACTATCGAAAATTTTGTAAGAACTTTGCGGATATTGCCCTCCTGCTTACAAAACTCCTACGGAAGGAGGAAAAATTTGAGTGGAGCAGTTCTTGTCAGGAAGCTTTTGAGAAGTTGAAAAGGGGAGTGACAATGTAATTGCTGATTGTTTATCTAGATGTTAATTTGAATGTGTATCTGTATTATTTTTGTAGTTAAGACCACTTCTGTATTTTGTTAAACTCTGTAATTCTGTAATATGCTGTAGTAGTTAATTTTCACCTTGGTGAAAATTCCCAGAAGGATGGGGGTGTTATGAGTGATGAACAGATCGGATGGACAATGGAGTGCAGAGTTACCCATCCCCCCCTGAGAACCACGAACCATTACTGTTGCTATGCTGCTCATGAGAGAGAGAGATGAAAAACATGCAAGAACATCTGCTACAGATAAGAGAGGGGAGAGAGACTTGTTGATTTACCATATTATGACTTCTGCAAGGGTTATTTATCTTCTACCATGTTGCTCATTAACATTCCTCAGTGGACTGCAGGAGTGGGCTGGTCTGATGGACACAGTCATTCAAAATTGTTTGATAGCTGAGACCCCATGAGTAGGGATAAAAGACAGGTCTGGAGAGACACCCTTCAGACACACCAGTGGACCCTGACTGAGGGTTGTGAACCCACAAGGAAGGTGGGGGCATCGGAGACCAAACCAGGAGATCGGTCAGTTAAACTCACAGTGTTACAGTAGGGCTGGTGGGGACTTGTGTATGTGTGTCCACTCATGCCAAAGTGATGAGTCCACCACAGAAGAACGGTCTAGCTGAATGACAGAGGGGTCATACCTGAATGGCCACAATGATATGACAGATTAAGAAAGGAGTAAAAGGTTTGCCTGCCACAACAGTTGCTGTTACATCTTGCTCGCTCTCTCTCTCTCCAACGATTACAACACAACAACCATATCTACCTCAGCACTCATGAACTGAACTGAACTTTATATTTTTTTTATGACAGTTCATTTACCCCTAGACATCGATAGAGCTTGTTTATTATTGATTATTATTATTCCTACACTTTTAGGTTTATTATTGCTAACTGGTGTTATATATATATTTTCATTAGTGGTATTGTTTTGCTTATTTTACTAATAAACACTTTTGAATATAGTACCACCTGACTCCAACGGATTCTTCTTTCTCTGCTGGTCAGACAGCCAGTTATGGGGTACGTAACACTAGAAGGTGGTCCTGCCCAGGATGTGGCCTGCCCTGAGGACTCTTACCCTTTCCTCCCCTTGTTTCTGATGGGTTGTGCCCTGCATCTGCCCAGGTGTTCTGTGTCTTGCCTGGGCCTCTGTGTTCCTGCCTCGGAGGTGGCCCTGCCCAGGAGTTGTGCGTCTGCCCCAGGGGGCTCTCCTGCCCTGCATTACCCCCTGCATGCCATGGCATCTCCATCCTGTCCTACCCCTAGTACTTCAGTGCTCTGTCCATTTGGGTCCATTCCATGTCTGCTCCTGACACTAGGCTGACTGATGAGAAAGGAATGAATCAAAGAGGAAAATGAGCTTGTGAAGCCTGTGTGATGGAGAGATCCTATGGAAAATGCTATATATGATTTTTTAATGTATGGAAGTATGGCGACTGAGGCCTAAATCTCCCATTCAACAAATTCCCATGCCATTGAGCTGGAAATGATCATTTCAGAAGATCGGCACTGCTAGGTAACACGGAGGGCCAGAAGTGTTCACTTCAGGCCTCAAAGGATCAGTTTTCTCACACATTATTGTCCATGATTTCAGCTCACAGATTTGCCAACCAGGCTTTCCAGTACTCATTCAGGAACAGCAACAACTTCCCAGAGTGTGGAAACTTGGATATTGGTCTTCCCAAGGGAGAGCACAGTTATTAAAGGTTTTATTGAGGAGAAAGAAGAGGGGGAGGAGCAGGTCAGGACACCCAGCAGGTGATGCTCCCTTGTAAGGTCCCTTCCTAATGACCACAGTGTTCATTTGCAAGAAACTGAATGAAATGAATCTTTCGACGGATTCAGTTGTTTGTCCGTCTATATTGGCCTGTGTAGTGAGACCAGGACAGATTATTGCTGATGTTCACTACTGGAAATAAAGTTGTTGTTACAGAGAAATGCAGTGCAGGCAAACAATAAAGTTCAAAGACATAACGAGGTAGATTTTGAGGTCAAAAGTCCATATTATCATACCAGGAAACCATTTAATCATCTTAGAGCAGTACGGCAGCATAAAGGTTAGCACAATGCTTTACAGTAAACATGAGCCGGGTTCAATTTCCACAGCTACCAGAAAGGAGCGATACATTCTCTCCGTGACCATGTGAGTTTTCTCCAGGTGCTCCAGTTTACTACCACACTACAAGGATGTACCGGTTGAGGGGTGAATTGCTTATTGTGAAATGGGCCCATGACTAGGCTCGGATTAAATCAGGGGGTTGCTGGGCAGCGGGGTTCAAAGGGTGCGAATGGCCTATTCCATGCTGTATCTCAATAAATAAATAAAAAATAGAACTTCTCCTTGAGGCTGACAGCACATGCTTTGGGGCTTTTGTATCTTTTGACCAATGGGGGCGGGGGGCGGGTGTGGGTGGGAGGGAAATTTCTGTGGTGTGTGCGGGGTGTTTGATTATGCTGGCTGCTTTACTGAGGCAGTGAGAAGTGTTGACAGAGTCACCGGATAGAAGGCTGGTTTTCAGTCCGACACAGTACAAAAACTAGACTGAACTACGTAGTAAACAAAACAACACAGAGAAAGCTACACTAAACTACAGACCTACACAGGACTGCATAAAGTGCACAAAAAAGTGCAGGCACTTACAACAAATAATAATCAGGACAGTAGGGCAAGGTGTCAGTCCAGGCTTTGGGTATTGAGGAGTCTGATAGCTTGGGGAAAGAAACTGTTACAGAGTCTGGTAGTGAGAGCCCGAATGCTTCAGAGCCTTTTCCCAGACGGCAGGAGGGAGAAGTGATTGTATGAGGGGTGCATGGGGTCCTTCATAATGCTGTTTCCTTTGCGGATGCAGCGTGTAATGTAAATGTCCATGATGGCTGGAAGAGAGACCCCGATGATCTTCTCAGCTGACCTGACTATCCGCTGCAGGGTCTTGCGATCGGAGATGGTGCAATTTCCAAACCAGGCAACATCCATGCAATTCCAAAACATCCATGAGTTGACCACTAAAGAGGCAAAGCACAATATCAAATTAAAGAAGAGTTATGGGAAAAGGTCAAACAAAAAATAGCCTGCGAGACCAAACACAACAATCACAAAGCTGAAACCAAGATCATCAGGAAATGAAAACAAATTGCAGTTCTTATCAAAATTAACAGAGACTGTTTTAGCAATTATCTAAGGGGAAATAAAGCTTGTTGGGTGAATTGCAAACCATATAAACTGCAACTGCAAATTTTAACTGAATATGAAAAAACATACTTACAACTGAGGAGAGGACAAGGACAACATCAAAATGTCAACATCCAGACAAAAGTATACACAAAAGTATTCCCCTTGTGAGAATGCTGTAACGAGGAATTGTTTTTGGAAAAGGAGGTGTCACTTGCTTAAAATAGAGATGCAGAGGAATTTTTGGAATTCCCTTTCCCAGGTAGCTGTGGAAGCTGAATTGTCGGATATATTATATACGGTATTCAAGGCTGATATGGGCCTTGTCCCAGAGCCCCAATGAATCACAAAAAGACATATGATGCTTCCCGTGAATGTGTGCAATATGAATAATGAACTAATGGAGACTGTAAGAAAGTGCTTTAATTTTCTAGTGTTCCTTTCTTCAAAGTTGTGGAGATTTCTGTGAAAGTTTCACAAGACTTAAAAATGTGTGTAAAGTGTTGAGGTAGTCTGTTGGCATTTTAAACTTGAGGATACTGTGAATCAGATATGAAAGTACATAAAGGTCATTACTGGAACAGCAGAACAAGCTTGAGAGTTTTTACATCTTGAGGATCAGAATCAGAATCAGGATTATTATCACTGGCATGTGTCGTGAAATTAATTAACTTAACAGCAACATTCCCAACCACAATCCATTCCAGCTGTTACCACTGGGGAAGCAGTACCACAGCACAAAAGCCTGGACCAACAGGCTCCAGGACAGTTTCTTCCACCAGGCCATCAGACCGATGAACTCACGCTGACTTGAGTGTACTCTATATTACATTGACTGTTCTATTTATTTTGAATTACTATAAATTACTATGGTTGCACGTTGCACATTTAGATGAAAAAGATTTTTACTCCTCATGTATGTCAGGAGTCCCGTTGGTGTGGCTGTTCACTTGTGGCCTCTCCTTTAGCTAAGCTGTTCTTCCGTGGTGAGCCCGCCAACCCAGGCAAGGGAGGACACACCCGAGCCCCCCACCGGCTGTCGCTATTAAATGCTGTCACGGGATTTCTAGCGTTTCTCCTGGTGCGTCTAAAGGGGTTGTTCCCCAGACCCTCTTTTATCCTTACTCACGGGGTCTCAGATGTCAATCAGGTTGGGATGATGCAATCCCTCAACCAGCCCACTCTGGTCGTCCCCTGAGGGGCTTCAATGAATAGTACAGTACTTAATACATAATTCCGTCTCCAAGAGACAATAGCCGTTATCAGTGGTTTTGTTTCGCTGAGGCCAGGACACATTCCAAACCTTGTGGATTCTGCATGTCTCTCTCTCATTTCCTGGGTCCCAGACCCGAATTAATAGCGATCTTGCGATTCTCAAAAAGGAGGGGGTGACTTTGTACCCTTCGGCCCCTCAGAGTTGCTGCACATTCATAACAATATCGATAACTGATCGATATCCCACTGTATTAATTGATAGTCCTCCGCACTGTCAACAATTCCACCAATCTTGTGACATCCACAAACTTGCAAAACCATCTGTCAATATTTTCATCAAAATCATTGATATATAAACACAAACAACACAGATGCCAGCACTGATCCTAGTGGAACACCGCTGGTAATGAATCTCCAGCAGGAATAGCGACTTCCACCCCTACTCTTGGTCTTCCACAGGTAAGCCAGTTTTGAAGCCGTATTTACAATTCATCCTGTATTGCATGCATCTTTACCTTCCAAATCAACATAACATGAGAATCAACTTACCACAAGGGACCTGATCAAATGTCTTACATAAGACTATGTAGATAATGTCCACTGACTTACCCTCATCATGTTCCTTTGTCACCACCTCAAAAAGCTCCTTCAAATTTGTAAGGCATGACCTGCCCTGCAGAAAGCCATTTTGACTGTCACAGAGCAGGAGAGACCATTCCAAATGTGCATCAATCCAATCCCTCAGTGGCCTTTCCATCAGCTTCCCTACTGCTGACACGAGGCTAAGAGGCCTATAATTCCCTGATTTATCCTGATTTATTTTCTTGAATAAAGACACATTTGTTACACTCCAGTCATTGGGGTATTGTCCGTTGCTAGTGAGAACACATTTGCTTTATCTATCCTACTTGTAATTTCCTCAAAAAATTCCAACAGGTTCATCAGGTAAGACTTTCCCTTAAGGAAACCATGCTGACTTTCTCCCATCTTGTCCTGTATCATAAAGTACTCCATAACCTCATCCTTTACAATTGACTCCAAAACCTTCTCAACCACTGAGGTCAGGATAACTGGTCTATAATTTCCTTTCTGCTGCCTCCCTCCCATCTTAAAATGTGGAGGGACATTTGCTAAAGAGTGGAGAGACATTTGCATGCCTTGGGAGTCTCCTTAATCTTCCTCACCAATGTTATTTCATGCCCCTTCTGGCCTCTCTAAACATCTGAGCACGTTCCTACATTATTTATATTCCATTAATTTCCAGTCCAATTTTCACTTTCTAAACCTAATGTATGGTTCTTGTTTCATCTTGTTAACTAAATTTAGGACTTCTCAGGTCATCCAGAGGTCTCTTACCTTACCATCCTTATCCTTACTCCTTATAGCAAATGTGAACGCTAAACTCCGATCAGCTAGTATTCAAACAATTCCCACATGTCTGGCATGGAGATGTCTTACATCAGCTGCTCTAGATCAGGGTAGCTTAGCTCTAGTCTTATTCTGTCATAATTTGCCCTCCCCCAGTGTAGTACCTTCCCACATCTAAATTTATACTAACTCAGAACTACCTTCAAATAAAATTAGTTCTGGTCACTATTTCTATAATGCTCACCCATTATTAGGTTTGTCACCTGACCAGGCTCCTTACCCAAATCTAGATCCAGTATGTGTTCTTCTCCAATTGGACTCCACAGATGTAGCTTCAAGAATCCCTCTGGGATGCATTGAACAACTCCTGTCCCATTTCAGCCTCTTATATTAAGGAATTTTCAATCAATACTGAAGAAATATAAGTCCCCATGATGACAAATCTCTCTCTCTCTCTCTATCTACGTTTATTAGCCTGCCCTCGCTGTATTTTATTTTGGTCTCACTTGTCATACGTAAGTTCACAAGTTTCGCGATATACTTAGTGATATAAAACCTGATTTTGATTCTTTCTTTCCCTCAGTCTTGGTTCCCATCCACATCCCACTCTACTTTAACTGTCCTAAACTGCACTGACAAACTTCCCACCAAGAATATTAGTTCCCCTCCAATTCAGATGCAAATTGTCTTGTTTGTAAAGGTCTCTCCTGGCTTGAAAGGGGACCCAATAATCCATAAATATGAACGTCTCCCTCCTGCAATAGCCTCTTAGCCAGAAATTAAACTGAGGCATGTATCTATTTCATATCTCACCATCACAGGTCATAATCCTAAGATTACAACCCTGGACATCCTGCTTTTTTAGCATTCTACTTAGATCCCTAAAATCCTTTTACAGGACCTCATCCCGGATCCTGCCAATGTTCTGGGAACCAATGTGACCATGACTTCCGGCTGCTCTCTCACCCCTCTCAGAACATCCCGTACCTGTTGCAAGACATCATTGACCCTGGTGAAAAACAGGCAACGCAACCTTTTTGAGCCTCAATTGTGGCCGCAGAAACGGCATCCCTTACCCTTCAGTCACCCATCGTTGTCATTTTGCAACTTCATCCTACTCTGATTTTCCTCAGAGCTAGGTACAGTACCACTATCACTGCCACTGGCTGCTGAAAGGTTATTGCCTCCAATTGTATTCCAAGGGGTATATCAATTTCTATAGGTAACAACCACAAGGCTACCCTGCACTGCCTGCCTACTCCCATTACTCCTACTCGTGGTCACCCTTGGGTTTGGCCACTCACTAAAACTCTCATTTATATCCTCAGCTTCCCAGATGATCCAGAGTATATCCAACCGCACCTCCTGATCCTCGACCTGGTTTGTCAGCTGGGTACATTTTCCACAAATGTAGGGATCAGGGAGACCATGGAGCCCCAAAATTTCTCAAATCTTGCAGGAATATCAGAAGAAACAAAATAATATTCAGTCGATTTTGATATCGTTCCCAAACTTGCTAAAAGTTACATGGACTCCCAATGTATTTTAGGATCAGTAAGGAAACAAGACAAAGATTTGGTCCTGAGTGCTGAATTAGTTAATAACCTGAAGGAAAGAAACACATGCAGATATTGGACACAAAGTTGTGGTATTTTAAGATTGCTTTGAGATGCGTCAGAAATCTTGGTTTTATCATTTAAGTTATGCAACTTAAAATAGATGAGTAGTAAACTGAACACAATAACCCATGAAAGAATGAAGACAAAGGATGCATAAACACTTTTCGGGCTTCCATCGGGTCCTGGTGTCGATGAAAATCAAGAATGAGGAGTTTCTCATCAAAACATTGGTTAAAATTGACACCTGAACCCAAATGGAAGCTGGAGAAGTGTCTATGCATCATATACACGGTCGAGACATTGATCGTGTGGATGGTCAGAGGCTTTTTTCCCAGGGCTGAAATGGCTAGCATGAGAGGACACAATTTTAAGGTACTCGGAAGTAGATACAGAGGAGATGTCAGGGGTAAGTTTCTTATGCAGAGAGTGTTGAGTGCATGGAATAGCCTGCTGGTGACGGTAGTGAAGGCAGATACGATAGGGTCTTTTAAGAGACTCCGGGATAGGGACATGGAGCTTAGAAAAATAGAGGGCTATGGATACCTTAGATAATTTCTGATAAGTACAGTACATATTTGGCACAGTATTGTGGGCCGAAGGGCCTGTTTTCTGCTTTAGGTTCTCTATATTCTCTATACACCAGGAAAGCACTAGATCCTGAAGACAAAAATTAGCTCCTGATATTTGGGCAAGAGCAGTCAATTTCCCATCTATTCACTTCGCTGGATGCCATCCTGCTGCAGACCCTTCTTATTTCCCTGACACACACTATGACTCGTCCAACTCTAACAACCAACAGTGTTGTCTTCTTTAGCCATGACTCCACCATAAACGCAAGTCTCTGCAGATCAGCACAAGAAGTTCCCAAACATGTTAGTGGTGGTGAAGAGAGCCACAATGGGATTTTGGAAGCTACTGTTGGATCCTGATGCTTTTGTAATTTAAAGGCTCTTCGGAAGTCAAAGGGAGAAAACCTATTGCTAGTAAATTTTATTCAATTCAATAGTTCAACAGTTCCATTTAATATCAGAGAATGTATACATTATACAATATGAAATTCTTGTTTTCATGGACATCCATGACAACAGAAGATTGCCCCAAAGAATAAGCAACAGTAAAAACTTTAGAACCCGAAGGGACCCACTACTCCCCCCTCCTACTTACTCCATCAAAAAATAGTATCAGCACCCTCCACCCACCAAGCAAGCAATAGCAACACCACCACCACCAAGACAGATCATGATCTGCAATACAATAAAAACTAATTATTCACCCAACAATTTGATGTACCACATGCTCTTTCTCTCTCTCTCTCACTACTAAAGGGATAGAAAGATATCACCCTTTCACTTTGAGAGGGGAGACATAAACAAAATATCTTGCTGATTTGCGCTGTTAACGTCTGCTGCTCCGCATTTTCTCCTCTAAGTAAGGAGGAGAGTTGGGGTCCATTTTGGTTTCTGCGATGAACTTTCTGACAGGCTGCTCATTCTGGTGGTGAAGAGACTTCCTGTGATTTGCATTTGTCATCCAACCACACCCTGAATTGAAACACAATCTGCCAACTGTGGCAATAAATAGAGGGCCACATTTACTATCAAGAGAGTAAGTGACTGGGGCGGAGGTGGGCTCAGCATCAATGGTGATCTTGAGAATGATTTTTGAATCCTTCAATGGTATTCTCCATTTTTTAGGAATGTACATCAGACCTCTAATATGGTAGTGGAATGTTTGGATGCAACAGCTACTATGATGCCAACCAAATTACTTATTGTCCTTTTGAAAGACCATGCTGCATGTTAAGAACTGGAAGTATTACAGGTCTACCTCATCAGCGATGCTGATTGGCAGAGAAACTATAGGAGCTGGAGATGGTGTGGACCAAGTTTCCACCTGGTACAGAGGCATTGGAGTCAATGTGTGAAGATGGTATGCAGTCTAACATTTTTATTGTGATCACTAGACCTTGTTGGACATTGAAAATGTGGAATGTTTCAAGTTCAGTTCAATTAAACTAGAACTTTAACTTTCAAAATATAACTTTTCCTGGATTTTCACCTCCTGTAGATTGGGGAACCACATTCTCAAGCACCCTTCACTCCATCTGCAACAAACAGGAAACAGGATTTCCTGGTGGCCATTTTAATTCCTGTCCCAGCTTACACTCTGACATGTCGCTTCATGGCCTCCTCTACTTCCATGATCAAGCCATTCTCAGTTTGGAGGAGCAATTCCTCATATTCCACGTGGGTAGCCTCCAAACTGATGACATGAACATTGATTTCTTTAACTTCTGGTAACATTCCCCCTCCCCGATCCCTCTGCTTCCATTCCCCATTCTGGCTTCCCTCTTACAACATTCTTTTCTCCTCACCTGCATATCACTTGTCTCTGTTGCCACTCTGGTTTCCTTTTATCCATGGTCCACTTTGCTTCCCTATCTCATTTCTTCTTCTTCAGATCTTTACCCTTTCCACCTATCACCTCCTAACTTCTCTCTTCATCGCCCCTCACCATTCCACCTAGATGCACAAATCTCCTTTCTGGCTTGTATTCCTTCCACTTCCATGCCACACATCCTTATTATGGCTTCTTCTCCCTTCCTTTCCAATGCTGAAGAACAATCACAGCCCAAAGCAATGTCTGTTTATTCTTTTCCAATGATGCTGCCTGAGTTCCTCTAGCATTGTGGACATGTTACTCTGGATTTCCAGGTTCTGCAGGATCTCTCATTTGCCATATCCTTGTTTTTAGCAGTATTTCTTAAAGCAGCAGAAAGAGGACATCACCTAACAAACTACCTGTATAAGTCTGAAATGGATGGACAAATTAAAGGTATGACAATTTTCAAAATACCACTATCTCACACCCAGACAAACAAAATTAATATAAATTCTGACTGACTTTGGACTGTATTCATGCATATGCAGGCATCTGAGGTCAAATGGTGTGGTTCATTGTTTACAATCAATCCCAAAATGCAGCTCCAGGAAGACCATTGTTCAGAACTGCATTTAAAATTTAATTTACAATCCATGTTCAAGTCTGAAAACTGGCTGCTGATGAAATTAATATTTGCTATATACCACAACCATAAGATCAAAAGAACATATGACCATAAGACCATTGGACCACAAGACATAGGAGCAGAATTAGGCCATTTTGCCCATCGAGTCTTTCCGACATTCAACTTTTTCTTCTTCTGGGCCACACCCTTCTGGCCTTCTCCCCATAGCCTTTGATGCCATGTGCAATGAAGAACCTATCAACCTCTGTCTTAAATATACCCAACGACCTAGCCTCCACAGCTGTCAGTGGTAATAAATTCCACAAATTCACCATACTCTGGCTAAAGCAATTTCTCCGCATCTCTGATTTAAATGGAAGTCCCAAGGCTGTGCCCGCTTTCCTAGACTCCCCCATGGAATTATCCTTTCCATATAAGACCATAAGACCATAAGGTATAGGAGCAGAAGTAGGCTATTCAGCCCATCGTGTCTGTTCCGCTATTCAAGCATTGGCTGATCCAATTTTCTCTGTACCTCTCTTCTAAATTGACGTCCTTCAATCCTGAAGTCATGCCCTCTTCTTCTGGACTTCCCTACCATGGGAAATAACTTTGCTATATTTAATCTGTTCAGGCCTTTTAACATTCTGAATGTTTCTATGAGATCCCCCCACCCCCTCATTCTCCAGAACACCAGGGGATACAGCACAACAGCTGCCAGACATTCCTCAAACAGTAACCCTTTCATTCCTGTAATCATTCTTGTGAATCTTCTCTGAACTCTCTCCAATGTCAGTATATCCTTTCTAAAATAAGGAGCCCAAAACTGCACACAATACTCCGTGTGGTCTCACGAATGCCTTATAGAGCCTCAACATCACATCTTTGCTCTTGTATTCTATACCTCTAGAAATGAATGCCAACATTGCATTTGCCTTTTTCACTGACTCAACCTCGAGGTTAACATTTAGCATATCCTGCATAAGTACTCCCAAGTCCCTTTGCATCTCTGAATTTTGAATTCTCCCCCCATCTAAATAATAGTCCGCCCATTTATTTCTTCCACCAAAGTGCATGACCATCTCTTCTGTCTAGGCCTTTCAACATTAGAAAGGTTTCAATGATCCTCATCCTTCTAAATTCCAGCAAGTACAGACCCAGATCGATCAAACATTCCTTGTATGATAACCCTTTCATTCCCAGAATCATCCTTGTGAATCTCATCTGAACCCTTTCCAATGCTAGAACATCTCTTCTTAGATGAGGAGCCCAAAACTATTGACAACACTCAAGGTGAGGCTTCATCAGTGCCTTCTGGAGTATTAGCATCTTGTCCTAGCTCTTGTATTCTAGATCTATTGAAATAAATGCTAACAACGCATTTGCCTTCCTCACCACCGACTCTACGTGCAAGTTAACGATTAATGTGTTCTGCACAAGGACTCTTGAGCCCCTTGACATCTCAGTTTTTTGGATTTTCTCCCCATTAGAAAATTGTCTGCACATTTATTTCTACTACCAAAGTGCATGAAGATGCATTTTCTAACATTGTATTTCATTTGCCACTTTCTTGCCCATTCTCCAAGAATGTCCGTCTAAGTCCTTCTACAGCCTACCTGTTTCCTCAACACTAGCTGCCCCTCCACCCATCTGCAATGTTGGCAACAAAGCCATCTATTCCATCATCTAAATCATTGTTGTACAGCATAAAAAGAAGTGGTCCCAACACCGATCCCTGCGGAAAACCACTACTCAGTAGCAGCCAATCAGATAAGGACCCTTTTATTCCCACCTGCAGCCTCCTACCAATCAGCCAATGCTCTAACCATGCCAGAATACACCCTAATGTAGGGGACAGTCCTTCACCATTTCCATGATTAGTTATCCTCTTGAATTCAATCTTACAATTGTGTCCTCTCTATGCCCCCAGCCCTGGCTATCATTCTCTGCACCTGCCCTTCCTTCTCAGCCACCTGCCCCACACCCCTCCTGCAGAGCTCCACCATCACCATTTCCAACATACAATATCAGCCTCTACTCCACGCTGACAAATACAAGACCGTGCAAAAGTGTTATGCACCAAGCTGTAAATACGTGCCTGAGACTTTAGTTTTGCAGTTGGGAAAAATACACACTCAGGACAATAAATACTTTTTCAGGTCTTTAATTCCTATATCTGCTTTAGATGTTTTAATGTAGAAAGAGAGTACCAAAATGAATTTTAAAAATTCAGTTCTGCTGTTACCATCTCAGCTTAATTTCAGTCCACACACTTGTGTATCATCTAGTTGAGTATGCAGTATGCAAATAAATAAAACAAAATATATAAAACCATTACGGTAGTGTCAATTCTAAAAAACAATGCAAACAACATGAGAATCCCACCAACCCTGTACCTTATATACAACAAGAATGCACTGGGCTCTACACATCACTCTCTACAGAGTCCTGCAATTGAGGGAAGTACCGTTCACATACGAGGCTGTGATGCAGTCAGGATGCTCTGAATTGTGCCCCTATAGAAAGTTCTAGTATTTGGGGCCCATACCAAACTTCTTCAACCATCTGAGGTGAATGAGGTGCACTTGTGCCTTTTTTCACCACACAGGCAGTATGTAGAGAATATGTGAGATCCTTGGTGATGTTTATGCCAAGGAACCTAAAGCTGTTCACCCTCTCAACCCCTGCTTCAAAACATCGACCATTATTCTGGTACCTAAAAAGACTAAGGTAACATGTCTGAATGCCTGGTGTCCTGTAACACTCACCTCAATATTAAGCAAATGCTTTGAGAGGCTGGTCAAAGACTACATCTGCAGCATACTACCACCCACACTGGACCCTTAAAATTCACCTATTGACACAACTGATCAACGCAATAGCCACAGCTCTACACACAAGGTCTGTTCTGCCATTGGAATCTCTGCCAATGATTACAGACTGATAGTGTTGGTGCGACTTTGCCTGAAGTATTGTTTTGGTCTCCAGACCAAAGACTGGATGCACTTGCAATAATGCAGGGGTTCCTAACCTTTTTTGTGTCATGGAGTCTTGCCAGTAAGCAAGGGGTCTGTGGGCCGCAGATTGGGAGCCCCTGCCATAAAGGGAGTGAAACAAACATTAACTAAGTTCACCCCAGGGATTGCATCGTCTAGCACTCATAAGAAGGAGAAGGGATCACATGGAAACTTAGTAAACTGCTGTAATAAATTTGTTGTTGTGTCTGTAGGAGGTGCAACAGGAAAACGCAAATGCAATCTGCACTACCAGAGAAGAGGGGGTAAAAGCTGAATGGTGGTAATATCGGATGCAAGTTTGAATAGCTTGATCTTTAATATCTAACTTTCCTCTTGACTCTTGAAGGTTGTAATGTGGCCATCGAGATGATGAGGTGTTGTTCCTCAAGCTTATATTGAACTTTGCTAGAACAGTGAACAGGTTAGAGTGGGATGAAGTATTCAAGTGGTCGGCAACAACAAGTGCAAGACTGAATGAGCTGAACTGAGTGAGGTGCGCTGCAAGACGGGCATCACATCTGGAAAAGATTTCTTAATGAGTGAAGACCACATCAGGAACAATCAGCTCTGCTAACTGAATTGGAATTGTTAACTTTATTACCGGCACTAAAGGCTGGAGTGAAAGTTCCTTAAATGTTCCTTGAACTGATACTGTTCGCCACAGTGTGCAGCAAGAAAATCACTCACACTTCACTACTGGTGTGGAGAGTTAAATCATAACACTTTATGGGCTACTTTAACACACAGTTTCTGATATTGCTGCATACTTAACAATATTGAAAGATATGTACATTAATACCAATAAGCTTTTCAATTAAAATTTAATTTAAAAACTACAAATATTGTAAATCAAAATTCTTAACTGTAAAAATTCTGAAAAAATGCACAACAGGTCAGGCAGCATCTCGATCTTCAGTCTGAAAAATAAACTCTGTTTTCCCTTCCATGGATACTGAACGATCTGCTAAAACTTACCAGAATTTTCTGATTTTATAGCATAATATTTTAATATTTTAACATTTTGAGTCAACTTTAGTGCTTTTTCACCATAAATTGCATGAAGTTTTAACTCATTGGTGTGGCAGGTAAACCAACACTGTACATAAACTCTACTACAAGTTGCAAAGATTTCATCTGGAATATTTTGACAAGCAAATTAAAATTGCTTAGAATGTAATTATTAAAAGCAAATAATGTAAAAGAGTACAGAAAGTTTATTGTAATCGATCTCAAATTTAAACTGGATTATAGAACTGGATCCATTCTACATAACTGGGTCATAATTGGTTATGGCTTATTTGGGAAAAATGGAGTACAGCATTTTTCTTTGTTATCAGAGTATTTTATAAATCATTTCATTTTCTTTCAGACCAAGCTTTATTAACATGGAAACTGAATGAGATGGCACTTCTTATTTGGTTCTGCCACGCAAAATCAGATTAACCCAGAATTTGCTGGATTAGCAATCAACTCCAGCTGAAATTGGATCCATTGAGTAATAACCAGGGAAATTAAAGTTGTGTTTACATGCTAGTGTTACTGATATAGCCAGTTCATCAGATGCATCTGAAATAATGTCACTACAACTCAGGTGGAAATTGGAGAATAGACGGGAGAAGCAAATGCATTGAAGAGAGACCTTTCCACGGTCACAGTGCCCCTGGATCCAGTTGGATATCTAGAGACTATGTAGAAAGACATAATTCACTAAGAGCTGTGAGATATTCTTCATTGCCAGGATCAAATTCTAAGGCCCTTTCAAAGCACTCAATAGCCTCAGCCTTCTCCCCAGCCAGCTGGCACACTAACCCAAGAACACCAAAGGCTTTGCTGTTTCTTGGATTTCTCTTAATTTGGCTTCTTAAAATCTTTCTCAAGTTACTGTCACAGAACTTCCCAGTTTTACTTCCAGGATGGATTTTAAGTCCGTCCAGTAAATAGATGATGGCGTTTGATTCAGATCTTTTGTGGTGCAGTTCAAATAATCCAACTTGTAAAGCTAGTGCCTGCTTATGATCTGGAGCAAGATCCTCCAAGCTCAGCAGACTCTTGTAGATCTCCTCTGCTCTGACTGCTTCTCCATCTTCTAAGCAGATTCCTGCAAAATCCAACTTTGCAATAGTAAATGATGATTTGAGATCAAATGCCTTTTCAAAGTGATATTTGCACTTACTGATCAACTCAGCTTTCTGTTGAAATGCAGATCTGTCAGGATAGTTACAGTCTGCTTTCTTTTTCAGAGTGAATAGTTTTCCCCTGTAACATATACCGATTTGGTGGTGTAAGAAGGACGAACATGGAGTAAATTCTAAAGCTCTCTTCAACAGGCCTATTGCAATATCAACATCTCGTCCTATTCTGTAAAACTTTGCTGCATAGCGAAGCACATATGGCAGATCTGGGGTCTTCCTCAATGCTTCTTCAACTAATTCATTTGCTTTCTCTGCTTCATTGAACTCTTGCAGCTTTAGGGCCAACATAACCATGGCCACCGTGTCATCTGGGTCAAGCTCCAGCACCCGTCGCAGATACTTCACTGGCTGACTCCGCTCCTGATTCTCTGGAACACCAGAAATACCTTCCAGACGATAAAGAGCAGTTGCATAGCCCATAGTCCACTCCACGTTATCAGAATCTTCCTGCAGAGCCTTCTCAAACCATTCCTTTGCCTCCTCGTAGTAAACACCAGTACCAAAAGTTAACAGTGACCATCCCTTCTCCCCGTACACCTCGGGTATCATTGCTGTATAGCGAGGGCCATCACTGAGTGGTTTACAGATCATCTCCAGCTTGTCGAGATAGGACTGGGCCTCGGTCAGTTGTCCCATGTGGTAATGCACCCAGGCAAAGTTTCCATAGGTGATGATGCTTCTTCTTTCAAATTCATCTTTGTGGTTCTCTCTCCAAATCTTTTCAGCTTCCTTTAAATTTTGAATTGCTTCTTCATAGTCGCCTTGCTGACAGTTTACAAAAGCAAGATGGTTGTAGGATGTGGCTTGATATTTTACACCAAGTTTTATAGAATCTTGTAATCTAACCTTCAAATCACTGAAGTCAGTGTTGTCCTTCGGTGGAAACCATGTGAAGTGACACTGAAGCTGGCAGAGTTTCTCAAACAGGGATTCCTTCAGAGTGTCGCTGCATGAAAGCACAAAGTAACCAAAGATTATTGATGTGAAATCAATTCTCCATCCTAACTGCTAAATGCTTAGTTTGACAAAATTAGCAAATTCTGAGTTCCTGAGCTGGGGCATAGTCAGAGACCGATGTGTGCAGAACAGTTCAATCTCTACCTGGTCAGACCAGATTCTTCCAGGTGGTGATTAAGCCAGTGGAAATCCGCTTGGTTCTGGAAATACCAAACAATAAACCGAGACAGCGAGATAAAAGTAATTACTATGTTCAGATGATGCTCAATGAATGTGTTTTAAATCATGCAACAGAGCAGAATATATTTACATTCCAATTTGTCATTTAAAGGTCCAGCATGCAGGTCCAGCATGTCATCAACCCAGTAGCTGAGAAAAGGAATGAAATAAACAACTTTGTGGCACGATCTCAGTCAGTTGTCTCTCTATCTGAGTACATGGCTGGTAAATTTCAGAAGCAGTTGGTAGCAAGGCTGATCAGCCAGTGTCTCAAACAGATGAAACCTATCATCAGACAAAACCGCCAATAGTGAAGCTGTGACCAAAAGTCTCAAGGAAGAGCCTAAAGCTGCTGCTGATGCTATGAAAACACCATGGGTATCCAGCATAAATCAAGAAGGTAACATCCATCATCTGGGACATGCCATGTTCTCCCAACTACCATCAGACAGAAGGTACAGAAGCCTGGAATCCTACACCAACATGTTCAAGAACAGCTACTTCCCTTCAACCATTCAGTCCTTGAATCAATCAGCATAACTTTCATCACTTTTGTTTTACAACTTTCTGAGTGCTTTGCACTAAAATGGTTTTACTTTGCTCTTTCTTGTGAGAATTGTGTGTAATTTAGATTTACGTTTCTCTCTGTGACTGCTTCTTATGTGATGCTATGTGC
Source organism: Hemitrygon akajei (assembly GCF_048418815.1). NCBI lineage: Eukaryota > Metazoa > Chordata > Chondrichthyes > Myliobatiformes > Dasyatidae > Hemitrygon > Hemitrygon akajei. The sequence goes on along the minus strand of NC_133146.1, from coordinate 34,562,376 downwards.
TTGTGATGCTGCTGCAAGTAATTTTTTCATTTCACCTGAGTAAATTTACTCATTGCAATTTTTTTCGATGCTTCTTGCACATAATAAAGTGGCCACTGAGTGTACGTTTGAGAACTCCAACCTCTGTAGCCAATGCACTTCAAGGTTTGATGTGCTGTGCATTCAGAGATGCTCTTCTGCACACCACTCTTGCAACATGTGTTACAGTCACCTCCTGTCAGCTCAAACCTCTCTGGCAATTCTCTTCTTATCTCTTGCATTAAGAAGGTGTTTTCAGCCACAGAATTTCTGCTCACCGGGATGTTTTCAGTTTCTTGCACCATTCTCTGTAAACTCCAGAGCCTGTTCTGTTTGACATTCCCAGGAGATCCACAGTTTCTAAGAATCAAAACCCATTCCCTCCGGCACCAACAACCAGTGCACGGTCAGAGTCACTTAGATTGCATTTCTTCCCATCCCCAAGAAATAATTATTTCTTCCCCATTCTTGACCTCGTCTGCATGTCTTTTATGCATTTAGTTACTGCCACATTAAAGGCTAGTGAGATATTTGCATTAAAGTGCAGGTATTCTTAATAAAGTGGCCACACAGTGAATGCATTTGTGCAATGAACTCAGCTTAGACTTTGAACTGTTTCTGCAATGCTGACAACACAGCAAATTGGACAAACAATTGTAAAAGTGATGAGTAAAATGAACAAACACGAGGAAATCTGCAGATGCTGGAAATTCAAACAACAAACACAAAATGCTGGTGGAACACAGCAGGCCAGGCAGCATCTATAGGGAGAAGCGTTGTCAATGTTTCGGGCCGAGACCCTTCGTCAGGACTAACTGAAAGGAAAGGTAGTAAGAGATTTGAAAGTAGTGGGAGGAGGGGGAAATGCAAAATGATAGGAGAAGACCAGAGGGGGTGTGATGAAGCCAAGAGCTGGAAAGGTGATTGGTGAAAGTGATACAGAGCTGGAGAAGGGAAATGATCATGGGACAGGAAGCCTCAGGAGAAAGAAAGGATGGGGGGAGCACCAGAGGGAGATGGAGAACAGGCAAATAACTAAATATGTCAGGGATGGGGTTGACAAAGGGGCTTCCCTTTGTCCACCATCAACTCTGCTCTCAAACGCATCTCTCCCATTTCCCGCACATCTGCCCTCCACCCCATCCACCCGCCACCCCACTCGGGATAAGGTTCCCCTTGTCCTTACTGACCACCCCACCAGCCTCTGGATCCAATGTATAATTCTCCATAACTTCCGCCACCTCCAACGGGATCCCGCTACCAAACACTTTTTTTCCCTCCCCCCCTTTCTGCTTTTCACAGGGATCGCTCCCTATGCGACTCCCTTGTCCACTCGTCCCCCCCCATCCCTTCCCACCGATCTCCCTCCTGGCACTTATCCTTGTAAACAGAACAAGTGCTACACCTGCCCTTACACTTCCTCCCTCACCACCATTCAGGGCCCCAGACAGTCCTTCCAGGTGAGGTAACACTTCACCTGTGAGGTGGCTGGTGTGGTATATACTGCGTCCGGTGCTCCCGGTGTGGCCTTTTATATATTGGTGAGACCCGACGCAGACTGGGAGACCGTGTTCGCTGAACAGCTATGCTCGGTCCGCCAGAAAAAGCAGTATCTCCCAGTAGCCACACATTTTAATTCCACGTCCCATTCCCATTCTGATATGTCTATCCATGGCCTCCTCTATTGTCAAAATGAATCCATACTCAGGTTGGAGGAACAACACCTTATATACCTGGCTGGGTAGCCTCCAACCTGATGGCATGAACATTGACTTCTCTAACATCCATTAATGCTCCTCCTCCCCTTCTTACCCCATCACTGATATATTTAGTTGTTTGCCTGTTCTCCATCTCACTCTGGTGCTCCCCCCCCCCCCCCCCTCCTTTCTTTCTCCTGAGGCCTCCCGTCCCATGATCCTTTCCCTTCTCCAGCTCTGTATCACTTTTGCCAATCACCTTTCCAGCTCTTAGCTTCATCCCACCCCCCTCCGGTCTTCTCCTATCATTTTGCATTTCCCCCCTCCCCCCCACTACTTTCAAATCTCTTACTATCTTTCCTTTCAGTTAGTCCTGACAAAGGGTCTCAGCCCGAAACGTCGACAGCGCTTCTCCCTATAGATGCTGCCTGGCCTGCTGTGTTCCACCAGCATTTTGTAAGAGTAAACTGAAAACGTTACCTAACACTTGATACTGACACAGTCAGGTCTGTGAGAAGATGCCTGTCTCTCAGGAGAGCCCAGTACCATAATTAGCTTATGTTCAGAATGAGAGGGCTAGAATGATTTCTCCTCAGTGCAGGGAATTGTGAAAAATAGGGTAAAGGTGACAGAGGTGCAAGAGACTGCAGATGATTAAATCTGGAGCAAAAAAAAATCAATCTACTGAAGGAATTTCACAGGTTGAACACTGTGGAGGTAAAAGAATGGTTAATGACTTGGGTCAAGACTCAATATCAGAACTGAAGAGCAGAGGGGAGTAGACTGTATATAGAAGTCAGAGGAAGCGGTGAGTGCAGGACTAGTAGGAGATACAAGTAACATGACGAAGGGGATCTGAACTCGATCTGTACGCACAGAATCATAAACTGAGAAAGAGCATGAGTGGATCAGTAAGACAGATTCAGTTGTTGAAGATCGAGACAACAAAGGTGAATGTGATAATTCTGGGGAACGTAGCGCTGACAACTGATCCAACCAAATACAGGCAGAGATGATCATGAGTGTGGGGAGAATCTGACCGTTTCATGTCAAAGCCTGAAGCCACAAACGTTGGAAGCAATGGAACAAGGAATACGTCTTGGGAGGGAAAAGTGGGTTTGGTGAAGGACGTCAGGCAAGGAGGTTGGTGGCCGGGGTTGGGAAGGAATATTAGGTTGGGAAATGATAAATGGGTGAGTCCGTGGACAGAAAGGAATATTGGGCAATCGATTGGAAGAGGAATAGGATGAGGGCTATGAGGATTTTCTCCTTTTAGAGGGTGCACACAACAGATGGATCGTATTACTGGCAGATCAATAGTTAATGGACAAAACTGAGGTCAGGAGATTGCCGAGCAAAATTCTGATTGTGAAGTTTCCCCACTCTTCTCGATGCAATTCTGTTGACTGACATTGTCCCTGATTGATTGAGACCTATAGTTAGGGTTATGGTGGGTTGTAATGCACTTCCTATGTCACACCTCACCAAGTTAGTATCTTAAACAATGGGAAGGTCCTTCCAAATATCCTGCATTCAAATAAATATCAGTCCGGTTGCATAACAAGGCACCAAAATTTACTGTTGTCAATCCGCTGTCAAAAGGATCCGTGTCCGTGCCCTCTGGGTTCTCATGTTCTTGGACTCACTCCACTACCTTCCAGTAATCCGAGTTCCCAGGATCAAGTAAAGTTCCCAGATCACAAACAAGGGTTCAGATCCCAAATTCTTACCCCCAAGTAATCACAAACACCTTTCGCAGATGTCTGCAGTTCTATAGGCAGATCACATTAAATATGAGTGATCTGGTCATCCATGCTGTCACTACTGTAATTTTCTGAGAATGCCCTGACTTCTAATAACATCATGGAAAAGGAATGGGTTACTCACCTCATGGTGCTGTTTGGGATTCTGGCTGTACTTCAGATGACAGGAAAAAACTACGTGACCGTTCGATGTGAGGATTTCTGGTAGTCTGGGCATTGGGCTGAGAGTGGAATGGAAAATGAAACTGGAGCTTGAAACTTTCCTTGACAATTGAATTGGTGACGATAATCTATTATCACTAAAACAGGTAATGTTACATTCCAGCACCACCCCATCTTTAATTATTTTACATGCTACTCCTCCCCACTAGTTAGTGTGAAGATTAGAGATTGGAATAATAATCCCAACAGTCTTTGAAGGATCAGAGATTCACAGAATTATTTGACATCTCCTTCAAACACTGTCTCACGCAATCCAGGAGGAGTTCAGACTTTAACCCACTGTTACTGTGCTCTCTCTCTCTCTCTCTCTCTCTCCTCTCTCTCTCTCTCTCTCTCTCTCTCTCTCTCTCTCCCTCCTCTCTCTCTCTCCTCTCTCTCTCCTCTCTCTCTCTCCTCTCTCTCCTCCTCTCTCTCTCCTCTCTCTCTCTCTCTCTCTCCTCTCTCTCTCTCTCTCTCTCTCTCTCTCTCTCTCACACTACCTCCTCCCTGTGTCCTTGCATTCACTAGTTCTGCTCAGTGGAGTTGTGATTTGGAGACATCACAGGCATTGACGTAGCAGACAGGTGACACAGAGAGTCGAGTAAATGACTTATGGATATTGAGGAACAGAGAGCCTCCAACATTGAGCTCACCTCTGAAGTCAGAATGGAATCTTTTCAATGAGTTGTCTCTGAAATTAGGACTGGGTTGGCTGAGGAGAAAGCAATGAATGAAAGAGGAAAAGGAGGTTGTGAAGGCTCTGTGATGGAGTTTTGCTGCAGAGAGAGAGGAGAATGAGGTTTAAGGGAGAAGAATGGGGAATTAGAAAGAAAGAGAATTGAAAACTGCAGGGGGAAATTTTGGATTCCAATGGGCCTGTGAACTATGACCTGATCCCCACTGGAAGAGAGAGCCCAGGGAGTGAATATGATGAGTGATGGACCTAGTATTTCTGAGAGAGCTGGGAGCAACAACCAGTAATCTGCTGAATGATACCATGGGGACAAACCTTGTGCACTTTTATCTTTCAGATATCATAAAAGTAGTAGCTGAAGGAAATCCCAATTTAGCTAAAGAATTGGATGAATTAGGGAATCCTGTGGAAAATGCTATTTCTTATTATTTAATATATGGAAATATGTTGACTGATGCCTAGGTCTCCCATTAGACAAATTCCCATGCCATTAAGCTGGATATGATTTGATAATTTCAGAAGATCCGAACTGCTCGGTTTCAAGTAGAGCCAGAAATGACTGTTTGAGGGCTCAGAGGATCAGATTTATCAGGCGTTTTCTCACACATTACTGAACATGTTTTGAGCTCACACATTTTCCAGTGATGCTTTCCAATAATCCTTCTCTTCCCTGAGCGTGGATCTAGGATACTGGTCATCCCAAGAGAGAGTTCAGTTATGAAGGATTTTATTGAGGAGAAAGAAGAGGAGGAGGAGGTCAGGACAACCATCAGGTGAGGCTCCCTTGTAAGGACTCTTTCCAAATGACCAGTGTCCTCAACTGTGATGAACTCAATGAACTGAAACTTTTGATGCTTGTCTGTCTTTATTTGCGTAGGTGGTGAAACCAAGACAGGCTATTACTGATGCTCACTGCTGGAAATAAAGTTTCTAGCAGAAAAAGTGCAGTGCAAAGACATAGCGAGGTAGTATTGCCAGGTCAAGAGTCCATGTTATCATAGCAGGGAACCATTTAATAGTCTTAGAGCAGTATGGTAGCATTAGCAGAAGGCTTTGCAATACAGATTACACAGGTTCAATTCCCATCATTACCAGAAAGGATTTGGTACATTCTCTCTATGACCATGTGTGTTCTCTCCAGGTGCTCTGGCTTCCACCCACAGTCAAGGATGTACCAGTTTGTTGGATTAATGCTCATAGTAATATTGTCCCACAATCAGGCTTGGAATAAATCAGGGGGTTGCTGGGCAGTGTGGTTCGAAGGAAGGGATAGCCTATTGTATGTTGCATCTCAATAAATAAAAAACTATT